>NC_045640.1:9354106-10034940 GCF_009829145.1 Chiroxiphia lanceolata
TTCCTTCATTATCTTCATGTGCCAATTAATCTTATTAGCTCTTTGTTTCTACTGACGAGGCTTAAGTATCATCCAGTTCTGAAGCATAGTAAGGAGTACACATCATACAACAACATTAATTGATACTAAGGGATTTGACAACCTTGTAAAATATGTCACCCAAAGGAGAGGGGAAAAAGAAATGACAGAACTGCGAATATTAACATGCATGAGAACAATGACACAGACTATCTCACCTGCTGCTAAAAATGTACATCCTTTTTTTGAAACAAACAATGTTCTTGGGGAAATAGTTACTATGTCCTCTTCTTTTCCTAGAGAAGAGATAGGCATTTAGGTACCAAACACCAGTCCAAAAATACTGTGTTGAAAACCATAGGAGTTTGCAAATGACTTACCAAACACACAACTAACACCACAGAAATGGCAGTGCAAGCAACCTTGCAGAGTAAAAACTGCCAGCATCACAATTATTTCTGTATATCAGTCATGTACAACTTTATCTCCACCATACTCATCCTCGCAGTACTGCTCACTTCCTTTATCAAATCTAAACCCTTCCCAAAACACGAGGTAACAAATATCTGCAATAACTAACATTATTCATGGATCACTTAGTAAAGGAGGCATTCATAAAGAAGGGTCTATAAAAATGAACTTTAAAAAATGTATTTTCTTATCTTTGAACATGCTGCAGCAACGTGTTAATAATCAAATTCTGAGTTACAGGTGGTAGGGGAATATGATATTGAGAACATACAGCTGTCACAGGCATCCAGATTGTAATGATAGAAATCCCCAATAATATCATGAAGTCATAATGTACATTGATAAGGTACTAGAATCTGAGGGCATCCTGGGAATACCACTTGATTTGGTGTAGAGAAGGATGGTAGTTTGAAATGTCACAGAACCAATCTAGTGAATATAAAAGTGGAAAAAATAAGTGTGTCTTGATACGGGAAAAACTTAGAAACTACATTTTTGAGAAGCACATATTATATAGGTCCATTAACAAAATTTCCAGGAAATGTCATGTGCCACAGTTATTTCTGGCACCTCAGGTTTATACAGCCCCTGCTCATACAGTTTTTATAATAACTTTTAAAAAATGCTTATAAAAATGAACCATATGGATAAAATGAAGCTGATGTCAAAATTTTACATTATCTTCCCTAGCCTCCTGTTTTGTGATCTGTGTTATTTCCAAAGCAGGAATTGAATAGCTGTGAAAAGGCAAAGCCTGCCCTTAGCTGAGAACCAAGCACCACAATGAGCAGCATTGCCCAGCTGTGGCTGCAGGCGTTCAAGGAGAGTTTATGTTCCAAAACACCTCTCTTATACCTGAATCTGCTATTGTGGGTTTCTCTCTCTATCACTTTGGCTCATGCTTTTCTAGACTTTACTTTGATTCTCTCTGAATCGTCTGCCTTAAATTTGCTTCTGTTAACAAAAACAACACACCTGACTAACTACTGGTGTTTAGTTGTACTAAATGGCTTAGGTTTAACATCTCCTCGAGCAAAGCCTCATGAGCTGAATGCACACAAAATCATCCCTAGGATATTTAAGGGATTTAAGATGCATAATTCATCTGGAAAAAGAAACAGTGAGGTAGTTGAAGGAAAGGAAAAAAAATCTAAAAGTTTGTAACTATTTAGATCAATGTTGAAAGAGCAAATTTGTTTTCAGAAACAACCAGCAGAAGTAATCAGTTTACATGATAATGTATAACTAAGCATCAATCATCTATTCTGTTCGTTAATGCTGGAGCTATTTGCCTGCTTTGAAATATAATATAACTCATTAAAAAAACCCCACATTTTACCTTTTATGTACTGTTTCTTTGTAATTCTAACTGGATGCTTAGAGATACCTTGAATGTTCTACAAATAAGAAAAACAAAAATGCTTAGTAATTGAAAGTTTATGAAAACATGTTTTTGAACAGTTTAAAACTACCATAAGAACATTAGTGATATTAATGCCAACAAGTTTTTCCCATACAATAAATAAGATTAACCACTTCACCTTCCAAAGGAATCTTCACACTCTGCATCTACAGTCACTTTTGAATATTCGCTCTTCCTTGAAAACTGGAAGCTCCTAAGAACAATTTCTCACCAGCAGCCTTTCCAAATCCTAATCTCTGGATACACCACGGAAGATAATTATTAATCCAATAAAAATAATTTTCTTCTTATTTTAACCTGTGTTTTTTCAGATACAGTGCATTACTTTCAAGAAAGGAACACGTGAATCCTGCCTCAAGGCTAAGGGAACAGAGTATTCTTCAGCCTCTAGGAATTTTTCCAATACCTATTCCCCCTTTTTTTGAAATGCATGATAAAATAAATAAGGAACTCTTTCTTGACTACAGCACATTAGTCCAGATTAAAAGTGAGAGCTATGTTTATCAACCAATATGCAGGAGTAGGAATAGCAGAAAATTTTTCTTTCAAGATCTGGGTTCACACACCCCCAGTAAAGCAGGAAAGAGACACAGCACAGCTCCCTTCTGTTATTTTGTGCCATTATGCCTCTTCATCTAGAAAGGTTAGAAACAAGAGTTAATGTATATCAAGCTCTGATTTTGTGATTCCATGCAATTAATTTGCAAGTGGTTCAGGAATCAGATGAACATACTAATTGTATGTCATACTGGGAATTCAGAGGGTAGGAATAGTGGTATATAATTCCCAAATCAGAATGATCATTTTCTATGCAACTTTGAACGCAAAACTGTGATTTTAAACTAAGAGGGATGCAATCAGACAGCAAAAGCTATTGAAATTTAAAGCAGAAGTAAAAGAACAGAATTCCCAAACCAGAACACTATCATTTCTGGTCTTAGTATCATCCTTAAAGATGTACAATTAAATGTATTAAAGCTGAACACCTGCCACAGCCACATACAGAGAGAGACATAGGAAACTACTACATAATATTCAGAATATTTTCACAGCATGGGAAAAAACTAGGAACACTGCTCTCAGTCCATCGATAGGAAATGCACAAAACTAACGTTCCTATTGGCAACGATCGATTTCCATTGATAAGTTGGGGAGAATCAGTGCTTGTTCATATGAATAATAAGCAATTTTAGTGGCCACAGTAGATCCTCAGAAGTTCAGAAAATTAAGTCCTTTATTACGTATCTGGACATGAATATGGGAGCCTAACTTTACACATATATTAAAAAAAAACCCACAACATTTTAATTCTGACTTAGAATAATTCTGACAGTAGAGATAACTGTATGGACTTCTCACTGGGGCCTACGTTGGTATTGTGACATGCACTTTGTCAGATAACTTCCAGCACAGGTTAGAGTTATTTACAGGTACTCTCACTGATTATTGTTCCTTATCTCGTTCGCTTCAAAATCGTAAACGAAGTGGGAAAAAAAAAGTATTTCAAAATCTATCTAAAACATAAAAATAAATTGCTATATTTGCTATCTTATTTTCATTGAGAGCATATGCACAAAGTCTGCTTCCAATGCAATTTTAAAAGTGTTACTAATAATTCTGAAAAACACTAGTAATTGCAAGTGCAAAGTGTCCTCTCACTTGTAAATTAGTTAACAACTCATAATTTGAATAAATCTGCAGAAAAGAGGCAGCTCAAGAAACATGAAAGTTGTAATGCTCAACTTTAAGCTACTGGAATAGCTTATCACATTCCTCTCATCTAATTTTGGATGTCTTTAGGCAAGTGGTTGGTCTAAACTATCTGTCTAGAATCCCTCTACAGCCAGCAGACAAGGACAGGAATCTCCAGTGGGCAGCTCAATCTATCTGTATAAGACACATACTTACAAGTTGTCCTAAGACTCCTTTGGAGGTGACGTATTCTAAGATTTAGATCATCAAATTTGATGAGATAAATTTACTCTAGATATTTAAAAGAATAAAGAAATATGGAGACAATTTCACAAGAGCCTTCCAAATAGGAAGTTTTGCTTTGCTTGAGTCAGGTGACTGTTTTATTGTATCAGACATGGAAAACTAATGCGGCTTTGATACATTAGCACCTTGGACTACATAATAATACAGCCTGTATTTTTGCTTTTAAGTATTTATTTCAAATATTTTTGAAAAAACCTTCACAGATCCAATTTGAGATCTGACAATTATCCCTTATTTGTTAGAAAAGGACATTCACATCTTGCTAGAAGTTACAGAGAAACAAAAGTGCTCTCTCTGAAAAATCATGCTCCAACAGACAAATAGGAATATACTTGAAACACTGTGACGGAAAATCTGGTTATGAAAGTTAACTATTAATACTTCTCTGCATTGTTTCTGAGCGAGGGGGGAAAAAACCATTAAGCTATTCTAGTAGATGATTAACAAGAAGACTCTAGCATTATTAAAAAAAAATATTAAAAATGCGTAAAAACCAACACCATAATCGAGAATTAATTTAAAGAGGCCCCAATCAATAGAAGGAGAGATGAAGTCAAGGTCCCAGTTTCAAGTATGTTTGAAAGGCTGTGATGATCAGGGGAGATTTCTGAATGCTGGAATAAAGCAACTGTCACTCCTTTCTTCTATGAGGGCAAGAAAGAAGATGCAGAACACTGCAGGCCAATCAGCCTCTCCTCAGTTCCCAGGAAGATGATGGAGCAAATAATCCTAGAAAACATCTGCAAACATATTAAAGTCAAGTAGATGACCTGGGGTAGTCAGCACAAATTTAGAAAGGGGAAATCATGCTTAACCAACAACAGCCTCCTGCGACGCAGTGCCCAGCTCTGCGGACGCGGGGAGAGCAGCAGATGTTGTTTACCTTGACTCCAGCAAGGCTTTGAAAACAATCGCTCATAAAAGCCTCAGAGAAGCTGATGAAGTGCAAGTTAGATAAGTGGACAGTGAGGTGGACTGAAACCTGGCTGAACTGCTGGGTTCAAAGGCCTTTGGTGAGTGGCACAAAGAGCAGCTGGGGGCCAGTCACTACTGGGGCACCCCAGCGGCAAATACTGCCCAACACCTCCATCAGTGACCTGGGTGACAGGACTGAGTGCAACCTCAGCAAGATGGCAGGCAATCCAAAACCCTGAGGAGCGCTTGATACATCAGGTAAGTGATTCAGAGGGACCTCAAGAGGCTGTAGAAATGGGTTAATCAGGATCCCACGGAGTTCACAGTCTGGAAAGCAGTTTTGCAGAAAAGGACCTGTGGATCCTGACGAAGAACAACTTGAACATGAACCAGCAACGAGCCTTTGTACACAGGAAGGCCAACAGCATCCTGGGCTGCATCAGGAAGGGCATCACCAGCAGGTCAAGAGACTTTACTCAGAATGCCTGGCGGAAGGGTGTGAAGACTATGGAGCCAGATTCTTTGCCACTGTTGCCCAATGACAGGACAAAAAGCACCGATCAGAAACAATTACAGAAAATTCCATTTAAACATAAAAAACAACCTTTTTACTGTGCCAGTGGTCAAACACTGGAAGAGGCTGCCCCAGAGAAGCTGTGAAGCCTCCATCCTTGGAGATATTCAAAACCCGACGAGACATGGTCCTGAGAAACCTGCTCTAGTGGGCACTGCTTTGACCAGGGGGGGTTGCACTAGACAATCTCCAGCAGTCCTGACAAAATTCAACAATCCTGTGATTCTATGATTCTGTTTTTATAGCATCACTGTAATTGATTAAGTCATGTATCCCAGTGACAACCTATTGTCTTCTCTCTACTTCACATGATTTCTGAATGAGATAGAATTGAAGTCTTCAATGGGATGAGGCAGTGGAAAGTCATAGGACAACTTAGTTTCATTTCCAAGCAAATGTTAAGGAAATATATATTTTTATATATATAAAGTACACTGGTTGAATCTCAGATCATGACAGGTAGAAAGCTGAAAAAACCTCACCCTACATCTGTACCCTTTACTTTTTCACTGTTTTGTCGTCAGTAAAGCCCTTTTCTTTCTCCTCCACAAGTATTAAATGATTAAAGATTAAATTTGGTAATACAGTTACCAAACTTAGAGGAGAAAAAAAAGCACTGAATCCGATCTGCACTAAAGTCATTTTGAGTATGATGAACACAGACTGGCTGTCTTCTTCCTGGGTGTCCAATGCTGACACCTTTCTTTGGCAATGGAACTGCCACACAGGGACCTGGCACTCCATCAATTCATCACCTCTTTTACAATTTCAGTTACTTAACACATTTTCCCAGCACCTAGATGGTTGTTGGATCACTGTTTTTTAGTTAAACCCTTTGGAAGACACCGTGGTGGAAAAAAAGCAGGTATGGCAGAAAAAATTAAATCTCACTAGGAACACTAGATTAAAACTGTACATATTGAAAAACAGACTGCTGACTTCTTTCCTCCTACCTCCATAATCACATTTTTTGCCACTATAATCCATCCTCACTGACAATCCTGGTGTATCCCAACTAGTGTTTTAGCACAAAACTAGAAACCTTTTTTCTTGGGTTTGAAAATGGTTTTATTAAAAGTTGTTCTACTTTTATCTGTTGTTTCAGGTGAAGAAATGTACATTCTTGCCTATGCTGTTGCTTGTGTACACAGAGTCATTCAGAAGCAATGATAGACTTCACTTTGGCAAGGAGACTCAGAACTGATGGACTCTTCACGTCTCTCCTAAAGCCTCACAAACACAGCTTCAAGCCTTGCAAAAACAATGCTCTAATCCATAACATAATTCACCGTATTCAAGGAGAGTAGAATTATCAAGGAAAACAAAACCTAATAAAAGTCAAACAAATATACAGTTTCCCAGTTTGATGAGTTTCATCTCAGCTCAGTTACACCCTCTTTTGAGCTTTCCATTTTCGGTATCCAAAATTCTACATCTACATTTCCCACTGATTTTTTTATTCCTTCCTAGGTTAAAAACCAGTGTGTTACTCTGGTTCTTTCAAAGCACTACAGTATACAGATATATATTGGATACATTACCTTTGAAGTCAGTACAGTTAGACTTCACCCAATCACAGAAGCTGGTGGTGCATTTTAATTATTTTTTACTCTGTGTCAAGTAGGTTTGTGGATCATATTTCCTATATCATAATTCTCCTTACAGTTTTTTACATGGATTCATCTAACCCATACCTCTCTCTTCCTCCTCCTGATATATATTTTCAGTAGCATAAATTGCTATTTCTTTGAGCAATTAACCTCAGCCAGTTCCAGTGACTCTCAGAATAGACACCCATCTGTGTATGCAAAGCCATTAATGGCTATATACATATTCTTTTTTTTTTTACTAGAAAATGTCTCATTAATCTACTAACTGCTCAGAGCCACATTTCTAAATATCTGTGGAATGTGTCTGTCTGAAGACCTACAAACTGCAGGGAGGGGAACAAAACAATCTAACAGTTACTGAAACAAATGGGATTGCACAGAGGTGGCTGCAGACTTTTCTATGGATATTTGGTTCAGACTAATTTCCACACTGTTCTGAGGTCTTACTAAAAAATAAGAATGGAGACAAAACTTACTACTAAGATAAGTGTATCCATTCACAAATGTATACAGGACAGATGTGTCACGAGGGAAGGCTAAAACCAAGGAGTTAGACCACACAGATACAAGGAAGGAGTTAGATCAGGTGGAGTCATTCTGTACATGTCTTTTGATGTGGTGACTAACCCACCTGCTGTTAGTGAGGCACAGTGCCAAACACGAGACCAAAATAAAGGAATTAATTATTGTTTTTACTGCAGCCACCACTGCCAACAAATAGCAAAAACTAGTTGCATTTCTTACAAGCAAGAATATTTACTGGGACTGTGGTCTTGTTAGATTTAATTACTCTAATAGCTGTTGCGTTAGGAAACCAATTATTTCCTCATACTTGAGAAAAAACCAGATTTTCTCTTCCATTTGAAAAAAGTTTAGAGCTGCAAAATTCTAGTTTATCTCATGAAATAAACTATCAAAAAGTGGAGCATTGTAAGTCCAAAAATTTCTGGAGTTTCTCTTAGTATCTTCTTCTCCAAAAAGTTTATGAAATTAATTAGGCCACAACTATTCTCTTTGAACAAGAACTTCACTCTACACAAGGAAACACAAAGTAAACTTGTAAATCCATGGCATCTCTTTGATTACTCTCATTGTAATACTTTTGGAGCAGAAGTAAGACTTTGGTCTGTAAGACCAGACTTCATTACAATGATAATAGATAGGCAGATGACAACTCCCTTGAGCTTTATGTTCCATATTTCTGATTGGGTGGGGTTTTTTTCTTGTAGTGGATTTTTTTCCCATTTATTTCATTCTTCAAAATTTTTTTCTACTCCTTCTTTTTCAGTTGTCTTTTTTTGCTCTGCATGGGACTGCACCTACTGACAAATTGTGTTCTCATAACTCATTTAATCAATCTGAGAAGAAATGTAAGCACAGGGTCAGTGAACTACTTCCTTAAGCATCAACACTGTTTGCTCCATTGTTGCAGGCCAAAGCTGCTGGAGAACTAGCAAGGAAAATTGCACCCTGCCCAGAGGAGCAGTCTTCCAATGCAGAACAAGAAGACTGTGAATCCTGAGGGCACTTGCAACCTCGAATTCACTCAATTTGTCTGGCATCTCCAAAGTCAGAGGCAATTCACCCATGAGAAATTACACAGCAGAAATAATTAAAAGAAACCTCTTCAGATTTCCCTTTTGGAAAATTGCCACATTTAATTATTGCCCATAGCAAGCATTATTTATAATTGTAAAAGAATAAGCAGTTATATCTTTGAGTTCTATATGAAACACAATTTCAAGACAGTCTGAAGATCTAATTTTTAAAACAGACGGTGCATCTCAATAAATAGAGAAAACAGGAAAATGAACAAGGTCACAAAAGCAATGCCAGCCTGGTATGGATGTGCACATGCATTCCTAAGCAAATCTTGACTTGTCTGAAATTGCCACCTAGTGGCGTGTTGAAAATTAAGGACATCTGTTTTCCCTGCCAAAAACCACAGAATGATGCAGACTTCTGGTAAAGGATTTCTTCATTTTTGTTACTAGTTACCATTTTTTCAGCAGAGAACAATCATTCAAAAGTAATGCAGCACAGAATGATCAAGGTTTCAGGGGTCAGAAAAGTGAGAAATTTAGAAGCAATTCATCCTCTTCCCACAAGTTTAAGTAGCTTTCAAAGGGAATACAAGGGAAGAAAAAAAGAGCAACCAAAATTATTAATTTCTTTACTTCAGAGAGTTGGCCATAAGAATAGTGTATTTGATTTCCTATTACTAATCCTCTTTCGGCCTTGTGCTTTGAAATTTAGACCTGACAATGACCTCAGGGAATAAAGATGTAGCAGCACATGAAAAAGGATTTGATGAGTGATTTTTAAAATGACAAAAAATATTTTATTTTACTAACTTAGTGATTTGACATGTTCTGTGACAAGTTATTTTGTCAAATCATGGGTTCAGCCCAGATTCTTGGTTACATACTGACAAATTGCTAACCTGTGCACAGCAAGCAAAGGGGTTTGTACAGACACAGCTCTTCGCATCTTTTAAGAGACAAAGAGTGCTTTTGTTTCCCTTAAATAAACTGACTAAATTCTATTACTCATTTTGTTTCATTTTCCTGAATGAAAATTAGAATATTAGCTCAGTTAAAATCTTCATTAATACGGGAAGCTCCAGCTCCGAGATGAACCCCAAGAAGATACAAATTGGTTTTGGTGAAAAAGGCAGAGCTAAGGCACAGAGATAACAACCCTTTAGGGGCAGTTGGAGCCAGCAAATATTGTATAGTTGAAGATTAGCTGCATATTACGGCTTTAAAGCAAATAGGCCAAGGGAATATTGTCCAAAGGTACAAATACCAGACCTCTAAACACACAGAAAATGACAAGATTTCCAGGCTGGAAGGATTTACTGTCTAAAGAAAAGACATAACAACTGTTTTACGAAAAGGGTAAAATTTAGCATCTCAAACAAGATTGTTCCACATACTGAGGAATTTATGGAGCATATGTTAGCAGGGAATTCCTCTTAAAAGGCTGTGAACGGGAGGCTGATGGACGGAGTTAAAGGAAATCTAAGTACACAAAATCTCTTTCTTTGGTCACAGTGAGGAAAGGACAACTCCTGACTTGACTGAAGGGGTCCTTAACTGTAAGTGTCTGAGAGCCTCAGCCAGCAGATGATCGTGCTGGTACAGGAGCACTGAGGACAAGGCCATGCAGGAGCCAGCAAGATGAGCTGTGTCCTATCCTGTTCAGCTTCAGTGACACTTACACAAACCACTGTGTTTTTTCACTGTTGTTCCCAACTCGAGAAAGTGCATCCATCTCCAAAACTCTGCCTGAAATTTCATGAAGTTTCATGAAAAGTTGTTGAGGAAATAAAGAATTGGCAAATTTTCCACTCACTGACACAGAAAAAAAAGAGTTGTCAGAAAGGAAAGCTGAATGTAATAGGGTTGAAAAGCTGCTGAGATAATTTTCCTGAAATTCTTTGGAATGCCATTTCCAATTCTTTGGAAAATCATTACTGTGTGAAAACTGGACCATCCAAGACAAGAAGTCTCCTTTAATGCACCTAACTTTTGATATTCCCCTATAAACCATTCTCTTTTTATCATTCTTCATTTCTGTCCCCTTCATGTTTTTGTATTGTCAGACCTCTCAGATCTTTTGAAGTAATTTTTGCTGAGATACAAACTGAAAGAAGACTGTACAGTAGAAGAACACTGTACAGCAAAATAAACTATTTAAATACTTTTGTTATACTAAAACATAATGAAACTGATGGAAGTGAAATGAAAATGCTGAGATCAGAATTAGACTATATTTTGTCCTTGCAAAAAGGAATTCAGACACTAGAGGAATATAGTAACACTTCTCACTCTTGAGAGTCTGTAAGAAAAGACATAACTTGTGTGTCTGAGATTTTTATTTTAATTATCCCCTCAGAACATAAGTTTCCAAGCTTTCAGTATTTCCTAAAGTGTGTATCTAAAACTCCCACTAATGGAGTACTTCATATGAAAAACAAAACAAATTTTCAGGCAGAATTTCTAAAATCTTAACTCACAAAAGGTACCAACAGAAAACTTAATAACAAATACGTACCCAGATGGCACTAATTGTTTCTTGTAACCAAAACACCATGTTAACATTGCTCTTAAACTATTCTAAAACTACATGGAATCAGACTTAATAAAATTCCAAGAGATACAACAAAGTGCATAGATTAACTTCTGTAACAGAATATTTAGTAACAGATATTACTACAATCACTTTAAAACACCTTTGAATTTGTAAGGTAGTGAAAGCTACATTAATCAAAACAAGCTGTTTTTTGGCTAAGAGGATGCTAATTTTGTTTCTGGTTAGCTCTGTGCTCCAGTCACACTCACATTTTAGAGAAAAATAACCTGTCAGTAATTCTAGCTGTATTCCAGCATGGATTTCTAAAACATGATCAAGGCATAGTTTTGGCTTCTGTCTGCAGCACTCCCAAAACATTGCTCACAAAGGCCACTCAAAGGATAAAATGAATCAGCATATAATCAACTATCTTAACCAAGCCCACTCAACAGCAGTAGATGCTTAAATACTGAAACTTAATTTATACATAGTGTATTGAAACGTATTATCTTCTAATTTTAATGACACAAGTGGAAATATGCAGTGCCATCATCTCTCTAGCACAGGAAAATTCTAGAGGAACATTTTTTCTTCCATTCTACATTTCTACAAATCTAAGCTTCTCTGAGGATTTTTTTTTCAGAAACTAAAGGAGAGTGAAGGAGGAATTCAGCCTCCATAGTCAATATTTCATAATGTGCTAAAAATACTTTGGTTGATATTACCCCAAGTTGTACAGAATCTTTCATTTTTGAGCTGTCAGTTTTAACTGCTCTGTTTATTTCTGTGCTTATGTTCAGTTTGTAGAAGAAATCATGACAGACTATCTTATCCTGCATAAATAAAATGCAAGTATTTTGTATGTTATTACTGCATAGAAGCAGATTTATATGGCTATACATTAATAATCCCAAATAGAAGAAAAATTATATATAGGATTTGAACTGCTCTTGTTCCTACAGAATTACAGTCCAGATGATGCTACAAGCTTTACTGAGCCAAATCATGCTATCAAGTGTAGTCCTTGTATTGGATATACCACACTCACCATGAGATAAGTGACCTACCCAAATCAGGAGCATCACAACAGAGAATGACAAAGACCTGCATATATCACAGAAAAGGCCACTGTGTACTCGAGATGCTAAAAGCACAAAGATCTATAATGAAGAAACCTTATTTCTTGCATTTGGATAATAAAGCAACATGATAATGTTCTGGAGCAGCAGACACAAGTGTTACGATACGACCAAGAGTGACTTTCCATACTGCAGTTGTCACACTAATACCTCAGAACACTCCACTGTAATGTTAAAGTAGTGTAAAATTTCAGCCTGAATGCAACTGGACTGAACTCTTGTCAACGTGCCCATTCACTCATTTTTAAGTACAATTTCTCTGTCATGAAACATCAACTTTGATGAGTGGGGAAGAAAGAGGAAATACAGAACTTCTGTCTCTAACACTGTAAATAGTTTCTCTAAATGCTAAAGCCTTCACTGACACACTTTGAAAAAAATAAAGCAACAAAAGAGACTGTAAAAATATCAAAACTCTACTCATAAAATGAGATACTATTTTAGTGCCATCAGTGCAGCCATAATCACCATGTGACTCAAGAGTATTGGAATAAATCTACCGAAAAGAAACATGGTAAAAAAATATGTTCTGGATGCAAGAGATGCTGGGAGAACACCGACAACCACAACAAACAGGATGTGCACTCCGGCTCTCTCTAACAGCACATCAGCTCCTCTGAGCGACAGTGGTTTGTACTGGCTGGAAAATACAACACGAAATTGCTTTGACTCAAGGGACCAAGAAAACACAGACATTCTCATGTCTGTTAAGACAACCTACCACTATTTTAGTGAAGCCCATGCTTAGGTAAAAGCATACTTAGAGCATACTTAGGTAAAAATTATTTTGTTAGCCTAGGTGACCTTATAGAAGACTTTTGACGAGATGTTTTATATGAACCTGTCATGTGTCTTATGTGCGTCTATCCCCAGTGCTTTACCATAAATATACTCAAAAAAAAAAAAAAAAGAAAAAGAAAGAAAAAAAGAAAACACACTCTGATATCGATGCAATTGCAACTCCCATACTGTCCATCCAATTAAACATTCTTTTCAGTTGGATGGTGTATGAAAAGAAGTTTACAAAAATTATGTTCCTAACAGTGCAGCTTCAAAAGCAGACAAGTTATTGGTTCACTTCTGGGGGAAAAAAACCAAAGATGCAATCACATCCTTGCTCCCAGACTTGTGTCTGGCTCCTCACATTGCATCAGCTCTGCCAAACTTCCTAAAAGCTGTGAAGGAAAGGGACAGTGGAAAAATGGGACACTGCAAATTTCCTCATCACTATTAAGACACCTCATAGAACATCCTGTTTCTGTTGGAATCCAATTTTGACTACAGACCTCAAACTTTCAGAAAGAGTATTTGTAGCATCACAGATCACCCTGTAGCTTTAATGAGGCCTTGGACAAAATGCCTGAAGGTTGAGAGCTGTCACAATAGTTTTGGTAACATGATTCTGGCAATCCACCCTGCTAGGACTGCACATGTGGGTATGCTAAGGATGTAAAACCTACTGGGATAGTGCCATGAAAGAGAGACAAACAGGCAGCATCTCATCCACACTGCCCAGAAACAATCCCAAAATTATGACAAAACTACATTTCTGTTTCATCTTAGAGAAAATTAGTCCATTCACTCCAAAAACCAACCCAGGAGGGAAGTAACACAGATATAGTATGGATAACCAGGAATACTGGTTTGCTAAGTTAATTGACAGAAGAGTAATTTTTGATGGCAATTGCTCAGAGGGGTCTCTACTTCAAGACATTGTCTTTCCCATTAGAATGAAAACCAGATGGGTAATTTATTATTTATGTTCCAAACACTATCTACAACACACATTTTCTAATAAACCAGAATGCAATTCTCTATCATGAATTCCCTACCAGAAAATCTTATTCATGTCTGTTGAAGAAACTGAGACATAGTCAATATTTCAGGTACTTTATGATCCTCCTTTAAGCTTGTTAACATACAATATACCCTAATTAGTTTCCCCTTCAAATTACATTTCTGCTTTCCAAATTAAAGGCTAACATGTTTCTTTGACTGACAGGTAAATTATTTTATTTCTTTGCCTTTTTGGACAAGCTGTAAAAGCATTTTTCCTGGGGCGAAATAGGAATGCTTTTTTATTTTTTTCCACTTGTTCCAAGAAGGTAAAAAAATTTATTTATCTTCAGCATAACTTTTTGTTACTAAAAGGAAGGAAATGCACCCTTTATGCATTTTAGTTTAATGATACAAACAGCTTCTGAAGTAGAGACGCATAAACTCATTAGCAGCATTTCAGTTCTCTCTGCTGCAGAAGCCTGGAGGAAAGAAACCTTAATACAGAATATCTGATTCTAGCACTGAAGTTTACATCTTAAACCAAATTATAACATCCAATTTTATGCAATCTTTATATCTCAAATTAGGATTTCTCTCTGTTCATTCGGAAAGAGGCTCGATCTTAATTGGTTTTATGCTCTTCCACTTCTGTCTTGACTTATTTTTGCTTTAAAACATGAGAGGTTGGAAAGAGATTTTCAACATGGGTTTGGAGAACATAAACAAGCTTTTATGAATGTCATCAATATATTTTATAGGAAAGTTATCTATAAGCAATATAATAAAGGAGTATAATAATGTAGACAAGACTAGTATATTTATACAAAAAGTAATTTAAAATAACATATTCAAACAATAAACCTAATTAAATTCCCCTAATAGTCATAAGCAATCCATCATGGAGTGGAAAAAATAACTAGCCTATGGATATGTTACAAAATGATTTGACTGAAGAATTTTAGGATTTATATTTACTTTTAGATACTCAGGTTCCACGGAGTAGCAAACAGAGAACTACAACGCTATAGGCAGGAGACCACAGTACCAAATGTGTCCCTACTCAAAACCGTACTCCAATAACACTTTGTTATTTGTGAAAAATGTATTATTTATACACTACACATATTGTAGAAGAAGAAACCAAATGAGAAGAAAGGGAGTGCACAGTTAAACTAAAATAGATGAATACATGGAAAGCCACTGCAGTGAAGTTCTGCTAAGAAACCCCCTCTAAGATGCTACAACACAAAAGTCATAAAAATTCATGTGAATAAACTTATCTATTGAGAAAAACCCACATAAAGCCAAAAATATACATCATCCATACATCAGATGTGGATCTGCCTGAAAGATCACAGGAGAGTATCTGAAAAAGAAATCCTGCTCTCTACCTAATGTCTAGTCATTTCCCCTTAAACCTATAAGTAAATCTTTCCTGGACTCCATTGAATGCCTTAAAGGAAAGAGGACAGATAGATTCACTACCTTTATAAAAGAAAAGAAAGATAAAGAAATCTTTGTTTGGAACCTCATCTCTCACAGCCTCCGCAGCAAATGGGATGTTTTTTCTGTTTGAATTCTCAGTGTATCTGATTCACACTTATCTTTTGCTTTAATCACTTCTTAAAGCATTTTAAAACAGTTAAAAATAAACTACCTCAGCAAATATTCAGCCAAAACTTGACACAATATCATAGTAACTGCAAAAATATCTTCAATATTTATGATTTCTAGCAAGAACCTTCCCAATCCTTTAACACTTAGCAAAGTGACTGGGCACTGCAGTATATCTTCTATATCAATAAATGATTCAGAAACAGATGGTATAAGTTCCATAAACATTTCAAACAAAAAAAGCCATGCCAATGTTTTTCCTTAAAAGGAAAAGCCAGCCTCAGGCAACCCTGGATGTTAACTTTAGCAGCATTATTTCAGAGAAAAACAACTTTTAAGAAAAATAGCTTTCGGGTCATTTTTACCATGATGGGCCAAAGGTCACTCTATATTGTATGTGGTTGTTCAAGACAGTTGTCTGTTCAGCTCTGACTTGGAAATGTCTGTGCACCACATCACAGAATTCAGCAAACTGGGACCCTCATGATCATCGTTTCCGTTCTCTCCCATCTGGGTACATGAGATTCGAGAGCAGCAGTAACACTTCTCCACTCTGTTGTTAATTCAGAATCCTAAACACTGTTTTTTACTCAGCAAAAAGCACAAGCACTTCCTGAAAATTGTTTGATGACAAATTGTACGGAAATATGCACCATGAGGGTAGGAAGATATAAATGAAACCTGAACTGTGAAGGCAGGTGAAAGAAGAGCTAAGGAAGTCACCAGTATGGTGAGGGTGAGAACCTCCCAGGACAGGTTTCTGCCAGAACTCCAAAGCCACTATTCCAGGCAGGGCTTGCCAGGAGCCTCATGAACCCACCCATGCCAAGTGATCACAACAAAAGTAACGTGTCCAACTGCTCCCAAACAGAGCTGGGGAAGATCACGGCCTTTCTCTCAAGACTGCAGAAAGCTCCTAAGGCCATTTGTACCCAAGAAGCTTAAGGCTGGGACAGGCACAGACAGATACACAGTACCCAAACCTGCATGGATAAGAACTGACAATACTTTGGAGCACAAGTTAAAAGGACAATGGCCTCATGGATTCCCCCTGGCCTTCATGAGCCAAGTCCCATCTCTGCATCTATTCCCCTTCCCCCACAGGGCCAGAGCCAGGTCTTTGCTAAGAAAAGCCATGATTAAACCCAACAGAAAATATTCCCAGGGAGGTAGCCACTACTTTTCTGTTTATTCCTGCACCTAAGCCTTGGCTTGGGCCCTTGAAGCTCAGCAGCCCTGACTCCTCCCACACCAGGTCCTGCTCTCTGATCCATGCAGCCATACCCTGTGACAGAGTGGGAATGCCAAGATCTCAGCAGCCTGTACAGCCAAAGGTCAGAATGCTTCCCAAACTCCCAGAGAAACGAGATCATAGAATACATTCAAATATGCCCTTTGGTGAAAAAAAAAGAAAAAAAGAAAATCCAAGCCTGTAGCACTCCAGAAAGCCAAATAAAACACGTTTCAGGCACAAGCATGTACATGGAGATCATTACAACCAGAGCCAAGAGAGGAAGCACAAAGAGCCCACGTGTCACAGCCATACGTACAAGCAAAACCTCCAGAGCACCAGCACTGCCAGCTTAGTCCTGTACTGCTATGAGGCCTGAACCTAAACTACAGAAGAAAAGAACTTCCTTCTTTTCTGTAATACCCACCTTCCAGGCCTCACTGATCCTTTACAAGTAGCTCATGAACACCAGGAATCCATTACAAAGAAGTATTCAGTGGAAGTCCAGAGGGTACATGCACAGCCCACAATTGTACCTCTTTACTTCAGGTAATAATCTTTATTCTGATGCACAGATAACAGAAAGTATTCCTAAGAACAAATGTTCTAGAGTAAAACACCCATTTAACATGCTTTTTCTGTCCACCATTTAGACACAATACAGCAACTGCTAGACTTGCATGAAAACAAACATTTCTTGTGTTAAAAATATTACATCAATTTTTCATTTCAATTAAATGTAAATCTTCCAATAGGGTCACTTACAGGATGTTTGGCTGAAAGTCTGCCAGTCACAGTTCCTGTCTGATTCCACGTAGAGGAAATAAATCCCTGCAACCAAGTAAAGTAAATATTTAAAAAAAAGGAAAATTACAAAGACACAGAGCTAAATCTTATTTAACATAAGCACCAGTAACAAAAATGCACTGCAGTCAGAGCTACAAACCCAAAAGTTCTTTTGAACTTTATAATTTTCCATATATAAAAGTTCTTAAACTGTAAACACTGCAATCCTTTTAGGATTTTACAAGTTACTTTATATATTTCTACCTTTCTCATGCACGTGCGTAATCCATCCACATAAGTTGATTTCATCTTATGAACCTAAAATACATAAATATCAAAATAAATGCTTACTTATAATAATAAGAGAATTTTCAAATTAAAGATCTTACTTTCCAAATGAATATGAACTTGTTTTGTAGACTTTTTTTTTTAAAGTCAGTTTTATCTTAGTAAATAATGGTTTTATACTCTCTAAATAGCTTAACCTATTAGCATAAGTTAGGTAAGTGCTCAGTTATAACCTAAAGCCAGGACTTTGCAGATACTTCAAATGAACTATTGGAATTGATCATTTTGCATCTTATGTCTCCAGGTCAATAAACTACACAAAAAAGCCACATACTAAACCTCCAAACAAAACCAAAAATCAAAACCATACATAAACCCACACTTTTTTGTTTGTTTTGGTTTGTTTTTTTTTAATTCTTGGAATTAAAGAAAACCCAACTGAAACCCCACTCAAAACCCAAATGTTAAGTGTGAGAACAGACTAACTAGACCATTTTGGATTTTCAGGAGGCTTGTCACCCAAAAATCCCCCATAACTAGTTATCTCCTTCACTTTACGCAAAGTATTTCTTCAGAACTCAAAAAACAAATGTTTTGCCCTAAGAGTGTGCTTTATAGCACTAGACAACTTTCACATTGCAGTTTTCCAATTTTATGAATATGTTCTCTTTCTTGCTAATTGTGCTTCAATACAACTACATTATGTGAAAAAGATCAGCTCACCTGACGGTACTCTAAAATTATCTTAGGCAAAGGATGAAGATCTTGCAATTTATTTAGCTGCAAAATCAAGAATGTAAATTACTAGTATACTTTTCTGTTAAGTTATATTATTAAACAAATCTTAACAGAATGCATTTTGGAGCAAGAAATTTTCTTGACAAGCTGAATGGACAAAATATTGGCTAAAGAATGATGTCCTTCAAGCAATCCCACTCCAGGCCCAAGAAAGCCTTCATTCCTTCCTGCCTTCATTAGGAAGGCTGGAGATGACTCCTTCCCATTTCATTTTCCTTTTTGTCCCAGATAGAGACAAAAAAACATGCAGACATAAAAACTTCTCTACAAAAACTTTGAAAACACTGGGGTATGATGTGTGTGCATTACTTACGGTTCTTTGTTTTTTGTGCTATGCAGCATCAAAGCAAGACAGAACAGGATAAAAGTATAAAAAATAATACATACACACACACACATATTTACACACACACAACACAACAGGAGAATTTCTCCTGTTCATCCTCTAATAAAAGTTCCAGGAAAACTTCAAGAGAAATTGAAATTGTCAAATCCCAAAGCAATAAAATAAAGTATATTTCTGATCACTTTTACTGGAAACCGCAAAAAAATCTGTTAAGAAAAAGAATGAAATTATTAAAATAGAGATTGGATATTTATAAGTACAACAAAAAATATCTGGTACTACAATAGTCCAGGATGAGAAACAGATGCAACTGTACCAGAATGTACATTTAAAAGCATAAGGTTTTTTTCTTGCTACCAGGGAGACCCAAGATATTAAGAGTAACTCTGGTATTTATATACTGGAAGGTTTCAGCCTACCTTTCTCTAACCAAGTCTCAGCAGTTATTGGAAAGAGAATACTGGACTAGCACTCCTATTGCTTTGATTACAACAATAAATCTTACGTTCCAACAAAAAGATGACATGCATTCTATTTCACTGGTCCCTCCCATCTCCCAAGGCTCTCTGTCACTCTACAAAATTACATATTAGATCTATGAAACCTCCTTCTTGTTGAGTAGTGTGGGGGTTTCATGGTTATACTGTTGACATTACCTCAGATCATATATGGTAGTTCAGACACTTGGCTGAAAAGTGGTTCTAAAGGAATTTCTTCCTTTAGAAACAAATGTTACCTTTTTACCTTCCCCAGAAATGTTCTCCAGAACTTTGACTCCCATGTAAACTACAGCAATACAATTGTGGCAGCAAATCAGAAACAGGTGCAGCTGGACAGAGGCTTCTTCTGTTCCAAGAAGGAATTCCATTGCTATTATTATCTTAACAAAATGATCTTTTAATGATATGTACAAAGGGACTGAGTGGACCCTCAGTCAGTGTGCAGATGACAACAAACTGGATGGAAGAGTTGATCTGCTGGAGGGCAAAAAGGCTCTGCAGAGGGATCTGGACAGGCTGGATCAAGGGGCCAAGGCCAATGGTCTGAGGTTCAGCAAGGCCAAGTGCCAGGTCCTGCCCTTGGGCCACAAAAACCCCCTGCAGTGCTACAGGCTGGGGGCAAGTGCCTGGAAAACTGCCCAGTGGAAGGGACCTGGAGGTGCTGATTGACAGTGGCTGAACGTGAGCCAGTGTGTGTGCCCAGGTGGCCAAGAAGGCCAATGGCATCCTGGCCTGCATCAGGAATAGTGCAGCCAGCGGGACCAGGGCAGTGACTGTCCCCCTGTGCTGGGCACTGGTGAGGCCACACCTTGAATCTTGTGTTTAGTTTTGGTCCCCTCATGACAAGGAAGACATTGAGGCACTGGAGCGAGTCCAGAGAAGGGCAACAAAGCTGAGGAAGGGTCTGGAGCACAAGTCTCATGAGGAGCAGCTGAGGGAGCTGGGGGTGTTTTGCCTAGAGAAAAGGAGGCTCAGGGGAGATCTTGTTGGTCTCCCACAACCTGATAGGAGGTTGTAGCCAGGTGGGGATCAGCTTCTTCTCCCAAGTAACAAGTGACAGGACAAGAGGAAATGGCCTCAAGTTGCACTAGGGGAGGGTTAGATTGGATATTAGAAAAAATTTCTTCACCAAAACGGTTGTCAAACACTGAAACAGGTTGCCCAGGGAAGTGGTAGAGTCACCATCCCTGGAGGGATTTAAAAGACATACAGATGTGGCACTTGGGGACATGGTTGTGACTGGACTTGGCAGTATTTGGTTAACAGCTGGACTCAATGATCTGAAAGGTTGTTTCCAACCTAAATAATTCTATGAAAAGAAAGGTGAATCCACATTTGCCTAAAGTTACCAAGAAGTCTGCAATTTGGTCTTGATTTCATTTTTAAACAAATGTTTTTGACAGATTTCTGGACTTGTGTGGGATCATCCACGAACATCTGCATTGCTGAAAATTATCTGCTCCAACATTAACAAAAGAAAGAACTAAAGGAGCTTCATATGCATGATATTTTTTACACTGAATCTAAAGATACATTTGATCTCTTGTACAGGTGTATCAAGTATCTAAACTGTTTGCTCATTGCTTCTGTTAGGGAACAAGATCATATCAAGATCCTGCAGATCTAATTCCAAATGCAACCATTTTTACTGAAGGCAAGCCTCTCCACAGAGGGAACAAAAAAACATTAGTCTGAGGAAAATTCATGCACACAAGTAAAACACTGAACCATACAAAGAAAGTGGTAACTTTCAATTCAAACCACAGGTATCAAGTAATTTCCTACAGAAATTAATGAATGAGTCAAGGGTCCATAAAAAGATGACAATATGGTTTTAGCCCAAATCTGCTGATGGCAAAGAGGAAGTCTGGGGTGCTATTTCCTCTGACAGCAGATTTTACATTAATGCTCTTTTCTTTGACCCATGGTCTGTGTCACTCAGCCAGTCAGTCATTTTGAGCTACCAAAATCTGACCAGTAAGAAAGTCTCTCTCCTTTGAAGAAGATGGTCATACAGGTATTTTGGTATTAAAGTTTTTAACCCTGGTTTATAGCTGAAGTTTAGCTTCAGTAGCTAGTGTCTTTTTCCCCATCATAGAGTGCATCTTTCTTTTCCGCCATAATTATGCAAAGCATAATTAGAACAATACAAAAATAAATCAAGATCGTTAGGAAAACTTTAGGCAAATCACAATTTCACTGGAATATAACTTAGAAGTTTTGCTAAATCATGCAGCTGGTTTTAAAACCCCTCCCCATCTCACCACAGCTTCTGAGGTGGACACAAGTTGCTGTATTTCAGTTCTGTGAAGTTTCTCACACAGGGTATGCAGCTTTAACTTATCAAATAGTACCTACAGTTAGAAAAACACGTAACAAATGTTTCAGTGTTTCAAGTGCTGAAATAGAAAGGATAATTATTTGGTGCTTGAACTTTAGTCTATAATACATGTTTCATAGTAAATAGAGCATACTGTAGCAAAGAGAACTAACACAGAATTGAAAAGACCAGATCTTTATTTCTGAGCTATTGAAACAGTAATGTAATGTATTTACTAAAAACAAATGCCTAATTCAAACACAGATCATCCAACATTGTCAGATTTATGAAAAACTACGTGTTCCTCATTAAGATCAGAAAATAAGGCAATTAATATAGAAGAAAAGAATTCAGAAGTTGTAAGGACATATATGCTTTACAGTTCTTCTGTATCAATAACAATTTACAGAATGTGCACCTTACATAAATACAGGAGTGCAAATATTACCTCTCGGAGTTGATAACTGCTGGTCAACAGGAACTGTTCTCCAGCAACTTGATGAGCTTCCTGTTCAAGCTCTTTGAGCCGCAACTATAAATTAGTACATCAGAATTATTCTGTTTACATTATTATTTTTTTCAATATCTGCCAATTCCTAGGTTAATGAGGATATTAGACTTTTATTTAAAAATGGAGAACTTGATATTATGTAATCATTGCTGACTGGCTATCAACATTTACTTTAGTAGACTGCTTATATACTCTTTAATCTACATTTCTTCATGACCTGGGAATGGGATTTACTGTAGTAAAAGCCACTAACATTTGTGGGAAAAGAATTTAGATTACTGAAGACTATAGAGAGCTGTGAGAAAAAGAGCTATGGAAATTATTCTGATAAATTAGTAATCTATGATAATCCAGTTAGATTTTATGCTACAAAATGGGATTCTCTTGTGGTTGTTTTTATCAAAGAACATGTAAGTTGTAAAGAGTGTATTGTTTACAAAGAGAGGCACTGAGAGCCAATTCTCAGGAAAGTGGCTACTGAAAACTAAGTTCAGAAAGATTCATTACCATTTTTAATCTACAATGTATAACCCAAAAGGACCTGTACAATTTGCAAAGCAATTTCAGTTCTGGGGCAAGGCTAATGAAGCAAATATCTCTTTTTTACTCTCCTAAATAAAAAAGGGAAATATCCTAAAATGTAAATATCTCTTAGTTATATTTATAATAATAAAAGTACTAAAACCTCAAACTGTTAGATTAAAAGTGACAAAGGTTCTTTCTCTTTTTAATCAGCTATCCTCAGTAAAAGCACAAAGATGATGCTATACAACTTCAAAAAGAAAAAATAAATACAAAATTTACCCCCAGAATCTCAGATGTTTTTTTCAGTTCTTGTTTGTTCACATATATTTTGTGTGTTTCCATCACTGTAAATACAATTATACATTGAGAACATTTACAATTAACAATTTCAGTCTTACATACTTCTTAGAAATGGAATCTCAAACTGCACACAGCTGTCATGAGACTAAGAAAACATTTCATATTCTGATGTATTACATTCCACTTGAGCATAGTCAGGAGCTGTGTGAAAATAGTGAAGATTCTTATTTTGAACTGAACTTTCATACCTGCCAGAATTTTGATAAGTGGAAGCTCCAATGTGCAAAATAAGTTCCACAAACCTTGAGCCTGTAAAGCAAGGTATAAATACATTTGTTAGTACCAGCTAATTTAGATCTTAAAACATATGGTAGTGTCATTAGGTGCATCTATTTTCCAGTGAGCAGTACTTCACTTTCTGCATATTCCCTTTTTATATGACAACACTGTGGCATGAAAATACTACTTATTGTAAATTATAGTATCTAAATGTTGTATCACTTCCTTCTGTGGGGAATAGTAATACATTTTGAAATAGTAACCATTTTGTACAGGAATACTAATAAAGATATTTAAAAAAAAAATCATTTTTCCAAACAGTTTATTTTTAGAGCAAGCCTCATTATAATAGGACACACGGTTATCCCTTTTTATTTATTCACTTGAACAATTAAGCAACCATTCATAATTCATAACTTTGTTTTCATTAGGAAGAAAATAAACAGATGATAGGATTATGTACAAATTAGTTACAGAGAACAGGAAGTCTGTTTTCTCTCTAACCACTGAGCAAGACTTGTCTAAAAACTCCTCCTGTAGGCTGGATCTGTGTTTCTGCACCTTTTGTGTTTCCTTGCTGCCTTGCTTCACTGATTGTTTGTCACACTCCTGGACCATTAATCTGGATATCCAGTTTCCTACGGCTCCATCAACTAGTGGTCTAAGCCCTACACTTGCTACTATCAACTTCAAAGAAAACCCCTAGGAAGCTATCATGTACCTTCCACCTGAGCATATCCCTACATATTCTGACACTTTTCCAGGTATGTGACTACAGGCACAAAAAAACCCCCAAACCATTAAAAGAGTTTTTGAGATGCATCCTGAACTGCAATAAGGGGTAAAACACAATAAAACAGTTCACTTGGGAGGGACCTACAATGACCTCCCACTGCCTGATCAATTGGGGGTTGACTAAAATTTAAAGCATGTTATTAAGGGCACTGTCAAAATGCCTCCTAAACATCAACAGCCCTGGGGCATAAACCACCTTGCTGGGAAGCCTGTTCAGAGTTTGACCAGTGTTTGGTTAATACAACCTAGAGCAAAAGATATGCTGAGATTTTGTACCCAAGGAATACATAGGAAAAACAGCTATATTATGTTGTCCCTCTGTTAACACTTTTTAGTCTGTAATATACAGATTTCAAATACCAAAAGATAAGTCACAATATTCTGAACCTTTCTTGTTCTCAGAATCTTCATTTAGATAATTCAGTTAACTGTTGCAGAGGAAAAGGTTCTTCTAAAGATTGAGACTATTTCCTCCTTCTAGAAAAAATGGAAAATTCAATGGGTAACTTATTTTAAATGTTGACTGTCAAAGTAAACCAGTATGGACCGAAGCACTCTAACTAGATTCTAATTTGAATGAGAAATACATGACTCTCTTTAATTCCTGATAATACTTCCAAAATTATTTCTGAACAACTTCTTTTTGTATCTTACCTTTAAGTCACGAGCAAGGTCCATCATTACATTATAAAGCTTCTCCAAGTTCACACCTAAGTTTTGATACTGATATAAATAAATAAAAAATAAAACAATAATTTTACGCTAAAATGGAAGTATTTAGAGTTCTATATTTTTTATCTTTTTTAAAAGGTATCAAATTGTAAAAATAAGTTTTCCTGTTTTTCTGTATGTCTTCTGTCACATTAACATTTTAGAAACGTTTTTAGACCTCTGACAAACCCAAATCATGAACACAGAACTACATGAACATTCCAGATTTTATCTGTTCCTTCATGTACATTTTGCACAGATCACAGAGAAATAGTATCAAACTGCCTTTGATATTGAAGTCAGAGTTCTATTAGTACTTGTAAAATGAGGAAAAATTCCTTTCAGTTTTCTTTCTCATATAAGAACTATCACTCTTCTGTGCCAGAACTGTTCACTTCCTTCCCTTCTGTTCCACACAGAGCCATTCCACCTCCTTCAGGTGGCTAGGATACCATTTTGAAATGCATACAGACACTGAGATTATGACTGTTGCCTCCAAGAACACACACTGCAGCAGTTTGTGAAGAACTGTTGCCCATGGGATGGAGTCACACTGGAGAAGTTCATGAAGGACTGTCTCCCACAGGAGGGACCCCACAGGGAGCAGGGGAAGGACTTCTTGCCCTGAGCAGTGGCAGAAATCAACCTATGAGGAACTCCTGGTAACCCCCATTCCCATCTCCCTGCACTGCTGGGGTAGAGGAGATAGAATTTGTGAAGGAAGGAGGGAAGGGTGGGGGAAGGTGTTTTTAAGATTTATTTTACTTCTCATTCTCCTGCTCTGATTCTGTTAGTAACAAATTTAATTAATATCCCCACTTTGAGTCTGTTTTGCCCATGATGGTGTTTAGTGAGTGATCTCTCCTGGTCCTCACCTCAACTCATGAACCCTTCCTCATATTTTCTCTCCTCTGTCCAGTTGCAGAGGAGAGTGAGAGATTGGCTTTAGTGGGTACCTGGTGTCCAGTCGGGGTCAACACACTACACAGTCTAGTCCTATGAGTGAGGACTTCTCTCTGTCCCAGACAGACTAATTTAAGCAGGCCCACACTGCAGTGAAAGTCATCAACCTGTCTCCAAGAAACCTCGTCCATGCCAACCTGACCCGGAACAAACAAGATGTCTGTGAAATACAGACAGTTTGCTTGATCCCATTCTGGAGGCGGGAAAGTGCCCAGTGACAGGCTTCAATTGACACCAACAATGCTCATCAGCGAATGCAGCAATGACACAAACTGCAAGATGGTTAGCACCTGTTCCAGCAAAGGTTTCAGGGAATACAGACCATGATCCCTTTGGCACAGCAACAAATACATAGACAAGCAGCACATCTTCTATGCTGAAGGTGTGTGGGTGAGTAGTGAGCTACAGAATAAACCAGCAGTCATTCCAAAGACTATGGTGGGTAGACAAGATTAGGACAATACAGAGGGAGCTTCTCTGAATTAGTGGGGGATGAGACATGATGTATCACTTATCACAGATCCCTCTGGGAGTACAGACACCTGTTAGGAACCTGCCAGCAAGGACAGAGCAAGAAGGCTGAAGAGAGAAATCTGGCTAAGAGCCAGGATTCACAGGAGGAACTGGGACTCACTGAGCAAACAGAAGAGTCAAAAAGGAAGTGTGAGAGTCCAGGTAACAAATTAAGGAATAAAGAATGGGGGGGGGAATAATCACAGGATGTTACAAGGAGGCATTAACTTGGACTTGAGTGAACAAGTCAGCAAAAAGGTTGGGGCAAGGAAACAAACTAGACCTGAAGAGAGACAGGAAGGAAATATTATTTCAGTATTTAATTCAGAGCTGGGAATCAGGATGACAAAGTTGAGAAATGATAACTAAGAACAGATGTGATATCTGAAGAACAAAAGACTGAGTCAAGCTAAGGAAAGAGACAAGACTAGGGATGCTGACTCACAGGAGGGCCATGACATATAGAAATAACCAACAAGTTTATAGTTTCTGCCTGTTTGCCTGTCCATTCCCTACACTAATAGCTTAATGCATGAAGTAGCTTCTGAAGAACTGCAGTTTACAGCCAGTGTTTTAAAGCAAACTGGCTCTGGTTTTCTTGGAAATGTCTATACTAACAGGTACGTGCCGATACAACGACCTCTGTCCGTGCTCTGAGCCCACTTGACATTTGGGGACTTGAATCACAGAAGTCCTACAATCATGCTGCAATATTTGGTCTGGACAACCAAGGCCTCAGAAAAGTGAACAGTTTTAAAAAAAAAAAAATCATTTAGGTTGCTGCACATCATCTTATCATTCAAACAATTTCTGAAGGCCACAGTAGATCACCATGGCCCAAAACATAGATATAAAAATTTTATAAAATTCAGTCAATATGTTTCAACAGGAATATAGGAAGATATTCAACAGGATATAGGAAGAAATTTCTATAGTGCTGGGGATAACATCTCAAAAAGTTTATCACACATTCTCTCGTAATGAGAGAATAAAAATTCAGATCTTTTCATTCACATGCTTGGAAGTTCACATTTGACTCCTGCTGTTCCTCAGCCTGTGGTGTGGTGTCTTTACCAGCTGTGAAATTTAGCAAAATTTTAATAATAATCAACTAAATATAGTCTACAAGTTCACAGGAACTGGAAAAGGCAGCATCAGACACTTTGGAAAGGAGAGCTGGAAATCATTTTGCAGGGAAGTGGAAAGAAAAAAGATAAGATTATACATTAATATTGTTACTGAACATTACAGTTTTGAAAGAAAATTTCACAGCTGTCCCTGGAGAATGAGATCCCATCTTGGTAGAATGCAGTGGAACCTTCCCTTCTTCCCTTTCTTTAGATTTCCAACAAGTAGTATTAATAGAATAATTTTCTCCCATTAGAAAAGCATTATCTATCTTTTCATGCAACATTTTGTAGGCAAAAGCAATTCTTTTATCATTTCCTTCCCCTTTCAACCCAACCACAAACAACTGAAAACTAACTACTTACAGATGCATTTCTCAAAGTGCCTGTATCTGTATTTTCTGCTCCCTTTGAGAAAGGCTTTTCAAAATACTTCTGTATTAAAGATTCAAAGGAAGGAACTGTGTCGCTGGGGTTTATGAGCCATGCTGCAATCCTTGGATCCAACACAACACTATCGGCAACTACAAGAATAAGTTATTTCTAACAATCAAAATATTTATATTACCCCCTAAACTAAAAAATACCTCTAAAGTTTTGCCCATTTTTCCTGTACCCACACTTCATAAAAGGACAAGTATTAACTCTACAAAAATGTTAAACATTGAATTCGCAGCTGTAACAAATAGTCAATATCATGACTACACAGGAGTAAGTTCAGTATTAAATATTTTTGAAGAGGGTTATTTTGTGAGGTTGAGGTGGGGTTTTTTCACTGGTCGATTTTTCCAAGTTTTAAAATATAAGTAAGCCTTTGGTTCTTTAGATTTACTGTTAAAGCCTCTCTTTCTCATCACTGGAAAACTTCAAGTTGAAGTTTTGCTTATGAGTGTCTCCCACTGCTACACTTTGTGGTTGTTAACTTGATCCCCCAAACTGCCAACAGGGATCAGGGAGAGATTTGCTTCCTAGTAGTCAGACCGAGATTGTTAATGCACATATGAATTCACACATGGGTGCCCAACACATTGTTTCCAAAAATCAGAACCTTTTGTCCTATAGGATCATAAGTGCTTACACTGCACTTTCTCTCATGTTCACATTGGATAGCATGGAGCAAGCCCAGTGCTGCTTCAGTTCCCTCTGAAATACAGTTTCAACATGTGTACTGCAGTACTACAAAGACCAGGAAAAACTAATAACTACAATACCCTGTGATATATTCAAAGATAAACCTAAGTACCCTCTTCAGTAACCCCTAAGTTAGTTCAAACGATGACCTACAGGTACATTTATAGAGAACTCCATGCTACACAACCTTACAGACTCAGTTACCTGAAAGCAAACTTTAACATCTGTAATGCAAGGTACAGTTGCAGGACTAGTCTAAAGAGAATTTTTAGGGATTTTGTTTGTTTTGTAGGAAGGGGTTTTTTTTGGTTTCTTTTCCATAGCAGAAATAATGTGTGAGGAACTATCAACTTCCAAAGTTTAAAAACCTAGACAAGAATTCTTTTGGTTATTAGAAACTTCGGATTCAAACCCCATGCACCAGCTAGTATCTACTCTAGACCTAGTACTGCCTGTGTGTACAGGTTATAAAACTATCACTACTGGCAGTACCATCATGACATTTCTTCCCTCCTTTCCCATTCCCAGTGCTGTTTTATGTAGATCTTCCCACCAGATTTTAAATCACCTTCAGTTTACTGTGATTTACTGATGAAACTTTTCAGATGCTGAACACAAGCTGGCAAGGCTCCATAGAGGAAGCCCTTTCTGAAAGGTCACATTTACTTTTGTAACTCACTCAGCAGGAACCTGATACATGGAACCAAACAGGCATTATATCGACATCTTATGCCTTCTGTTTGTAGTTGCTTTTAAATCCAACAAACAAGTCTTATTTGTTCCTATCAAAAAAACACAAGTACACATTCAAATAATTCCTAAGTCTGACAACTGTGAGCATCTCTGGGATTTATTTTAGCCTTTCCTTTGAGCAGAGGAAGCTTTTTACTAGGGAATATGAAACATGAAGTAGTTCGACCTTTTCAGCTATAGTCAGGACTGCGTCGAGAGCTTTTGTTTCCACTGGAAGCTATCCTTAAATTACTCAATGATTTGATTCCTGCTCTAAGAAGAAATACATCATCTTCACATGTCAAGCCTCTGGACACATCCTCCCCAAGAGGGATATTCTTCTCCATGGTACTAAACCGTTTTTCAATATATTATTTAGCTACCAATGTAGTTATTTCTACACCCAGGGATTTTAACAGAGACATCAAAATCACCGAGATTATAGGATGAGATGGCAGATTCAATACTTACCTTGTTTCCAGCTGATTTCATTACCATAAACTTGAAGTAGAGTCCTCAGGAAATCTTTTGCATTGAAGCAAATTATTGGAATTTTGCACTGTAGCATTTGAAACAACACTTGCCTGCACAGAAGTAGTTCATTAACACACACTATACTGCTGCTACATTTAGTGAATCTATACACTTTATTCATTTAATTAGCACCTAATACTCAACAGTTAACCCAAGACATTTCCTTATTCCTATAAGAACAGAATATTGCATTTTGAATATTAAATTCTCAATTTAATAATACCTGAAGCTTCATTCTATAAGAAATTAAACATCCTAGCAGATATGCCTTATCATGCATTCATAAAGAAAACAAATCCTTGTTTGTGTCTCAAAGTTAAATACAACCTTAATCCAAAACAGCAACTGGCATCCCCGTAATATGTCAATATACCCAAATAAGATCACAGAGGTCAAGTCAATGTAGCATTGTAAAATATTGATTTAAAAGTTACTAGGCAATTTAAAATACCATAACTGCCTTGTGTTAGTACACTACTTAAATCTAGAATGTTTCATCTCTGTCATTTACTTCCATATCTTTTCAAACTGTCTATAATTCCCTCATTCATGGTATTTTAAATAGGTTTTACCAACTATATGTATGTAGATTTAATAATTACGTGTATCTTTTTTTATAAGTTCCATTTTGGTCAATACAGAAAAACAGTATTTTTTAATAGAACATTTTTGATGGTATGAAACCACAAGGTTTGGAACACTAGAAATCACACAGATCCTAAGGTATTACTGTATGCAGTATAGATCCATTATTAAACTGCACCATTCTTACAAGAAATAATTATCTATAAGATTCATCTAATACCCTAATTCAACTTATTATTTCTACTGTTCATATGTACCTGTTTTATTAACCTGTTATTTTCAATTCACAACAACCTATATTCAAGCTGACAACAAGACATTAAATTAGTTGTCATGTAACTCTAATATTACAGCTGGAGAAGCACAGGTAAGCAAAGTGACTTGTTTCAAGTCCCAGTGGAACAGTGGCAGAGATTTGACTAACAATCAAGTCCAACTTTGAAAATGAAAGCTTTGTAATTTAATAACCCCAGCTCAGCAGTTTATAATTAGGCAGTTAATACTGAAAATCATAAAACAGTCTGATGAATTTTTAACATGCAACTATTACACCTAAGAATCAGATTCAGTTCTCATTTCTCCCTTTATGGGATACAATTTCCAAGTTAATAGGAATAGAAATGGATTTTGGTTATAATAACTGGAAGTTTAAAACATAATCCAACTTTTTATTGAAATTTAGTCCAAGTATTAAACAGATACATTAAGCGCTTATTCTAAAAATTATATTGCATTATTACTGAATATTAGTAAAACTTCATTTGAGATCTCAAAAACCATTTAAAAAACCTGCCCTAAAAAGACGAAAAAATATTAGCATAGCTCAAAAGGGTGCTTACTGTAATAATGCCCATGAAAAAAGTACTAGATAAGAAATGCAGCTGAGGAAATGGAAGATAAAAACCAAGAAAGATAAACCTGAAAGAAACACATTCTTTGGTGCCATATAGCTTTAGCTGTTCATAAAGGATTTCCAAGGCAAATGTAAACAGTTCCTATCAGAATATCAATCTAGTTCTGCAGGGCTGCAGTTAAGTGATATGCTGAGGCCAAAGGAATAGTCTACTCTTATTTGGTTTAAATTAGCCCAGACTTGACATGGAACTAAAACAGCCAATATGAAACTCAATGAGCTTGACACGTTAAGGAGATTTAAGCTTGTGCTATGTAACCAACATCACTGCTGCTAAAAGCATATGTAAAGCAAAACAGTATTTTTTCCTACATGCTCTCACCAAGAAAATTTCATGTGAGCCTGTTCTTGTTCCCAGAGAGATGATCGTTCAGTTTTTAAATAAATTAATTTATCATTTTCCTTAGCAGCTTTCCAAGTACAGCCAGTTGAAGAGTGGCTGGGAGGGAAAGGGTGATCGGTCTGATTCTTCACTAGCACAACAACTCCTTTTACTGATGAGGTTGAGACCTGTTAAGTGTAATTACAATAATGTTTCCTCTGACAGATCTTGTGCAATCCTATAAGGAATAGTTCCCAAATATTTTACAAAATGAAACCTATTATGCACACTGGAGTTACTGCATACACCATTGACACAGTAGAGGAGCAGGCAAGTGTTTCAGTCTTGGAACAAAAATCCACAGTGACAGATACAGTAGAAAGTAGAAAAAAATATTCTAATTCAGTTTAACTTTAGGTACACAAATGTCTGGTTAGCCCAAGTGGTTTCATTTCCTTTAAGCTTTACTTGGTAGCTTAAAATAAAATGTAGTCAAAATATTAAGGTTTACCCCATTTTACATGTATATTTTGGTATGCAATACACAAAAGGGGTTCCCGACAAGCATGGGTTTGTGTTTGTCAGTCACATGCACATTCAGACGGTTCTACAGAACTGACTCTAAACAAAGCCAATCCTTCACTAACCTGTTCTGAGCTGAGCTGCGAAGAACCATCTTGAAATATCATAGTAGTTACAAAAGCCACTGCCTGTTCTATAGTTGCGAGCAGTTCTCTTTTTTCTTCACATCCCAAAGTGCTAATATCACAGGGATAATTTTCAGAAGTCTCTCTTTGTCCAGAGCTACAGTTGTATCTTCTTTCATGTGAAGAAGTGCAGGTCTTTACATGTAATCTTCTTGTTTTCTCAGAACAACATGTAGACACATTTTGCTTTCTTTTAAGAGGAACAGCTATTTTCTTTTCCCCATCCTTCAGCTTTTTTGCTTCTACTGAAAGATTTCTTTCTTGATATCCCCATGTTGGCAAGTCTGAATCCTGGTAACATCTCACTATTTTGGTATCTTGACAGCCAAGCATTTCATTGGTATGCACTGTCCTGACTATCTCACCAGCACTACTTTTTTCAGGGCTGGCAGATGTTTTTAAAATGGCAATTCTGGAATCACAAACCTCCTGGGAAAATTGGAATTTTTCTTTTAGCAAAGCAATTATTCAACTTATGAAGATAAATAAAAAATGCGATAATTTACATAACCTTTGAAGAAATCAATATTCTACGAAAAAATGTTGATACTAATAAAACAGAGTCAGTTTAGGGCAACCACATTACATAAACCAAAATTCAAGTATTTATCAGTAGAGATTATTTTGTGGACATATACTGTTTACATCCACAACCACTGCTGGTTTTTTTTAATCTTAGTCCAACATTAAAAAATGGCAAATCAACAACTCTAAGATGCATTTAGTCCAGTGTCCTGACTTCCATAGTGATGAGGTTATTAGTGTCTGAGAGAGAAGAGACCATTCATCTTCAGCTTCAATATTCAGAGCTTTTTTTCATGACAGCTTAGTTTGTTAAAGAACTTTTGGCAAGGAACCTTAATGATTGCTTTGGAAATCCAAGTACAGGAGTCAACCAGATCTCGTTAAGCAATTTACAAGAAAAAAATACATATGAAAGTTGCACCGTGGAAGGTGCATGAATAAGCACCATATTCTATTCTGTTTAACCCACTATAGCCAGAGCAGTTTTCCCAGTCCAGATAGTCCTTGGATCCCTTTACAGCAGCATGCTACTAAACAGCATTAAGCAAGATGCTGCATGGTAATGTTTTGTTTCTAATCCTTCATCCTTATTTCCTTCATAAATTTCCTTGTTATGCTACTGGCCTTAATACTTTCTTACTGTTTATTTTGCTACTTCTTTCTACAACCTCCTCAGCTGAGACAGATCCTCTGTCTTGATTTCATAAACAAGGACTCTGGAATGGCAACCGGTGACCTTTCAAGATTCCCCAAGGTGAATGTGTTTAACTATTTACAGATTACACAAAGTTGTATCTTCCCTCAATACTCTTTACACCTCCATCACCAATAGGCCTTAGAGGAGCCAGCAGGCTTTCTACTTCTGAGGCATTTGGAAAAATGATGTGTGATGCATTTGCAAGCTGTTCCTCCAAATTTATTTGGACTATATACTAATGTATACTTCATCTAATTTAGTCAAACAAGGCAAGTATAAAAGAATACAAATTCTGTTAAGTTCATGTTTTTGCAGGATGACATTTTTTAGTAGTGTCCTTCATACTCTTGGCCATACTACCTTTTCCTGCACAGATTTTAGTATTCATTTTAAATCTTCAGTATTGTTTTGAATAAATCCCTGTTACCTACACATGTTCTGATTCTGGAGGGCAATTCTATATACTTTCTTTAAAAAAGCTCCTTCAATTTTATGTATTTTCCTTTTTTGAAATTAAGCATCACTGTCTTATTTATCTTTTAATGCCTCAGAAAGATTACAGTCTCTGTCAGGGCACCTTTCAGTAGGAAGATTTTGAACCTAATCTCACACAGATTGAAATAAAAACCCATTTCTCTCTTTCTAACTGTTCCACAAAGCAGTTGTCTCCTCATTTTTAGTTGCAACATCATGCATAAATTTACCATTCACCCACTCCATTGAAAAGTAACTGAAGCCTCTCCAAATTACTCTATTTTCAGCTCTCCCAGCCCAGTCTCCTTCATACCTCTGCTGTCATAACCATTCCAAAAACTAAGGCTTCCTCACTTCAAAAGAACCACAAGTTACTGCAGTGCAGGGCTCCCTCCATTTCCCAAGATGACAGTTTTCACTGATCAAAGGATACTGTCCACCTCTATCCAATCTGGATAGATTAAACCAGCCAGAATGACAAAGCCAATAAGTTTGGGGATTTTTTTACAGTTTTGCAATATTCCTCAACCCAGTTCCCATATACCCAAACCTTCGAACTATGGAGTCAAAAGATGAAAAAGGCTTAAGACTGCTTGAGATGATACTTCACAGGATCAACTCTACAGGTTCTAAGTAAACAGAAAAAGGAAGCTTTTGCTACTACCAAAATGAATAGTGGTTGTTCTCAATGAAGACAAATTAAATGGACTTAGAGAATAATAATCAAAAAGTGGACACTATAAAGTTACCAGAAGTGGAAAAATAATATGCTTAAGAGCCATAGAAAGACAACTAATTCACTCAAGTGTATTCTCCAGTCAAACTGCAAATAGTTTTATCATTTAACACAGCAGAATTTGAATTATGACACTCCAGTAACTACAAAATCAGGAATAAGCAATTCTCTTTTAAAGGTTAAAAAATAAGAACAAGGCAATTTAATTATCCAGTCAGAATAATACAGCTGGTACTACAGTTAACCACAGGGAGAAACAGCAGCTTCCGCAAAGAACTGATCTCATCTTAGAAATAATGACGTGGCTGGAAGTAGAGAAAACTCCCAGGATGTAGTTTCATCATTTATGTCAACGTAGGAAGATTTCACTAGATGCAGCTAGTCAAAATTAGCATCTCATCATCACAAAAAGGGGTTCCACTACTACCCATGTGCACCCACAGCTGCATGAGCATCTATGAGCCAATGTAATTTGGAGGAAGTTATCCCACTCCATAAAAGAAATCAGTTTTCTGCATCCTGAGTAGCCTGAATGGACTTGCTGAAGTGTGCAACATGCACCAGAGTCAGAGTAAGTAAGGCTGTGAAACTTGCAGCTGGGACAGGAGTACACTTGCAGCATCTGCAACTCATCGATAGACAGAATGGATTTTACGTCAGGGCCTGAGCTGGGGCTGCTGCAATTTCCCACTCCCACTCTTGCCCTGGCTCTCACTCACATGCACATAAAGCCAAATTGAGAGAGATGATTAAACCCAAAATTTAACTTCCTAGTACAGAGTAATTTTTCATCTTGAATCAGCTCACTTTATGATTATGCTCTACCACTGTCCAGTGACAGAAGTCTGAGAACATTTTTAAACCCTGGTAACTGCCTGAATGTGGCAATCTCATTTCTGATCACTCTGTCATAAAAAAACAACTTCCTGTGGAAAGGGTAACAGAAGTGGGGCCAAGACTCTCATGGGTAAATACATGCCAAGTGCAAAATAAGACAGGAAAAGCTACCTGAACTGTGAGTGTATAAAATATATCGTGATAAAGCTTCTTATGGAAGAACCAGTGTATAACTTCAAACCTGCTATAAAAGGACTGCTTTTAGTGGTTTTCAGTCTTACAAAATGCTTGCCTTTTCATTTCTCAGATGTGCATCCTTATCACCTACTTTATTTTCCTTTGTCTTCTCTATACCTTTAAAAAAGAAGAAACAATTTACAATACAAATGAATCTGTAAGCAGTGCACATAACTTAGGTTACACAGAGTACTATTACTGACATTTTTACCAAACCTAAAACAACTGTATTAAAATTTTCCTCGACAACCATTTTATCAAATTAATATCATTCATGCTTAAAAGGGCCCTGCAGGTTCTGAAACATGCATATGCAAAAGCCTTCTTTGTCACCATTAAGAAAAAATTAATTCAAATTCTCTACAAAGCATACAAACATTTTCCACGGTGCTCAGAAGAGGCATTGCTGTAATTCCACAAAGAGGCGTATTTCCTTCTTTCAAGAAAACACAAAGCATTTTGGTCAAAATAAAGCTTGTGGCGTGGGCATGAAGAAAAAAACCCAACCAAACCCTACAAACATTACACATTTTAGCTGTTTTCTTGGAATTAAGCAGTATTATTCCACAATAACTTTGTTCTATAAAGCACTATTTGCATATATGACTTTAATATATCGTGCCCTACAGCGAACCCTGCAGGGGATAACTTTTTCACGTTGTTCATCCTGCAACAGAACAGGTACTGTAAGACCGGACAAGAACAGAGAGCAAGGGGAAATTCAGACCTACAAACTGACAGAAAGGTAAGGTGATACCAGTTCCAGAAGAAGCGGGATGGCCACCCATGCTGGGTCTGACACACCCAGCCAAAAGACACCTCAGGGGCAAAGTATGTATTTTGTCCCCCCATAGTGAGTACAACAATAAACTGATGCTGTCAGCTACCAACCTGCATTACCAGCAGCAGGACACTTTCTGAATCTCACATACTGATGACCAACATCAAACAAAGCATAAAGTGACCTATTTCTATTTACTAAAACTGTTTTTAAAAATTATTGTCTAGGCAAATCAAGACCCTGTACTTAAAATACTAAAAAAAGCCTTTTCCAGAAGAAACTAAGCTTATCATTGCATGTTGGTATAAGTGTATAATCAGCCATTTATCTCCAGCTCAGACTTCTAACCTGAGCTGTTAGAACAGCCAACAAGGCATAGCTGTATTTGTAGCTTCAAACATTTTAGGTCTGGTTTTCTTGACACTTTCTACAACAATAAGATTATAAATTAAGAATGATAGTATCTGAGTTTACATTCAGTGCTTTTAATTGTTTCAAAGCAAGATACTTTTTCTTGACAAATCCACCCTCCAGAGAAGATGATGAGGATTACATTTCTCTCCTCCAGCACACAGCAATCAGTATGACAGACTGAAGAGAGATGCAACTTCCCATTTCTGATTTCTGAATTACGGCAAAGTATCACCAGATGGCAGCAGAAACCTGTCCTTGCCCTCCAGCTCCTTAAGGTTTGATGGAAACATTACAGTTCTACTGCCAAGACAACCACAGAATTTCACCAACTAGGTCAAAATTGTAGATCTTTGTTCTATTTGAGCCCAATATTTACCTCCTAAAAGACAAACAGTTTTTCCATTAAGTAGAATATAAAAATCTACCAATAAAACACAGCTCAATACAGTTTGAAACAGACTGAATAACATGGCAGGTTTCTGTTTGGTTTTGTCTTTAAGAGAGGTGAACTTTTTCTTCTTTCCAGATCCACACTAAAGCTAGATAGATAGATAGATAGATAGATAGATAGATAGATAGATAGATAGATAGATAGATATGCAATTTCCTAAGAGCAATTCAAATAGGTCTGTTAAATCTGTACACTTTAAACAAAACTTGTTGAGTAATTACTGCATGGAAAACAAGAGCAAGAAAATCTTTTCATGTGACCTGCTGCTACAAAATGCTTACACTGTTCTTTTGCTCCCCAATAAACAGGGATTTAGCAGCACTACAAAGACGACCACAAGCTCATTTGGTCAAAGATACCAGACACCTTCATGGTGTTCCAAAAAAAATAAGGATCTGCAATTTTACACCTTGAGAGAGAGTGAATGGATCAAGAGTAGACAATAAAACTGTGTTATTGCACAGAACTGAGACTTCCCCAGTCTAAGACAAAAAATATTACTGAGAAAAATTAAGGCAGGGAAAATTACAAGGTAGCAGGAGAAGTAGAATGGCAATTAAACCAAGGCTGAAAAGAGATCTGATTTTGTTTAAAATCATCTGGGTTTTGATCCCAGATGTACCATGTACAATGTACCATTTTAAAATGAACTTATTTCTTCAAATGTGTATCACTGACTGACAATGAACTCCTACCCTTGTCACTCCACTGATTCAATACTTTACTACTGAAAGAGGGGCCTGAACCATAATTTATACAAAACTGAGGCTGCAAAAACCACCATGTACACAAGAACAAATCCCATCATTTAAATAATATTCCAGGATCTAGTTCTCAGGAAAAAATAGACAACTGAAACTGAGCAAAACTCTAACTTTCTATCTACTTCCTTCCAGAGTTACCAGACTGACAGACTATGACATGCAGAGAATTGAGAAAAAAAATTACATCTTGCAAAACCCCTCTAGCATCCACAGTGTTCTGAGTAAGATTTGCCCAAAAGAAAGATCTGCTGAGGCACTTGTAACATTACCTAATTTGCTCTTTCACTGGGACTTTTGTTCACTCTTCCTCCTAGAATTTCACAAGGAGTGCATTGCTAATGAACACATGTTTAAAGCACAGACATGAGTCTGGAGAGATCACGGGCCACCTGGTGAGCTCCTAGTCCCTCTAGTGATCTTCAAATATCTAGTCCAGAGTCACGTTCATGTATACATCTAATTTATTGCATTTAAGATTATTAGTTAAGTAACAGTTTGAAATTCTCATCTACTTCTACACCACAGAGGAACAGAAAGAAAAAAAATTAAATTGAGGGTACTCTTCCTTGCACTCACATAACATTATTTAATCAGAAAAGTCCCAGAAAATGTCACAGTTACAGCTTAATTCCTTTTCTAAACCTGTAATCCTAAAACCTCATCTTTTTTTTTTCCCCATTTAAAAATAAAGACTAGAGGTTTGATATTGTTTTGTTTGTTTGTGTTTCAATTTTTCAACTGAAAAACACTTAAAAAGGCTAAGACTTACTCACTCTGGTTATTTTCTCTGTTTGTCTGAACTTCTACAGGAATAGACTGCAGAGCTGTCATAATCCTCTGAGCAGTATCAGATAAAGGCACTTTAGAAATCTCACATCCTATGTACATGCACTGCTCCATTTTTAAGATTATACCTATATGCAGAACACACAAATTATCAATTAATCAAAGCCACAAACCATCCTCACTTATATTCTGTTGAAAATATAGTGAACATGTTCAGTCATTCATTCTCAATAGAAAATTACATTTCCTCCCAGACATGTCTGCTAGCAACATATTGTAAATAAAAATGTAATAACTTTTAAAGACTGGTATCTTTGAAACAGTGTTTTAATACATTAATAAAAAAAAAAAATCAGCACTCTTAAGTACAGTTAATTTGTACCAGAAAAAAAAAACCTAGCAAATAAATCAAGAATTTGATGTATGTCTGACATGCTTTCCCCCCTCAATATCTTTAAACCAGTCTAGCACATGCATACCCTTACTTTATTGGTGCTTGGATTTTATTAGGAAAAAAACAACCAAATGTCAAGTAACTGCCAAAATTGAGCCAACACAAGATGAAAGAAACACACATTACTAGCATGGTATATACAACCATTAATTATGTGCTGTTTCAGAAAATACTTGTCATAAAAGACCTCTGTTTCCTAAATTTTGTATAATTGAGGCACTCAAGTGCTGTTATATACAAGTAACTTTAAAATACTTACTACAGTTTGTCAGTTTGAGAAACTGGCCAGGAACATCTACAGTCTCTACAACCTTTGACCACCACTGTTGTCCTAAACTTTATCCTTTTCTGAAAAGGAGGAGCTTTTCCAGTTGACCTGGCCATATTCTATAATACATACAAAATACTTGGAAAATCCTTAGATACATAAGACATTGGAGAATCACAAATAATGGTGTCCATACTGATGCCTTGTTATTTTACAGTTAGACTAGAAGAATGCATAAAGCTTACCAAAAACACAGAAGAAATATCCAACATTTTAAAAACACTTAAAGGATCCAAGCTGTCCAAGTCAATCACTCCTCCAAAAACTGCTGTTTACTAAATTATTCCTATACAAGGTAGCAAGTGGAGTCCTGCTACTCTGGTCTTCTCACTAAATCCAGATCATGAGTAGACTGTCAAGTTTAACCATCATGCAAACAACAGTTCCTTTGCTTGCATGGAAGTATTTTTCTTAGCTCAAGACCACAGGCAGATTGCAGCTTTGAATACTTACAAGTGCAAACATTTGTATCTCGATTCAAAGAGGAACATCCATCCTGCTGCATTAGAACTGGCTGTATCTATCTAGCTCAAATTAGTAAGTGTGTGAAGGAAAGTGAGAGAGAGGCAGAATGGCTTTCTTTTCCCTGACGTTCCAGGAGTCAGAAATGTAATCTTTCCCCACACACAGCTCCTCCTAACTTTTATAATTAAGAGCAACACTTCTTTCCTACACGGGGTTAAAGTGCTCCCTGACTTCTCAGGGTGGGAAGCAGCAATCACAGCCTCAGGGGTACATCAAAATGAGAACCCAGCAGACTAAATATAAACAAGACACTACGCCTGAGAACAGGCCTAAAACCAACACACAGATTCACCATAAATATTGACCACACTGAACTGAATTTATAGAGTTTGGCATTTCATAATAAATACAAAGTACAGAGTTTAGCAGCATGAAATCCAGACATAAAGACACTCAACCAGTAAGTTAAAAAAAATTAAACATTTCAAAATAAGTTATGCTCACATAAAAGTTAAAAGTCTGCCATCAAAACAGTTTAAAGACTACTGTTACTGAAGTTAAAGCTGATATACTAACCTTCATCAATATGTACAATGCTTGAAAGCAAGCACAGCTGATCCCATCAAAATATAAAAGACTGGAAGTTATCATACTATAAAATCCTATTTAGTTCCATTGGTATATTAGGAAGCTATACAAAAATTTGATAAACAGGCTAACAATGCACATGAAAGCAGCAGTATGAAAGTATCAGCACTCTGAATTGAAATGCCTATCATTATAAATTACAGAGCAAACTCCGATGTCCAAAAGACAAATTTAAAATTCTTCTTCTTTGACAAGCCCAGTATAAGTATGGACTGGTTTCAGTGGAGAAGACAGGCCATAAGTTAAATTAAGAGATGCTGGAATGGTCTTAAAACAGATGGTCTTGGTATTTAAAACAGATTCTGGTACATATTCCAACACATTTTTAAGACAATCAAATCTTCTTAGGAGAACTGTAAGGGAAACAATCATGGAATATCTGCCTTGGAGAACTCTCCTCTTCACTATGAGCACATTACACTCATGTTCCAAAATCTGGAATGCTTCCTCCACATTTATTTTGTGCTTCACAATCAAAGGTTCTCAGCATGCAAGAAAACTTAAGGGTATGAAATGTTCCTTTTGGTGCTACGCTGTGTGCAGCAGAAATGAACCTACAGGCCAGGAGAAGGGCAGCCTGAACATAATTCTTTCAATTAAACACTGCGTTACTTTGTATCCAAGAGCTTTGACAAAACTGAGATAGAACTTAGCAGGCAGATGCCAAAGCCTGCAAAGCAGCACCCAATCCAATGGTAACAAACACACTGCAGTGACAGGTAATGTCAGCCTGGACGAGCTAATGTTTATTATTCCACAAACTTGCAGACAGTTTACACTAACTTTTTCCTTTCTTAGGAGTACATTGAAGTTTAGACATTAGGAACTCCACTGGCTGTGAAATTCTCATCTTCCAGACCACTGGCTTTAGCCTGAGACTGCTGCTCAAGTTTCTCTACCATCTCTTTCAAGTGATCTTCATCTTTGAAAAAATACACATACAATTCTCTTTCCATCTGTTGCAGCTTATTGGACTCCAGAATGCTTCTCTTCAACTTCAGATCAGCACTCAGATCCTTAAGGAGTTGCGTTAGTTTATTCACATTAACTTCCAGTTGATGAAACAGCTCAGTAAGTTCCTAACAAAAAATACAAGACAAAAAATCAATACTTTTATACTATTAATACATTAGCTGAACTAGAAATACAAAAGTTTTTTTTTGCTTTGGGAAGCCACTTTTATTCGTAATTGAAAAGTAATCACAAAAAAATAGAAACAAAGGTGGTAAGGGATTCCATTCAATTTTTGAGCTTCATGTAACAGAATTCACATCAGGTTATGAAGATGTAATTTCATTTACTTGTCGACCAGATGAGTTAAGACCATAAAACCTGACCTAGACAGATGAGTGAATGACATTTTCAATCAATTAAAAGTCTTCATTGCTAGTCAAATCTTAAAAGGGAAAAAGAGACCACAACAAAAAAGCCAAATCAATTTTAAAATTAAATCATTAATTACCAGCTACAATTTTCCCAGCTGGCATTCTTATGATAGTTCAGTATAAGCAGACTAGTCACCTACTTACACTTTATTTCCTTATTAAAAGGATTACTTTCCTTGAGAAACAGTAGCAGTAGAAGGAGATGTCACTATGTTTTAAGAGGTAATTTGAATCAATAGACAGGCATTTGATTTAATAATGTATAGTCCCTACATATGTACTGTTCCAATTACAGTTTCATTTTTTAATAAAAATTGTTCCATATGTTGTGAATTCACTTGACAGATGAAAGTTAAATTTATTTTTATGTAATTAACCAAGGAAGTATTACATAACAGGAGATTTCCCTCAATGCATTTTTGAAGTATCTACAATGATTTAAAAACCATAACAAGCAGCATTTAACAAACCCTATTCCCATTTAAAAGATGTTCTAAACCCAACGCCTGAGAGCTGTGTAGCAGGATTGTCCTACTACAACTGTCCTTCAAAATTCTGTTATTTTGTCCAAATGAGTCAGGCTTTTTAAGGGGCCAAACCATACTACTGGGGTGTTACAGGTAACAGGGGAGAAAAAAGCCCATCTGAAATAAAGAGAAATTTAAATGAGTTTTCCAGTGACACCCTATCCAGACAACGTATTTCCCACACCACAAACTGACAGGACTGTACATGCCTTTGAAAGAAATTAAGTTAGGTGTAACAATTTGCTCAGACACAAAAAATTATTACCTGCCAGCATTTACAAAAATCCAACATTTGCCAAGAACAAGTAAATAGAGAGTCCATCATCATTATGCTAATAAATTTGTTGCTGACAAGTGGGGACGGTTTGTGTCTACAGCCTTCACACTACATTTCTGTCAGTAAAAGAACATGACACACATTAATGCAATAATTCTAATAACTCAGTGAGGGCTTACCGGACTGCGGAGCTGTAGCTGATTTCCTCCACAGTACAGAGAATCACGAAGGGCATCTACATTTCTTTCTAGGTTGGACAAGAGGAGAGACTGCTCCTGAGAAGACGCTGCTCTCTGCTCTTGTGCCATAGCACAGTCTTGCTTTAACTTCTGAGCCATCCGCTCCAGGTTTTTGTATGTTTTAAATAACTGTTGTTTTTTATTTCCTCCTTCCAGGAGCTCATATAGCCTGTAACAAGTGAAGTAAGACACACAAGCATTTCTAAGTTTCCTAAGCACTCTACCATCACTAGTCAAGAGAAGATGTCCGTGCTTAGAATTCAGAGGACTAGTAAAAGGCAGTATTGCTCAGGGTTCTCTTACTACATTGCTGTATCTCCCATTGATTTCATGATTCTATCTATATATAGCTAGTGATTAATAGGAATCCAAAATATTGCAATATTAAATTAGCAGCAATGAAATGTCAAAGTAATAGTTAGTAAGTACAAAATGAATGCAAATAGAAGGTGACAGTGTGCTTTTGCCAACTATTTCCCGACACTCCAAGAACTGCAAAATAAGATCCTTTTTTTTTTGAAGTGTTGAAAAAAAGCTGACTTCAGTGGCTAATAAAAATAAGAGCAATCTTTGTAACATTTTCAAGCTTACTGGAGTATTTCCTGTTTCCCATGAAGAGAAATTCTCCAGCTAGTTACAAGTCATGCAAAAAACAGTGTTACGTGCTATACCAAACTGTGTTCTTACACTGCATCAGGAATAGGTCAGTATGATCACAGATAACTTTGCTCAAGTGTTACTACCACCTCTGCATAATAAAATCTTCACGAGCTGAGCCCTAACATAAAATCAGATTGGCTTTAGTAAGAGCAGGAGCTATATTTCAAAAGTAACTGAGTTTCTTTTGAGTGTCTTCTGCTTACAAACCCTTTAAAGTTTTTAACTCTTTCAACCTCCCTTCCCTTTTCAAAAACAAAGATAAAAAAGTGGAAAAAGTAGCCAGACAACATTCAGTGACTTGGAGACTTTATAATAAACCCGAACAAAAATGTTACAAGTTGACAATGTAAACACACAATGGGAGCAAAATTAATGCTGCCTCATTAGTGCAGTTATTCACTACATCAAACCATACTCTGCTATCACTTAGCAATCATTAAAAAACCCAACACCTGAAGTTCCATTCTAAAGGAGGGAAAGTCTGACAGTAACACACCTGTAATTATACAATATACCTCACCAAAAGGTCTAGTCTTGACAGAACAGCAGCCCAGCATACATCTCTGACTGTATCACCTGAGCTACAGGGAGACTTAACTACTTAGACAGTGAAAAACCAGACTCCTGCATGGGTGACAGGACACTCAAACCAGGCGGAAATCAAGCAGTAAAAATGAGCTGAACACATTTCATGGACTGAAGGAGTCATTCCTCTCTCCTACCGCACACGGGTTTTTGCCGGCTCAGCTGATGAGGCCACACATCAAACTGAGAAATCACTGTTATTAATGTCTATCCTTCTAGAGTAGCTTTCAGAAGGTCCTAGATCCCCATATAAGACAAGTTTGGCTTTGAACATCCATTATTTTCTGGATATTGCTTAGGAATACTTCAACACTATTAAAAAGACTGATAATTGAAAAGGTTTTCCTCAGGCAAATGTGCAAAGAATTTCAAAGGACAAGGAAGAAGCAGGTTTCATATCTTGAAGACTTCAGTTCTTGAGAATTCAAAATTCTAATTAGCTACAGCAAGTACCTAAGAACTTCACCACAGGAAAGGCTTAGCTTGCCTAAGCCGCCTTCTCCCCGATATTACTTCAAAGCAAGTCAAAGAAGTCCAATAGTGACCACAACACTTACCTGCAAGAGAAACCATCCTCAGGACTAATAGTGTTTTTTGGCTTTGCAGGTTGAATTCGCTCAGTTATCACCTGTAGTCTCTGCTGCAACTCATCAGTGCTCTTCTTCAGAGATTCTACCAAATTCTCAAGCTGACAGCTGATCTCCTGGTGTTTCTTCATCTCCATTTTACAGCCCAGCTCAATAAGTTCAAACGATGTTTTCTGTCTCATCAAGTGCCTGCATATTTCATCTTGTCTTGCAGCGCAACAATCCTGCTGAGCGATCTGATGATCCAAGTGTGCTTTCAGCACTGGCACAGTCAAAAGTTGTGCTTTCTCTTTCAGGAGGGGAAGCAGCTCCTCGTTGCTTATCTGAGCCATCTCTCGTTTAATTGTTGAAATTTCATCACTTAAACTAGATATTTTGTCATCAAGGTTTTCTTGTTGTCCAATATCCTACATAAAACAAAACATACGTCATTTTCTTCACAGTTACCTCCAGCCACTTTCCAAACATTCCTTCAGTTCACACAAGGTTCATGTGCTTATGTTACATCTACCTACAAAATTAAATGAAAATTCCACAAGTAGTTTCACAGAACTTTACAACATAAGGCAAATACAGATGTACAAAGTAGATATCAAATAAATATATTTCAGTAAAAAGTAATTTCATTCAATTGCAGGGTCAGGAAACAGTTTATTGTGCTAAAAATAGAAGAGCTCCATTTTACCCAGCACCCGGATTTCAAACATGTCTAACTGAAATCTCACAGGCAAACATAATTATTTATATTCACTGGATGATCAACACTGTTGGCAGAATCAATCTTTTTCAAATTATTCTAATCAATCAAGTCCTATATACTAGTCACCCATAAATGAAAATATACAAACTGACATGATGCCTCAAGTAATTCCATGAGTGGCACAAGCGAATACCTTTCCTTTCATTTTGATTTCTTCACAAACTCCAGTAGCCATATCTGCCTGTCACTCACTTGTTGAGAGATTTCTGAGGCTTCAACTATCAGATTCATTTATTTGGTACAAATACTTGAGTTTCAAAAGAGTCAGTAAACTAAAACTTTCTAAGCTTATGCTACACAATATAAACAGGAATACATTTACCACACTGGCTTCTCAATACCCTAAAATTGTAACCAAAGCAAAGATTTCGTTTATTGTACTAACAACAGAAAGCCAGTTCTAATTCAAAAATTCAAAGCCAAACTAAACTAGAAAGGTACTACTAAGTTCTAGGGGTTTCAAGGTAGTAACTCCGGAAAGGAGATTTAAAGGTACTGGGCCAAAGTGAAGAATTTCTAATGACAGAAAGTAATTTCACAAGATGAGTTTTGTGAGCAGGACTAAAACTTCATAGAAGCGTAATTTCACTAAATAAAAATAGTTTTAATAACAATAGCTCAGCAATTCCCTTCACTAGATCCAGTTGAACATGGCTGTCTGTTTAAAACTCCACTACCTTCTACCACTTTTTGTGGCTTTCTGTGGGAAAACAAGCTGAGTCACTCTGCACCTGCATTTGGTTAATTGGCACCAAAAGAGAGGACCGACCTCGGCTAAGTGTTTTGACAGAGAGAATGTTGTGCTTCTGAGTGGAAAACCACTCCACACGATAGCGTGTTTTTCTCTCATGGCTGAACACAGCCACTGTATGCTGCGAGAGTGTGGGATCAAAACACTGCTTTAGGACAATCCTGGGAAATCTGGTTAACTAAAAGACAACACCAGGTGCTCTTTACAGGAGAACATGAATAAAAGGGGAAAGCTGAAAATGGTCAGCAGAGAAATCCCAAAACCAAATTCTGTGTAGAGTGCAGCCTCATCTTTCCAGCGCCCATATCTGGTGACCCCCATGTGAGACCTGTGTTACTGGACCCTTTTAAGTGCCCCCGACTCAATGGGGTTGGTAAGTGCCAGCATTCATCTCCTTAGAATGGGACAGTGGAGCCCTCAGGACAGGAATCTGTGGAGTTGTGTAGTAATAATGGGGCAGGGAATTCCCCAAGAACACAGACTTTATCTAAAGGTCTTACAAAGGTCTTGAATGCAGCAGGACATGAGGTTATGGATGAGCAATTGGAACATTTACTTCTATGCATGCTTTGCAACAGCTGAGAGTAACAGAGCCTGATACAGGGACAAATGAAACAATGGTAATGTTTTAATTTAAATTTGGACATCTTGAAAATACACTCTTTTAGACTTGTTGGATGACTTCTTTGGGGAGAAGGAAGATATATCACATGCCATTTCTATCTGTGCTGCTGATCAGCCTGGTTTATATTCCCTGCTGACAGGGGGTTTAAGACCTCTGGTGAGGGGTCAGTCTTCTACCTTTACTCATGATAATCTCCTGTCTCCTTCTTTAATCATGCTAATTTACCTCTGGCAGGGGATTTGACCCCCAGAAATGAGTGCCCCGTCACTCCCCCCCACCTCACTGTGAGCCATCACAGCAGCCTCCCCTCTCTCTCCAAGCTCCGCAGCTGCCAACATGTCAGGGCTGAACTTCAACCATGATCCAAAAGAACATAAAAAAAAAAAAATAAAAAGGGAGCTTAAATGCATGAATCATCTGAAGAATGGACACACAGCATTGGAACCATTGAATGTATCTGATAATTTGAGTGCCTATAACTTTGTTCTTGGTAACTTTAAAAAAGGGAAGTTATTTATACAGTGTGTTTTGTGCTTTAAACCAAAAAACACCTAGGCCTAGGTACATGTGTACAATCAGATGCCCTCACACACATGCCGCAGTCGAGATTTAAAGAAAAAAGTTAAGAATAATACTAAAATTGATGAAAAAAAATGTTAAAACTTCAGATTGATTGACTGATTTATGCCTGTGTCAGGGACCCGAGTTGTGTCTGAGATGCTGCCATAGTTGGTCTGTGGTTGTGCTTGTCAATGTGGCATGGGAAAACATTGTATAGTTTCACTGTTGGGAATACTGAACCTTGGAAAGAGAAACAACAGATTAGGTTAACTGGTGGGAACTTGAGTTTGGCACAGAGTTGGTATCACAGGCCACTGTGGTCTCGGTTCGCGCGTTGGCCGCACATGAGCCAAAGTCACAACTGGAAAATTCCACTCCCGCGAGGGGGATACAAGAGGTGGTTCTGGGTTGGATGGGGGGTGCACCCTGTTTTGATCCCAGGGACACCCTGAAAGGTGCATGGCCTGCCTGCCCCTCCCACCAAGTACCATGCTCCATCTTCTCCTCCTGCTCAGCAGCTTCTCAGAAATTCAGGGCTCAGTGTGTATGGAATGCTATCGCAAGTAATAGCATAAATTTGCTTTGCTTACACCCTTCGTGTCTCAGTGTTTGTGATTTTGGGAATCCTCAGGAACCTAGAACAATGCCAGATTATTTGTTGTCTTAAAATATGTACGTGGAGATTGTTTTGATATGTGTTTAAATCTTCCTTGAAAATACAACTGATAGAAAACAATGTAACAAAGAAAAAAAAAAAAGAGAAAAAGAAAAAAGAAAGAAAAAAGAAAAAAAGATAAAAAAGAAAAAAAGAAAGAAAAAAAAAAGAAGGAAGGAAAGAAAGAAAAGAAAGGAAGGAAAGAAAGAAAAAAAACCCAACCAAAACAAACAAACAACAAAAAAACCCTTAACTATAATCTTATCACCTGTGCATATCCCAGGTGCAAGAAATGTGTACTCTGTATTAAAAAACATACTTTTAAAACAAAAAAGGGGGAAGGTGACACCCCAAGTAGACAAAGCTGTATTTACCCTTAATTTTTTTAATTTGGTTCAATAGGTATTGTACAAAAACTCACGAAGATGCCCTGTGGCAAGGTCCTATTGAGTTGCTGGCATGGGGAAGGAGCATGCCTGTGTTTTGTCTCCCTCAGGACCCCACTGACTTCCAGCACATTTTATGAAACCTCATCATGAGTAGAACAGACCTGACATGCAATCCAATTCCACAGACACAGAGGCTGTCCCTCAGAGAATCCTGGAAGACCAGGGAATGCTGAGCGGTACAAGGCCTGCCTGGATGTCACATGGAAGAAAATATTCTAGGGATAATTCATTGTGTCTACTAACTCTTACTAACTGGCATAATGACTCAGTCATGAGTCTCACTCACATGCCTTCTTGGCCGCACCTGATGTTGTGATTAATGTGACTAACAATACCTTTAACATTCCCGTAGGTAATCTCTATTATTTTAATTGTATCACAAATCAGAATGTATCTACTCTCAATTTATCAGTAATAATTTCCATGTGTAGAAGAGCCAAACTGTGGTTCCCAGTGAACCTAACCAGAAGCTGGAAGGATGATGCAGGATATAGTAAATTAATGAAACTGTTAACACAATCAAGAAATCATCATTGGATGGCTAATTGCTTTTGTCATCTCTGCAGTAATCATGGTAGCTACTACAGCCATGGCTACTGCTGCACTGGCCCATTCAGTGCAGGCCACGCATACAGGGGCCAGTGTATTGGGTAATATGTCAGCATCAATAGCAGGTTTTTTAATAATTTGTCTGTTTTAATATTTAAAGTCCTCTGGAAGTGCATCGGACAAACCCGAAGACAAAAAGCCCGGGTCCTGGTCCTCTCCACAGTGAACCTTGTGGGTCCAAACAAAACAGGGGGAGATGTGGGAACAAGCTGAGTCACTCTGCACCTGCATTTGGTTAATTGGCACCAAAAGAGAGGACCGACCTCAGCTAAGTGTTTTGACAGAGAGAATGTTGTGCTTCTGAGTGGAAAACCACTCCATACGATAGCGTGTTTTTCTCTCATGGCTGAACACAGCCACTGTATGCTGTGAGTGTGTGGGATCAAAACACTGCTTTAGGACAATCCTGGGAAATCTGGTTAACTAAAAGACAACACCAGGTGCTCTTTACAGGAGAACATGAATAAAAGGGGAAAGCTGAAAATGGTCAGCAGAGAAATCCCAAAACCAAATTCTGTGTAGAGTGCAGCCTCATCTTTTCCGTGCCCATAGCTTACCTTGTCCAAGGACTGCAGCATGCTCTCTGCACATTTGATAGTTGATTTCATGCCCTCCTCTTCAGCCTGCAGCTGAATTAGCTGATGCTGAGCACAAATATACGCTGTCTGGAGCCTGGCTACCTCTTGAGTCTCTTCAGATGTTTCATCAGTCCCCTCACAAGTGACTGGCTTGCTTAAATCTTCAAGCTGAAAGTTGCCTTCATGTGAATTTTCAACACATTCAGACATACCTTGATTTAAATGGTTTTTTATGTGTGAGATAAGTGCTGCAGTGCTTTGTTCTTCCAGAGAAAAATACTTGTCCAAAGAAAGTTGGGAAAAAAACACTGGATGTTCTGAATCTGAGGCAGTGAAGAAAGAGGTAAATTTCTCTGCTGCATCTGCAAGAGACTGCAGTTCACTGTCGAGCTTCTTATTTGCTACAATAAACACTTCCAGAGCTTCTTTCAAATCTTTCTGTGCTTCCTCCTCTTTGCTTTGTAGCGTTTGTAACAAACGGCTGTTTGCAGTGACCATCAGTTGAAGCTTATTATGCCGATGAATTTGAAGTTTTTTTAACTTTTGAAGAGTTTGAAGCTCGTCCTCTAATATCTTCAGTTCCTCCTCTTCCTCCTCCTTCTCTGGGCTACCGTTCTTCGAATCCATCGGCTTCAAAGTTTTAAGGGCTTCATCCAGTGCATGCCCTTCCAAGATGGGCTTACCACACTCGACAAGATTATCAAAATCTTGCAGTTCTTTTTCAGACACGTGCTGCTCATTTATGTTTCCACAAAACCACTCCAGAAACGATCTCTCTTCCGAAGACTCGAACATCCAGTCAAAATCTTCTCCATCAAGCTCATCAGCTTTTGGATATCCAATTTTCTTAAGAGTTTCCACAAAATCCTTTCCACAGCTCATGATTAAAATATTTTTTGTAAGCAGAAAAGATCCAAATGCATGAAAACAATCCGGGGAATTATTCCAGCTGTAATTTTTTTGCCATTTAAAATGAATATTCAGTATTTTAATAAAAAAAGAGTCTGCACAGGAAAAAGAAAGTGTCAGATCACACCAAAAAAACCGAATGATGTTTTGGATTAGAGTGGCTATTCAAAGATTAGAAACCAATTTTTATTTCAAGGATATATTTTGTTAATCAAATCAGGACACATTTTTACATCAGTTATAACCCTGATCTTTGCAAGTATTTACATTTTTCCTTAATTCACATAAATTATTAAAATAGAATAGCATCATTAAAAGCAACAGATGTAAATACTGTGCAATTCATTGGCCTGCAAAAGTGATTTACTTATAGTTTTCTTCACATTCATTTAAAAAAACACCCACAATCATTTTAATGCTTCCAAAATTAGTGGGGTTTCCAGTTTGTTCTAAAAACAAAACCACAGTGGTATTACACTGCACTTCAAGATCTAGGTTATAAAGGGTTATTTTTTACCTCAGTAGCCAGCAGAATCTTGCCTTCTAAACCTTCATTTAAAAGATTCCTCTGAAAATGGAACAAGAAATACTTTAACATATAAATATCTCAATATAATACTGCAGGCTTTTTGACCAATTATAACAAATTAAAATTAAGATCAGTGTAAATACTCTTGTGAAAATAGTCACAACTTAAAAGTTACAGGGAAAAGAAGTTTGCTGCTTTGCTGTTTCCCAGCAAACAAATCATCAGCTCTGGGATCCTAAAGTGTGTGCAACAGACAGCAATGGATAAATTATCAAAAAAGTCAAGAGGCCTTGTCTGCAATAGTCTGGTAATACTAAGACTTTTTTTTAGTTTGATATTATTTAATACTTTGTTTCTAAAACACCACAAAACCCCACTTTGCCAGCCAGCCTGGAGAGCTGAACCAAGTAACGGCGTCCCTCTAAAATTCCATGCATCTGACTTAACTCAGAGTTACAGATTACATATGAAACAAAATGTTATGCGAGTTTCATGTCACAGGGTGGCCTTCCAACTCTCCTCTGCCCTCAGTGCTAAACAGGGCATAAATAAATACGGGTGCCAAGAGGATGGCGCCAGACTCTTTTCAGTGGCGCCCAGAGGGAGGGCAAGGGTTAACAGCCATAAACTAAAATACAACAAGCATAACCTCAGCATGAGGTAGAACTTTACGCTGAGGGTGTCAGAGCACTGGAACAGGGAGGGTGTGGAGTCTCCCTCTCTGGAGACATTTCAAACCCACTGGGACGCGTTCCGGTGTCACCTGCTCCAGGTGACTCCGTCTTGGAAGGGGAGTCGGACTGGAGACCTGAAGCCCCTTCCAACCTTAACTGTTCTGTGGTTCTGTGCGACAAAGGGCCCACACAGCTTTATGCACGGGCACGCCGGGCCACCACGGCCCTGGCGCTGCCACTGAACACCGCAAACAATAACCCCGGAGCCCCGAGGAAGCACCCGCCAACCCCGTCCCAACACGGGGCCGCCCAAAGGCCGCACGACCGGGGCCCTCAAGGGCCCTCAGGGGGCCGCCCCCGGGGCCGTCGGTGCCTCCAGCCCCGCGGGCATCCCGGCCAGGAGCCCGCCCGGAGCGGGACGAGGCGCGACGAGGGGACGGAGGAAGGCGGCGGTGGCGGCTGATCCGGCCCCGCTGGGAGAGAGCCCCGATCCCACAGTACCCGCTCCGTACTCACCGCAGCGTCTGCTCGGCCCCAGCGGCGGCTCCAGGGGAGGGGAGCGGGGCGGGAAATGGCGGGAAAACTGAGGGGAGGCGCAGGGAAGGCAGCGGGAAGGCTGAGGGGAGGCCTGAAGGAAAGCGGCGGGAAGGCTGAGGGGAGGCCTGAAGGAACGGTGAGGGAGAGCTGAGAGAAGGTTGTGGGAAGGTTCAGGGAAAGCCGAGGGCAGGCTCAGGGCGCGCCCGCAGCTCGAACCGCCCGCCACGCGCCGCCTCCGTCCCCGCGGGGGCGCACGCGCACGCGCCCTCACGCCAGGCCCGCTGGTGACGTCAGGGGCTGCCTCTCCCTCAGGGCGGCCGCGGGGACGCCGGTTGGGTCCCCTCAGCCGCGGCCCCTCAGCTGCCCTGGGTTGTGTCCTCTCAGCCCCAGTGCCTCGCTCCCGTCGGCTGTGTCCCCTCAGCCCCGGCCCCTCAGCTCCCCCCGGCTCTTGCCCCCCATTTTCCCCTTCGCAGCACACGGGAACTAGAGGACGGGGCAGACCTGAGTGCAACTGATGTCGCTCAGCGCTTTGACCGCTGGGCCCACCAGCTTCCCCGTGCCTGTACCCAAACACGATGCAAAAGTGCCTCCCGTGCCCACTGTTGCTGTGACGGTGGTTTTCACTCCTGATGAAAATCCATGGCCTTTACCTACATGGATTTGTCTGATGTCGTCTTCAACATGCTGGTATCCCCCCAAAACTTCACAAGGCAGCATCTGGAACCTGCTGTTTGGAAAGGCACTTCCTGTATTGTTTTTTAGCCCTTTCCAAAACCTGTCAGATGATTCCTGGCACTAGCATTGATTTTGTCAATGCCACCTCTGCATCTACCTTACCCATGGTATTCATGGCAACTTAGAAACTATCAGTACATTGCTCTTCAGCTTTGTCCTCTGCAGTTTGGACAATTCCAAAATTTGGCCTCTATAAAGGTAGTGCTCCATTCCTCCCATTATTCCAGATGTCCCCTGAACCTTTTACAGCATCACTGTGCCTTGCTGGAGGTGCGACATGAGACTGCACAGAGTCCTCAAGGTGTGGGTGTACCAAGGTTTTCTACAAAATCTTCATTTCCAGTGCCCTTCCTTACAGTGCTCCCTGTTTTCTTGGCTTTTTGGCTGTTGTGGCCCACTGAGTCACCAGAAAGCTCTCGGCATGGATTGTGGGACCTCTTCTGCATTGCAAGGGCTAGTTCTCAGTCAAGCACCATATAAACTTGTCATTAACAGTTTGAGCATCCCTTATCAGCCACTCCTTGAGTTTAGACGTCTTTGCTTCCTGTTTACATTTTGTGTGCCACGTTTTTCTGGGCTGCCCTATTTGCCCTGCAACAGACTCCTTAAATTTCTCATTGAGTCATGCAAGGGGAGATTTGCGTCACGTTTCTCTATTTGTGTCAGATATTATACCTGGGCTTCTAGAACTGTATTTTTTAAGCCTTCTGGGTGTTTGTAGGCTTCTTCATTTCAAGCTGGGCATTTAGGGGTTTTTGGCATTTTCCCCACTTTTGCATAGGTCATTTTGGTCATTTTCTTAAAACTGAGTATCTGCTTTATTTGTCTTGATCTCTTCTTCGTGTTAAATTTAATTATATTGTGGTTGCTACTATTTAGCAGCTAATAGGTCTTGAATGAGATCCTCTGCATTGCTGAAGACTAAATTCAGAACGACTTTTCCTTGTGGTTCATAGGGTCAGTTATTCTAGAAATTTATTGCATCCAGAAATGTTCTCTCTATGTTTCACCCTGATAAGCATTGACCCAGTCCATATGAGGGTGGCTGAGCCCTCCCACTGCTTGTCCTAAATGTTCAGCTTCTCTAATCTCAATGCAATTGTTGCAATGAATCACCACGGGGCAATGAGCAACCTTGCAGCTGAGCATAGCTAAGGCTAACTTGCATGAGGTTTTCTAGATCAAAATCAGCACCTGTATCACTCACAAAGTACAGAATGCTGATTTCTGGTATAATGTGGTCCATGCAAGATACTTTTAGATTAAACCCTGACCTGGCAGTGAGTTCTCCTGGGTAAAAGAAGCTGTAATGTTGAATTCCTTCCCATCAGAGTACAGCCTGATATGCAGCTGCAAGTTAGGCTGGCTGAAGTTTTCAAATTGTCTTGCAGCTGGGAGTGCATTGTGTCTTTCTGGTAAAGGAACAAAAGCATTCACCAGCTTATTTCATAAGACTGTGCTGTTTCAGTTCAGTCAGTTACTTGCAGTAAAATCAACCTCTCCTACAGCAGCATTTTGCAGGGTTGTGCTTCACAGTATTGTGGTTTGGGGTTTTTTGTTTCAGTGTTACTCATGTAAAAAATGCCTGAGTAAAGGCAAATTTTAAATACCTAGAAAACTTCCTAAAATTCTGCCGTCCTGAGAGCAATTCAGCTCTTCCACTGAAGTCCACATCCTAGATGAAAGAAGACACATCTGATAAAAGACCGTCTGTCTTTTTTCTATCAACTTGTCTCTCTGGGTTGCTGCAACTAATGCCTTCAGTTCCCTGCGTGACTGGTTCCTCTCCCTCTTTCCAGACTCACATGGCTACAATGTCCCACTTCCCAAAAACGATGTCCCTGTCTGTGGAGCTGGGCAAGCAGCACTATATGCTCATTCTGTAGCTGGTTTGGAGCTACATCCGTGCTGGCCAGTGGCCACCTCTTGAAAACAGTGAAGAGCTCAACTGGGCCACAATCAATGCAAGAAATAATTTGTTTTTCTTTCTACCCAGACAGGGAATTTCTCTGAAAGTTTTCATCATGGATTATTATTGCAGCTTCCATCCTATCTCTGATTTGTCAAATTTGGTGAAAATTAGCCAGAAGGTTCAGAAGTTATCAAGGAAAGGAGGAGGGGAACAGATGGACGAAAGAGGAGTTGACAGACAGCATGATCTCATAATCCCCGCTGGCATAGGAATTCAGGCTAGAATTGAAATATTTTAGGTCAGAACATTGTGCACATAAAATTGTCATTTTGAAAGAACAAGCCTCTAAAGGGAAACAAATTTTCATTTGTTAGACCATCCATCGGCTTCGAGGGCAGAGATTAAACAACACACTTCCCCTACAAAGGTGTCTTCAAAATTTCTTACAGCCCCTCTCCCCACCCGACCTCACCCCATGTGCTTCACTGTTTCCTTTTGCAGATCCTTATGGGTCAAGATTGTTTTTCTCTGATTCATATTTTTTCTTGGTTGTGTTCAGTCAAAACATAATTAAAGGCTTACCTTACCCTTTTTTTCCATAATACGAGCAGTCATTTTCCATCTGTGTCTGAAAGCTGGATGGGCTGCTGAGATAGGATACTGCCTTTACCAGCCATTTAATGGTGAATTCCAGCAGATTAAGACATAAACATTTTTGGAAGGATGTCTGCAAGCTCTGCACTATTCCATCCATATCATGTTGTGTTTATTCCACTGCAAAATATGACATCACTGTGCCTGATACCTCAGAGAGAAGTTCTTGGTTACCCATCATCCAAGGCTGTAATAAACAGCCACCAAGGAGGTGTCACAGCTGGGCAGTCTAAACCCTCCCACTGGGATACATCTGTCAGATGAAAAACTCTTATAAAAGTGGTTTGCTTGTTACTGCTTTAGGATTTGTTTTTGTTTGGGTTTTTGTTTGTTTGTTTGTTTGTTTGTTTGTTTCATGGGGGGTTTTATTTGTTTTTTTGTTCCGTGGGAAAAAAACCCTCAGAGGAGACATGGAAATAGGTTTTTTAACTGTATAGAAGCTTTTTCATTTTGCATCATACTGCACGCCTGCTGGCAGCAGCAGGATGGTAGAGGTCCCTGCTGGAGATTGCTGGAGTAACAATCAGTCTTTGGAAACACCCTGTTTTAAAAGGTAATTCATTCCTTTAAGCAAATATATATTCTGAATTAAGCATGGCTTTTGAAGTGCCATGTGAACTTTTATTATAACAAAGTCATAAGACAGGAATTTGGCACCAGCTTGCTTTCTCTCCCAAGTGCATGTGTCTTCTCTCCAGAGGAACGGTGGATTTCATTCTGAGACCTTGTATTCCCAGAAAAGCAGGTCAAAGTGATTAGTTTTCTTCAGCTTTGTTGGATTCACTGCCGTAAATATACAAGAAGCTCCTCCACCTTTGGGCTAACACTCCTATGTATTTAAACATGTAATGCACAAGGGGATTTGTTTTGTTCTAGAAAATGGTTTGTTTACTCGCCTGACCCTATTTTGAATGAGTACCCCAAGCAGGGCTGCTGAGCCAGGCTGTCTGCAAATGGGTTTTGTTCTTAAGAAACTGAACCCGTGTGTGGGAACATGCACTGGGACTCAGCAGGAACCTCGGCAGGGACGGTGCAGGACCAGATCACTTCCTCCCATTTCCTTGCTCTGCTCCCTCTCTCCCATCAGCCTCCCCACAGCTCATCCCCAGTGGGGCAGCAGTGGCACAGGAGAGCAAGCTTTTGGGGGCTGTCACAGAGCTGTGGGGAGTATAAAACCATAGTGGGCATAAAGAAATCAGCAGCAGTCTCTGTTCATCCAGGCCCAGCTCTTCTAAGGCAGCAATGACTCCAGCACTCTGCTCTTCCTCTGGCCCCCACACCATAATCACACCTTTCTTGCCATGCCACGGTCCTTAAAAACACTGGGTAATTCACAGTTTATAGAAGAATAATAACTGATAGTTTTTCCATTAAATCCACTTTAAAGTACCTCTTTTAGAGGAACCTGATGGTTATGTCATTATGATTTTAATTTAAGGCTCTTTCTTATTTAAATACATTTTGACAAAACATCTTCATCCTGATAGGTAAGGCAAGCTCCTGGACATGAGGAAACCTGCTTTGCTTATAAACAGATGATAGGACATGACAGATGTCATAAAAGAAGCTGTGCAGGTCATAAACTGCACAGGATTTACAAAAATAGTGTCACCACATTTGTCATAATTCTGTTACCCCATGTAATTCTTGTGCTGAGAAAAGTGCTGTCACAAAACACAGCACTGCTAAAAGTTTGATAGCTTTTTTCCTGTTGGAGATTAATTTACAGTAAGTTAGTAAGGACTGGATTGTATTTTATGCTTATTCTATGATAGTGTTAATTTTAAAGAAAGCTGTGATAAATTAGTTTACTATGCTTTGCGCAGGAGTACTTTTACTGATTCAGCAGCTTAACTTACTCAAATCAAACATAAACATATCAACAAGCTACTTGCCACGATTTCAACTTAAAATACTATTTCTGTATTTTTAAGACATTGCTGTATTTAAGTCCAACATGTGAGACAAACACACACAAACCAGTGGATGTCACACCTTGCAGCTGAGAGTAATCAATGTAATTCGCAAAAGCATTTCGGCTCTGTCCCTCATCTTGTCTCTCCTAGTAACAAATTAAAATACTCATTTTTGTCTGGCTGCACGTCACTTATGATGTGACTTTCATATTCAACAAAATACACATGCAGAACTTGCAGACAGCCTCTTAATGCTTTTTTTTCTGCCTTGTACAGAGCTGGAATGATTTCAAGCATAATTACTTAGAACAGACACTAATGCATTTCAGCTGGCGCTTTGTTTTACAGGTTGGTTTGTCTTCGGAAAGGTAATAGTGGAAATTTATACAGCACCCATGGTTAGAGACAAATAATATTAATAACTATTGGGGTTTCATCAGGCCAGTGTGTGTAAAAGAACTTTTAACAGCACTTCAGCCTCCATTCCATGCCATCCATTTGAATTGCTAAAACTCAGTGAGCTCCTTATGAAATAGTCATTAAACCAATATGTAAAGATTTGCAGCATGTAAAGACTTTCAAAGAGAAGAAACACTATGCACAAAAAAACAAACGATGACATTTTAAAAAAAAAACTGGATACCACAACAAAAAGGTATAAAAATTTGTATTTATATTATGACGAGATAATGATACAACACAGTACTCCGTGTGCTACAGAATGTAGCAAGCGCCATGTACGTGCGTACAAATGAATCTGTATAATACAGTAAAATGCATCTCACAGACTATGAACCACTCCTTTGGCTCTGGGACCCAGAGGCTCTGGCACAGAACCCACTCGTAACACCTTTAGGTAACAATTTCACCAGTAAGCAGCAGAAGGCTCTCAGTCAGTGCTTCACCTGCACCAAAGTTTCATCACTTGAACATCCGTATTGCACAGACCCTTCCAATGCCATAAATCCCATGTAACCACAGTTTATGCCTCTCGTGCAAAATGGAAGAAAGAAATTCTGAAATTGGGGTGCCTTCCCTCTGCTTTGCCAATGGGCCAGCCTCTGGCTGGCCATGCCTTCCTAGGAATCCTTTCCTGGGATTATTTACAATACTTCAGGCAGAGAGAACAGCCAAGGTGACCAAATGGTTTCTGGACTTTTCTGTTTCATATATCCCCTGGATTTTAATTCTGGGTGGTTACAGAACACACTTGAATGTTTTCTTTGCAGCTACCAATTAAGAACAGTGCTTTTAGGCAGTCACTTAAGCAAATTGGCTCATTTCATTGCTGGTGAAATTAATTTCTGGTGTGTTTGCCCCATTAGTATTTGTAGGGAGTACAGCTCTTCCTTAAAGGGTATCTAAAGAGATTCAATTATCCTTCCACCAATTTTGGAAAGTGCAAGTTAGTGCACTGTTACTGGCTCATACCACACAAGACAGTGGCCTCTACCAGTTAAAAAAAAAAAAACACAACAGGTTTCTGAAAGAGTAATTTGTTTTGCAAACATTCCTTTATCAGTGCCATCATAAAATGAAGTGTATAAAATTAATATTACTTAATTAAAAACTGTGAGGATGTGGCTGTTTTCAAAAATATTTCTTCTCCACAGGGCTGCTCTGCGAGGATCAAAAATTTCACCGCTAATTACCAGTCTGACAAAAAGTTGGTAAAATGGTGAAATAATCACCTGTTCCGGGAGCAGAGACTGCTGTAAGTGCCTCCAGGAAAAGCAGAAGTACCCACCCTGGAGCAGGTCTGCAGGCAGAGCCCAGAGTCACACAACTTCACCTCTTTCCGTTTCTCAGTTCTCCTCTTTTGGCATTTAAGTTCATGTGCTGAAATGGGTACAGTTGGATGCTCAGAATTTTTTTTTTTTTTTTTTACTTTTAATACTAAATGTTGGTGGGCTGCGTGTGGTACAGCTGAATCCATACTCATCATGTCAAAAAAAGTAACACACAGCCTTAATTCTATAAGTTAGATGCAAGTTGTGTTAGATTTTAAGTCTTTTTTTTTTCCATCCCAAAGCTTACACTAATAAATTAGGATAGAAACTAATCTACAAACACCAGATGAAAAACTATCCTTCTCATGGATTTTTAGGGGGCTTATTATTTCTGATTTAATCCAGTAAAACTCTCTGAACCGAGTTTGTCCTTTGCACAAGACAATACAGGATCCAGTCTCTGGTTAACAATGTGTTGAAGAGTTTCTACTGCCAAACCTGCTCTTTTCAGAAGATAAATAAATCAGCTGCAATGGGCCTGGCAGGGTACAAGTTGGGCAGAGAGATTGGATGTGAAGGAGGATTCATCCCCTGAATTACAGTGGAGAATTGTGCAGAAAAAGCTAACAATTTTAGGCTGTTTTTTTATGCCTCTCTGCGGTGATGACAGAGTGCACTCCTGGAGCTGGAGGAAGCGCTAATCCAGGAGCAGTGAGGAGGCGCGTATCCTCCCGACACCTGCCTGCTGCAAGGGAAAGCCCTTCCTTTCTTCTCCCCTCAGGAAACAGGCCAAACCTCCACCTCTCCATAAAAAGAACTTCTCGATGACTTCATCTCTCCAGAGCCCTTTCCACAGAGGAAAAGACCTAGCAGCCCTGTAATCTTGCCTCTACTCCTTCTTTTCCAATGTGCTAATTGCAGGGGAATTAAGATGAGCACTGGTACCTCCTCGCCTGCTAAAAGCACTGTCATGACACAACATGGCAGAGCTGCCGAGGTGGTGGCAGGATTTAATCTTGCAGCCAACAGTTTGCTTTTTGCAGTCATGTCATGGTTACAGGTACAGTTGTGTGCACACACAGATGCACGCACAAATGTCCAGCTTAAAAAAATTAATAACAATAACACACTTTGCATCCCACGGGGTTACGGCCACAGGTAGTGCTGCACTGGCTGCTCAGTAGCAGGACAATCGTGTCCCTGAAGGAATGTCAGAGCCCCAACTATGCCTGTGGGAGTGCAGCTCTGCTGGAGGGGCCAGACCAGCCACCAAGCCCGACACTTGGAACTGTTGTGCCATTGCCTCTAACTGGGCTGCTGCTGTCTGGGGAAGCTGTGCCTGAAAATTCCACCTTAAATTGGGCTGCGCTTGAGGGAGAATGACACAGGCAGTATGGTGTCATTTTTCTTTACCAGCATAATAGCTCCCAGCTGTAATAACTGAAAAAGTAAAAACAAATAAACCCTTTTTATTTCCACTCAAGATTATTCGAGTAATTTTTATTGAAAATATAAGATCTACAAAGCCATGGATACCCAGCGTGGAAGAACTCATTAAGTTAGCACATTCATCTTTAAAAGGAAAATTTCAGGTTGACCTAAGGTACAATAATGTTCAATTTAAAGTCTCGTTTTTCCTTCTGTAAGTTTCAAATCTTTTTTCATTCGGAGGTTCTGTGCAAGAGCTGCTTGTCATGAAAGGAAACACTTTACAATCCATGAATGTGTTCATTATATAATAAATGAACAGCAACAATATACTAGCCTTTTTTTTACCTGTTAACAGTCGTGTGTTAAAGTAAACTCTTTTTTTTTTTTTTCCATGATTTGGAAATTAGTTACATATGCACCAAAGGAGCTAGTAATTTCTGCTGCTTGTCAGCTACACACAATGAGTATATTGCTGTGTGCTTTCCCCAACAATGAGGATTTTAGTAATATGCAAGGTGTATAGAACGTAATACCAAAACCTGCATCACAGAAAATTGTTAATTGTTTTTTAATTCAGCTGCCAGAGTTGATAACCTTAGGCCCCTCCCCAGAGCCAAAGTAGGGGTGGCCATCCATTAGGTTATGTAAATTAAATGTATGTTTTCCTTGTTGGCAAGTTCCAAGCAGTAAGCGAGAGTGCAAACAAGGATCCGTAAGCTGCCACAAAATGATTTCATATTTCTACCCCGTGTTGTAAGAGCCAAAGGGAGGACACGTATGTCAGATGTTGAAAGAACAACTGAACCTTTGTTTTTGATCATGATGGTCAGTCTGTCATGAGGTCTTGTATCCAAATGCTAAAAATGGCACCACACTTGGACATCCCATAGCCTTACACAGTACGTTTGTGTTTCCTCAGCCACTGAGAGCTGGTCTCACAGAGACCCTGACTTTATAAGCTAACAAAATATAGATTTGGGTGCTGAAGGATCCAAGGGAGGGCTCATACAAAGACAATTAACCCTCGCACCAAAACCTAATGTTATGATTTTACTTAAAGCCACACTGAATCAGTTGTGAGAGGGTGAAGATATAAATACACACCTCTGCTTCATCCGCAAGAAGGTGGACAACTGACCATTTGAACAGAGGGTCTTGAAACAAAGCTTAGTTGTCCTTTAAACAATGAAAAGGAGAGGCATACATAAATGGTCACCAAGGCACAATATGACAAAGGTGAAGAGTCCCTGAGACTCTGGTCTGGGTCTGTACCATTCCCCTCCCTATACAAGTAAATGAGAACATTTAGGAAAATATAATACAAAATCTCTTACAGGAAATATAGACTACACTTGCTAAAATCACTTCCCTAAAAGTGTTTATAGCTTTTTTCTTTTTTTTTTATTTTTAATTTTTTTCCTTTTTTTTTTTTCCTTCCTTTATTTTTTTTTAAAAGACCTTCTTTAAACAGGTAATGCAAAGACTGGTCCATTTTTTTCTTACCCGGCAAGCCAAGCTCTAATGACTTCACTAAGCAGAAGTTGTATTAAAATACATCTTCATAGTATTGCTACAAGTTGGGTAAATATGTTCTGAACAGCTTGATGAGTACTAAATAAACTTTGCTGTTTTACAGCATACATTTTAATTTTTTTGCACTTTTTTTTAAGAATAGAAAATGCAATTATAGTGTGCAAAAGAAAAAAAATAATTATCTTCTAGCTGAATACTGTAATCTTAAGCCATGCCTTCCATAAAAATGTATTGACATGTGTAAATAGAAGAAAAGAAAAAAAGTACAAGCAAACAGATTTCATTTCCTTGCAAGGAAAGATTAACTATCACAAACTGGATCACTTGAGTTCTGTATTCTTCAGAGAAAGAAATGAAAACAACAACCCATAAAACCACTGAAATGCTTCAGATGTCATCCATTCCACGATAACAGGTTAAAACTGCCATGTTGCTTTCTACTGCTCCCATTAACATGGATAGAATGATTTGCTGCTGGTTGGATATTGAATACAAAAAGCAAAAGAAAGTTGAGATCATCCCACATGAAGTCATTATTAGAGCTGGCTTTTCCCCCGTTTTGAAGTACAGTAGTGACTTGTAAATACAACCTTTTCTAAAGATCATCTGAGATTTGAAGATTTATCTGCCTGCTTTACCCAAACAACAACTGCTGAAAGAATTTGCTCTATGAAGCCCACTATGCAGCATTCAAAATATTTTGGGGTTTTGGTTTTTTTTTTTTCATGAAAAAATACCACAAAAAGTAGTTTTTTGTATCTCTGAATCACTAACACATTGTAGATTCCATTTATCCTTCCATGTTCGAAAACTGGTTTCTGCAAAATCAAAATAACTGTCAAACTCCCTTACGCCATGCTTCCAACAGTTTGAATTTAATTCTTCTTGAATGGAATGACATAATTTATTTCCTTTAATTTGCAGTATGGCTACATCAAGCTAGCTTTAAGTCACAACTGTACCTAACCACAGTTCTCTGCAGCAAACCCATGATTTACAATATCTAATATTGTGGTTACAGTGCAGGGAACCGTGGGTAAGAAACCTCCATGTCAGAGTACTGTGGTTGGGGTTTCCCGGAAGAGTGGCAGTTGACACCTCTGGAATATTCATATATAAGTGCTTCAGTCAGATGGTCCTGAGTTGAACAGGTAACTCAGGCACTATGAGAGCCTGGCATTCAGTCTGCGGGAATGTGTGTAACCTCCGTCACTCGAACCGCTTTGCAAACTGTAGTGGTCTTCAGCATCACTGGCACTTCCAATACTGTCCATTTCACCTGGAGTAAACTCCATTCCTTCAATGTCTACTTCTAAAGAAAACATAAGAAGGCACATTTTCAGAAAGGCAGCAGCTGTAGCAAGTAATTATGGGCCAGTGTCAATCAGCGTTCAGGTGGAACCTGAATCATGCTTCATTTTCAGTAATCAAAACAAAAAGAACTGGCACAGTAACTCCTGAGGAAATGATCATCTTGTCCACCTGAGAATTAAAATCCCTTCTGTCCTCAACCACATAAATACACTGCATGACATCAGTACCAAATGCTGTCCCAGAACTGTTCCAACCTGCACATGACACTGATCTAGCAAGAACCCAACCCTCAAAGGCTGTAATAGCGCAAGCCCCATTCCTGGTAATTCCAGCCCACACAGGTGTTGGCTGGCGAGGACTGTGGCGTGACCATCTGTCCCCAGTAACTGCCCCAAGGCCGACCACTCAGCTCCCACAGGGCCTGAAACAGCCTGGGCGAGTGCTCAGCACGGAAAAACTTCCAAATGGGAAACTAAGAAATGGCGACGGGCAGCTTCGAGAGCTCTGTCTCAAATGAGAACCAAATGCAGAGAACCCTTGGTGATTGTTACACAGAAGATGCTTTAAAATTTCACAATAAATGATGTGGAATTAATTTATTCACACAAATGAATTAAGCCCAATAAGACTTCTTTTTCCAAGAGAAAATATTATGCCAGCCTTACCAGTAATTACACTAAAAACTCAAAACATTAAATGGTAATTGTTTAAAAAACTGGCAAAAACACACACAGGATAAATAGCTTCAAAAATACACACAGTATTAATAGCTTCAAAACTGATTAGAAAAAAGAACATTTTCCAAAGAATGTAAAAAAGTTGCAGTAGTTTTTTATTCCTCAAACAGCATTATGGAACAATTTTGTCTGGGTTTTGTTGAAAGCTCAGTTTTAGTTCTAAATGACAGTTTCTCGTTCCCCTACTTCCCTTTTCCTTCCTGCTCCTGTGACTCCCCTTGGGAAGCCCTGGTTCAATTACCTTGTTCAGAGTCAGTGGATATTGTTGATCCCATGCTGTCAGTGCGGATACGCTCCATGCCCTGCACGGAGAGCTGCTCCAATCTGCGCTTGAGGTAGCGGTGTTCCCGCTGTAATTGTTCTTTAATATTTAGAGCTTTTCGGTCCTGTTCTTCCAATTTCTTAAAGGGAGAGGAACACAGTAAGCTGACTGCTTTTACCCACGTTAAAGCAGAAGTAACTTAAGGTCTTCTCATAAACGGTAATTTAAAAGCAATATAAACACTTTAATTCAGTTAAAATGAAATTTAAGAATTTAATTTTTTAGTTAGCATTCTGCAGAGGTCAGTACAGTTTTGGCAGGCTAGGTCACAGCTGAATTTGTCTCACAATAAGATATATGGATGCAGGAATAAAAATAATAAAAGAAAAAAATCCCTCAGAGACTCTCCTGCCACTGGCAGACATTCCCTGGCTAAGGCCAAATTATTGTTGCCTTGGTTGTGGGGAATATTTAAATCATTTCATCAGGCAAAACTGGCATCATCTTTGATAACTCGAGTGCAGCTCAGGTTTCAGTGAGAACATAGCACCACTTTAGGTGAAATAAGAGACTTATCTATCACCATAAAGGAACCATCCTGAGCTTTTGAATGCTCTCCCTCCTACTACAAGCCATGGAAAATTTTAGCATTTAAAAAGCTTAATAAACAATAAGCAGCATTAATTATATACAGTAGGAGGAATTTACTAACAATTCTCTTTATTCTTAGATTTTTTTCCTTGAACCTCTGCAGAGCAAATATGATAATTCTGTGATATCTCCTACAAAATCAACGGTATGAATCCAAAATTTCTCAGCAAACAGCCTGTGAAAGGATTTTTCCACATATCTACCTAAAATCTCCCCTCTGATAGAATAACAGCAGGTATTAATTTTGCAAATAAAAAGAATACATGCTGCACAGTTGGTCCAAATGCAGTAACAGAAGTAGCATCTTTTAATATTTCAACTGAACCCTCTTCCAAATCACTGATAGCTGGTTTTGACGGTATAATTAGGGAAAAAAAGTGTAATGAGTAAGATGGGATTAAAAGCATGAAGGACACACAAATCAAACCACCTTTTATTACTAAAAAAATTATCTAACTGATGCAGTAAATTACAGGTTATAGCAGTAAAAGCACTTTTAAGAAAGAGCAGACTTCTCTGTGAGCTGTGTTTACACGACTACTGAGATTTAGGAGATGTGCAGGGAGTGAATACAGCTGCTGACAGTGTCTCCCCGCCATCTGAATGAACCTGGGCTTGGTTTTCTGAGGAGAGCAGGCTGGGACAGTGCACAGCAAACCACAAGCAAAACCCCTCAGAGATTCTGCTGTTCCAGTGCAAGCCTGAAATAAAAGCATTTCTCTCTGAAAAAATAACTGACACTCTTAAACTGGGCAGTTTCCTGGCTGAATGAGATCTATGCTCTTCAGCCCCCTCCCAGGCAATACACTCCGTAGAAATGCATCAGAGGTGGATACACAATGTTAAAATAAGAAAAGGGGTTGGTACATCCACGTACACAACAAACCAAATGTGCCCAATTGATCAGATTTCCTCTTCCTGTATTTTCCTGGCTGCAATCCCAAACTCTAACAGCTATTTTAGGAATGAACTCAGTGATTCATATCCAGGAGACTCAAAACTGTCCAATCGTTCAGAGTAAGTTTCAATACATGGGGGTGTGTGTGAAAAGTTCAAAACTAATGACTGTGTTAGAAATGGGAGCCGGGCACAGCCATGCTCTGGCAGTGCAGCGGGGAGGGAGCTGACCTGACAAAGAGGAGCAATTAAGTGCCAACCCAGTTAGGGCAGGTTCAGTTAAAATGTTAAAAAGAAAGTTAAACTTCAGTCTCAGTTTTCAGAAAATGAGTACTTGGTACTGGGCGCAGTGGATTTGGAAAGAAGCTGTTCCTAGCTTTTTTTTATCAGCAGCTGAAATGGTAACTACAGGGCTAATCTCTCACACTCGCCACTTGTAAAAACAGTTTTTCAATTTGTATGCATAAGCCCATGATAGGGGGGCAGCCCAAGACAAAAACCACATGCAGTGCCTTTCACGCATGTTAGCCTGAATTATAAACAAGAGGCCAAAATCTTAAATGGTAAAAACAGGGGTTGCCCAGCTGGAGTAAATGTGCTTAGAAGAGCTGAAGAAGTAGCTCTGCAAATCTGTTCACACAAATAGTTTTGCTTAAATTAATCTTTAATTCTTCATATGAATTACATTTCTGTAACTGCACTGCATCTTAATGATGTACCTCAGCAGGCTGTTCTCCAAAATATGCTAAGATTACTGGCAGTGTTCAACCTTTCCTGACACTTTTCTTGACCTGTTTCCCTGTAACACTGAAAAAAATGCCAGATGAGTAATTATAGTCCTGGACACAGCAGCAGAAACCTGTTCTTTAACTTTTATGTTTGAATACCTCTTTGTCTTATTTCTGCACATAACCAGGTTCCCTGAAAATGACGACAGTGAAAATGGGAGTGAAGGTGTCTTTGGAGAGAGGAGGGCCTAAGGAGTGATTCACTTTGAATTACCTTTGCCAGTGTAGAGCCTGCACTGCTGCTTGATCACAGGTGAGATTTTGGGCTGTTTTTTTGTTTTAAGCTTGTAACAAGGGGAGCCAGCAACTAGCATGAGATTGTATTTAATTTTGGGGTTCGTTTAAATGTTTAAAAAATGCTTCAGAACCTGGGTGGATAAGGCTCACTAGTAGCTATAATCCTTTTGACTCTGTTATTTTTTTTCATCATGAATGGATCTGGCTTTTTACATTGAAAGCAATGCAATACAATGTTACCTTGCTCAGTCCTTAAAAACCAAACATATTAATCAACAGCTTTGATACATATATATTATTTTTTAAACTACAGTGTAAATAATTACATTAGTTTGTAACTAAGCAGAAATGACTCTTTTATATATCTGAGACTGCCGGGTAAATTGCAAAACCTTGATACTGTGACTGAAATCCTTGCAACTAATAAAGGCCAATATATCCAGAACATTGGACATATGGATACGGATTCTGTGTGAAAATTAGTTTCCTCTCTATGGATACACATTCTGGAAGATTCTCCTTCAAAAGAAACAAAAACATGAGTGAATGTTTTTACCTTGATATGCATCTTAGCTCTTTTCAACAGACTTAGAGTGGTGTGTCTGGTGCTGTCCGGCCCGAGAGGCACAAGCTGTTTTAGCTGTTCCAAATATAGCCGGAGTTTAGCCCGCCTGCAATCATTAAAAACGGAGAGCGTTGTAGTAGAGTTGCACCCGAACAGCATATCCTATATGCAAACACCATCTGTTTGCAGGATCTCTGTGCAGAACTCGAGTGGCTTCCTTTCCCCTCCCTTTGGCAAAGTTTCAGACTGAAAGGTCACTTGAAATGCAATAATGCTGCTGGCACACTCAGACTGGAGTCTCATACCTGTGTTTCAAAGCAGTCTGCTCAGCCTGGTCAGTCCCATCTCAACCAAGGGGGAATATGAGCAGAGATCTGAGAATGCCAAGCAAGACTGCACACTCAGCCCATGGCTGGGTAAGGAATTAAAACTGGGATCACAGTGATTTCTGCAGGCAGAGACAGAGCTGTGGGCAGCTGCAGACCCCGGTTCCCCTCTCCCCATTCCTATCCCTGCCTGCTGCCATAGGACACACTCCTGCTATGCAAGGGCACCCATGCAGCTCTGCACAACTCAGAGCTGTTCCCAGATGTAGTTTATCAATATTGTAACAGGAAGGTCCTGATGCCCCTTCTCTTCCCTTCTACTGATCCACAGTCCCCCCGAGAAGGAGACATTCTTCCTCTCACTGTACAGCATTTATTATAAATACACAAGAGAAAACAGTTCCAGCCATATTCCTCAACAACTGGGTCCTGCTTCTTCTGTTACTGCTTTGCAAGTGTCACTACTGCTGCCCTCAACAATCTCTCCTGTACTAATGACATTAATCTATCAGTAAAAAGAGGATGAACAAAGTAGTATTTCTAAAAATATCTCTTTTCCAAATCGTCTCTCTTTGAGAAAGAGAAGCTGGCAATACAATAGTCCACAAAGCAGTTGCTTCAACTATCCAAAACAAGGCAGTGGCGAACCAAAGAACCACGTGTGAGTGTGTTTCTACAGTTAAATCCTAAAGAAGGTCTCTCCTGCTCTTAATTCACGATTCTTGAACAGGAATCCACATGGTTCAATGAGACATAAATGGATGCTGAAGCACTTCCATGAGCAACATGGCTACTATTTTCCTTTCTCCCAGCCTGTTACAGGCTGAACAAAGCGATGACCTGGAGCCGACATCCCCCACACAGCCATAAGAATAACTGAAGCAGATCTCAAGGGTGAGATGAATAATCATCTTTTTCAAATCTGCTCAATGCTGCATGAAGGAAACAAACATTGCAGGGAACTAACTCAATGCTTCTAGTCGAGAATGAACTTTCTTTTGAACAGTCAGTTCAGAATCACGACCCAGCATCAGTGTTTGAAATGCAGCTGAAGAGGATTTAATATGCACCAAATGACAAATTACACATGTGTAATTGGAATGATTACTGCAATGTGAAAACAACCTGAAAATTAATGGGGAAAAAACCCAAAGCAAAATAAAATCAAATTTAAATACAGAACAGCGATGACTACACACTCACACATCTAGTTCTAGCTGCCTAAAAATCAGCAATGTATTAGGCAAGAAAGAAAACAGCATTTCTATAAAACTGTCAATTCTTTCTTCAAGCCACTTAGGGAAAAAGGAATATTGCAGAAAATGTGATTCACGGGAGAAAACTAATGACAGACTTTTTGTTTAGGCCTGGGGTTTGTTTTTAAATACAAGGCTCTAAACTTACCCATCTAAATCCTTTCATTTAAACAACATCAACAAAGGCTGGGCTAAGTATTCATAAAAACAGCCCCATCAGATCCCCGAGGCTGCTACCTTAAACTGGGATATTGATCTTTAAAACAGCGAAATACCCGAATTATATCTGGTATTTATACAGAAAATCCTAATCAGGTAAATTTTTATTTCTGTGCCTGTAATCTCTAACAGCTGCCTGGCCGGGTTTGCATTTTAAATACAAAAACTTGTTTCAGGGACTAAATTCGAATAATCTTTTTGTATTGTAAGTGGCCTCTAAACACACACGCAATCGTCTGCGTCACTCAGCAAAACTTGGATGCAACTGTATTTAGACAGCTGACAAGAAAGTGGGGACTGAAGATGAAGGAGGATATGGAAAGGAACAGGACAAGAATAGTATCAAGGTGGTAAATAAAGAGTTAAATGCATTGAAATGCAATGATCTATATACTTGGAGTAATTAAAAGTCTGATAAGGAATATACAGAATTGTTGATCTAAGATCTACTTCGTATTAATCCTGGAAAACATTAATGAAACCAGACTTATCTGCCACTATTGCTATTTGAGGAAAGTCTGCTTTCCACAGGGAGAAAGTAAGGCTTTAGTGCACATCCTTACCATCGACTGGGGAGTCAACAGAAATATTGCCAGGATTCAGGGGCATGGCTGTATGCCTTTTTAAATCACTAATTCTTTTAGGTTATCTGCCAACCCAGTAAAGCAGGACTTCACAGAAGTGCCATGAAAAACACTGGACTGAAGTTAAGAAGACTATTTTAACTGACCAATGAGAAGAGTTAAAAAGAACTAAATATTAACAAAAATGCTTTAGGCATTCTCAGCACTAATGACTGATAGCAGTAAATGTAATAAACACACTTGCTGAAAGATCTGCTCTAACTTCACCTTTTCTTCCCTTTTAAGGGACTTTTCCTTTCATCTAATTACTCAGCATCTATAAATCTGTTAAAGATTTTAAAGCATAAGCTTTACGTAGATCTTTACATAAATGCAGGCATGCTTATGTGACTAATTCATGTATTAGAATCGATGGCATAGATTGTGAACGTACAAAAAGAAAACCAGCCCACCACAATTCCTGTGGTGCTGGAGTAAATATCCCCACGTCTTTCATTTTGCACATCTTAGAAAAAACTGTAATAAGAATGTAAGAAAACATTTCAGGCATGTTATGTTAACAGATCACACCAGCAGGAACAAGGGACTCAAACTTCACAGCAGATAAGTTGTCTCGTACAGACTCTGCCAGCACTAATTTCTCTCTTTTTCTGCAGGGACCTGACAGCTTTTGCTTTTCCTCGGCTGCCTGTGACCACCGGAGGAGGGAAAGGCGCTCACAGAGGTAATCACAGCCGGAGCTGCTTTGTGTTTTGCAGCTCACACCTTAAATTCCACCAAAAAAAAAAAAGCAGAAAAAGCAGCCTGATCTCAAGAGCAACGGGGTAACAGTCTCTGTGTATGAAGTGTAGTTGAAGGTGGGTAATTACACTGTGCTCCAGCTTCAGACCCCGACTGCTACACCTTCGCCCACACCAAGTGTGGTGTCAGGCCAGGACAGCAGTGCCTACAGAAGTGGGCACTGTTCTCACCTCATGCGGATGCACAAAAATATCCCCCTCGTCACTGGTACTGAATCCATCAGGGAAGGTAGGGATCTAAAAAAATGCCATCCAAAATCCGAATCCTCAAGCCTGCAGCTCTCCATTTTGGATATAGCCCCACGTATGGAGAGGTGCACAGGTGCCCTATCTCTGATTTACCACACTGTCCTTTGTGCCAGCTGATAAAGGGGTTTCAGACGTTCAAGACTTCAGCGTTTCTCCACAGGAAACCTCACAACATGGTCCTATCAGTCTGCATTACAGGTCCTCTAATGCTTAATAAGCCCACAGATTGCCCCACTGGAGGGACAAAGCACCAAAACAGTGTTGTTAAGAATTTCCCTGTAGAAGGAGGACATCCACCAGAAGCAAATTTGAAGACCACTCACTGACTCTAGTCCTTGGAGACTCCACTTTGCTCCAGTGTTCAGCTGTGGAAAGGCACGTTCACCACTTCTCAAAAAAAGGCTGCCCCTAACCAATTCCGAAATTGTGTTAAATGAGTCTATTAAATAATGGTCAAGAAGCTTTGCCACATGTATGAAATCCCAGATGCAAATCCATTTTAATGCACCAAGAAATGGAATACCAAGATAGAGAGAAAAAAAAAAGAAACAAAAAAGTCTATTGTTCACCCTGGATAATCTTCATTCCAAGGAAACTGCAACAACTCCAAGAAATTCCTACAACTACTTGACAGGTAGTTGCAATGGGAACAAAATACTTCTCTGTAGGGCCAAATAATACAAGAGGTAATGGCTGTGAATTGTGAGGTTCAGGATGGATATTGGGAAACAAATTTTTTTATTAGTGCAGCAGTGCACAAACAGAATAGGTTGCCCTGAAAGGCTGTAGAAGGCAGTCCCTGGAGGTTTTTAAAGATTTACTCAGACAGAGCCATAAACATTCACAGATTTACATTCATGTCTATGAACACGTAAATCAGATTGCCTGTAACGCTGCAGCATTTGACTCACAAGATTCCCATTCGTGCAACAGCAAAACACACAAACTGTGCAACTTGAACCTGCGCCCCTCTGACTGATACAGTGCTGGCATGTTTGTGAAGCGACCTGATCCACTGTAGCCTTTCCACAGGGACTCTCCAAGGCTTTTTCAGGCCCAGCACTGCAGACAGAAATGGCCTGCAGCCAGTCAGACAGCAGACAGTTCTTCAAGCAGCAGTTGCACAGTTTTCTGACAGCAGCAAAGGTGCATTTCCTAAACCATTCAAGTATAAATCTGCAGACTTTATTTGGAGGCCGCTGAGCTGCACAAAGCCAGCTGGAAAGGCAAAGTGCACACCCCAGGCAAGCTCCTCAGTCCTCAGCATGGCATGGCTCAGCCAGGCTGTGGGGACATTAAATGGCCACAGACACTCATGATACAGGGTGACAGTGTCAAGTTGATGTGAAATGTGTGTCTGTCCATCCTGCCACCACAGCTGGGCACCTCATGCAGACAAGCTTCTGACAGCTGACATGTTTATGGTAGGTAGCATAGGGTGGGCACTTCCTTGAAGCTGCAACCAAAGACATAAACAACAGTTCCCACTGTTGGCATCATGCTCCTGACTGCCAGAGGTCACTTGCTGAAAGTGTCAGAAGGGCTATGCTCATCTGTTTCTGAACATTTGTGGGCAAGAGCATAAAACTCACTAGAGAAAAGTAAAATTCATGACAAGTGTTCACCTTGCACATCCTCCAGGTCTCACTCCACAGCCTCCTGAAATCAGAATGACTTTCTCACGTGTACCCATTCTGTGCTGACCCAAAGCTGATTGTAGAAAGGAAAAAGCAGCTCTATTAGCAGTTTGTCATCCATGGGAAGTACCAGAACAGTTCCCTTTGGTCCACACCCCCTCCCTCCTACTAGCAGATTGCCCAGTCAAGACATGGAGCTGTCCTGGCCATACTGGGAGGCATCTTAGACCTGCAGCATCTCCAGCTGATGGGCAGCAAGGATCTGGAATGCTAGGAAGTGGACGAAAAGTCACTCAGTGTCTGTATTCCCACACTGCCTGCTCTGAATTTCCCTTCCTGCTGGCTCCAGCAGAAGCTGGTTGCATTAGACATGGTGTTGTTGCTTCAACATCCACAGCCCAAGGTACCTCTCACCGCAGTGCACCACCTTAGCACGTATGGGCATGGAGCAATTCTGGCCTCACAAGAAGGCCCTACCTGTGCTTTCTGCAGGGTGCCTTAATGCTAAAAACACTTGTGTGGCTGAACATGTGTCTGTGTTTCAGATGTCCCAAATTTAGTCTACTAAACTAGCTCTGTGTATGGGAGGTTGACATACTCTCGAATCAACTGCTAAATATACTTGTTTGGTGATGTTCTGAAAAGAAAAGGACACTTACAGATCAAACACTCGAATGACACTGAAAATGCAATCACTACAAGCCATGCTAGTGAGAACAAGAGGCACTTTTGAAATAGATGCAAAAATTAAAAATTCGTCATTTCTGTACGTTAACTGTTTCGGTCCAGAAACCAGACAGAATCAGACCCTATCACAAGGCAAATTTAGGACAAATTTAATACAAACAAAACCCCCACTTCAAAGAATAGAAACATATTTGAAATTGATCTAGAAGAAGGCACTACAAGCTAGACAAGAGTTACTGAAGCATTTCTGATTCCTTTTCTCATGTTTCACATTTTTTTCCACATTCAAACCCATCCTGGTGCTGTGCAATGAAGTTAATACACAAAGGTTTAAATATAGAGCAGTTACTAAATTTTTCATTGTTGCATAATGACTATGTAATCTGGCTTAATAGCGTACATAGGATAAAGTCAGAGAAGAATCTCTGCACCAAAAATTCACTTCTGGAATCAAATGTTCTCCAGGTACATTGTGAACCAAAGTAATCTGGCCTGAGCCCACAACTCTGGGTCAGAGACACTGGCAGTGAATTAATGGTTGTGTTTTCTCCTTAAAGAAATGAGAAAACCAGACATGAAATCCAGCATAAAATACAGAAGTGAACTAATTGTAAGACACTCATGTTTTTACAGGAAGACTCTTCACAGATTTATTTATGAAATGCAAATACCTGCATACAGGGAGCACTCAAGTTTTAGACAGAATCAGCAAACAGAAGCTCAGGATCCTTTGTAACATGCACTGGTCAGGATGAACACAGACAAAATCATTACCCATAAAGTTATCATTATTTCAAAGTTCTTAAGAAATGCAGAAATGCAGCAGTAGAAATTTCCACATTGTGACTTCAGGTTCACCTGCCACTAAGGTGAAATCAGGGTGAGGAACCCTGTCTGCCTTCTGACTCCAGCTTCAACCCTTTCTTACTGGAGCTTGACACAACAAAGCAGCATCTCTTCAAGGCTGCAGCTCTTTTTATTCTGTGCACAGTCACGCTCTACAGCAATGATGGAATTTTCCTGCAAACCGTTTTAATGATATTGAAAATTCAGTGTGTTTGTATTATTTGGTATAGTCCTGGATATCATGGCCACACATGTAATGTAGGTAATTATGTAATTATATACCAAACTCTGTTTAGTAGAAGCTGGTACTGAAGCATACTTGCCTTGCTCCTCTTTAAGCTAACACATTTACTGAAGTGTCAGGAATTACATATTTACAGCTCTACAAGACTTTTTATAAGCTACCAAAAATGATTCTGTACTAATTAAAACACATTTGTTTACAAAGCCATTTAAAGAGATTATATATAAACTTCTATCTTAAGAAATCACAGACATTCAATCAGATAAAAATGGTTCTAAAGAAACCTATTTATTAATAGTCCAGACAGCATTTACCATATCTCCAGAAAAATCTTAAATACAATGGAAGATAACAACCCTCACTGCAACATAAAATCCTGTCTCTTCTAGATTTATTTCAGTCAGAAACACTTCCAATACTTTCTCCTCTACAAAGGGTACCTCAAATACTTCTTTTTTTTTCCAAAGGATGCCCCAGCTCACACTTGAGCTGCACAATCTATTTCAACTCCACAACAAATCTGCTGTAGTGAAAAGGAAAGAAAACCTCTCAGTATTAAAGCACTGTACCATAGCAAGGCACCCAGTGTGCCGATTGCTACGAGATGTGTGAAAAGCTCACTCACAGCCTTAAGAGTCAAACCCAGAGAATTCAGTCGCTCTCTTAACAGCAAACCTCTTGCCTTTTATTATCCAAGGGAAGATAAGCCAAACACCAGTGTTCTGCAATAGATGTAGGGGTTTTTTTCATATTAAGAACAAAATCCTGAAGTTTGCGGTGCCGGTGAAGATTCATCAAAGGTTTGTTCCACGTGGCATTTTTTGCCTGTGTCTAAGACCTCATAGAGGCCTCTGCAACTAAATTCAGCAGCAAAGCCCGGGAAGGCACCGTGGAAACTAACAAGCAGAAGGAGCTGCAAGTGCCTAATTGCAGTGATTGTTAGTGAATTAAATGCAACAGCCCTACAATCAGTGAAACCGCCCGTTTTATTTACTGTGGTAACCAGGAGTTTCATCCTCTATATGCTTTTTCAGTGTGCTGAATACTTGTTTGCATCTGTTTTGCTAAACTGAAACCAGCCAGATTGCTTTAACAGCCTTGGTCTTGGGGTACCTCAGAGTATCCAAACACAGGACATCAACCACTATGAAGACAATTGCTGCATCTCTCACCATCACAAGCTTTGAGAGAGTCAGTGCTGCCATAGACTTATCTGCAAGTTTTTGTGGGAATACTGCTCAGAAATGTCTACTGCTGTTCCTAATGCTAAGGAAGACAGAAAAAAACCCTCTGCTGCCTGTTATACAGCTAATGATTTCCATGTTTTGCGCATTTTTATCACTCTGAGAAATATTTTAGTTCTCTTTTACAGTATATATAAATGCACACTGCAGCACTCAGAGTGCATTTCATTTACTTTCACTTAGTGCCACTTCAGCCTACTTGCTGAGCCTAGACTCCACACTTGACTTTTGCCTTTTTACCTTCCAAAAGATGCCACTTGTTCAGGAACATATGCATGGTATCAGAACTTATTCCTACATCGTTCAGTAAACATAACTTAAGGGAAGCATCTGCAGTGCCTTAAATGTATGCATTTTTGGCCAGCTAAGCCTCTTGGCAGCAGTGCACAGAAAGCTACCTGGGATGCAAGCTGGGGACAGATGAAGAGTGGCTGGTCTCTGAGAGGGAAGCTGCTGACTCCTAAGAGAGGGAATGCCTCGCAGACCTTGCTGTCCACGACCCTCTTCCTCTCTCCCTCCTTTCCCCATCCCTCCAGTAGCACCTTGCTGACTGCAGTGACAGTTGCCTGTCCTAAATTACAAGCACTGGACTACATTAATGTTTCTTCACCTCTCAAAATGCCCAAAGCAGACTTCGATGCACTTTATGCTCCGGTTCCCACCGGAAGGTGAGCTGTGGTGGCCTGTGTACTGCCATGAGGCAGGGACAGCAGCAAAGATGAGGAAGTGACAGCAGCTCCTGAGGCTTGCTTTGGGCTGGAATGACCCTGTAAAGCAACACAGACAACACTAGCATGAGAGACCTGACCAGAGCCTCAGCAGCTGGTGCTGGTCAGACTGCCCAGTGCTGTCCCTTCAGGAGTGCACTGACAGCAGAAGCAGACAGACTGATGAAGGTCCCAGACTCACATCTGACTTAGGCCAGCAGAAGGAATAAAAGCCCTGTGGCACAGTTAGTGCCTGTTGCTGTATTGTTCCTCATCCTTCTCCCACTTGAGCTCTCCTGCTGTGGCAGAGTGAGCACGAGCTGTCAGAGGTGTGTGAGGTGTGACAAAGATGTGTCACAGCACAGTGCACGCTCACCCACGGAGCTAAACTGCCCACAGACCAAGCCAGTAACACAGGAGGCACTCAGAGGAGCACTTGGACAAGGCAGGGCACAGGCAAGCCCATGTCAGCAAGGACTCTGGGGTAGGTGGAGCACCAGCAGCTCTGACTGGTATCTGGTTTACCCACTGGGAAACCATAGCCTCAGGCTCTGCAGTATTAAGAGCTGCAGGACCAACATCTGACCACTCTAATCTTCTCTCCTTGTTTTTTAACAGACTCCTCCCTGCAGCCAGGCTTGTCCTCACAGCTTGCCCCAGGCTTCAGCCATCCCACTGTCTTAAGCTGCTCTTATTTGAAGAGCAGCCATGAAGGGTTTAAAAGCCCTTCCTTGTCCTGGGTCTCGGTGATAACTAAAAGCAACATGCAGAAATTTGAGATGTGCTTCATGGGAAACGTCAACAGGAATTTACAAGCTATACAGAGATTCCCAAAAGCATCATAAGCAAAACTAATGGCAGCTGGATATAATTTGTCTTTCCTGGATGGTGACCATCACAAATTTACATGTATGGGATTCTACATCCTTCAACCACAGGCAATAAAATATCTGACCTTGCAAGAATCTGAGGCAGCAGAAATCAAACATTATGGAAACAGCTAAAACCCACTGCAGTATGTTTTTGCCCTTGTGTGAATTTCTCTTCTGCAAAGAAAAAAAAAAAAAAGAGATTCCAACCTATATTTTAGCATTTCAGCCTTTAGGTTTTGCTCATCCATAAAGAACAATTTTCTGTATTTTAAACCTTCAAAGTCAATGTCAGGCAAATACGAACAATTCTTAGAGCTACAGAAAAGGAATTTCTTTTTCAGGTGTCTTCTATTTTTGGCCCTGTTACCTAATGATTGCCTTTAACATTTACCTCTCAAATGCTTTTAAGCAACAGTGAGGGAGGTGTCACCTAGTACCATGAGCTCAGTGTCACACAGTACCTACCTAATCCAGGCAGATGAACAACAGTGCCTTGTGGGGAAATACACAAGTGATGGAAATACATTTGTACACACTGAAAACAGAGTCCACAAAAAACTAATCAGCCATGCTTTTAATAAACTTATTTAATACTTCATTCAGCCAGCCTTCCACTCATTTGTTTCGCACACTGAAATGCACACACTGCAATTTAGTAGTCCTCCTAAATTAGACCTCTCAAACCCATCTGTCTTACTGGCACTCAAGTTTCTTAGATTACACTGCAGGGAGACCCAAGTTTGTCTGCTACCTCAGAATAGTGTCAGACCCAATTAGATAAGGAAAGTGCCATCACAAGATCATGCCACTACAGGATCAAGCAGTTCTAATTCCCACTTGAAGTTACATGGAGGCACACATGTACTTACACCCGCTGCCCACAGAAACCCCAAGAGTGGATTAGGACTTGCAACCATTTACATGAGAGCAGCAGTAATGCCCTTGCTGGCAGTGGAACACACAAAGCAAATTTCCACAGCACATCCAAACCCACACCGTGGGTCTGCAGTTCTGCTACAGGTCTGTTTGCATTTGCCACCTTTCACAGTACTCTTGCAAGGAATTTGTTGAGGACTGCAGAGTGGGTCAAAGAGAACTGCATTTATTTAAACAACGAAAAGCTGCATAACAACAGGTTTGCACCAGGTTAACACACAGAGGGGAAAAGGATGATAATGATAATTTTCCACGAATTAACCATTCACCAACAGGTGGTTGAAGAGGATGCAGTCTGTCTCACCCAGAAGCAGCTCCTGAGAGTGTGTCTGTCCCTCTCACACGGAGTTTAAGGCACAAGGTGTAGACTGGCTCTATACACACAAGCTACACGTTTTATCGACTGACAACACCCCAGAGCAAGTCACTGCTTACAAATCAGCTCATGGCTTGAAACCGGCTTTAATTATCAGAACTGTTTCCCCACATCAAAATGCTAAGCAAGAACATCGTGTCTCAGGACAGCTGCCAACAGGAAGGATCTTAAAAAAAAAAGGAGGGGGGGAGAGACTACAATGCTTAAATAAGCCTAGAGAAGTTGAGCTGCAGCACAGCACTAAGCCAAGAGAGCACAGTACTGGGCCTAGTGAGCTTTTTTCTGCCTAATTTTAAACCTCCCTATAGACCTGGTTATTTTATATGTATGTCAAATGAGGGGAGAAATGTGTTCAAGATTTTTTTTCTTACACTACCACTGTATGATGCCAAATTAAAGGAGAGGCAAGTCAAGTTGAATTATTTTAGCTAAATTAAAAACATGCATTGCTGTCACACACTGAGCACAAGGCCTTCAGATTGCAGACAGCCAGAATTAAGCAAACTTTTCCTGCATCAAGTTAAATGAGTGTGAAGCACTAATATCTGCAACACTGGATACCTGTGACTGTGGTTTTATTGTCTATTGTACCCCCATATCCAAATACCAAGTAAATACAAGCATCCAATTTAACTAGCCTGACAAATGCTGTAGGGACTCCACATTTCCATGTGCATGAGGCACCAAAAGAAACAACAGCAATTTACACCACTGTTTTAAAACCTAATCAGAGTTAAGGCAACTCTCTCCAGTTCAGCACCTAAACAATCATTCTCAGAGGTAGGAAGCTTTAAGCTCTGAGCAGGAAACTATCAAAAAGAGATATTCAGCGCTATGTGTTACTTCCATTTTTGCTTTTGCTATTACTTCCTCAGCGCATGTGCCCACCAAAGCTTTGTGGCCATCTTAGAGAGAGCAGCTAATGATGGCAGCTTGAGCACGCACAAGTGAAGTTTACTGGCTTTTGGGGAGGAAGGAGATGGCTGGGCGTTGCTGTCTTCTACAAATGTAGATACTTGAGATGTGCTCCAGCAAAACAGTTGAGGTGCCCTGAGACAACAGCAGGGTGACTGTTCCAGCCAACTGAAGGCTGGTTCAGACCCCAAGTGAGAATGCCAAATGAAGAGAAGAAAAGCAATCACACTGAAGTAATTAATAAAACATGTCCCCAAATGTCTTGCTGTATGTCTCCAACTCCCTCATCTAAACCTTGTAATTAGAGGTGAATAGAAGACAGTGAGGTGTATATATAAACAAATTTAGGGGAAGGATTAAATGCACTGACTGTAATTAAAGATGGTCTCTTCCAAGACTGCAATGGGTATTCTTACTTTCAGATGAATTGAAAGATGAGCAACATTTATTTCCCCCTGCCAAAGAGCAACAAAATACAGCATCATGGGACAGAGGACACTTGCAGATATCTGACAGTCCTGCCCCAAAGTTTAGATATAGCTTGCCATAGCACAGATAGTGCCTTGTTTATAATTTAATTTCCATCCCATTTCCCTTTCCATTGAACAGTACAAAGCTGGTGGTCCCCAAGTCAGACAGGGTGCAGTCAATTAGAATCTGAAAATGATCCATCTGGAGATGCTAAGGTATGGAAAAGCTTTTCAAAACTCTTCTCCCCTTCCTCCTTCTTCTTTCCCACAACACTCAGCCCAGATTTCTTAAGTGCAGTGTCCTGAGATTATGTGGCAATGGAAGGAAGGGCCAGAAGTTTGGACCCACTCGCCATGCGAGTATGTAAAGTCAGGCAGTGGGAACCAAGGCACCCAGCAGTCTATTTTAAACACCTCTTAGCACCTACACCCAATAACTGCTTCTAGCCAAACACACACAACAAGCTCCCAAATTTCCCTAGCAGAAATTACTTGCTCCACCCATGCTGTTCATTGCAGCAAACACAACAGCACCTACCAATCGGGATTAAGTCAGCTTTCTTGGGGGAATTACAGGGTTTGCTACCTTTATGTTTTGTAAATACCAGCTAATGTGCTATGTAAGACACAGAGTGTCTGTGCACCCGGTATTTGCAAACAGTGATGGTATTCCTCACTTCAGTAGGAGCTGCTGAGTCCTGGCAGCAATTACATGCCAGGCAGGTCCCTTACTTAGCACCTTGTATCTTCACTTACTTGTCTAAATTGAACCATCAAGGAAAGAAAAGCAGATAAATTTGTCAGGCATTAATCCCAAGGTGGCATTTGGGAAAACAGGACTCACCACTAGTCCTCCAGCTTTTTAGAAACGTTTTACCATGGTCAGATGTAGTCTTTGACTGTTACCCAAATCTTCTGCTTTCTCGTTATAAGGTAGAATCTAATATAGGCTTGCTTAATGTAGGGCATGTAACCTGTAACTAGAGTTGTTAGTTTTTCAAGTCAGAAGCATTGCAATGTGACCTCATGTACCTACATCCAAGCTCACATCTCTTCTGTGTCAGCTGTGCCAATCTCCACACACTACAGAATTAGTTACACTAATCTGTATAGAAAAAAAATTGTGCAGCATAAACTAGAATTAAGCAATAATTTTAGCCACTTGACATCCTTTGACAAGTCCTGTCATCCTGCTCTAGTTTAGCAGGGTGTGTACATAGCTCGGCATATGCATTTCCATCTCAAAACACAACACTCTTATGAAGTCCCAAAACAACTCACTCCTTCCAAAAATAGGGAGGGGCAGATAGAAGGAGTATCTTATCCATTCTTGTAGTTGGCACAGTTCTTTAGGACAAGAACAGTCAGTTTTAACTGGATCCCGTGCATGGAGGTGGCAGGGGGGTTGGGTTTATTTTGTTTTTCCAAAAAAGGCTCAAATTAAGCTTCTGTGAAGGAACAGCATGATGCTTTTTCACATTTATGATCTGCTGGCTAAATGTTCATGCTCAGTAACTTTCTGGAACCTTGACTGCATCCTCTGCAGCTGCCCGGATGTGATGTAGGGTTCAGGCTGCAGGCACAGCTTCTGCTGAAATCCCCTGGGTGTGAGGCAGAGTCAGGCCCACAGCCTGCCACATGTTAAACCATCATGTATACCAAGGGGAAAAAACACAGATTAAAAACTACTTGACCTGCAAAGGAATTCTGTGCAGTAAATCTAAGCACAAGTGTCTGCTGACAGAGACCACGAGAGGAAAGGGGCATGAGCTGCAACAGGGAAGTACACACTGTTCCATCCAGAATGAGACATTTTGAATTTGGGACCAGGCCATGGCATATCCAATACTCAAACAGCACAGGCCCTCCAGGGAAAGGAGTGCTAAAAATAGAGCTAGAGATGCCAGTGCAGCATGGAGGCAGGGAGAGGAAGAGACAAGACAACCAACCCACAGAATACAGCCACTTCCTCCAGCTTAGGTTGATCCCTTTTTGTCTGCTCCAACCAGGGACACTGTGACATCAGTGCTCATGATATACTTTGAAAAAAGTAATCCAGCTTCCTGCAGATTTGGTGTAAATCCTGAGTGCAGAGCCAACCTTGCCTTAAAGAGCTGGAGTTGCACTGTTGGCTTGCAGGTGCATTTGCCACTTCTTCAAACCACAGCAGGTACCACTTCCGTATACCCAGTTTTGGTCTGTGGGCTTCCACAGACTTGACTGGTTGGGATGCAGCCAAAGATTCCCATGGCATTACATAAGACTCATTTGAGAGGCCAACTTCTTAAAGCCCATTAGCTGCCTAAATACCTTTACAAAAAAAATCAAGTTCCAGCTCACTTGCCCAAATGTTGCTGAGCAAGCTTAAAAAAAAAAATTTTTTTTTAATACCTAATTCAACAATTTTTTTTTCTCCTCCAATCAAGAGAGCAGTCACCATCAGGCTTCTCTTCCCTTATTTGCAGGGAATCAGCACCTCACTGTTGTCTGTGGAGTCCCGAAAGCAGCTGGAATTCCGGCCCACTCATCTCCTCTTCGTATGAGACCAGCCCACTCTCTCTACCATGCTGGGTAAGAACTGGCCAGGTCAATTAGCAGATGCTGAAAACATAAACCACCTTTCACATAGTCCATTAGAGGCTGACACACTGTGGACTTATGTTTGGAGAGAGGCATGAACAAATTCAAGTGGAAAAAAACGCATGCACTTGGTTCCTCGCCCATCTGCTCTCTGCTGGCTGCTGGGCTGGCCAGGAAGCACACGGCTTTCTGGAGCCCAGACCTGGGACTGCACTTGGGCTCCACAGTTTAAAGCCAACTTCAGCAGGAAGAAGGACATTACAATTGAGTCAAGGCTGTATTTTGGGCCCATTTTGCATTGCCAAATAGAAGCTTTGTCCAAAGCATGAGGATGTGCACATCTCTGACACCTGGAATATAACTTCCTGAGCAGATTAACTTCCAAGCTTCATCTGCTTAATATACCCCTCCTTTCCAAACCAGCAGTCTAGGTGGGAAGATACTATTGTTGGGAGTGCATAATCAGGTGAGTTGCTATGTGCACTGGAAAGACAGCAGTTCAGTGCACAAGTATTTATAGTAGTTATTGCAGTAGGTAGTGCAGGAAAAGCCACAGGTCCAGACAATTGCTGATTCTCTAGAAATGGGGAAATGGTGAGGAAAGAACAGCATTTCAATGCAAAGTTTTAAACCTTTCAATTTCTTTAATTCCACAGATGAGTCAGACCTAGAAACACGGGACGTTTCAGCAAAAGCACAGAATTAAATCTTCAGTTCTGCAGGTCCAGTTTTTTATAGACTTCACTAAACAAGCTCCTCAAAAAAAAAAAAAAAACCCACAACAGAAATTTAAGACACAAATGCCTCAGATTAAATTACAGGTAAAAGGTGGTTTAAGCTGAGATTCAGGCTTGCACTGGCTGAGTCAACACCATTCACCTGCCCACTACAGCTGGCATCCTCAGAGAAGCAGCCATAGGTGGGCAGGAGGAGCCGGTGTCCAAACCATGGTGGCCTTCAGATCACAAAAGACAAGTCACGCTCCTAAGACACTACCTTGATAAACCAGTGCAAAGGTATGTTTATTGCAATTCAATGGAATTGTAATAAGCCATTTCACATCAATGAGATGGTGTAAAAAAGTTCTCATCTTACTCGATGAGAAAACCAGAACAGATCTAGTAGGGAGGTTAAGTTCAGCTAGTAAGACAACGTGGTTCCCACCAATAATGTAGCAGCCACATTATCTGGATGGTTTAGATATAATCTGGACACATCCTAGAAATGGCAGTTTTTATAGACCCATTATAACAATGAGATCTGTCCCAGGTCAGTAAGACCCATCCAGCACAGCACTCCAGGCAACAGCAGCCAGAACTGGATGCTTAGGAGAAACATTAAACTGACAGAGAAGTGAACTGTAACTGCTCTGTACTGTAAATTAACACTGTCACTCAAAGAAGCCATCCCACCCCCTCCCTGTGCTGGCATCAGGGTGTGCCTCTGACAGTGAGCTGGGTCAGGAAGCTTCTCCCCTCCTGCTGTGCTGGCAGGAAGCAGGGCCCAGCAGCACCAGTGTGTGACCAGGGTTGAACTCATGATGGAAGCACAGCAGTGAGACACATACTGGGTGACCCTTTCCTGGAAGGACTTTACCTCCACCACCAGTTTGGGGGTCTCCTCAGTTAGTGGTGGCACCACAGCCATTCAGCATGATGGATCAATGCAGTTACATCTTTATGCTGCATAACCGTGCTGACCACAGTGGTAATTTATGATTTTGAAAAGGCAGCCCATAACAAAAATAAACATTAAGTATTGTTTTGGTATGCTATTATTTCAATGACCTTTCAGTTCTGTTTCAAAACTTCCAGGTTTATCAGCAACTGCCAATTACATGCTTTTCATTAACTCTGCAGTTTACTAGCATGAAGAACCACAGAGAGAATTTCAAGACATACTCTCAGCTTATGTAAACTTTAAACTCGAAGTAACTCTGGTGGGTGAAATTGAATGTAACTGTGCTCCTGCACTTGCACTTCCTTCATGAGAAAACTACCTATTAGAACTTAACTTCAGAGGCAACTGTTCTATTTACTGTATCAGCTAATGTAGCACATTGTAAGGCTCTCATCAAAATATATACTGCTCATCAAAACCTATGTTTATATACAGATATCCATTTCATACACATGATGATGTAATAGAAAAAACCTTTTTCTGGCAAGATACTACATTTTAGGACTACACATAGCACTACCCAAACCTCAGGTCAGCATTACCTTCTCTGCACATGGCAACACTTTCAGTCTCCCCCTGATCAGCACTCTAATCAATGCATACATTAGGCTCCTTTGGGAAGAAAGCAAGCATTTTTCTTTTCTTCTGTAAGGTTTTGCAAATCACATTGTTTCATGTGTTCCCCATCCTAGTCTTGCACTTCTAAAAATTCAGGGCTGTTTCCCTCAACTGATGCAGGCCACCTCCACAGCAGTCTCAGCTTTCTGCACTATAAACTAGTGAGCCCTGAACAAGAGGGAACTGCTCCCTGTCCCACCTGATACCCAGTGATGGAGCTAAACACTTATGCACTTCCACTTCTTGGACCACCTTCCACAGGAAAGCAGGGAAACGCCCCTAGAGTACACCTCTGCCAACAGCAATGTCTGGCTTTTACCTCCATAGGGCTCAGCTTGTCAGCTTTTGTCAAATCTAAGCCTGGGGACCTGGGCCCTAGATCCAACCATCCCAGGGTCAGACAGCACTTGTTCAGCTCACATGGTGCCAGTTTGGGGACAGCAGCACGTGGCTTGCCAATTTCAAGGCACGTTTTTATTCATTTCCTCACTAATTCTTAAAAGCTGTTCTTTAAAATCATCAAGTTTCCCAAGCTGTTTTCAAAGACTTTGGCAGGGAAAGGGCAAGAATTCTTGCATTCCTCCTGCAGCAGAGCTCCTCATGACCAGGCAGGATTGAATAACTCTGATGGGTTGATCCCAGCATCCTTTGTCAGGGCTCCATCTGCTTCCAACAAAAAAGGATGGACCACGGCGGGGAGGTGCTGCTCCTGCTCCCTCCCATGGCCTTGCATGAGCTGGGGGGGACAAGTCCAGATGGGAACAGCTGAAGGCAGGTGACTCTCTGCCTTCACAGAGCATTGTAGAGATCTCAGCACAGTCTTCAAGGGGATACACCTTGGCTTTTACCTTCTAATGTAGAACTAGTATAAATTGATGCAAATAAATGAGATTATGCTGTGTCTTTTTAAGAAGCTTATGGCTTTCACGAATTCTTGCGGGTTTTTTACACTATGAAAGTTGAATTCCTTTATACAATTATCAGGTCAGGTCAATTTAAAAATTTCCTTGCAATAAGTCTGACTACTAATTTACTTACAGTTTACATTGCTCTGTGAAAGCCTACAGACATAATGGCCTGGCTGGAAACAACAAAAAATATATAAATGAATATACATGTATATATTTGTCATTAGGAACTAGTTACATCCAAGTGCCACTGTAACCTGTCTGTAATTATTAAAATCTCTTCTAGGACCTCATCTGTCCTTAGGATAGAAGATTTCCTGCCTTCCTACTTTTTATTTAAGGGGATTCCTGTTTCATGGCTCCAAGATGTAAATGTTGACCACACAGGACCAAAATAAGATTGCCATTAGAGGGTAAGTCCTTACAGTGTTTCACTATAAGGAGCACACACTGAATTTCTGAGCAGGGTATTTTAGGGAGACTTAAAGCAGGAAAAAAGGATGTATGAATTGCTGACAAACACTTTACCATAACTGTAATCTGAATTCTAACATATAACAAGATTTTTTTTCTTGGAATTATGTCTCTGCTTCCATTTGTCTTCCTCTGAGCACCCCTTCAAAAACACACAGAAAAGAGACACAGCAGTAGAAAATGCAATTAAAGCAGTGGTGCCAAACGTCCAAGCCGGCACACGCAGAGATCAACAACCACTGCCATTCCCACCGACGTCAAATCCACCGGTAAAACCTCTGATGTGCAACGCCAGTGCAGAACCTGCAACAGCACCACACACAGCACAAGGCTACCATGGCTTTCCAGTCAGTGGCAGCTCTGGCCACCCTCATGCAGGACACAACGGCCCTGTAAACCAGGAAGCCCTTTCCCTGCCCTCCAGCTCCGAGTCCAGCCCACAGACACCACGGGAGGGACTGGGTAAGGAGGAGGATGAGCACGGCCATCTTCTCCCGTGAGATAACCCAGTGTGTCTCGCCAGAGAAGCATCACGGCAGTGGTGAGTCAAAGGCACTGGTCCTGGAAAGGATACACCTCCAAAATCAACATCCACTGCTTCCCAGCTGACAGGGCAGGGCTGTGCTGGGGAAGGAGGACAGGCTCTGCCGAAAGGACCAGCTGCTACAGGGACACACTACGGCTGTGAATCTTTCATTAAACTTTGCAAGACACCTGATAGATTTTAATGTAATTTTAGTGAAACACCGTGAAAAACACTGTGATCGGTTATTATCTGCTCATACACCCACAGCGCTGGAGGAGGGGGTTGTTAAAAAAAAGAGAAATAAAAATTGCAGGAGTCCTTCACGCCAATACATCAGGCAACTAGAACTGTACACATCTCATTTGCTTTTGTGAACACCCATTTGCACAAACAAGGATCTCACACTAATTTGCAGGTTCTCACCAGGAATAATAAAAATCTGGCTTCAAGTATAGTCTAACTGCAGGAGGCACAGCAAGCAGCAGCAGTTACAAACATCAGTTGTATAATCACACGACATACTGTGCAGTTTACCTATTTTGACCTTGAGATGGCAGAGAGAAAAGGTAGCAAGGAAAATACTATATGGTCCAACTACTAAAAAGATACAACACAGAACTGAAAGTGAGAACAGCGATTGAACAATTAATAGATTCTCCTTCTGGCCCTGCATCTGCTGCTAATGCTGCTGTGCCTTATTTACTGTGCTGCTTAAACACATTAAGGCAGAGCAGAGGGAAGAAGAGGCAACTCCGTGCTTGGGTTATAAAAATGACTAAAGGAAAAAAAAGAATATGGAGTTTAGATGACAACAAGTCAGTAATGATGGAGCAGGGGGGAAGGAAGAAATAGAACAGAGTATCTAAAATGAGGATGGAAAAAAATGAGAGTGAGAAAGAATCACAGTTGGGGTCAATGATTTTTTTTTAATTATTTTAAAAATGTGAGACCAAAGGACAGAATTTTACATGCAGCTATTTTCCTGAAGACTCTATCAGCAGAACTTCTGCCAGTTGGTGTCACTGCCTTAGCCAATGCACTGCATTCTACAGCTGAGGCCTGTGTTTGTGAGCTCGAGCCTTCTCCAGTTCCTCTCATCTCTAGGATGACCACGTGGCTATTAGGCAGAGCTACAGTTTACTCATATTACAATTAAACTACAGGAAAGCATGTAAGCATGCAAGGGAAGTGATGGTCTAGCTGCTACATAACTGCAGCCACAGAACACGACACAAAAAAACCCCCACGAGTCCAATCTTGTTGTGCCATCAACCACGTTTCACGTATTTAGATGCATGCAAATAGTTTAAATCATATTCACACACACCACCCTTGCCTTCTCTGGATGCACGAAACCCGAAAGACCACAAGCTACACAAAATGAACAGAAAACTACCCGAAGGAGAGTTTATCCTGCTGCCTGAACGGTAAGTGAAAGGCAGCAATCCTGCAGTGAGGGAACCAAAAGGCAGAGCCAAGACAGGCACTGTTTGCTCTCAGAGCTCTCTGTGTGCACCCCAGAGACTTCAAACAGCTCAAAGGCCCATCTGCAAACAAACTCTGACATGATACAATGGACAGGGAACGCTGCCTCCAAAACCTGAGTTCTATACATCTCAGGTCTGCAGGGTCTAATGTCCGTCCTGGATAAGTCCGGCTTTTCCCAGCGCTGGATACACCAGACCAGGGCTGCAGCTCAGGAGGTGCCCATTTCTATCACACACAGCTCTCCGGACAGGACACGCACCAGCAAGGAAGCAGACAGAGGGGAAAAACGTATCTGTAGGTACTTACATGCAAGATGAAAATTAACTGCACTTTAGGCATACTTTAAAAAAAAAACAAACATAGAATAACCCTCTGTGACACATTGTTCCCGAAAATCATTCACCTTAGTCACAAAATACTTTGTACTTATAGCATTTAACACCTCTAGCAAACAGTTGCTGCAATCAGATTCTTTGTTAGCAACAATTCGGTTATCCAGTTACAGCATTAATCGGTCCAAAGCTAATTATCAGGGGTGTTTCAAGAAGAGCAAACCAAACAGGAAAAAAAAAAGCCAAATAATACTACACCTATCAGATTTTAGTTGATAAAAAAACCCAAAACAACTTAATAACCTACTCAGTGCTGAATCAAAACAATTTCAGCAAAATATCCTTCAAAAAACATGGTAACCTGAATGTCAACCATACATCTTCTAATTAGCTTTTTTTCCAAGACTTACCTATGTTTTTCTAGTTCGTTGTGTGATGACCTATTAAAAAGAGAAAAGAAATATTAGAGAAAAAGATAAATAAACCAAGTTTTAGAATATTTAAAAGCCTACATCTGCATAAGTCACAAAAGAGTTCTCTAAAACATGCATTTATATGGATTATGAAACAGCTTTGCTATTAAATTGGTTCACTTTTACATCCCTTAGATGCTTGAAGGTATCAACTTAATTTCCATGAGTAAACCGTGGGTTTGGGGAGGAATTACAATAAATTTGCATTTTTTAGTGTTCAATACACTCAGAGACAGAAAGGAACATAAAAAAATGAGCAAGTTAGCAATAAAAACAGCCCACAAGATTTTTATCTGTAAAGAAAAATTATGAGGGGGTAGAAAGAGTTAGAAGATCTAAATGGTAGCAGGTAAGAGCAAAAAGCACCCAAAAAGCCAGCTTTCAAGCCCACAGAGCAGCAGAAAGAAAAATCAGCAGCTAATCACTGCTGTTGTTGTTGTTGACATCTTAATGGCAAAAAAAAAAGGAATCCTCTTAATTCTTCTGAGTTTACAAACAGAAAAAGAAACCAAAAATATCACTGTCTCTACTGACCACAGTAGTATACTATCCTCTTCCAATCTACTAAGGATTGGAGATTTTTTTTCCCCAACCAATGCCTCAGGTTTTTTGCCATTAGAAGGCAGCCCTAAATTCTTGAAGGATTTTTTTTTTTTACCGACTCAGCTGAAAATATTAACTTTATTTATTTATACAGCTCAGATTAAAAACATCCCTAAAATGAAGTTATTGTCACCATTTCAAAACAAGCAATTTTCCAGACTTCTCAGTTTTGTCCCACCGAATGCATGCCCAGCAAGCACGTAAGGATCAAAAGATCCAGAGGCGGTGGCAGCTTTTAGGGCAGGCAGATGATGTCAGAGCAGCTCTGCTCCAGCGTGCTGCAGCCCCAGCCTGCAGCTGACCAAGGGGGCTTCAAGGAAGGGTGAGTGCACAGTTTCTTGGCTTTTTTGGAGGGGTAGGTGCACAGTCCCTCCAGCAAGCAGTGACATCCTAAGGGGAGAAAGCCTTCCCGCAGAAACGCTGCCTGGTGGAGAGCTGTCCTGCCTCTCCCTGCACACACACGTGCAGCTGGATGCTGCGGCTCTACCTGGGTGTTACTGATGACAAAGCATCGCTCCATCCATAGAGGGGGGAAAAAGAAAGCGAAGCTCAGGCAAACAAACACCCAGTGAACAAACCCGCAAGCCAGTGCAGCTCCTGATCCTTCAAGCACTTCAGTGAACTGCCCCTCTGCAGGTAAAACTGAAATGCTTACAAGGCTCAGCACTGATGCTAATCCACTCTCACAAAAAAGCACCTCAGTGTTGGTACCAAGACATCGATTACATCACTCACTACCTGCTGTCTTTTTCTGAAAAGCCTAGGAATTCTCTACGTGATTTTTTTTAAACTTGTTGCGTCAAGTGAGCCACAATCAAGTAATGTGTGCATTCCTAAGTGCTGCTGACCAATGCAGCAACACTGAAAGTGTTTTACACATATTCAGTGCTACATAAACAGGGCAGGGTGGGCTTGGTTTGCCGTGTTTTACTGCCTTCGCCATTTGACTACAATAAGGGGAAACTGGTTTTTATTTTCTACTACATGTCTACAGAGAAAGAGATCAAACTTTTTCTCCACCCCGATGTTTACAAAAATTGACAAACACTACTGCCAAATCCACCAATGTTTATGAACATACATGGGAAACAGAAGTTCAGGAGGGTACCATTGTCCCCAAACACGCCCAGTGGGCCTGTCAAAGGCACAAAGACACTGTTTGCAGGGAACTCTGGAAGAGAGGTCTGGATTCATCCCTATAGCATGAAATCCTTGACATTTCTGGCAATTAGACATGTAGATGAACACAATCAGTGGAACTGGCCCATTCCAAGCTGTCTGCTGCAGCAGAGCTCACGGCAGCTCCGGTGAGCACGCACAGGGACAGCACAAGAACCACTGGCCAAGAAATTTAGCCTGCACTGAGTGTTTTGCTGGGTTAAGAGAGGATACAGTGAGCAGCTGGAAGTCCTGCATGCAGCACACCCACAGGGCACCTCTGGTCGACAAAGGGTGATTGATCCCTGTGTTCTCCTGGGGTCTGTCCTGCCAGACCAGCTCTGGAGGGGCACGGCTGTGGTTGTGCCAGCTACCAAACAGAGCAGCGGTGGGTGTGTGCCTCTTTGCAGAGCTCTTTGGGACATAAAAGCCTGCAGTGTGCAAACGTGGGCACCAGCCACACATTTTGGGAGGTGGGGGGGGGCTGACTAACGCCTCCACCATCAGGCCCTATGCAGGAACCAAAACCGAGAGTCCTGACATTTACCTGAGAGTTGCTCCACCTACACAAGTTAAATGCCCTATCACAAGCATGGTGGGGTTTTTTTTATTGTTGGGTTTATTCACAGAAGAGGTGAACCTCTCTCTAAATATTGTTTTTTATCTCCTTCACTGTCTACAGTACCATATATTGCAAGAATATCCATCTCCTTCTGCTGTTCATGCAACCTGAAGTGAGGGGAAAAAACATAAGAACTGGTCTGCACACAACCCAGTAGCCACCGTACCCCTGTTTCAAAATGGAGTCTTTTATTGCTTCAGTAAAAGGTAAGATGTAGGCCACGACTAAGAAGATATATCTATATGTGTATTTACATAAAAGAGACAGATGTACAACTGTGTTTTTCACACAAATGGTCTGTGGAGCCCTTAAAAAAAAGGCTGCAAGAGAAGAAAGATTTTTGGTGTTTAGCTTAGGTTCACTTGGCAGAGTTGGGAGTAGAAGTGATGAAAAGGTGACAATGAAAAGGTGACAATAAAAAATTCAGACAAAAAAAGGGAAAAAGCCAATAAAAAAAATCATCAGCAAAATCACAGATCAGGAACGCTGCTGCCTAAACTACACCATTGACCTGAGACAGCTCTAATATTCCTTTAGCAGACGCTGAGCAGTTCACCGGCTATGAAATAGCAGTTAAATTTTCTTTGTGAAGAAACTGTCAAAAGAAGATTTGAAAGAACAAAGAGGAGCCAAGTAAATGCAGATGTTGGCCTGCAAGATGCTTTGCCACTTCCAACAGCACATCCTCAGAGCCATCTCCCTCCACCATCCTTTCCCTAAACAACAATTCAAGGTACTGCATTTGAGAATTCCGTTGATTCAGCAGACTCACCTAAGTAATTTAGATAGGTGCTAATTCAGATGGGGAGACTAAAACAGAAAAGGTGACGGCCCCCTCCAAGTCCACTTTCTGCCAGTTTATAGGTGAGCCAGCAGGAACTGCTCACATGCATAATAGGTTGATTTCACTCTATGCACAATGTGCAGCCTTAAGTTTATTTAAGTTTTCAGTATTAATACACCTTCCCTACTCCTCCATCTAAGTACCCCATCAGATAGGGCATCTTGTCAGTGGGAAACCAGCACAGCTCCTGACAAAAGCAGTGAACTGCTGAAGTTTATTGCCCAGTGTTAAGGTCTAGACCGTGAGTCACCAATACACTACCAGTTGCCAACACATTTTAAAGCACTATAGGGAGCAAAGCAGGCTAGTTAACGAAGTGCTTAAAACAGTGGCAAGCACCTCACCCGTGCCAGGGCTTTCTAGTACAGGCAGGGCTGCCAGGGTGTTATACAACCCATGTGCAGAGGATATAACTCCACGTAAGGTCACACAGCCATGTGCAAACTACGCTGCCTGCACTTCACCTTTTGTCCAGGCCAAAAAAGTAAGAACAAACAGAGCAAGAAGTTTTACAAGGTGCTACACGTTAAGTGTCTACATCCAGTTCCCACTCCCAAAAGAGCAGGTGTGTAAAAGCACGAGGCTTACACCTGCAGTCCTCTGTGAATGCAACTGCTATGCAGCTTTTCACTGGAAGGATCCAGATGCACTTCCAGGAAATTCCCTGTCTGTACCTGTGCCCTGCTGTGGGATGCACCTGAAAAGCACCAGATAAACCTGCCTGGTATTCACTGCTCCTTGGTTGTTGGGTTTTTTCCATTTGTTTCAAACTGGACACGTTGCTCACAGCCTGTCAAAGAGTGAGCCTGTATGGAATGAATCCACTAAAAATTAATTTTGCATTCTCCTCATAGCAAAATTTAACCGGTTCTGCAGATTCAGCTGGGATCTGGGAACCAGGCATACCGGCACAGCCTTGATGCAGAGTTCTGTCTCCAGTATCCCATTCAAGTTTGTGCTGCCACACGTTTGCAGTGGCCAGGTCCGAACGTGCTTCTAATACGGTGGCGATTTGTTTTCCTCAATTGCAGGAGCAGTGCAGCTCCCAAACATTGCAGACCTACTGCAGTTCCTCAGGGGCGAGAGGCCTGTTGGCGAGATGTTTCATTGGGACTAAAATGCCTCAGTTTTAAAACCATGCGCGGTGACATCAGTTGCTGTCCCTGTGCTGCCAGCTTTAGGAAAGCAAACCCAGAAATCCAGGCAAAAAAATCAGAGGAGCTGTGCCTGCACAGTCTGCTTTGCAGTGTTTTATTCTTGGTCTCCCACAAAAAAAAAAAAAAAAAAAAGAAAAAAAATTAAGGAAAAATAAAATAAAAATCAGGCTGCGATCCCTAAGCTGCTCTGTACGGGCACAGAATAACATCTGCAGAGAGCAAGGGGCTTGTTTCGTGGGCCACAGGTTCACCCTCGCCATGAGCCAACAGCAACAGAGGAATTCGGACATGAAGCTCTGTTTTTATTTGAAACACCAAACGCAGCTTTCATCTTTTTCTACATATAACCCTTCGCCAAAACACAGCACAAAGTACAAGTCTATTTATATAACATATGAACAAAAATATTAATTGATAAAGAAGATATATTTATTAGCTGGCATTTATTTTGCTCCCTCTCCCTCAGTAAACCAGCTCCTAAATTAACAGGCCAAACACACTGCACCACTGACATCCAGTTCCTTTCTCTGCAAGTAAATTTAACCGTGACCTCAGCAGACTGGCATCTAACACTAAGATTTTAGTTTTCATTTTACCTTATTTCTGACCCTTTCATGGCAAAGCAGCTGCCCGAGCTCCCCTGTGCGTGGGCACATATGCACCTCACACCCACATGCAGCTCAAGGTACCCCACACCTGGTGAGTGTCATTACAGCCAGGGCAGAAGCAGCCCAATTTTCTGCAGGCTTGCGTGTTTCTCTGTCAGAGTGCCCTGCCTTGTGAGCAAACGTCACCAAATTTCAGATTTGTGTCGCATTCCTCCTCGGCACATCACACACGTGTAACCTATCCATTTCCTTGGAAAAAACAACAAGCTTGACTTTAGAATATTTGTTATTCACTAAATCCAGCTGTTTGTTTTATGCCTTTTTTCAATTCCAACTACACCTTAAGAAGAATTATTAAACTGCATGGCACTGCTTTAGGAGCTACATACAGCTACTGCTCTGTGAAGAGGAGACATTTATTATACAGTAGTCAAGTACCTGGTAAGTATTATTGTAACAAGAAGATGTGACCTAGGTTTACCTCCCTGCAAAAAATAATATTGTGGCTTTCTCTAATTTCGTGTGTTCTTCACAAAACAAGAATCCAGTTTCACTTGCCAGAGGATTTTGGTCAAAATTACTGGGGGGAAACAAGTCTGAATCTCAGCTGAGGACACAGTACGAATGGTAAGCCAGAGAGAAAACAAAGCAGTTTGGTTTGTGTGACATGGGAAAGGGCACATCACAGGAAGCTGAAAAGAAAACACATAACATCAACTATTTTAATGTACAAATGAAAAAGAAATGGCTAAAAACTGTGTCTGATTGCTACCAATAACCCCCGAGAATATTGTTTATCAACAAACTGCTAACACCTGCTTTCAATTTTCATTTAAAGCTAGCAGTGGACAAAGCAAAAATGTTAAATTCCTACAGTGAACAGAAGGCTTATAGATTTTGGTTAATTAGATGTAATTCTGCAGGTGTTTTCCCCTGCATGAATCCAGACCTGTCAAAATTACTTCTCACTTAGTCACAGTCAAGAGGCCAGCAAGCTTTTAGCCCAGACCCGAGCATCCCGTTCAAAGGACAGGCAGCCTTCCTCCCCCTTCTCCTGTGGGTCTGGGCCTTGCCAGCCATCGACAGGGGACGGAGCTCTCAGGATATCATTTCTTACATGAACATCACCCCCTCCTCAGCAGAGGAAGGAGGTGTCGATCAGTGCCCCTGCTGAACAACAGGGCAGCTGGAATCCATCCATGTCCCCCTGCCCACGGGGGCTGCCCAGCACACCTGTGCTACATGGGGTACATTTTTCTCCCCACACGCAGGCAACATGTTTTGAAATATGAAGAAAATACAGAACAAAGAGGAAGGGTACAGCACACCAGGCTTCCTCACATCTGACAGTTCTCCTCCTCCTTCCCTCTTTTCTCATTTTCCAAGAATAAGGAAGATGTTTTTCATGCTTTTATATATGTAAAGCTCATAAAGCATGGAAAAAATATATACACATACATATGTGTATCTCACTTTTTAATCTGATCAGATGCTGCAAGCAGCGGGATACAAAAACAGATTATGAAAACAACAATGCCCCTGCAGAATTGAAATGTGTGGTTATCTGCTCCTTTCCTACTCCTCTGACCTTAAGTATATATTTTTATATCCAGAAAAATAATGCAATAATAGGGCATGTATTTCAGGCATGTGTGCAGTCATACCTGCCTGCCTCTGATGCTCTGAACCCAGCACTTCTGCAAAATGGTTAAGGTGGAACAATATGGACAAATGCTTTGCCCAGTGGTTCACATCATCCACGACCACTCCAGATCCTAGGAACTTTGGGCAGTTGTCTCCCTCTGTTAGTCTTTGAATTGCTTAGGAAGAATTAACTGTCTTATAAAAAATTCAGACTCTAGTCTGGGGCTTGGCCCCTATAGCCTCTAAGCTCCAAGGAAAAAAAAAAAACAGTGATGCTGGTGCACCTCATGGATTTTCAACTGCATGTTCAAATGTAAGGGTAATTTCTCTCCCATAAATCTAAGCACTCAGGCAAATGTGAGCAGCGATTGCTGGACACAGGCACAGAGCCCATAAGGACAATGGAGAGGTGCCCACAGGGCCCTGCTGCTGCCGCCCTGTCCCTAAAGGAACAGTGAGCTGCATTAAAGCAATGTGCCCCTGCTTCCCATGCCAGTGTCCATGCTGAACCAGGGCAACCACTGTCCCAGCAGTGACCACACTGGAAACAATTCCTCGACAAGGATCCTCCTGTCCTGTTACACAGACGACCCATTCCTCACCTAACCACTGCAGCCAGAAGAAAGTGTAAGTAAACATCCTGCTGCACACTGCAGGATGGCATTTCTGAAGGTTGTCACTGCTACGGAGTGAGAATCAGAGCAAAACACTGAACAGGTAAATAAACATAAGGCTGCAGGTAGAAAAAAAAGCAGGAGGGTAACTGCAAGTAGATGTGTCTGCCTCAGCTTTAATAACACCAGCAAATCTGTAACCAAAAATCTTTTAATTCTGCTGTATTTGATAGATTACAAATCCTCTCCTAAAAACTCCTGAAAGCAGCTTACAGTTCAGACAAATAACTATTTTACAGTGGATGACAAGAGCCCTAAGAACAGAAAACGATGGAATAATAGCTCTGTAAGTAACACAGAATTCCTGAATGCAAGAAACAGACAAGAAATCTGTACAAATCGAGGAGCAGTTTACAGCTAGAAATCCTATGAAACCTGTTTTGAATTTTTTTTAAAGGCAGCGAGCATACTTTATAAGAAAATAATTAAAAATCTCCAGGACAGAAGTGTCTCAGGACACAAGACACGCCTCCCACTCCTGATGACTTTCTTTTTCAAAATGCACTGACGTCTTCTCTGTGCTCCAAGATGAGACAAAGAATTCAACTAAAACTGGAAAAAGTAGGACTACTGCAATCGATACCCCCCAAAATGGTTGCCTTTCTCAGAGCAGGGACGTGGGGGAACAATTTGCTCCCCCTCAGTTCATCTTCAAGACACACTGCTCGGCCACAGCAGGCACGAACAGGGCGCTCACCAGCTCGTGTTTTTCTCGAGGAGGGAGCTCGTCAGCTTTTGATTTCGGTTTGCACCTCCAGTGCCCCACGAGCAGCTCCTGGCCATCTGCCCAGCACCTCCCCAGCACCACCCGGCCCGGCTGCCCCGCCGCTGTGCAGAATGCCCGCCGGAGCAGCAAAAGCCGAGCGGGCCTGCCGAGACTCTCTGCTCCTTTGGAAAACAAGTCACGTGCAAGCCAAGTTCATTTTAGGCTATTCTACAGGAGCCACCATTCAGCATGACCATGCAGAGCGGAGCCTGCGCTGGGGCAGAGCATCGCTGCTCCGGGACGAAGCAGGCCCAAGCTGGGCACGGTCCTCGGTCCTCTCCGGAGCAGCCCTAGAAGAGCAAAGCAGAGCAGGCAGAGCACGGGGCTGGGTTCGCTCTAGGCAGGGGCCGGCAGTGTCCCTGCAAGACAGGGAAGTCTCCCGCACGTACACAGCCGCTGCCCAAGCAGCAAACAAAGCTGCAGAGCCTGCGCACAGCAGCGCTCGGCCCCTGCCATCGCAGCGCAGGTAGCGGCGGCTGCGGGGGAACAACAGACCCGCCGCCACCGCGGCGGAGCGGCGGGCGGGCAATCGCCGGCACGAGGAGCGACCGAGCCGTGCGCTGTGGCAGACCCGCATGCGGCGGGCGGGCGGGCAGGAGGGGATGGCGACCCGGCGGTGCGGCAGAACGCACGGCGAGGTCAGGTTCGCCCCGGCATCTCCTCACCTCGGGCCGGCGGGATAAGCTGGAGTTTGCGGTGGGTGCCCCCCCCACGCCCCGCACACGCCGCTCCCCCGCCCGCAGCCCAGCGCCGCCGCAACCGGAGGCTGCATCTGCTCGGGCTGCGAGGGGGGGGGGGGGAGGCGGCCGGATCGCTGCCTGTGGTTTATAAATAAATGCCGGGGGGCGGGGGGGGGGTGGAAATTAGTGCCATGCAAAGAGAAATCTGGGTGGCGATGATGGTGTTTGGGTCTGCAGCAAAAGCCGCTGTCGGTGAGCGCGGAGCAGAAGGAGCGATGAGGGCGGATGGCTCAGAAGTGCAGTGAGTACTAAGGAGATGGTGTACGCGTGGCAGTGTTTATATGAGAGATCAAAACAGAGCCAAGCCCATCCAGGGGAAAAATGGCGACTACCGGGATGGGGAAAACTGAAACACTAGATTAGTTATTATTTTTCATAAATGTATGCACTGCACATAAGATAGACACGTTGGAAAAGCTGCCGATTCATTCTGAAAAAGCGGTGCGTCTATTACCTGTTATTCTGGGATTTTCTGGCCATGGTGCCTGCCTTTGTTTTCTTTCTGGAATAGTCACTATCGAAGGGTAACACTGATGCATAGCCATGTTCTGCTTCTAGGGACAAAGTCAGCATTAGTGGCAATATATTTTTTCCATGCAATTTTTTCCTCCTTTGCAGGAACGCTAGGGTAAAGAACAGAATTTTTTCCGGTTGATTTGTTTGCATTTTATTCTGGCATCTCTTAAAGAAGCGAGACACACACAAAAAAAAGACATAACTCGGTAAACCAAAAGGGGGGAAAAAAAAACACCAAACCAAAACAAAAAGCCCCCACCGAAGTGCCGAAATTAGGAGGATTATTGGAGTGCACACTAAAAACGAGGCGGATCATGCAAACCCTTGTCACGCTGCGCTGGGGGAGGGGAGCTGCCATACAATCACCGACTGCCACACACGGAGCAGCGAGAGGGATCCTGAGCGCTGCACACGCACCGTCCCCATCCAGGGCGGCACAGAACACCCGCCTCTGGTTTGTTTGGGGGGTTATATATAAACATATATATGAAAAACAAGCCAGGCTCCGAGCAGCGGTGCTCCCCCAGCGCGGTGCCGCCGGCGCAGCCCGGGTCCCCCCCGGGCAGGTGCGGGCGCGGGGCCGCTGCCCCGGCCCGGCCGCCTCACAACAAAGGCCGAGAGCGGCGGGGAGCGCCTGCGGGTGCCTGACCGACTGCCCGCCTGCGCCCTGTACCTCGGTCTCTCCGCTCCAGGTACTCGGCCGCTTCCAGGAGGATTAACAGGGAGTTCAATTCCATGGCTGCCCGTCCCGAGCCCCCCGCGCCGAGTTCACGCGCGGGGACTCCCGAGCCCCCGGTTTTAAGGCACCTCGCTCAACCTACATTTGACACACGGCCGACGGGCAGCCCGCGTGGCCAATCGGGGGCCGCGGCCGGGCGCGGGGGCGGGACGCGGGGCGGCGGCCGGGCCAATCGGCGGGCAGAGCACCCCCCCCGGCGGGGCCGGGGATGTTGACAGATCCCCGCCGCCCGCGCCCATTGGCCGTCCGTGTAGTAACAATTTAGAAGCCGAAGCTTAGCAACAGCACGTGGTGGCCCGGCCCCCGCGCCCGCTGATTGGCCACCTCCTTGCATGTTAAGCAGGCATCGGCCGCCCATTGGTGGCTGGGCAGTCATGCAAATGAAGGGCGGGGAAGGGGCCAATGGGGCGGGAGGCGCGTGCCGCGCGGCGGGGGGGGGCGGGGAGCGGGGCGGGGGCAGCCAATGGGCGGGCGGGGGCGTGGCGTTGCCGTGAGGAAGAGGCAGGCGGAGGGGCGGGGCCCGGGTGAGGTTCCGCTCCTCCCGTCGCGCGGAGCCGTGAGGGGACGCGGCAGGACGGGCACGGACCGGGAAGCGGGAGGGAAAGGGGGAAAGAGGGACCGGGACGGGGGTGGGGGTGGGGGAGTCCGTGGTGGGGAGTACGGCAAGAAATAAGTCGGAACGGAAAAGACGATACAAATGGGATGCGCAGCGATGCTGTAAAAACGCGTCCGGCACGAGCACCCGTGACCCCCCTCACAGTGCGCGGGCGGGAGAGGAAGACAAGCGGTGCTGCAAAAACGCGCACGGAGGTTTTAAAGGAATTGCTGAACTCTACGCAATAGTCCGGCCTACTGGGATAAAAGGAGCAATGGGAAGCTCTCAGAAATGCGGGCAGAGTTGCTGCCGGCATTCCAGCCCGTGCCAGCACATGGAGTCGCCTGTCGTCATCTGGGTACATAGAATCCATCTACCAGAATAGCCCGGCTCCTGGCGCGCAGGCTGAGCAGGAAGGAGCCCGGCACCTTTCCTGTCCACACCACCCTATTCGCGCTGCTAGCTCTGCATCCTTATCTCAGATGGCTCCTGCACAACTGCTGCCTGAAACTGGCTGGTTTTAACACGAGCAAGTAGTTTTAAAATATGCGTATTTTAAGCTATGCTGTGATCACACGTTGGTACATCTTCAGGCCAGAAATGCCGAAGCCTGTAATCAGCCCTCCTGCAGGATAGCACTTAGGCACACAAGTGGTTCCGTTGGTTTTAATAGAGCTGTTTGGGTTAAGAGCTATTCAGCATATAGGAGGGATGCAGAATATTGTCCTGTGTGTTTATTCCTTGGCAAAAGATGTCAACCAGTTTCCCTTTAAGAGGATAATAGCAATTCAGATCAAAACAAGGATTATGCTTTACTGTTTTTGCAGCATTGAGGTAAAGCCACATATACATTACACCTGATTTTGTATTAAATCTGTATCTTGTTGCTGCAGATGCACAACTGTAATGCGGCTCTTGAACATTGCTGAAACACAGATCACATTTTACTGCCATTTAGTCCAGGCACAAGGGATAAGAGAAAATACAAGACAGTGAAGAAAGCAGCATTGTGATTGTAATTTAAGAGAATTTTATATCTGTTTGGAAAAAGTCTGACTTCGTGAGTTACAAGGTGGAAGGGAATTTGGTGCATAGATTACAAAGGTAAAAAAGAAATTGCTGCAACGTTTTCCACTCACTGCTTGAACTGTTGAAATTCTGCTGCATGTGGGGGAGACAGTGCAGCTTTTACTGTAAACCCATTGAAACTTATGGCAGTTTTGCTGTTAACTGGAAATAGGTTTAGACACTATTTGACATTGCTTTCTGTTACGAAACAGCATGAAACCATATATGCATAGGTCTGTGTTGTCCACACAGGAAAGAAAGTTCCCTTTGCCTGACCACATGCATAGGGCACTTAGTGAAAAAGATGCAAAGAGGTGTAGATAAGGCACCGTTGTTCTCTTCTGCAGCCACAGCAATCCAGCAGGACCTCAGATCTTCAGAGCACCTATATTTCTTTGTATACGTGTCTAAATGTATCTTAAACTCTTTTGTACATGCGCTGTGGAATCAGTCACACATCCGGAAAGGAAGATGAATGTGCTGGGTATATAAATGCACCTTGGTGGAAGTGGTATATGCTTGTATGAAAGCCCGGGATTCAGGTGTGGATTTACTGAGGCTCTGAAGGTCTGAAGCTTCTCCTGCTCTTCCCCACCACACTATGAGCACACACTGTTTGCCTCTGGAAACACACAGGGGTCCAAAGAAGCACAGCACTGCACAGGGCAGTGCTTCAGGAGGGTGCATGGCCTGTGCTGAGCACCCCACTGGCCATTGGTGACAATGAGCAATGACCAAACACTCCTCAGAGCTCTGGACTGAAGCTGCCTCAGCCTCCACTGCACTCCCTGGGACCCAAACCCAGAACCTCTAGCCACTCCTGGGGTAAAAAACATCAGACTCAATGTGATTGCTCTCTCTGCTGTTCAATGTGGGCAGAAGTATTTTGAAGATAGTTGTTTTAAGGTCATCGAGCACAATTTCACATTGATATTGTTACTTTCCAGGGCCCTGTCCTTCTAGCCTTCCCTGCATAGAAAGGCTGCTTTGGGAAGAGAGGAACCACTGGAGCCAGCTGGACTGTGATGCAGTGGTGCTCAGGACTGCAAAATGGGGACCAGTGCAATCACAAAAGCCAGCTGATCTCTGTTCATGGTGGCTCTTGGCCCCAGGAGTCATAAACTGGTTTAGTCTGCTCGAACTGTAAGAATCCGTGTAAACCCCACACACACACAGAGCCCCTGCTGATGAAATCCAGAGTAAACCCACACACATTTGGGAAGGACAATGTATGGGCTGGCTTATTCCAAACAAGCAGTGACACACATTGACCTGTAGGTGCATCTCCCAGGGAGTGAACTCAGCTGAGTCCATCTCAGGAGGCACTATAAAAACTTTTAAAATACCTAGAAGGAATAGTTCTGGATGTGTTTTTATTGGTGCCAGGGAACCAGGACTAGCCTTGGTGGTGTCAGTGTGGGTGCAGAGGTGTAAAATGGGTGTGAAAGAAGATCAACCGAATTACTTTAAGATCTGAAGGACGGGCTCTAAGATACATGTGCTCGAAGGCTTTGCAGATTTGTGTCTCTAAATAGCTTTTTTCCATTTCTACGAGCAAGCAGCAGGGACAGCTGAGTGCTAAAGAAACAGCTGGCCTTCAGTGATAAGGGGTAGCTGTCACTTCATGGTGAAGTTTAAAAAACTTTATATTTAGAAGCAGAAGGGACAGCCATCAGCAGCCACACCCCAAAACATGAACTGTTTGCGGTTTCTTTACCGCCTGCACTTGGTGATTGGAGTGGCAGTATTTACAATTTTAAATGTTACAGTGCCTTTGTTTTCCAAAATCCGTCCTGTGGCACGACATAGCATGTGAGATCAGTGACATCAGAACAGCTCACTGCCGTGAGCTGTGGTGAGGGCAGAGGTCTGAAGCTGACAATCAGTAATTTGAGCAACTTCATTCACTATTCCCCACCTATGACCTTAAAGGAATAACTAGGCCTATGCTGCTTTTCATATTTGGCTCATTGCAGCTATTGAATGTATCTTTCTTCTATCTTTTTAAATTCCATACTGCGTCTTATCCCTATGTCCAAAGATAACCCCCTACACTGTGCCTTGGAGTCCATCCCCCTGTTTCCTTGAGTGTTGCAAGGTTTAAGTAATCAGCAAAGAGTTAGTTATCTTCCCACACAGGAGGGGATCTGCGCTCAGGGCTGCCACTGACAAATTTCAACTCCCTGACTCAGCATCTCAAATCCCATTTAATTTCTCATCTTACCTGTGATTGAGATCATGAACTCTGTTTCCTAGGTGCAGAAGCCAAAACACCTGAAAGTTGAATAGAAAGAAGTTTCAGAAGTAACAGTTTTGTCAGTGCCCAAGCCCAATTGGAGACACTGATTCTATTTGCCAAGTAAAGTGAGATCAAGGACCATTCTCCATCCCTGATCTCAGAGGGCAGGGCTTGGCCCCATATCTCCTCTGGACTGCTACTGGTGCACATGTGGCTTTTAGTCATCACTCTATTTTATGTGTGGTTTGCTTTTAGTTTGGGGTAAGTTTTTTAAGTTCAAAGTGCCTGAAGATGTGTGGCAGCCCATTAGGGAGCTGCTTTCAGACCTTAAAGCTGAAGTTACGTGACATGAAGGTATGTGGGGTATTAGGGTTAACGAGTTGCTGCTGCAGTGTTGAGGGACTCTGTGGTGTGGAGGGGTCATGTCTGTGCAATCTCACCCCATGTGCTTCCTGGGTTGGTCCTTGACCTGTCGCACCCCTTGAATTGTACCCAGGTATAGACTTGGAGAGTAGCTTGGTCCAGGATCACAGCAGCAAGTACTATGGATACTGTGGGGTCCTATGGACCCGAATGACTCCCACACATTTGAGTTGGTGGGCTCTCTACGTGATGCTCACTAGCCCAGCTTGCTGCCTGGCCTTGTCCAGTTGTTTGCTGCACTGTTTGAGTCACTGGCTTTCACAAAACAATTGAATTTTTCCTGGTTTTGTTTGGGATTTAGCAAGGATTTATGTAACATTATAGTACATACAGGCTTAAAAGTCAAATCTAAAAAAAAAAAAAAGGTACTTCAAACTGAATGCCAGTCCCTTGTAACGTTCATTTCTTGTTAATTGCTGTTATTATGAAAGACAGCATTTGTATCTTAGCGTCCTTGAGAGTTTGGCTGCAGGAACCTCGATTGCCCCTCTCTGCCAGCACTCCCCGAGCAGCGAGACGTGCAGTACCCTGCCGCCAGGCCCTGCAGCCATTTCTGTGATCAGGCATGAAATTATTCTTAACTGATTGAAGTGAGGAATGGATTGAAAAGCTTGAGAGACGCTGATTTACTCCCATCATCCTGCTCTGCCTAAACCATGCCTGGCGATTTTGAACAGCATCATCCTAAAAATCCTCGCTGAGGCTGCCACACTGGAAGCATTTCACAGAAGGCAGTGGTGTCACCGCTTTCATTTTAAAAGACAAAAAAGAAACAACGCAGTGGTGAAACAATTGGCCAGCATCACTCAGCAAAAGCAGGAGAAGGGCTGGGAGAGGGCTGGGTGTCCCAGTCCCCAGTCTGGCATGTTTGGCATTAAGATATATGCAGAGTAAGGATTTGTTACACAATTTCAGATCTGAATCTCAGGCATGTCATGGTCTTATTACATTCCCTTGGTGTAGGAAAGGGGCCTTGCGTATGCTTGTATTGCATTAAGCTTCCACAAGGGGCTTTGTGTACACTTCTGTTGCATTAAGCTTCCACAGAATATGTAGACTAGTGCAATGCAAAGAGGCTTTGAAGAAATCATGGCTCAGACACATTTTGTTAGAGTGGCCTTCTTGTTAGGTAACTTTGACAAAAGCCCAGCATATAGCAGTAAAAGAATATTCAGCCTTAATGCTTAGCACCCTGCTGCAGTCCAGGACAGAGAGAGAAACAGAGCACGGTTGTGCACGTGTGCTAGCAAAGGGAGCTGAAGCCAGCCTGCCTTTGGCAAACAGAATGTCCACTTCAGGAGGGAGGCAATTGGGCTTTATGAACAAAATGAGTCAGTAACAAAGTCTCAATGACATCTATGCTTAGAACATGGCACTCACTGCCATGGTCTGGTTGACATGGTGGTGTTCAGTCATAGGGTGAACTCGATGGTCTCAGAGGTCTTTTTCAACCTAATTCATTCTGTGATTCTGAAAAGTAAAAAACACAGCATTTTCTCTACCCGGGGTACCGGCATCCTGGGTATCTGTCAGTCTGATACCCAGACTGCTGAGTTTATAAGAAGAAGCTCCAATGAATTTGTATTGCACTTTTGTCTGAAAATCCATCTGGATATGGAAGAATGAGTTCGTGTGTCCTATGGAGACCAATAAAATAGATAGAGGCTGTTAGTTTATAGAATATTTATTATGGAGGAGGAACTGAGAAAGAGTAAGTTATATTTACAAATTTAAGCATGGAAATTGCTCACCTGGGTGCTTGGACATGCAAAATCTACTGAGTTGTAATCTGGGTGAATCAGCTTTTGAGATGAGAAGGAAATTAGAGGTGGACCCGTGATGTCTTTCCATACAGCCATTCTGCAGGAGCCAAGTGTCTGCATACCTATATGGGAGAACAGGTTTTTATCAGAGGACAGATATCTGTAACATATTTATAGACCTGCAGTAATTATGTAAGCAAATTGCTGAGTTCTATTCCCAGTAGGGAAAAAATAATACCTGATGTGGCTGATGAAAATCTACTGCCAGCCATAGGATTCTGTCACTTATTTGTATAAGCTCTAAGGGAACCAAGTGAATCTGTGATGGGAAGATTGTAGTTACATCCCATATTGTGCAGTGATGATAATACTCTGCATTTCTATAGCGTGTCCAACTCACGCATTTTAGACTGCTTAGTCAAGATTTTCCAGTCCAGGCCCTTAATAGATATTAGTAATTAGGTAAATAAAATGCTGTTCAGCTGAATGATGGAGGAATCAGTATTGATCTTGAGCCTCGTACTGCTAGTATAGTTGGGCTAGTGTTATCGTGGTAGAGATAAGAGAGCTCGTACATCAATACACACGTTTGAGAGAAGATCAAAACATCCCAGGTGGTAAATAACCTGGACAATTGCCTGTAGGACCTAAAATTAGAGATCAGCACAAAGACTTGGCAGGTGAATACTCAGCAGATGCTGTCTTATCTCTCTATTTGCTTTGGAAGATTGGGTCTGACCCAAAACATGTTGAAATCAATTTGTGTCTTCTCCTTTATTTCGATAGGCTATGCACCAGGCTCTAATCAGTTGTGGGCCTAATTAAATGATTTTCCTCATTGCAAGCTAATTACTCCTATGGAGAAATGAAACTGAATGTTAGATGAGCACTCTGTAGGAACTGTATCTGTAACGTATGGTTTAGAATAAAAAATTATGGGTTTGATTTCACACTGTCTTGCACTCTCTTATTCCACCTAAAGCAAGGAAAATGGCCAACTCTCTTTTCGTGGTATACGTATGGAAACAGTGAAGTGTCAGGTGGGATGACTGTAACAAGCTCCCTTCCTTATGCAACAAAAAAGCTAGTGCAAGCAGGAAATCATCAGCTTTCAGCATCCAAGAGAGGAAGAAGCTGCAACAAGGAGGTCAGATATCAGCAAAATGTTCTGTTGATGAGGACAGCGAGGCACTGGGCTAGGCTACCTGGGGAACCTTTGGCACCTCCAGCATGAGAAGCTGGCAAGAGACTTGGCTCCAGCTTCAGGCAGGGGATGGAGCACCCAGGGACCTCCTGGGCCACTCTCGTCAGTGCCTGATTGGAGTTTTGCACCAATTTGGGGAAAAATGCAAGGTACAAATTCAGTACCATCACTTTGTGGTGATGGGCCATTTGCTGTTCTTGGACAAATGGCAAAGCAAGTAACATAAAAATGTGAAATCTGCAGTAATTAATTAGATAATGGGAAATAAATCATGTTAATGAGTATCTAACTGTTGTCAGACTCCTACTATAGCTGTGTGGATAGGACTGATTTAGTGATTACTTTTTTTAGGGCTCACAAGTGGGATGCATAGGTCTGGCCAATGATCCTATGTGCAGCTTCCCTATGATTCTTCCCAGCTAAACCTTCAAGATGAGTGTTGGGTTCAGGGCTTTGCTTGAGGCGCTAAATCCCGGCAAAGGAAAGATCTTTGCTCAACAACCCCAAAACACTTCTTTGACATCATGGAGGTAAAAAGGAATGGCCTCCAAAAGGGACAGCTTGCCAAAAGCAATCTTACATGCAAAAAAATACCACTTAAACTGCTCTGTCTGTTTGGGGGCCAGAATCTAAGATGCTGTAGCATGTGGGGATTATGACCCAACCTTATGTAACCCACACAGCACTGTATCTGCTAAATGTGACGTATGCAAAATGCAAACCTTTCTATGAGTCAGCAGTGCCCTGGCAGCCAGGAGGGCCAACTTTTTCCTGGGGGGCATCAGGCAAAGCATTGCCAGCCAGGCCAGGGAGGGGATTGTCCTGCTCTGCTCTGCACTGGGGCAGCCTCACCGTGAACATTGAGGCAGTCTGGGGCACTGCAATATAAGAAAGATATTAAGCCATTAGAGAGAGTCCAAAGGAGGGCAACGAAGATGGAGAAGGGCCTTGAGGAGAAGCTGTATGGGGTGTGGCTGAGGTCCTTGGTCTGTTCAGCCTGGAGAAAAGGAGACTAAGGGAGACCTCACTGAAGTTACAACTTCCTTGGGAGGGGAAGAGGAGGGCAGGCACTAATCTCTTCTCTGTGGTGACCAGTGACAGGACCCAAGGGAATGGCCTGAAATTGTGTCAGGATGGGTTAGATATTAGGAAAAGGTTCTTCACCCGGAGGGTGGTTGGGCACTGGAACAAGCTCCCCAGGGAAGTGGTTATAGCACCAAGCCTGACAGAGTTTAAGGAGTGTTTGGACAACGCTCTCGGGCACATGGGGGTTCTTGGGGGTGTCCTGTGCAGGGCCAGAAGTTGGACTTTGATGATCCTTGTGGGTCCCTTCCAGCTCAGTATATTCTGTGATTCTATGATTCATTCTTAAGCAGATGTTTTACTCTGCAAGTGTCATGTGGGATGCCATGTCCTTTGTGTTGATTTTAGCACTGGGAGAAAATTTCAGTAACAAGGAGCTAGTGAGGTGGAAGAAACTGGGAGGCAGGATGGAGAATTTAAACTTTTATTTGTTTTCCTACCAGCTTTCCACAGGTTTGTTTTTTTGCCTTGTACTTGGCTCTGTGTCTCTGATCCCTTCTGTCCTGTTTTTGTTCGCCTTCCTTTGTTGCTGATGGTTTCACGCTGTTTCCATTCCTCTCTTTCGTGTGACACAGATTCTCTGCCTGAGCCACGTCCAAGGTGTTGGACTCCCTGCAGTTACAGCATAGAGACCTGATACCGAGGACACAACTTCCTGCCTCACTGACAGTGCCTGCATTGTGTAAGTGAATGTGTGTTTTACCAGCCCACAGAAAAGAAGTTTCAGGGCATTACTTAATGGATTCTCCTTTTTCCACCTTCTCAGGACACTGGCAGCTCTTCAGCTCTTCTTCATTGTTGCTGGTCTCTTGGTATCTACAGGAGACTAGTCTAGATGACCTACACACAGTGAGAGAGCTTTTTCTAATGTGAAGACCTTACAATCAACACAGAGAAAACAGACAAAGGTAGGAGAAAGTAGTTACGAAAAAATCTTCCCTATGAAAGGGGAAGTAGAAAAACAGAAAAATCCACGGATCTCTTTACTAGAGGAATGGGATACCTGTAGTAACTTGTAGTAACTTGGATACCTCGAGTGCAGTTCAGGGCTTTCACCACAAAATGGTCCTTCTGTTACACAGAAGGACAAAATGGTCCTTCTGGGACCAGTGTAACACAGGGATGGACTTTCACTTTTGCCTCCCATTTGGATGTGATAAGGATGGTGAAAGGTAGACCTATATCAGACAACTGCCATGACAGTATTAGGAAAGGGCATTTCACCACTCACTCACATGAGAAAGTGTAAGTCATGCCAGGTCACTCTGTCAACTCTCTGTTTTTGAATTAAATGATGAGGGTTGTTTAAGTGTTATGTATGCTGTCAGTTATGCCAGCGGGTTGAGAAGATTAGTAAAAGTATATTCTCTTTGTATAAAAAGATAGGTGTAATATTCAGAAGTGCACTGGTTAGACTTAAAGCTTTAACTTCTAATAAACATGTCTGGAGTTTGAAGGCGCCCCTGATCTATGGCTACAAGGTACTGTAATTAGCATCCAAACTCCTGTGAACTCAGGAAGTCCCTGAAGAGAGGTAACCCCTGATTGCTGAGCAGTAGTACTGCTCGGTTCTGAAACATTATCATAAACTACCCAATAACTGTGAATGAACAAAGGCTGACACAGCCAGCTACAAAAGGTAGCTTTTGTTGAGACTCAAGGAGCCAAGACTGGTGCCAAAAGTGGCTGGAGCAGGACCTTGTTATGACCTTGTGCAAAGCAGCACAGGTCTTGCACCCAAGGGGAAAGACTTGGTGCTGGGGTAGATTGGCCCTACTCTGTGGGTCAGTGGTGGGGGAACAGGTTGTCTCTGGTGAGGGGAAAAAAACTCCAGGAGGTGGCAGGTTCTTGGTCCACCCCTGCTTATTCCTCTATGACTGGCCAAAAAATACTCTTAAAGTCTTCTTTGACATCGAGCAGAAGATCCTCATCCTAGGACTCATTCTTGTGTTTAAAGCCTTGCCTCTGCTTTCCAAATTCAGATATGTGCTTTACACTAGCAGGCAGTATGATGGCTTAATGAAGAAGAGGTCAGTATTATTACTTCCACGTGACCTCTGTTTTCATTGTCTGTACCTCTGACATCTAATCAAACACATTAAACCATCCAAAATGCACACATCTGGGCTCTTTGTAGAGTATGTTTGTTTTATTTTTTTAAAGCTTTGCTCACCTGTGGAGTCTACTATTTATTGTATGATGCTTTTTGCCACTTAGGCACTATGCTTAATCAGATTTGTAAATTAATTCTCTCCTGGGGTTTCTCTTTGTGTGTTCAGAAAGCATAAAAAGTGTTCATGACACGCTTCAAAACACACACTGGTTACATTAGTCATCCTCTCAGCATAATGGTTTTATGGTGCACACTTTCAGTTAAAAAAAGCCCACATTTCCTTTAATCCAGTTTCTTTCCCCCACTTTTGATCCCTAGAGTTATGTTACATGTTAGTAAACAGCTAGCAACACACAAAGGCTGTAATTGCCTTATTGCCTTTTTTTTTCTTGCTAGAGGAAACGAGCTACTGTTTACATCTTGAAATATCTGTTATTACTTTTTATGATATATTCAACTGAAAACATTTTCAAACAGAAACTTTGCCTTCTTCTGACAGCTGGAATGCTGACTGCAAAAAGGAGTGCTGCTGAATCATGGCATGCCTTCCTCCTGCTTTCCCTGAGCCATTTCCCCATCCTGGCAGTCCCAGCCCATCTCAGGGCTGAGGCTTGGACGGGAAAGGGCAGCCTGATGGGGAGCACCAAGCTCTCCATCAGTGCTGCCCCTATCTTCACGGATGGACCGTCCCTCACCCTCCATGCCCCTTCCTTGTCAAGTTGTTCAAAACACCTCCTAGTCAACAAAACTTTTCTGTGGCAAACACTGCCATGTGGGAAAGGATTTTCACAGCAGAAAATGTCACTAATGTTGGTGAAGAAGAGGGTGCTTGGCCAGCACTGCAGGCCCCTTGGCAAGGGAGGAGGGCTGCTGTGGCCATTGAACCACAGCCTGAGAGCTACAGTGACAGCGAGCGGCAGCACATCCCTTTGGGAGTGAGGGATACTTCTCAGAAGTCAAGTCCACAGCCAAGAAGTCTAGTTCCACAGACAAATGTGGTTGCAGTCTTCTCTTTATGCCAGTGGGACCCAGAAAAAAATCTCTCCTCAGGATACTGCATGCTCATCCTTATACTCTCTAGGCAGCCTTATCTAAACACCCCACCCCACACACTCCCCCAATCTCTTAGCCCTTTGTGTTTCACCGGAAACAAGTAGATAAACCACAGCTCTCAATTTCCTAGTTATGCAAAAAAGTAGAAACTCCTACACTTTCAGAAGCTCAAAAATGCTGAAGTGGTTGGAAAAAAAGGCAAAGAGAAGATCTGAAACCGAATGGGGATTTCACACTGTGGATGCTGGGATGTCGTAGACATTACAAAGATGTGAGGGTGCTCTCATACCACACTCACTCATACATGTGTTTCCTGAAAGAGAACAGCAGTGGATGGTAGATAGAGCCCCATCTTTGAGGAAGGACCCAGTAGGAGAAAAATCTTTTGTCTGATGGAGCAATCCTTGATTCTGAGAAGAGAAAACATTGCGTTGATTGCTGCAGAGAGGAACTTGCTCAGCTCAGTGGGGAGGAACCTGGCTCTAGCACCCAGCAGGACCCTGGGGATTTCTAGACATGTTTTTGGCTAGACCATTTCTTCTCTCCCAGCCTCCCTCATTCTCTGGATCTGTGCCTGCCTCAGAGCTGTGGGATAGCCAGATGCCCTCAGGACTTCACCCGTTCTGCACCAGTGTGGGCACATGCAACTGCAATAAATGCATGTGATGGAGCCCCAGCAAGAATCCAGAGGGCAGCTATGCCTGTGCTGTTGCTGCCCCACTTCTGAGTGATGCAGTCACTGCCGGTCCCGTTGCCTTCACCGTGGCTGCCAGGGCACATGTTTGTGTTCCTGGGACACCTGGAGGGGCTGAGCTCATCCCATCAGAGCAGCTGCTTGTTCCCCTTCTCCCTGGTTTCACATGTTCACTCTCAAATCTTTTCCTTCTTGACAGTTGATTCAAAGCACGTGATTTAACCCCTTCCAAATTTTCCCACGTTAGGTAACAATTTTGGGGAATGGGATAGGCATCCAAATAAATGCACCTGGAGGGTAAGTGGGCTGTGCTGAATGCAGCCTGTCAGAGGGTCCCTCTCCCAACTGCCACTAGCAGGTAATGCTGCAGCTCATGGTACTGGTACTTGTGGAGCCTGTTTTTTCCCCAGTTTCCATATCATAAAAGCCTGTACATGTCTCTGTATTCTGACTTGCTATTTCCTTGTTCAAACATCTGTATTTTTTTCTTTTCCCTTGGGAGACAGCAGAGTGACATGGAGGAAGGAGGATTCCCTCATTCTGGTGAGTTCTGGGAACGAGTGCCAGAATTTTCAGCCAGATGCCAAGAAACCCAGGTAATTCACAGGCACAATTCACATTTGTTTCCTTAGCAGCTCTTCTGTTTGCCGGCACATTGTCAAGGACACAGGGAGAGGAGAGGTTCATCAGGCACTGCAGGCAGCTGCCCAGGCTTGCAGGCAGCTTCAAATTTTAGGACCAAATCATGAACCACGGAGGACTGACTGGCAGCAGAGCATGGGCAGGGCTTTCTGCAGCCTGTGCTGCTCCCTCCACATCAAACTACCCTTGGCCTGGTAGAGCTGTGCTGTCTGCAGGGCAGCTGCACCAGCTTGTCCTGGATGAGGACCTGCTGCCCATCCCATTCCAACTCTGCCTCAGCCTCCTTCTCTGTTCCCACATCGGGAGCAGAACATGAGAGTGGGTGTCTCTGTGGCTTTCCAGTCCCTGCTTTATCCAAGAGGATGTTTGTTTCCTGCAGAGGAAAGCACAGTCAGACGTCATGCTAGAGGAAAATCAAACACAGGGACAGACTGGTGTCTTTTACGAGTCTATGTAGAGATTTCATCAGAGCTTAACTTGGCTTGTCAAACCAAGCTCTGGTTTTGTCCGTTGCTAGTGGACAAACTCAGGGGACTAACGCAGGGACAGGTAGATGCTCAGTTTGTTCCCAGTGTGGTGTGTCACATGAGGCAGTCCCAGCTGGAGTGAGCACTGGTTATCCTGTATTGAAAATGGGAGTGCTGACACTGACCATGCAGAGCTCCGGGAATGGAAAGATATGATAATAATGCGGCAGACCCTGCACATTGCTGGTGATCTGCTGCTGAATGGTGCCACATGGCTTCACTGCGTGATGCTTGTCCAACACATTTGTTGCTCTGATGAAACTTGGTTCCCCCAAAACACCACATATGCTGAAGCTGTACAGGTTGTCCCGTGGTAGCATTAGGTGGATCAGGAAGATGGACTTTTTAGGTGGGGAAGGACCTTACCACCCCCTCCTATTGGTGGCCTTGGGAGTGATTTGGAGAATTTCACACCAAAGGATCTCGACTCCGGTTTCCTGAATCTTCCTGTTGTCACTTGCAATTCCTTTACCTTTATCCATTGTGGAATGGCTAATTTTGCCCGTTTCAGCCTAACATTGTCCTCTTTCTTCTTGGTTTCTGATGATGATATTACACATAGCAATCATTTTTGGTCATGGATATTTTTATTTTTGTTAATTGAGGTACTTCTCATAACAAAAATCTTTCTTAGTCTGGTTACTGTTTTTCCTTCTTGAGAATATTCATTCAGCAATTACCTTTGCCAAAGATGATGTAGTGCAAGCAGGTGTCACAGCCATACTTTCAGCCATACGGAAAATACATTCCATTTCTGACAGCAATCCTGCTGTTTCAGTAGAAGGCTACCCCATGCAGAGATAGGCTGGTTAGATCAAACTGTACTAATTGCAGAGTGATTTGGAAATCTGTTCCACTTGCAAACAGAATGAATCCAACACTTTGTAACGTTGAATTAACAAAGGTCACATTTCATAAATATTACCAAGCAATTTTCATAGATAATGCAGCAGGCTAGTTAATGATTAGAGCAGTAAACTTCTGACGTAAAGCCATGATGAATAAGGGACATATTTTTAAAGCTTCTGTTATTATTGCCTTGGGGATCTTAACTAAAGGCAGCAGAAATTCTTAGTGTCCAACCTATATTCTAAAATCTCTTCAATTTTCCAGTTCCTAACACAAAAGCCATTGGGAAGACCAGATATAGCCTGATGGGTTAGATTTTAAAGATATGTCAGATCCTCAATGGGAAAAAAGCATGTTGGTTTCAATCTAGTTCTACTGGATTCTGCACAGTAAAAACCAGCTTCAGTAACTGGTGGCAATTGGCAGAGCTAAAGCTAAGAAGGGATGCAATTCTCCCTCTTGTTCCAACTGCTGGATCTGCTGGATCAGGGCAGCAGATCTAGTTCTGCTCCTAGGACTGACTGCAGAGATCGTCTCCTGAGACTGGGTCTAACACTGTTTCTGAGATGAAATGGTATTCAAGCTACCTGAGCAGTAACCTTGATCAAGTCTGTGGGATTAGGTCTGTAGGGAAGCAGTATTGTACATGTCATATGTGAGGGAAGGTGGTGGAACAAATCCTGGGATAAAACAGGAATCTTGGGCCCATGTACCAACAGAGGACTTAAAACCAGAGAATGTAATTTTCCAGGATTTAGTTAGACATGTTTTGTGTCCAAGAGCCCCTCACTCATAGACAGTCCATATTTCCCAGTGGAGTTTTATCTTCTGTGAGCCATTCATGTCTGAATTTTTTGGGGCAGAAAATCTTGGTATGCAACTGTGGGACAACTGTCATCCAGTAGTGCTTAAGGGTGGAGGGCTTGGGAATCAGCAAAATTTCAGCAAGGATTTTATATTTTCTTCATCCAGAAGAAACCTAGAGGGATAGAAAGTGGCTAGTGCCACTCTGTAATGAATTTTTGAGAGAAATGACATGTGAAATGTGCAGCCCTTTGTGAAACATGCAGCGATGTCCAGGCGCTTAGATGAAGAGGTGGAACCTGTTCCATCTCTATTTGGGAAAGCTGTCTGACAAGGTGAAACACAAATTGTCCATGCAGTGATGCCATTTGGACACAACAGGTTTTAATTTTCAATTTTTACATGTTCATGCTTTGAGAGCATCACAAACCTAAACCTAAAAATATAATTCCTTGAAAACCTAGTGCAATTCAAGTGAAACCAAAAAAAACAAACAAAAAACCCACAACAAAACAAACCTCCAACATTCATGCAAACAGCAGCTCAGCTAAACATAAAACAACTCAGTTGTGGAAACCAGCCCCAAACACAATGAGCACCACTGTCAGAAGAAACCTAGAAGGCTTTCCCCACAGCTGGGGACCCCGTCAGGCAGAGGTCTGCAGGGTTGCTGCTCCCTGGAGGGCTCACCCTGCCTGCAGCCAGCACTTTCTCCAGCCCTGCCTCCATCCCAGCTGGAATGGGCTGAAAAATAACTGGAAGTTTCTTGTCAGAGCAGACACATGGCACAGCCAGTTCTTCGCTGACAAACGAGCAAAAGAAAACAAAATATCACACTGTCATTTAAAAATAGCTTCAGTAAAAATACCACAGGGAGTGCTTTCACCAAGCAGAGATCAGTGACTGATTAGGGAGGGTTATCAGTGTACCTGGTGCCGGATAAAACCCGATCCTGCTGCAAGGCATTCTCCCTCAGTCAGACAGACTGTGGGTTTGTGCTGAATGCCTGAGAAACTCTAGTAGTTTTCTGATAATGCAGGAGTTTGAAACAAGGGGGTTCTGCTCTTCACCTGCAACACAGCTGTAGAAAAGCTCCATGTGGTCTGATGCTGCCAAGTGACACTCTTGGAGTTTGGTGGGACAGGGCCATTCCCTGCTCATGCCAAATGCAAGCTGGCCTGGTCCACTGCCAAACTGGGGTGAGCTGCCCTGTACAAGGGTGATCCCCTCCTGTAAATTGTAGTGAAAGCATTTGTAAAGGATAGGCACCATTGCAAATTTCAGTCTAGGTTTGGAAACTTCCACAAGTGATATCTGTGCCTTGTAGCCGTACTCTGAAGTCGAATAGTTTGAACACAGACTTGAGTGATTTTGGGAAGTTGATTCCACTGAGTGTTCCTGCAGGGTCATCAGTGTTGTTTTTAAAACACAGCATATATGTGCAACAGTTTTCCAATGGCAAAGCTCAAATTGCATGACCCAAGATTTAGGGTCATTGGAACTTTTAACATTCCTTCTGGTCTTCAGCCTCTTGATTCTGCTTATACAATGAATTTAGGTGTTAAAGTCAATGTATTTTTCTTGCTTTGTTTATTTTAAAGTAATCAAAGCATCATTTAATTTGCAACTCTTGTTTGGGTCTATTTGCATTATTCTAATTATTTCACCCAATAGGAGAATTAATATTCACTAGCTGAAGAAAATTATGCAATGAACAAAACCCACCAGTTTGCTTATGAGACTCTTGAACATATTTCAAGAAAAGAAGAAATTGGTGGAAAGAGAGCAAGAGCTCTTCTGAGATGGTCTCATTTGTTAGTTTACCGTGGTCCCCTCAAGAGGTACCTTGACTCTTCACTTGTCTAAAACTTCATAGTTGGAGCCACAGCTGAAATCCAGAGGCTTGAAGCACTGTCAGTACTGAAGAAAAAAATCAAGTGTATTAGAAACAAAGCAACTGGACAAGTAGCTTTGCTAGGTCAAGTGTCATTCTCATGACCTTAAGATTAAAGAGCTTTCCTGTTTTTATGTATCCTGACTGTTTTTCACATATGATTGCAAAAGCAAAGCGCAGCACAATGAAAATATGTGCAAAACCATCAAAACCATAAAAAGATATAAGTGAGGTAACATGGTGACCTACCCTAAAGCAGGCAACCATCAGGCTGGGGCTGCCCTCACAGCTGGCACCTCTCCACAGCTGCCTGTGTCCTCTGATGGTTGGATCACATCACATGCAGCATGCTCATGCAGAGTCCCTGCTTCCACACTTGGGATTCAGGACACGAGATCTATTGGCCTGCCAAAGCCACTTCATGGAGTGGGCACCACTCCAAGAGCACAGCAGGGCCTGGAGTCAGCGTGGTGCTCCTCTGCTCCTGGGGTACATCTGCTTGCAGTCAAGTTGTGCAGCAAGTCGGGGGACACAGAAGCCTCATTTTGGGTCTCCTTTGCAGGAGTGCACATCCCCATGGGATCATATTGCACCCCTCCTTTCCCCTTCCTTTGCCCCATCCCCAAGATCTTGGCCATGCAGAGTTCCCACCATTCTTGCTCTTCCAGGCTATCTTCAAAACACTGCCTTGGGTGATTCTTTCATTTCCTCAGAGAGCTACATTTCAGAGATTTCCCTTCCCGCACAATGTCCATTCCCTGGTGGGATCCACTTGGGCCATTTCTGGGGACAGTTACAGATCCATCACACCATTGGCTCTGCTGTCCCATCTTGAGGCCAGTTTAATAATAGGGGGTTATTTAGGACTGGTGCTTTACTACAGTAATGAGTTACTGTTCTTCAGGCTGAGGGAACAGCAAGTGACACCTTAGACCTTTCACTCCCAGATCTGTTGCTTCTGCCCCAGGCACCACCTGAAGGGAAAACCAGCTGTCCCAGCTCACCCAGTAAACCATGAACAGCAAAGGTGGAAAAATACAACTCCCTCAGCACAGCCTGAAGCCATATCTACCAGCCTGGACCAGCAACTCCAACAGTTTTGCTGCTGAGATCCCCTACAGGAAGGATAATACTGGATGCACGTTGTCAAAATGCCTTTTAGCAATAGTAGGATACTCTCTGCACCAGGCAGAGGAGGATACATATGAAGCCTTAAGCTGTTCCAGTCTTCACAGAGCAGCAAACAGCAAAATACATGTGGCTTCATTGAGACATGTTGTTTTCAAAGCCCTGTGCGATAGCACCAAGTGGCATAAATCAGAATTATCTGTCACAAATTGTATGTCTCCATGGCCATTTCTCCAGTCCCGGCTGAGCAGCAGCTCAGACTCTCTGAGACAGCAAGACTAGAAAGAAAGCAAAGAAATGGCAATGCAGGAGATGGGGAGGTGGTAAAAAAGCAGTGATGCCTGAAAAAAAGGTTGAAATGCATCCCACTAGAAAGTAGTGCTGAGGATGTGTTAGGGCAGGAACATGAGGGGCTTTCCTGCTTCCGGAGAATGCAGAACTGGTTCCAAGAGCTGCTTTCTTTAGCATCAATTTCAGAGTTAAGATTTTGGCTTTTTTGTATGAAGTAGTGGAGGACTCTGCCCCAACATGCACATTCTGCAGCCCCAGGGTGTCCAGTCTTCTTCTAAAACTCTGCAAAACTTACAACAGCTTTCAGTTAAAGCTCAGCCCATCCCCAGGGAACCTGTGGAGTGAGGCCAGCAGCACATCCTCCTTGAAGCAGGCAACTGTACTGCTAAATACTTCACATTCCTCCAGGACACTAATCCAGACTGGAAGATGCACTGGAAACCTGACACGGAGGTTACTCAGCCTAAGACATTTGCCTCGGGGAACTGTTCAGAATAGCAACAAGTCAAAACCTCAGTCCAGACCTCAACTCCAAATCCAAGCCATATCCCAACCAGCCTCAACAGCCTAAATGCGAGGAGTCATAACCTGTTCTGGAGACCAACCCTTTGGCTCTGTATCCCAGGTGTTGTGCTACTGCCCATCTGTGGTATTTAAAAGCCTTTTTTCTAATTTATCTCCACAGCTGGGGCTTCTATTGGGGTGCTGTCCTTCTCTCCATAAGTCTCTGCCTGCTTTGGTTTGAGTAACTCATTGCAAGACACATCTCATCAGAGTTGTCTTAAAACATAGGTGTCAGTTTCTTTTCACCTTCCAGTTTGGGTGAAGTCACCATGCCCATTTTCCTTTGGTATGTGAGCAGGTTAGCAGTGAACAGCAATGTGGCTTGGACTTACCACTGCTGAATGGCTTCTGGGCACTGTGCTGTGGTAACTGAACAACCTTGCCCACATCCTTTGGGTCTCATAAGCATTTCCCATATATGAGGTCAAGATATTAAGAGCAGATATTGTAGAGTGCAACACCAACGTGTCCTACTGAGAACAAAAAGGTTTGCTGAAAAATCAAGTAAAAAGTAATTTGTCCATTAATAAGAGGTTCAGTGCTGAGATCAGAGTGCCAGGGCTCACAATTGCTACACCAGCCCTGCTGCTCTGGCATTTGGGGGTCAGAAGCTGAGATGGGCTGTATTTTTGGAAAGGAGAAGTCCTCTTCTTAGTTGGATTCAAGCATATAGCAATCAGGACAAGAGCTTCATAAATTTATTTCCTTCTCCCTACCTCACTCATCATTGACTTGTTCCCACACTTTTTGCCAGCCTCTAGCACCATTTTCATTTTCCCCACAGATTGCTGTGCTGCTTCTGTGGAGAGATAAGCTCATGTAAGAGAGGCTTAGGCAGAAAGAAAAACAAACAGCCAAGGTCCATATTTTAAGAATTATTGAAATATATTCTGGTATCACTTATTTCTTAGACCAAGAAATCATTTGTATATGTCAAAAACCTAAAGAAAACCCTGAAGTGTTGAATTTTCCCTTTCTATCACCATAGTTATTAAAAGAAGGAACTATTTGCCATCTGCTTCTGATGACACTAGGCCCAGGTGGTCTTTCCACTTGTCCCAGAGTTTGTCCTGGGGTGCTGCTGTGCTTTGCTCATTACTGCTAATGCTGTCGTTCTGCAGGGTTATGGGAAGATGCAGCAGCACAAAGCTTTTCAAATCCAGGTTTCAGAAAGAAATGAGAGACATGTATCTCTCCAGTCTGTTGGGGGAAAGAATGAAAAATAAATTGTTCTGGTGATACGCAGTTGCTGGTTATTAATTCCTCTGAGGATTTTGTATTGCTTCCAAGGCAAATATAAGATTAGCTGATGGAGTAATGGAGTAGCATGGGATACAGATCACATAGAGGTTCTTGTAACACAGATGTTATTTATTTAGCCTGTGCAGAGCAGAGCTACTTACAGATGTAATTTTGTATGTTCAACATGTTATCTATCTGCCCAGTAGCCCCCCACATAACCTGAGAAGTCAGGGATGCTGCCTTTGTGAGCCCCCAGCTCCCAGGCAGGGATGGCTGCCCCTTATACCCACCCCTGCTCGAGCAGGTGCCCCATCAGGGTGTCATGGTACTACCACTTGTCAACATGCAGAGATGAGCAGGTAAAAAAGCAACAGGGCTGTGAGAGGGCAAGTGGAAAACAGGTCTCGGTCACCTGAAACCTTCCTGCTGATTCACCCAGCTGCAGGGGCTGCCCGTCCCAGCACACCAGTCAGTGGTGGTGCTTGGAAGAAATGCTGCTTCTATAAGAATGCTGCTATTTTGTAAAAGCATTTTCAGGACCTTCCAGTGCCAGATATCCAGACGTGCTAATGTAAAATGCATTAGCCCAAGCAGCAGGAGCTCTGGGGCTGCTGGCGCCATTGAGTTCCACTCATTTCATCTTTATTATAAATACTGCATTGTCGTCTCATTCTTTTCTCTCATCCTCTCTTTGGAAAAGAATTATAAGGCTCTGGTTGACTGGTCCCTTTGACTTAGTACAGTTGTTAAACCACAGGCAGTAAATACCTCTTTCAATTGTTTTAGGCGGATGTATTTATTTCATTGGAACAACTGAATGAAATCTGTAAGAGCTAAAAAATCCCCCCTTTCACGGCAGCTCCGCGCTTCTACCTCCGAGCCGAATGCAAAAGAAACTCCTCCTAAACCTGCCGTGTAAACCAGCCCACCTTCAGGCTCTCTCCCACTCTCGGCTTAATTTTTTTTTGGTTCAAAGTGTATTGAAGCCTCGAAAAGACTCACCGCCTACTTGCAAATAGTGATCTTTCACCAGGCAGATCTCAGCTGACAAATGTTAATTGTTATGCAAACTATCCAGAAGATGAGCTCTTCTCCCAGGACCGAAGGGCAGCCACCTCCCAGATGAAACAAGGCAGCTGTTTAAACAGCGCGGGGTGCGCTGCCCCGGCTGCCAGAGCAGCGGGAGAGCGGAGTGGTGCGAGCGGAGCTGGAGCTGTGCCATGCCACCATGGTTAACACCCCCGCTTTTGTGGAGAAAACCTCCACAACACAGCTCGGGAACTTTAACTGACCCCGTGCGACCAGGAAAATGATGCTGTTTCAGGGGACAACAGATATAAAAGTTGATTCTTTGGGCTCACGCGGTGGGATGCTCCCCCCTGCAACTGGGGAAAACAAATTCTGGTTGTTGGGGCAGGATAGGGGTGAGAGAGCAATGCTTTGCCAACCTAGAGGATTTGACAGGGACCAGGGATGCTGAGAATGCCATGCAAGCCTTGTTCTTACCTGGAGGCAGGTTGTTGCCTGAGGCAGGTGGTGTTTTTGGGCCGGGGCTCCCACGGGAATCCCCTGGGGAGCTGGAAATCAGCTCCCCTCTCTTGGGAAAGGCACGTTTTAGTTCTACTGATGCTGCTTATAACTCCACCATAGGCTGAAGGGAAACTTCACCATGCTATCAGTTCATTTTTCCTTCCAGTCCCATTTAGTTCCTGCTCCTTCCCTCCTCAGCTGCTCTTGGTGCAGGGCTGCTCTGCCCAGTGCACAGTCTTTGGGATCACTATGAAGCATGGCAATCACTCTAGAGAAAGAGAGGAACTCACCATGGCTGCTTGTAAAAACCATCCTGAGAGGGCTAGGGGGAATTTGTACGAGTAGCAAGTCTTGCTCTTTGCCTGCACCCGTCCAGCCCTCAGAGAGCACAGCCTTGGCAAGGAGAAGGTGGTTCAGCACTGCAGAACAACTCCAGGAGACCAAGGTCCCACTTGTTGTTCCTGCATTGAGTCTGTTGGGTCAGGCTGGCTGCAGAGAAAAGTTACATTTCAAGCCCTGTATGAGATGTGCACAGAGCCTACGAACTTACTGTGTTGCTAGATAATCTGTATCAGCCACTTCTGGGCTAAAAAACCCACCACTTTTCTGGCTATCAGATGACATGGAAAAATGTTTCTTTCCTGGCAGTTACTTTGGATAATTTAAACAGGTTGCTGTGCTTCCTGATGAACATGCAGAGAACTCTCTACTTCTGTTTGTGGCTGTGCTGACTTTATGAGCACTGTATTTGACCAGGGCTTCATACCACTTTGTATCCTTCGAACTGGTTTTGGAGGTTTTGTTGTTTGTTTGTGCATTTGTTTTAACTTTTAAGGTAGCTTTGTGTTATTGCTGGTGGGAACTTCAGTTTGGTTTTGTTTGGTTGTTTGTTTTTTTTTTAATAAATAAAATGCTTTATCCCACCTCTACCTGCACAGTCTTCAGCTGTATAGGACTCCATGAGTTTGACCCAGTGCATTTTGAGACAAAAACACATAGAAGGGGAGAACGGAGGAAGGACTATGATTTGAAGATTCAGACAACAAGGAAAAGTTTTCAATTATTCTTACTTTCTTGAAATGCAATAGCAACATTTTCATTGACTTCAGTGGCAGCAGGATGGCAGTCTACTTAAAAGGGAAAAAATTGGCATTTAACCCAAAAAATCTGTTCCAACCTCACATCTCCATCCCTGTTTTTGCATCAGTTCCCAGTATCAGGCTGAGCAGAGCAGCCATGTGCTATTTCCATGCTCCACTTTGCCCTTCAACAGCTCTGTCTGGCAATTTATTTTACACAATATGGTAAAACTCCTTCCCCAAAGGGCTGTAAAGCCATGGATTCAGTTGCCAGGGAAGGCCGCTGATTTCCTCTCGGCAAGGGCACTTGGCTTGGCCCACAGTGTCCATGGTTGTTTTCAACTGAGACTGAGCTGATAAGGGGATTTCCTTTCAAGTGGAAAAGCATAAACTATGTTCATATGCAGATAATTTCCTATTTGTTGGATTTAGTGTAACAGGCTGAATTTCTGGCCTGTCTCCCCAGCACTCTCCGACCACATGAAACATATTCCGAGTGGGAGTTGTTTTGCCAGAAGCTGGAGAGATGCCACAGTGCAGCTGGCTGTGGATGGCAGAGGTGGAAGGACATGACCAGTCCCCTTTACTCTACTTTTTCTATAAGGAGGTAACACAGACCACAGCACCTGCTTAGCATTTGCTACCGTGTTCACTACAGGTGCTTATACCACTGACCCACCATTTTATCTGGGCAAAGTATGTATATTTTGAAAAATAATTTTAAAAAAGAAACCCTTGAAGCATAACTAATGCCTGCTGATCCACCTTCAGGACTCAGTGATTTTGCAGGCAAGTAGGACCATGCTCAGCTAAGGAGCAGAAGAGATGAAAATACATGTGTAGTAGAGGAAGGATTTACTGAGAAAGCTGGTAGAAGATTCCCAAACTATTAATGCCCAGGAGGAAGGGCATATCAAACCAGCAGTGCTTCGTGTTCATCTGGGAAACCTACTCCATTCCTCTCTGCAGGGATTTCCAGAGGGTAAGACCCCAGTTCACAGCAAACTGATAATTATTAGTCTTCTATGTATCAATTTACACTTGCAAAGCACCTCAGGATCCCTCCCTGCAGGAATTGTTCATGTTTATTGTATTATCTGGGGGGGTTATATTGCATTCACTGCAGTGACTGCCAGGGGAGTATGCTCTTGAGGTTTAAAGATTAAGCTTTTATTTAAATATATATTCCTCTAATGTTACACATCTGGTTTTGCTTAAACTTGTTTTAGAAATCCTTTGTTTTCTGGGTCATTTACTACTGGTCCCTCTGACTCTCAGGCTGTGGATGTTACCAGCAGCTCCACCTGAGCCAGTGTGCTTTGAAAGACCAGGACTCTTCCAGTTTCAACCTCCTGGGAATCTGTGTGTGGTGGATCAATGTACATGAAGGTTTTACAGAGGAACATCTTAAAGTCTCCTTTGCTTTATACTCCAAAAGGCCATAAAGTAATAAAAACATCTCTGAAAAACAATAAATACCTTACATTTTCTGGGAGTATTTAGTGCTTCTTGAGTCCTTTGAGATTTGGGCTGATGTCTTTCAAGAAACAGCACACAGTTCTGGCCCACACATCTCTATACAATCTTCTGGTTCTAGACAAAGTTTTTTAAATTCTGGGGTGCTGTCTGTCCTTTCTGCAGTAGGATCTTGTCTGTTTACGTCTTCCAGTTTTGGAGATTTTTGCTCTTTTTTTTTTTTAAGTAGAAGTTTTGCATGAAAACCCAAGTGCTCTGAGGACAGCTGATGGTCCTTGATGCCTTGAGTTGAAGCTTCTACTGTAAAAGGGCCATTAATCAGCACAGAAAGTTAAAGTTAATAGAAGAATTCAAATAGAACTTGTGCAGACCTAGGCAGGTCCACCAGGCCATGCGTGTGTGTATATAAACACATATGTATGTACTTACCTATGTCTGCATTTATACACATATACAAATATAAATGAAAAAAATACATGCTGCATTCCAGCAAGAAAAGTGTCAATATAGAAAGCAGTACCATCTTCCTAGTTCTGCCCACTAGAACTGTGTAACCCTTACTGTGCATTAGAATTTAAATAGTGTAAAATAGCAACATTTTTTCAGCTTTTGGTTTTCAGGGAACTTTTCTCCTCTAGAGTTTCTCAGCTTGAGAAAGTACTAAACTGCACAGTGGATTCCTGTACCTTGTGCAGCCATGCAAATCACCATCTAGTTTTCCCATGCCCAGCTCGAAATACAGCTCCCATCCTACTTAACCATATCCCCGTGTGAGACAATACAATATTGAGAAACACTTCAAGCTACTATAGTAGTAATGCAGATCTTTTGTTTTATCATTAAGTGGAATGAATCCCTGAGGACTCAAAAGAACTCCACAGAAGCCTGATGTATGCAAAAAGAGGCTGGTTATGGTAAGCAAGGTTAGAGGTATGTGAATAGTCAACATGCACGTTCACACAATGAGTAGACAAACACCCACTAATATGGGAATTTTGGTGAGGGAGCCTTCCTTCTTGCCTGTACCACAGACAAAGGGATAATATCCATCACAGTTTATGAGATCTCAGGAAGGAGGGATGTAAAAATATCAATGCTCCATCCCTTTCAGGCTGTACGTGGACCCTGACTGAGCTACAGCAGAGTGTGAAGTCTTTCACCTTCAGCATGTAAGATCACCAGCTGAAAGTCAAGTGTATCGTGCCAGGTAAATGGTTCTTGTCCCTTTCTGCTACTGGTGAAAAGCTCCTTTGTGGTGGGGAATAGGCATGTCCTAACAGAGAGAGCTGGATGTGTGAATGCCATGAGGACCAGGGATAAGCCTGGCTCAAGAGCTCTGCACAGGAAAAGCAGCAAAGGGAGGTGGCATTCCACAGAGGTCTTTGAAATAGGCAATTGAAATCCCAGTCATAGGAACAAGGCGGCCACATTCAGGCAATGAGACCGAGCACAGGAGCAAATGTGCCATGACCTTTGAAGCCCTTTTTAAGGATGGCAGGTTCAACTCTTCTACACTGGCATCTGCAGTAAATGTTTCTTTCCAAACATCTTCAGTTCAAGAAACGAGTCTACAAGATGCCAGTGCTCATTTTCTGTGAGAGGTAGATCAGCCAGGTTGTCTATTAAAAGCACTCACTGAAGGTGAGCTGTGGATAAATTAATCTAATAGGAAAGCTCCATAGGTCAACAGCTTCCAGTCACGGATGGGGGAATGTCACAGCACATTGCTTGTGATTGCACATGATGGCAATACTGTCTGTAGTCACCTGGAGGCAATGTCCCTGGATATGTTAATGACACCTTTGCCTGCAGCCTGCACGGTGCTGTGGTTCATCATGTTTGAGCTGAAGGTTTGCATCTGTACTGACCAAAGATCTTGTGCTACTGAAATGCCCACATGAGCATCCTGGATGGCTGTCTCTATGCTTGGGAACCATCTCCTCCTCATTTACCAGAAGAGCAATTGTCACACACCCAAGAGGAAATGAGAATGGGTCATTTTGTAGACAGCACTATATGGAACCAAGATTACAAGCGGAGAAGGTGCAGTCTGACATGGGACATTACCAAAATACAAACATCTGGAGATCCTCACAGAGGTCAGCAGGATTTGGCAGTAGTTGTTGGCTAAACCTCCAGGGACAGTGGGTCCTGCATGCTCTGCAATCTGGCCCAAAAACACCAGCCATGGAGTTGGAGTTGCTCCAAGGACTGCACAGACTGAAGAAGTGGCCTCTGACCCTTCACAGTGAAGTCCTGCCCTCTGAAGCAGAACTGGCTCAAGATTACTGAAGATCAGTTCATTGGCCAGATATCCAGATAAGAAGGAATGAAGCCTTCCAGTCATCTCTGATAAGCTGCAAAGGTGGAAAAATCTCTGGTCAGAAGCAGCAGGGTGTAGGCACACTGACATGCAGAGTGACACTCAAAAATAGAACCCATTCTTCCAGCCATGACCAAGATAAGAAGACAACCCACATCAAACATAGCTGAGTTTGGGGGAATATTCATCTTGTGCCCACTGCATTTACAGAACAGAATTTTCAGCTACAGGAAACACAAAAAGATATGATTGCACACGTGTTGTGGGAGAAGCAAATCTTTACACAACATTCCTCAGAACTTCAGGGGAAGAGGTGGAAAAATCCAGATGCTCAGAAATACTCTCTAATGGACACATCCCTCAGTTATGTTTTGTTTAATATAATGTTTAAAACATTATATTATTGGCTATTGTTCCTCAACCAATCAGTTGATATCTGGGTTTTTTTGTAAACCTACTTCATATTTATCCTCCCAGAGACTTTCTAAACAGTAGTAGATGTTTTCAGAGATGCAAAAGGAATTCTGGATTAGTTTGGTTGAGGTTTTTTTCCAAGATATACAGAAATTTGAGAGCAAAAGCAGTTTATATTTACTCACCAAGGCCTTTATTTTATAATACAAATACCAGAGCTGAATATGGAAAAATAATGATGGTTTCTCTCATGAACAAAAAGGTACCTTTCATCCATAAAATGTTTCAAAACAATTACAATCCAAGTAATGAAAAAATCCTCTAATGGGAGACAACTGGTTTGTCACTATTCAGACAAATATTTGTTATGCAAAAGCAATTCCTATTTTAAAAGGCAGTGTGGGATATTTGAGAATGTTCTCAAGAGCTGTATTCCCATCTCTGCAGAAAATATAAAATTATATGATTCAACCATTTGCATCACAGCAACTGGTCAAGTGCTCCAAAGGCACGATGGCTGGGTAGAGGAGCTGCCTCTGCCAGAAATCGTAGACATTTTACATCATGGACATTCTCGTTTTCAGTTTCCCGTTACTGTTTTCTTTCAGTTTAGGGATAATCCAAGATGTACGTTTCTTGCCATTTAAAACCAAGAGAAAAACCACAACAGTATTTTCCATGTAAGCCAAAATCTTTCACATGTGCCAACTGCCAAAGCAGACAAAAGAGCTTTGATCGTAGTCAGACACCATAACTAGCTACTTGTTTTAATTACAGAAAGTTTTAGCTATTATTACATGACAGGCTGGCACATTCAGCACATGACATAATTTTATGAAAGCTTTTAATTTCTCTCAGCACAGCTCCAGCCCTAGGCTATTCCACTCACAGCAGAATCATCAGTTTGAGCGAGGCCAGGGAGATACTGCAGACCGAGACCTGTGACTACCCAATCCTGCATCAACCCCACTCCCAGCCAGGTTAGGACACTGTCATTCCCGGTATCCCAGCTGAGGCAGAGCTATGAACTACAAGTCATGTATTTTCTTCTGTTCCATTAATTTTTCTGGATGAAACAATTCTAAATCCCTGGGGTTTGGGACATCTTGCCTGTCGCTTTTACTTGATGTGTTCCTTCTATTTATAGTACATCAGCTATTTTAAATAACTGATGAGCTAACACCCAAAATATTGGGTTTTTTTCCTGCCTGGGTCACTGTCAGACCACCAGAAAAAAATCAGCCATGGTGCAGGTCAGTCCAAACATTTTCACAGGTATTCCTGAGCTAGTGCATGCTTCCATGTCTCTTAGCAATACTTTCACTTTGGCAAAGCTTTCTGTGAACAAATTCGCAAAAGCACTGATGAAGAGAAAATCAAAGGGGCTGTGACAGTCCTCAAAAAGGCTCTGTGATTTCTGTTTGAACAAATGTTTATGAAGACTCATTTTCTCATAGCTCTGGAGCTCTAATCCTCATCTATTCAGCACATTGGAGAAAAATACCAAATTACATCCCCTATCGCTGCATCTAATTTCAAATGAAATCAAATAAGCATAGTAAAGAGAATAAACACAAATAATTAATGGCAACGATAACATAGGAATTGGGCTGAAAGAATATCTTTCCCTTGGAAAACACTGGAAAGCAGAGTCAGAGTTTAATTTCAGAGATTTCTGTTTAATGTAAGAGATTAATTTAACAGCCATTAAAACATCTTATTAACTCAAGTGCTAATTGAGTGCTTGGCAGGAATAACAGAGCAGTGCCAACCATACACATAAAAATGGCTAGAATCTGAAGTAATCCTGTGGCTTAGTATTTTATTGCTTTTAAAACTTGCTTTTATATGTTCGGCTGGCTTAGGTGGCCTTACCTCCCTCCTTTGTACCTGGTTTGAAGATGCCATGCTCTGATGGTACACAATCTCAGCTGTCCTTTTGGCTGAGATCTTGCAGATTGGATTGAAACATGTGCCTTGCAGCGATGCCAGAGTTTATAGGTGGAAAGGTGTAAACTGCTGAGCTTTGGGAACGCTCAGTTCCAGGACTGCTGACATGATGGGCACTGAGGGAACAACTGCTCCAGCTGTTCCAGTAAAGGATCCATGACCATGCTGACCACCACCCTCCCAGGACTGGTGTACCAGAAAATTTTTCTTTCTTGTACATGGACATCTACAGTTTGTAGGGAGAAGTTAAGACTAACAATACTCCTTCCTCTACATTTGACACCCAGCAGTGATACTTTGTGTTTGACACACATTGCTTGCTGGGTCCTTTTGTCCCTAGCACCCATAGCCTGCAAAGGCATCCTACAATGTCTCCTAGAGTGAGAGAGGATGGTCACAGATTGCTGTACTTTGCTTTTGCAGAACCACAGAGATTGCCTCCGCTCCTTTCCCCACCATCACCCCCAGTGGGAGGAAAGCAACTAGTTTTTCTGGTCCAAGCAAAGCCGAGGCATCATATAGCCTGAATTTTGCTTGAGACCTCAAGGGAGGTATATCCCACTGCTGAAAGTGTTACAGGGACACATCTCCAGACCCCTCCCCTTGATGACTACAAATGGAGGTGGGTGGTAGCGATCTCACTCCTTTAGGGAAAACCTGAACTTCAAGTCACATCATCTAAATTAGCTGAGCACATCCAGGAGATATTTTGAGCTCAGCACACCCTAAACACACAACAGATACTTTGAGACCAGGTGAGAGCCAGCAAAACAGATGAAAAGTTAAGGGTCATGAAGTTTGTCATGTATAAAACCACCTGAAGTCTGTTATCTATCCCTTGGCAGAGACACACCCCTAGCAATTTGTGTTTAGATACACAGAAAGCAATGGATGAAGCCAGGATTTACAGTCAGACCCACTGGCTGACCCAAGTTACAACACATGCTCCCATATGCTGGGAGTCTTTGCTGTGATTGCTGTGATTGCTTTATCTGCAGTGAGTGTGGCTTCCTCCAGCTCAGCAGCTGCAGCATTAGTGATTTTACACAGAGCTGCCTCAAGTCTGGACCCCCTGAAAGATTATTTAGTTCTAACTTAAAAGCTGCTCAACAGCCCTTGATGAAGCTCCAGTGAAGCAAGGGCCAAGCAAGAGTGACCAGCAAGTTGTACCTGGGACAATGTTCAGGCTGCAAGGCTTGCACATATACCCAGCACAGGTTATAGAGTGCTTCCAGTGGTCAAATCCAGTGGGAACCTCGTGCTGCATGTCATCTTCCCCAGCCACCTAGAAATGACCAGCCATTAAACAACTAGTGCTTATTAATAAACTTGCTTGAGGAAATTGGCTGGAGTCTTACTTTTCATTGTGCTGAATGAATGGAGCTAAATATAATCCAGAGCTCGTTTTGCTGGGTAACAATGCAAGAGAAACTTCCTGTTCTAGCAGAAAAGTTTAAAAGTAGGAGCTTCTCTAGGCTGGGTGAAATTCTTCAAATCTCAAGAAACATAGAGGTCACTCTCTAAATTACTCTCTCCTCCCAAAGACAGATTTTATTTTAATACTCTCTGTGAAGAGTAATGTAGTGTCTCTATCAGAACCCAGCTGAAAGCACAAGTTGTTTTAATCAATGAGCACTCAGAAACAAAGGTACTTCTTGGCTTAAGACCCAAATTCAGTAATTATTTTTTCAGCTGAACGGGAATAAAGACATTATTTAAACATGTATCTGTCATCTCACACTGCCTGCGGCTTGCTGCTGGATATCTATTTCTCAGGAGCACTGTGGCAGCTCCTTATGTAAAGAGAAGAAAACATAACATAATCCCAAAATGAAGTCATGTGAGGAAATGGTTATGTCTCCTTACATCTCCTTCCCTGGAGCATCCTGACAGGAGAGGGCTTCAGATGCTAACAAACCTTGTGGTGGGCGTGCAAGTGCACAGTGATGTTTGCAAATAGGCCTGTTTGTGTTACAGATTTGCAAAACAAAGGGCCTCTGCATTTGATTTTTTGCTCAGTGCAAAATGAGCCACAGGCCGGTTGGGCTACAGGAGAGAGGGAATCGCTGGAGGACCAGGAGCTCAGCAGTGACACCACTGCCAGGGCTGGGAATCAGGAGATTCAGCCATGTAAAAGTACATTAATTCTGCCAGGTTCCTCTCCTTCATTTTTCCATTAGCTATGCTACCAACCCATCAACTTTCTGAGGAGTTTTCCAGGATCAGTTTCAATCCCACAGGGCTGCCTGTGTGAGCAGCCTCCTTGCAAAGACCTGTGCTCTCAGAAAAAAACAAGGAGCTAATATGTGAATCCTTTTTAGCTCAGCAGGTGCAAAACCTGGTCTTTTTCCTTTGTGGCAGTGCCATGCATAATGGAGCTGAATGCAGCATTGCCAATAAACACTGCTCTTCAGCTCATGAGGCTCCTGTGTATGTAGCTGCAAGATGGTGTTGGGCTGCCTTGAAACCCCGTGGGGCTGCGGCAATTCCCATTAGAAGAAGTGGTCAAGGAAGTCAGGTGAACCACAGCTGTTGTGGGTGGGGTGGACACTTAACACCTACTGGGTGTCAGCAGTGTTAGGTGGCTGTTAATGCCAAAGTAAGGTTTGGTGAGGCCCCTGGGCAGACCCGGCTCCGTCCTGTTGCTTCACTCATCTGGGGCCAAGACACTGGGTCAAGGCGAGCGAGCAAGGAGGAGGCAGAAGCTGGTGGTGTGTAAACAGAGGTGTATGTTGGAGGTGGAGTGTGGGCAAAAGGCCATGACATCAAGGTAGAAGTAAGAGGAGTTGGAAAACAAGAACCATGTTGGATATCTGACAAGTATCTTCTGGTGATGTCTTGGATGCCTCCTGTACAGGAACGTTCCTGGGAGACAATGGGCTTGCTGTGCTTCTGTGCCAGATCTGTAGGGCTTGCATAGACAGATACTCAGGTATGCAAGATTTTACCATGAGTGCAACAAACTATTTGCTAATCCTCTGCTTTTGAAGGGCTGCAGGTGTACACAGATAACAGACAGATCAACTTACCCTCCACCAGCAAGATCTGGGGCACTGCTGGTCTTTTCAAGGTGGGGTGACAGCTACACTGCTACAGAGCACATCACTTAGGGGAGGAAACACCTTGGAAGCCTTCAACCCAAGGCAGCATCACTCGAGTGCAAACTGCTGCCTTGAGCAGAAATCCACTTGAGCTGAATCTGCAAGAGAAACTAAATATTAGCAGTTGCTCCCGCAACTCCAGCAAGCTGAATAGTTAGGAACAGCTTTCAAAATCTGTGTATGTACTCTCTGTATCACCTGTCCACCAAGTGGTGTTTGGCCTTTCAACCTGGAGCAGCACCATGTGGCACTTTCCCTCACTGTCCCATGGCTGTGTTTCTCTGCAGGGGACCTTCATACAATGTGGCCCTGAGAAGCTCGTGGTATAGGGTATGGGGTGTTTTTTTGGGGAGGGGACCACACTGTGGGTCTACCTCTATCCACTGGATGATGAACACAGAGGCTGGAGCTTGGGCTGTGCCCTTGGATGGATCCTGAGATGCTCTGGCACAGCCACAGTCCCCAAGCGCAGAGACAGGGCTTGAGAAAGACAGAGCATGCTTCTGTTCACGAGTAACTGAGATGGCTTTTTATACCTCAGTTGGGCCCTGCAGAAGCCCCTGAGGTGTGAGGAGCGGCTGGAGGACGCAGGAGCAGATTTCACGCTCTCGCCCTGTGCTTTGATGCTCTTGCCTAATGAGTTAATCAGCTGCTTGATGTCGCGCCTGACATGGGAAAACAACAACAAACACAACCAGAGGATGAAGTGAAGACAGCAAAACATTTTCTGGCATGTGCTCCTTTGACTGCAACATCAAAGATCACATTAAGATTTTTGTAGAAGGTTATTTCTCTGGGTTTCTTTAGCTCTGAAATTATCAGGAGTGTCAAACTCCATTTGCAGGAAGACCTTTTGGGGAGGAGGATGCTGCTGAAAGGGCAGAGATGTTTAATATTTCACGAAGGGCATGCACAGACTAACACACAGTTCTCAAAACATCCTCATTAAAATGCTTTAATTAACATTGGTTCAAACACTAGCAGACTTGGAGCTACACATGTCTCGGATACATTGGGGGTGCTGTGCACTGCTCAGGTCCCAGCTGGAGGAGCATCATTTCCCTCTCCCAGGGGATGGGATGCATCTTGAACTCCCTCACAACCTCCTTTTAACACCACATGAGTTTTCTCATGAGTTGAAGGGCCAGGAGACATTTTTTACCTGACCACATGCCAGCCCAGTAACAATTCATGCAGAGCAAACAAAGTCAACAGTGTAAAGGGAGCAGCAGAGATGATCCTTTCCCTTTCACAGGCTGTAGTTTCAGTTCCCCAATGCCATTAATCTCATAAACTTTCTACCTGGCATCTGGATTAGGCATCACCCTGCTCCCACAAAGGCACAGGGAGCACTCCCCTGTCCTTGGCCACCTTGTCTGTATTCTGTAGAAGGGGCAAGAACAGTGCTTCCTATCAAGCCAGACAATAGAAAAGCAAGGGTACAGTCCTATTTCAACGAGGTCTTTTTTAAAATGGAAAAAAAGATGCTTCTTTTCTAACCCAGAAGAGACTGAGTGCCTTACATTTTCTGAAAAACTGGGCTAATTTACTGAAAAAGAGATGTAAGGAAAGGTGGGTGGAAAAATACCTGTTGTGTCTATTGTTCCTTGGGCCAGGAAGGGTTTTGGGGATCTCCAAGACAGTGTCCTGCTCTGGGGGTGCATGGTTACACATGGGCTAAACATCTGCAGTGACTGTGGGACACCTGATGCTGCAGACCCTGTCCCCATTGTGGGCGCTCATTTCCATCGCAGAGCTCCAGCCTGCCCCACTTTATGCATCTGCACAGACCACAGGAAAAGGTCAAGGACTAAAACTGCCACCAAGACCAACCAGATTTGCCGATGGTAGCAGCTCATGAGGAAGTGCCCTTCGACACCAGCCACTTTATCTGTGTGGAGATAAGAGGAAGGGGCTGCTCTCTGGGTGGATGGGCTGCTACCCTTCCCAAGCACTCCTGACACCCGCAGCAAAGCCATGGAGGAGCCAGGTGACTGTTCCTTCTGCACAGCCTTCTGCAGTGATTATTAGAACAGGCTGGAGTCATATGCCCAGCAACTCCCTTTGGTCAGCACTGACATGGCAGCAAAGCCATGATGAGTCAGATCTGCTGACCTGGTGATGGAGGATGCCATCCCCACACACGGATCAGCAGGAGGACACCATCCCTGCACACAGATCGGTGGGAGGACACCATTCCTGCACCTGGATTGGTAGGAGAACACCATTCCTGCACCTGGATTGGTAGGAGAACACCATCCCTGCACACAGATCGGTGGGAAGACACCATTCCTGCACCTGGATTGGTAGAAGAACACCATTCCTGCACCTGGATTGGTAGAAGAACACCATTCCTGCACATGGATTGGTGGAAGGACGCCATTCCTGCACATGATCAGCTGCAGGGCAGCGTCCCTGCACACGGATCATGGGCTGGAGGATGGCATCCCAGCATGCAGAGGAGCTTGCACTTCAACCTACAGTAGATATGAATTTCCATCCCAGAGAAAATACATTTTAATTATGCAAACTCTATGCGCATTTTTAAAACATAAGGAAAGAAAACCAGGACCCTGTCTTATCTTTTTGTGAAATCATTATTCATTTGAAATACATGGATAATTAACCACATTATCATGCAAATTTAAGTGAATCGAGCTGGCTGAATTGAAGAGACTTCACCTACCTAACCATAAAAATTGCAACACGGGGCTGTCGCAACAAAGCTCTGAGCACTATTTTTAGTGCAGCGCTGTAAGAGAGGGCCTGTGGGAGGGCATCTTCCAAAGGAATGCAGACGGTATCTTTTAGGAGAAATTAATCCTTAGGAAACCATTACTAGCTCTCACGAATGGCCAAGGGATATTTTTGTGGCTGGGCTGGAGTTTATACACAGAGAGACACATACAACGAAAAAAAATCATGACTCATTGAATTTAAGGAACAATTTACTGAAGCCAAATTTGCAAATGCTCCTCCTTCTGCTCCTGCTCCCTTGGCTCACTGTCTTTGGGGCACACCAGCCCTTTATCCATGATAAAAACTAAGTTAAAAATTCTTATTTACTGCCTCTAAATGAAAGCACTTTAGCTTTTCAGGATTACAGTTTTGCAAAGCCCTCATGTCATTCTTTTAGTCACATGAAAAATACCCACCTACTGAGATCAACTTATTTCCACTTCCTGTGATTTTACAGCATTGCATCTTCGACCATAAGGTTTCAGGCATCAGCACATAAAGAGGACATGCACAAATATCTCCCCTTGTCAAAAAAGGACCACGTTATGGATCCTTGAACAACCACCATCCAAAACAGACCCTGAATGGTGATTTTTCCAAAGATATTTTGTTGTTTTTGTTTTTGTTTTTTACCTGTCCATGCATTAACTTTGATCTCTGTGAGAGAGTTACAGATCATGCTTAGGAAATACCTTGGTTCTTGTTCAGTTGTGGCCTGGCGTGGGTTACCCCCTCCTGGTCATCCATCCTGGACACTGACAGGGATTTCTGGCACATTGGCACTGCAGAATGGCACCGATCACAGGGACACAACACGGTGGCTGATTGAGGATGCTGCATTAATGAACTTTGTCCTTATTGATTCATGAATTGGTGATCTTCCCCCTGAACACCTTTGAAGAAATAAACTGAGCAGAGGTCTATCCAGGCTGAAATGTAAACACATCTAAAGCATCAAAATCACTGGCACGTGAACTCATATTTTACTGGTATAATAAGGGTTTAGCAGCTTTACCTTTGAAAAAAGTCATAGATGCCGTATAAATGAAGAAATTTTAGGTAAAATTTTGAGTGGTTTTTTTTAGATGCATTACCCTCATCCTCTTCTCCCCTTGCATATCAACTCAAAAACATTTGACCCTAGATGAAGTATTCAGAAATCTTTAGATGAAGGAGTAATGAACATGCTGCTTCTTACAGCAGGAAGGGGATCCAGGAGCTCCCATCTCCCTGAAAGTCACTGGGGCTTTGGTTGCCCAAGTGACTTCAGCAAACAGGACTTCAAAGCCATTCAAAACTATACAGCTAAGAAAAATAAATAAATAAATAAAGTTTGTAAATACCCTAACATTTTAAAACACTTAGTGACTTTTTATGGAGCGCATTTCCATTTATCAGCCTTATCCAAAGGCTTCAAAGGGAGAGCGGTGGTGGTCGGTTTGGCCACCCATCCCCAGCCCTTCCTTCTAATTTCGCCTCCCGCTTGTTGAAACTTGCTTTCGATTGCACATCCACAGGGGAAGGATTTACATTTTCCTACATGCCTGCAAAACGCCTGCCACAGCGTCTGAGCCCTCTAGATGCTACTATAATAATAATAATAATAATAATTACAAGCACGATTCCCAGTGCACGTGGTGTGCAGCGAGGCAGCTGAGAGCCCGACCGCCAGCAGCTTTGTAGTGTGACATCTAATTACCAGCAAAGAAGAGGGAGGAGAAAGGCCAGCTAGGGCAGGGAAAGAGGGAACAGCTCTTGGGAGAAAACGGGAGTGCTTTACAAGGTAGATTTGCTCTCCTCACCTTTGCTTAATGAAGAAGCTGCAACTAAACACCTCTAAGGTATCGCGCCTTTGTTCCTGTTGGGAAAGTTTGCCTGGGTGGATTTGAGGTCCTTTTCAGCTGCTTACAGGATTCTGCAGGCTGGCATACACCTCAGAACACTCCGAAGGATCAGCAGATGGGACGGCCATGCCACCAGGGAAATGCCAGGAGGTGGGAACGGTCTGTGCAGGGGGCAAGTACAGGCATGGGAAATCTGCCTGGTCCCAAAACTCCCTGATTTATTGCCCCAGTGCAAAGCATCTGCCCAGCACATGGTCAGTCAACCTGACACGTTAAGAAATCCCATGTGTAAATCCAGCAGGCTGAGACATAGGGCAAAATGGACCACTAGGTCATAAGTATAGTTCTGTATTTCTAAGGGAACTAAGCTACATATTTCATTCAGCATGGTGAGCTGAGAGGGAGATGGGTGGGGGTTTTTTGTTTTATGGGAAAAATCTGCAATTTTAGAATTCGTTTGCTACTTTGAAGTAGGTAATAAATTTGTCATGGATTACAATTCCAAAATTGTTTCACACCAGGTAGATCAAAGTGTTTGGTGTCTATGAATTCTGATGTAGGCCTTTAAAAATCATAAATTATCTTTTTCTATAAGACTATTGAACCAAAACATAGTAAATTCCAAAATATAGTAAGAAACCTGAAGCAATTTTAGTTTATTTAAATTTTGTCCAATTCAAAGCGTTTCTACAAGAGAATTCATTTCTCAAAGCATCGGCATTTCCAAGCAGAATAAACACTGGTCCCAATGCTTCCCATCCCTGGTGTTGTTATCACACCTCAGCCCAAAAAAACCCCAAAGCATCTGAAGCTGGAGAAGAGGGGGACCTGCAGCTGCTCGTGCTGGTGGCAGCTTTGGGGAACAGTCCCCGTGTGCTGATGTGAGTCCCATGGCTGGGACATGCTGGGATCACCTGGGATACCCAGAGCAGACACCCAAGCATTCACTCAGAGCCTTGTCAGCCAGGCACACGCGTCTGGCTGGTTTCTGTCACCACAGGCAGAGCTCAAGGGCACTGCACACGCGGCTGCCTCTGCACACAACAGCATCCTGCCAGGCATTTTCTTGTCTTAACAAATTACCCTGAAGTGCCCTAAAATATTCGGTTTGCTGGGAGGAATTGGAGAAACGTGGAGACACAGGATGTGTTTTGCTGAGCTGACCAGAAAAACTGTTCCTGGAAAAAGTCAGGGCTTGATGCAGCACGGCAGCAGTAGGTGAGAGGCAGATGAAGGCATGACAAAGCAAATGTTTTGCAGTGACATGTTGTCCTGGAGTGTAAATTAGGAGCTGGAAGGGCTCAGTGACAGTCCAGTGGGGTCTGTGTGTTCATCGGGAGCCAGAGGTGACAGCCCAGCCTGCCGGACCAGCTGCCGAGGCGATGCTAAAGGCAGTCTAAAAATAAAGTGCTTATCAGGGTGAGAAGGGCCGAGTATTTCATCACTCTGCCTCGATCAATGACTAGCAAAGCATGAGCAAGGAGGACTTCTGTTTTGTTAGGAGCTGTGTTCTGATTCACAGTTTGCTGGGCTTGGGCAAATACCTTCAGTTGACTTAAGCCGTGTGGGAACACGATGCGACTGCTGGGCTGCACTGTCTCCCACCCACTGGCGTCTCTGCTACTTGTAGCGCAGGACAGAAAACATAGCATTTTTATAGAGAAAACACATAAAACCCAAGGCCTGTAAGAAGCAACAGGTTTGGTGCTCAGCTCCTCCTTTGCCTACCCACTCAGCAGTAAAAGGCAAACAAACCTTCCCTGCAAAAGGAAAAAAAGCTTCACCCTGTGAGTGCCGACCAACTCTGTCCTAGGATGTTTGTTATTTAAGGGACACTTCACTGAGCACATGGATAGGTCTGATTCTTAGGGCCTTGTATCCATGGGAGATGGGAAGGGAAAGGGCAGGGAGAGAAGCCTGGCAGGAGCAGAGCATTGACAGGGTAGCGTTAGTGGCAGCAGCCGCTGCTGGACCCACGGCACTGCGGCCCCTCTCGGCAGGCAGGGCTGGCTGTGGGCAGACTCCGAGCTGCACAGGGCATCTTCACACCCCTGTCCACACCACGCTGGGACAACCTATATATACACCTGTGGCATCAAGCATCACCCATTCCCGCAGCATGGATCCTCGGGCTGCGTTACCAAAGCCGAGTCAAGGAAAGCCCTCCAGCCCAGCTGCGCTGGGCCATGCGGGGATGCTGGGGGATGGCACAGACACGGTGACACGCTCACCGCTGCCACGCGAGGCGAGTTGCCGCCGCACTGGGAACCCTCACCGTGGGAAAGCCTTTGATCTAACCAGATCTCCCAGGGCCGCCTGCCGGACTCCGCTTCCACTTCGGTACCTGCTCCTGTAAACATCGGCGCCGCCGCGCACGCAGAAGCCACATCCTGTCACAGCCCCTGTTGCAATCTGCAGGGCCATCTCCTTGGCCACAACGCACAGGGTTGCGACACTGCAGGGAGCGACACGTCCGTGTGGGGCAATGCAGGGCTGGTTCCCGTCGGGGCGCGGCGCCGGCTCTTTGCACCCGCACGCACCCAGGGTTTTATTTTTCGAGTGACCAAGGCAGGCTACGTGCACCAGGAGGTGGTTTCTGCAAGTAACTCTCCTCTCTGCAGGAACGTATATCTGACTTTATAATTCATACATGCCTGGGAAGTTCAATCCAGTCCCACTGGAGTAGCAAGCTCGGTGGGAGTTTATTTATTTAAAAGAGTGCATGCAGTAGCATGGAAAAAAAAAAATCTATCAGAAACCTTAATCCTAAACCAGCTTTGCTTTTCTTCAGATATGGTCTAGGGAAACTGCTTTTTAAATGTGGCTTCCATGCAGCCTTGGCTTTAGTATTGCAATCCCCACAGAACAGTATTTTAGTATAATAATTAAAACGTTTACAAAATGATACAAAATCTATGGCTGATCCAAGTTTCTATGGAAATTTGGAGGCTATGCTGTATGCAGCTGTTCCCATCTAATGCAAAGGTTGGCTGTAGCCCTACTTGTGAGCCCATTCGTAAATAACTTAGGGGATAATTTATCTGTTACGTTTACACAGTTCTCAGTTTGCACAGCCCCAAAGTGTAACATTTCTATGGTTCCCAAGCAAAAGGGTGCCTTATCCTCCCCGCTCAGCCTAAGCAATTAGTGTTCTCAGACTTAATGAGGTACATCTGCTGAAAGGTGTAGGTGCTTGCTCTGGGGTTGCAGATGTTGCACTGCCCGAGACACGTCAGAACATCAGACACACCAGTGGTGAAATGGAAACACTCGCTCACGCTGGTCTGTCCTACCCACAGAAAGGTAGAGAGGCTGTGGGTCCATCCCTGAGCTGATGGTCCCTGCTAAGAGGTTTTAGTGAGCCCATGCAGGGTAAACACAGACCAGAGCAAACTGAAAAGAAGGCAGTTCTTCCACCCAGGATGAGTTCGGTATCTGAAGGGTAGGTAAATATTTCTCTCTTAACTCACGGGCACCTTTATACAAGTCGTGATAATAACACTTGTACAGACGCACATAGATCAGGGGAGGCTGTTGGGTGACAAAGCAAAAGGATAGAAACACCTGAGAAAGGATTTTAAGTGCTGTGATGAAGGACTTTTTGGGCTGATAACCTGAAACTAGCCCGATAAAAAAGCCGGACAACCTGCAACTGCTTGTGGGGGAGCAGAGAGCATTTGCTACCTGCTCATCATCATGACATGATAATGTTTTACATTCACAAACTTATCTCCAGCGAGTCCATGGCTGATATAAGTAGTTTTCACTTTGCAGTGTTAAATTACTAATGAAGAAAGTATTAATAACCTCTAAGCAAAGAAGGTTCGCCAGCAGAGCAGAGCTCCAGCAGCTACACAATGGCCCCAGGGATGTAAAACCTTCAAGCCTCATTGAAACAACAGCATGAAAATCTGCTTTTTACAAAGGGATAGGAAAACTCCATCAGTCAGGACTGCACAGAAGAAAATCTTTCAACCAAAGTAGGGCTGGAGGTTCCCATCCTGAACAAATTTAGTACCATTCACTGAATAAATCCCTTAGCATTAGTTTGAACTCAAAGACGGAAAGTCATAATGTCTCAGTGCTTCACAGTAAGAATTAAATAAACCCCCCAACAACCAACCAAAAATACGCCAAAAAGACACCAAAAAAACCCAAACACAGTATTTTAATTCCTGGTTGTATTTAGCCACTGCAGGGCAGCTCAGTTACAATTGGGATGGAGGTGGTGATGGCTCAAAACTGCCACTGATTTTGGAGAATAACTGTATCTAGAGGCCCTCAGTCATTTCTCAGGGAAAATAATTTGCAAATACAGATACATGTCCCAAGACATAAAAAAACCTGTCAAAAGGGGCCTATAGGAAAGCTGGAGAGGGACTTTTGACAAGGGCATGTAGTGAGAGGACAAGGGGTACAACTTCAAACTGACAGGAAAGCAGGTTTAGATTACATGTTAGGAAGAAGTTCTTTACTGTGAGGGTGAGTATAGAAGATTTGAATACACATATTTGGTAGTGCAAAAAGATGTAAGCCAAGCTGAGATCAACCCAAACTCCTCTGCTTCCCCAAAGGGCAGGATCATAGCTCAGTTTAGCCCCAGCAGGCACAGACTGCTCTAATGGAGAGCAGTGCCCCCATTCACCCTCTGGCCTCCACTGACTTGTGGTATGGGGAATAAGGAAGGGCTTTTGATGTGACATAAGAGTGATTTCCTAGAAGACGACAAGATTTGCAGAGCTGCCTGTTGTTTGCAGGAGCACAGGTCTCTCTGTGTCCATGCCAGGGTTTGCAGCAATAAATCACGGGTTCACTTGGATGCATTCCTTATTGCCCGTGGGAGCCCTGTTGCTAAGTCACACAATTATGTCACTGTAGAGCGTCTATGATGTTTTTGTAGTTGGGTTTTTTTGTTCCCCAGCCAACCTTCTGGGCATATAGGTTTCCTTAAGCCAAAATCTTAAATTTCCAGTTGTTTATTAGCTGGATTTTGGTTATTGTCTTACCTACAGCCTGGACAGGCTGTGAAGACATGTCTGCATATGGTTCTGTGCTGGGTAATTACATCGGTCACATACATCAGAGCTGTTCCCTCTCCTTTTTGGAAAAAAAATAGAGAAAATATTATGGATTTTAGTAGAACTTTATCTATTTCCAGAAATCCTACATCAGTTCCTAGTCATCATCATAGTAAACCGTAACAATAAAAACACTGAACTTAGATTTAGCTGAGATTAATGGAACAAGTCTCCTTCAACACCTTAAGAAACCCACTAGAAAGCAATTTGCAGTCTGCTTGCTTTCTGCCCAGAGAAGTTATGGATGCCTCATACCCGGACATGTTCAAGGCCAGGCTGGATGAAACTTTGAGCAACCCAGGCTACTGAAGGTGTCCCTGCCCATGGCAGGGGGGTCGAAACCACATGATCTTTAAGGTCTTTTCCAACCCAAACCATTCTGTGATTCTGGTTTGCAGGACACCACCTCTCTTACCCTGATGGCAAATTTTGTTTTTTCTGTGATTGCACTGTTTTAAACTCAGAGCCTAAAAAGGTCTGCACGTTTCAATCTCTCCCTGTGCACATAAAGGTTTTGGATTTTTTTTTTAAAGTTATTTAGATTCCGGTAGAGCATTTTTTTTGTAACTACTACTGCTACACACATTAAACCAGCTCTGAAGTTAAACAGCAATTAGAGCAAATGTTAAGATCATCAGCCACTCAGGTCTATTAAAGCAGAAAACTATTTTTGAGGCAATCCAAGAAACACAACCCAGCCAGCCAACGACAACACACCTTCCTCGTAAAGGCTCAGGTTTTTGTGCAGCCAACGAGCAGCTGCATCTGACCCCTGAGCTCAGAAGAGCCTGAGTGCCAGATAATAATGCAGCTGCAATGTAGATGTATTCTGGGAGCACACTGTGCTTCAGTTTGCTTTCCCAAAAAAGAAGGTGTGTGCGTGGTGTCCTGTGAGTGCATCCAGCCGGACAGAGAGACGCAAGAGAAACCTGCTTACGAAGAGCAAACTGGAGCCAGACCTGAAACTGTGACAAGATGGTGCAAGCTGGGATCCAGGAGCACATGGACTTCTCTTGCAGAACCAGCTGTCCTCCTCCCATGCAACTTTGGCTTCCACTGACAGAGAAGATCCTTTTTCTGTCATATACTGAAGGCAGAGCACATCCTTCATCAGACTGCAGCACTTGCAGGGCAGAATACATTCCTGATTATAAATAGCCACAAATTTCCAGTCAGTTTACAGCTAAGAATGACTTTAAAGAGGTCTTTAAGATTTCTTTCCCCCCTCCCTTTATTTAATAAAATAAAAACCCAGTTTAAATTTGTAGGGTGTTTTAATTCACTTCAATTCTCAAATATATCCCAGACAAGAATAAGGGCCACTGCCTAACATTTATCCCAGTGGCATCTTTCAGACCATCCTGCAAATACAACCACAACACTCCTGATCATATAGGTTTAACCATATCTCAGCATTTCCTGAGCATTTTAGCACCTGCCTGTAAGTAATTCAAACCATGTCTTTTCAACCCTACCTCTATTTTAACACTTCTTTAAATTCAGGTATACAAATGTAAATACAATGTGATATTTTACCCATTTATTTCTTTACCTGGGCCCCTGGATTTGCATCCTGCCTCAGGCAGATCTCTGCAATGATCCTGGCACTTGCTCACCAGCTCCTCAGGGTTTAGTCCTACAGTCTGCATCCATCCTCCCCTCTCTTGTTTAATCAACATTTTTTTAAAATGCTGATTCTGCAGAGATTTTGCCATTTTTCTCTGAAATGAAACTGTCACGTGGAAAGGAGAAGTCATCGATTGTACCAATAGGTGAGATAAAAAGGATGCAGATTGAAGGGCAAAATAATAAAAATAATAATAAAAAAAAGACACCAAAATCATCTTTAAAACAGAAGTGAGCAGTATTGGGTAGGGAAGAGCTAAGTACCTTGTTTATATACACCTCAAATGCTTTTCCTTTGTGGAGGAAAAAAAAAAAGATATCTGGATCTTAATACTCTCATGGGGACATTACAAGATCATTACACTTGGAGACTTTCCATCTTCCCCAGTCCATTAACATCCCATCCCCGTACCTCAAGCAAGATTTCCCTGGAGACATCACCTTCTTTCATCACATCTAATATCTAATAAAGACGTAAGAGAATTTAATAACAGACTGCACAGGGGAGACTTCTGTTCAAACAGCCAAGGTTGCTGCTGATGTGTTGTTACTACAGATGCTGAAAAAGTATAAGAGGGACCAGGAGAGTGTGGGGTGTTCAGTTTTGGAGGTCATACCAGTAAAGCCACTGATCTCACACCAGCCAGCCCCCAATTTGTATGAAACGAGGCAGAAAAAGCCAGTTTCATCTGATCAAGTCCAGTTCCCCATCACTTGGCTCTACAAATTTATAAAACTCTTTGGAGAGGGGGTGCCTTCTCTGAAGGATCCTGAGACAAAACAGCAAGTGAAGGGACCAAAGTTGTCACAATGAACTTGCACCCATCTTAATCATACTTGCTGAATTTAACAGAATATTCCTGGATTGCTTAAAAAAAATCCCCTGCCCTATTTGATAAACCAGCCCCAAAAGGCACCTGGTTGGTTTCCTACTGGATTAAGTATTTGCATGAAGACCACAGTGTTTTATAGCCCCTGTCTCCCAGCCCTCATATTTTTTCCACAGCCCAAATTTTCAATAATGACCATTGGCTTTTGGTCCTCAGATTGAAAAAACTTGAGAATCTAATTCTTTTTTTTTTTTTTAAATCTGGAGGTGAGCAAGTATTGTCACAGCAGGTCTTGTATAAAACCATCTTAAATGAGAAGCTGGAAAATGAAGGGTGCAAAAATACCACACCACTTCTAGAACTTGTGGTGAGCTAAAATAAGGCACACTGACCTGATGGCTGGGCCTTGAGGTTCTGTGTAGCTTGTTCATGCAGTGCCTGCCAGGTCCTTTGTCATTCAATCGTAGTTCATCGTTTACAAATCCATGTTCAGGTACTCATTTTGCAGAGATGTACTAGAGCATTTTCTATAAATGCTTTTGCTGCTGCTGGAGGTGGGTGATCAGCTTCTCTGTGAATTGTTCATGACCCTTCTCAGTTGTGTGTGTTTAAACAGAGAAGAGAACAAGCCAAGTATAGACAAATGTTTGGTTGCAAACATTATATATGTACTATGAGGTAAGTACAGCTGAGAAATGGAAAACGTCTATTTGCTGAGAGCTGAGCCAGGTACCCGAGGGCGACATCAACTGTGCCCTCAAGAGTTCAGCTCCCAGTTTTGGCACTGGTTTTCTGAGGAGGGCATATATGCAAGGAATTGGTGGTAGCTGCATCAAGGTTATTCGTAAATAAAGAACTCAGGAACCTTTCTCACTAAATCTGTGAATTCAGTTTTTACTACACTAAAAACATCTCAATGTTTTCAACTATTTAACATAAACTGCCAGATTTCTTGCATGCTTCAAGAGATTCCCTCCAAAATGGAGTAGAGCTGGTATTAATTTCTGAGCTGTTCTCTTTCAGCAAGGTCACTGTATTTTCTCTTGTTCCTTCACAAGATTCCCTCATTCTGGGATTCCCACACTTGGTGTCTTCATCCTGCTTCTGGAGATTTGTCTTCACAGACCTGCTGCATCACCTGCTTGTGTGTCACCCACTTTTACAGCTCCAGGGAGTCCCCACTGCTTTGGTGCCAGAGCATTGAGCCACAGGGAAGAGGAGGTTTGCAAAGTCCAGAAACAATTTTAGGGAGAAGAAAAGAAATGCTGAGTGTTGGCTACTTGGCAAAGGCTGTGTGTTTGCTGCCGTTGTGGAAAATGCCTGGGAGGCACCATTAACCATTGCTCTTTGCTATGGGCTGGCTTGTGTCCACACCGCCAAGGACCAGCACTCTCTGAAGGGCAGTGGTTACCTTTGTGCTGTGCAGAACTTGGCCTGGGTCTCCTCTGAGCTCCCTGCAGAGCCTCACAGACCCTGGGTCAGTAACTATTGTACTGGGGACTTTTTCTTTAGTCTTGAAATTCTCCAGATGATGAAAGGACTGGGTGGCAGCCTGCCAGCATGATGCTTTTCAGCAGGGTGTGAAGGCATTTTGGGTTCTACAGTGCAGCATGGAGGTTGGTGGGCACAAGGACTCCTGGGATGGCTGGAGGACTGTCCAGACTAGAGTCTGGTCCAGCTTATGCCAGGTTCTTCTGTCTGGGCAATGCTGGAAAAAATCCCTGTCAGTCGTGTCGAGGTTTCTCCTTGGGAGAAACCAGTTGGTTTGCTCCAGAGCAGAGACAGGAGGGAGCTCATATGCATGCCATGGAGACAGCCGGTGAGCAGAGCCTGGGGGGAAACGGAGGCATCCAAATTGGCTGGGCAGACAAAAGGAGCTTTTATACCCCCACCGTGGGTCTCACCGAGTGAGACGTTAAACACAGAACAGGCAATGCAATTTTTCCTCACCATCACCCGCAGGATCGGCAGCTGGTCCCTCACTGCTCGCCCGCCACTGTCACAGCCTGGAGGTGACTCTGGCATGTGCTTCTTCAGCCACCATGAGCTCCTGGAGCTTTGCCAGATGAGGACAGTCTTTGTGCCTTGGTTCTGCAATTTTTAAAGGTTAAAGTGACTAAACAGCAATTCTGTGTTGTTTTCAATTGCCCTAGCCTTTGATTTTGGGCCTGTGTAGGGGTTTAGGCTTCGTTTTAACTTGAAGAGGTAAGATACATGAAACACTCGCATAAAACCAAATTAAACAGCACACAACTGGTGGATTTCAGTATCTCCCCCATCCCATTTACAGTCCATGTTTTCAGTCATGCAGCTTTAGCTGAAAGCAGTATGACATTTTTCTCTATCATACATCGTCTATTTACAGCAATACATGAAAATGTTTACCTTAAAATATAAATGTAATTATCCAAACGTATAATTACAGATATGACTGTGCCTCTTTGAGCCACCTCGAATTATAGTTTCAAATTATAACAATAAAAAAGGATCAAATTAATGACCTTGATTAATTTCATTACAGAGCGGAGCGAACGCCGCTCGGCACAGGGTAAGATTACTCTGCCTGACCTCATTTCATCCGTCCTCTTCCCCTGCAACAGAAGAGCGCCCGATGGCACATCAGGTGAGCCATTCCTCCCAAACACGTTGCTAAGCAATCAGCTGCAGGGTTATAAATGTTGAGTGCTTGATATACAGCGCATGGGGGTAGAGATTAACTATTTTTTTTTTTTTTCTTTCCAGGTATTAAGGGAACTAGGGTGGTTCACCTGAGCTGCATTGAAATAGTTTGGAATCAGAAATGAACCCACATTTGAAGCACCCTTCGGTGTTTGTGTACAGACTGAACTGATTTATCGTGCGTGCTATGTGCTGAGTTGCAAAACCTTGCTGTATTAGTGATTTAAAAGGAGGAACAATTTGATTTGTCATTACTAATAGGGATGTAACTAAATTAGTCTCCCACATACTTTATGCTGATGAGGTCATGCTTAGATTTCCCTTTGTAGATTTACATTCTCACTAGCTTTAATCACAGCTAAGAAACATATTGTATGAGTAATACTATTATGAAATACTGAAGTATTTTCAGAGGGGTTTAGAAACCCAAGAAAACCACGGAAGTAAAAAATCAAAGGTAAGCTTTAATATTCAGCCCTATGTTGTACATTTGATTAAATATTAATTCACAGCAATGTGTTGGGTACTTACAACCAAGCTCTCTTGACCCATTTGAAATGCACGGTCACGTATATAAACTTGGCATTTGAAAAAGGACAGGTCAACTCTGTAGATCCCACTTAAATCTTTTCTACAGTTCTTGCTTAATTAGAGGTCTCACTCTACCCTTACAAGTTATTGACTTGATCACAGCTGTGGAGTTAGGAAAATATTGCTGTAAGATAGATATGCAGGCCTTGAAAAGGTACAGAGTCTCTCTGTAATAAGGTGTTTTTTCTTTTAGAGCTTTGTTTGTTTGCTTTACTTTTTTTTTTTTTTAGAAAAACAGCATGAAATGAAAGGAAGACAATGAAATTCTGGATTGTTCAAAGAATTTGACTTTTACTACCAGAAGCAGAACTGATGTCTGGATGGGAACATTAGGAATTGGGCTGCTTTCTAGTTAAAACGGGGAAAAAAGGAAAAGCTGCTATGTAGAGAAGCTTCCTTGAACTACTTAGTGGGGTACAATGTGAGAAAAGAGTCAGGAGGCTCCTTGTGCAAGCTGGGAAACTGAAAAATCCAAACTACAGCAAGACATCTCAGCATTTGTCTTCATCAGTGAACTTGGGAGTAGATGGTACAGGTTAGCAGAGTGCTGCCTCTGCTTCTGCCCTGCAGCTTCTCAGATGGGACATTACATCCTCGACCATGGCCGATGCACCCACAACTATCAGTGAGGAATTTGCTACTGTCAGCCCTGCTCTGACCACCACATAAATTCAGCACTGGGATGGAGCCACCTTTTCCCCATCCACAGTCAGTCCTCGATTCCAGCATCTTCCACTGAAATTTCTTGAAGGTTTTTTTTTGTGTGAAACTGTTACTAGCATTTCATCTGGTATCAGAGCTTTGATCTCCCCACTTAAATGCCACATTAATGCAGAACTCCCTTGGGTGCATGAGTTCACAGTATGAGTTAACCTCTTCTGCTGGGAGTCTCAAATATGATTTAGAAATAATTCTGTGCATGGTGACAGAAACAAAAACTCATCCTTAATTAAAAGTATAAATAAAGGAACTTCTCTCCTTAGGCTAACCCAGATTCAGACAGCAGCTTTGTACTGCTTTTTCACTGCATTAAAGCAAAATTTCAAATTCTGCCTGCTTGGCCTACAGGTCTCATTTCTGGTCAGAAAGCAGAGCATTTTCCTGAATACCGTTAAGCACCTGTGAGCAATAAGCTAGCTAGACCCACAAAACATTTAGATTTTTATCCTTCTTTTGGGAATAGAAACCGAGCTGCAAATTTTGGGAACACCCAAGTTTCATTACTGCTGTCAACTTGTAAGTGGTTTATTGCTGTTGTAAACCCCTTTAAAAGCCCCTCAAGATGCTGTTGATTTGATCCACAAAGGGATCAAGCTCAAATTTTGCGAAGAGCCTCTCAGTTGCTACCCACAGATTTTTGACTTCTTACCAAGAATGGGCTTGTGGGTGCCCAACCACGTGAATGCTGATGGACCTGAGAGCTGCCTGCAGCCTGAGCTTTCCACCTCTGTCCCCAGTAGCTGTCGGGGTGCCCAAGGACAAAAACAGGTAGAGGGTGACTTTACCACCCAGTGCCAGAAGGCAGCTTTTTGATGCTGGTGGCAGTTACTTCCATGCAGGACTCCAGTCTACACTTCTTGGTGGTGGTGGTTTGTTTTTTTTTTTACCTAATTACATTTTTATGTTATATTTCCAGGTTCTGATCTGTACCCAGACCATTGAATGCTGCAATGACTAAGGCCTGTGCTTGGTTTCATGCTCATCTTCCTACCCCCATGATTCTTGTCGGCTTGGTCCTGGGCAGGACTGAGGCTGCTGTGGAGGCTGCAGGGTCAATCCTGCAATCCTCCACCCCTGCCTGTGAGCTGGCAGAGCCCAAAGCCCACATCTTCTGGTTTAGGAGGACTCCTGCAGGTGCTGGACCATTGTACAAAAGCAGGAGCATCACCACTAGCACACCCAGTACTGTACTACCATCGTGCTAAGGTGGATTGAATCCCAAGTTAATTCCACTACCGATATTTCCTTACCATCTCAAGGGAAAAACAAACCCCTGTTTAGAGTGGACAGGGCTGCCACCTGGAGGCACCCCAGTTTTCCTACATAGTCAGTGGAGAGAAGGAATTGCCTGTGTGAGGTAACTGCGGCTCCAGAGACGTCTGACCGGTCCCGTTGGACTTTTATGCAGCCGGGAGATGGCAATTTTGGCACCTTGGTTAAAGCAAAGGCTCTATGCTAGAGGCCTCTTTGGGGTTAAGGATTTAATCAAGAAGAACAGTGGTTATTTACTCCTAAACTCAGCCAGAGTACTCTCAAGGGTTTTCTCTCCAAGGCCAGGTTCAGGCAGGACCCAAACTCCCACCTCCCCACTGATGTAACAAATAAACAAGGACCTAAAGCACTTCCGTCTTCACCAGTTACCTTAGGCACCTCACAAACCCTCTCATCCCTCACTGATCCTCTCCGGTCAGTACCAGACTGTGTTTTCCTTTCCAGCACGACTCTTGCAGCCGTCTCGGTGTTTCCCAGGGGTTCCCGTGAGGACGGGCAGGGAGCACAGCGGGGTTGCGACAGGGCTTGTGGCACAGCGGTGCCGCGTCAGAGCCCCACGTCGGGCGGTTTGAGCAAGAGGAAACAGCCTCGAAAACGTCAAACTGCTGCAGATTTCCTGAGAAGTCAGGGGCAAGGCAGAAAAGAAACAGGCAACCAAGTACCCAGAAATCTGCCTCATCAGCATACAATGACTTCCAACTCACACCCCCTCTCCTGCCCAGGCTGGGGGATGATTAAGTTTTGCCGTGCACAGAGGATCTCTCTCTCTCTCTCTCTCTATTTTTTTTTTTTTTTTTTTTTTTATGACGTTCCAGCAGAGCAGGGAGGTGGAAGGGAACTGTGGTGGGGCTTGCTGCTCCTGCCACCTCACTTGGCGTGGTGGCCGGGGCGTTTTCTCCACCTCTGTGACCACAGCTGTGTCCTTTTGCGATACCTGGAAGTGCAGTTCAGCAGCAGTAACGGGAGGGGCAAGCAAAGGAGGAAGCCTCCCAGGAGAACACAGGAGGCCTGCGACAGGAATGAGAAACCCTTCAAACATTCATGTCCCACCAGAAATTCGCCATCAGACTCTGCCGTTCAAGGGGCATCACTGGGAGATGCACCTGTGCAGCAAAGGCTGTTCCCACAGAAATGTGGCTCTGAGGGTTCATTTTTATTTCCTAAATAATTTATGTAGAGAAAAGGCAAGTGGGAGTGTGGGATTTCCAGGGTTCATGGAAACACCACCATTTTTGTTTCATGTGCAACATTGGGAAGATGGAGCCTGATACCTTCACACTTTCTGGGCTGTGCCTTACCCCATAGGTGACATTTTGGGCACTGTCTGTAAAGAGATGCTCCAAATGAGCAGAGGTGCAGCAAGCCATCACCTTGCAAACAAATGAGTGGTCACTTCTTTGTTTGCCCAAAGAGAAGATTTATTCCCCCATTCCCAGAATATTGATGAGTACAGGTTTTCCCTCAAATCTCACAGTTAACATGACTCCACAGGGACCCATTCCCAGAGGAGAGGCTGTTTGAACCCCTCTCCTAAGACTCTTACAGCAGGAGTCCTGGGGTAGATCACCATGATGTTAGCAAAAAATGGGGGGGAGGGTGGTGGAAAGCATTCCCCAAACCTGCCTAATTTTCATTTTCCAATATAAATTATTAAGGACATGAATTTATAGGCGGCCATCAAGTAAATTCACTAAATTGGTTATGGTCTCAAATGTGATTATTTTACTTGCCTTACCCAGAGCAAATCTTACCTTTCATCGCCCCTGCCCCTTGCCTTGCTCCTAGTTTTGTTGACTTTGGTTTCTACAACCTCGTGAAATTTTCCCTCTCCCCAGGTGGGTGTCCTCAGTTTGATCTTGCTTTCCTATTTAATATAGGCATCAGACTGACTCCTGCTGATCTGTGTTTAGAGTCCTCAACTGCCCCACAAGGTTCACTGGTTCCAGTTCAGCTCTTGATCTCCACATTAATTTTTCAACATGAAAGCATAGAACACAAGAAGAAGAAGAAGCTTTGGCAAAGAGATTCTCTCCATCTCAGCCTCAGCTCAAGGTGACAGCATTCCCCATCCCTGGAAATGAAAGGTAGGACCATATTTCACCACAGAGCATTAAAGAGTGCGCTTTGCCCACCAAAATATCCTTTCCAGCTGCTACTTCACTCCTGTCTTAATGTACATTCCTATGTGCACAGTTCTGCTGTGCAGTAATCTTACATAGAGCCTTTAAGGCACAGTTCTTCCCATCTGTCCCAGGGCTTATGCAGCATCTCCACTGCTCGTGCTGGTGGTACAGCTCTTGTGCAAACACACACCTCTTCCTCGCTCACCTCAACACACAGTCCTGTCTCACACCCAGCAGCTGTATCTCTATGCCCACCAGCAGAGTAGATCACTACCAGCAGGATTTTATCCCCTTATGTTCAAAGATTGTTACAGTCAAAACTGATTTTCTCCATGCTTGAAAACATTTCTTAAAAATTATTATTTCACATAATTTGTGGCTCGCTCCTCACAGCTCAGCTCCAGCATCTCCCTGGGCCTGGTTCCTCCCCTGTCACTGATGAGCACTGTCTTTGCAGTTGGGGTCTTAGTACTAAAGAAGAGGCAGTTTTATATTCCCTTTCCACCTCTCTGAAGATGGAAGATTATGGAGGTATACAGACGCACAGGGATTTGAAAAGCAAATATCAAAAGAAACCTTATTCTGAAATATATTTACTGAGTCCTTCTTTTAAAAGGAATGAAGATTTCCCATCCCATAAGACCTTTCATTCAGCACAGACTGGCAGCAGTCCTCCAAGGAGAAATCAGAACATAAATGGCAAAATAAATCATATTTCTCCATTCAAAATAGGTCAAAGATAAGGAAGTTATCCTTCATCACATCCATGCAGTAAAGGCAGGTGCCCAGCCAGTGCAGACCAGTATGTTCAAAGGATGGTTGTGTCATTTAACTTGGCTGATCTGGAGGTTTAGCAATTTCTCAGCAAAGGCAGTCATTTCCATAAAATAACATAAAACAGTAAAAGAAAAAGGTGTAATTTTATTTCTGGAATAAAGTAATGCTGTTGAAACCACCCCACTGGGTTTTGTTGAGAGACAACTCCTTCATCCTTTCAGTGCACTGTGGGGTCCCTGGGGTGCTACAGCCACATCAGGACAGCACTGTGGGGCAATAACCCTCCTGCTATTCAAACTCTCCAGAGCAGGGGTTTTAACAGGCAGTTTTCTACCAATTTTATCTTAGTCATACCTACAGGTGTTATGAAAACCAGTGTGAAAATGTCCTCCATAGGTTGCTGCCAGCCTAGGCCATACTCATTGCCCTGGCATTGCCCTTGCAGAGGGTGGGCTTGCTGCTCTGGGTTTTGAAGGGCAGGAGGAAGAGGGGATGCTCTCCCAGACGTGAGCTGGAGATGTACTTCAGAAAGGGCAGCTGCACTGGCCTTCAAAGAGTTTTCTCTTTTTAAATAACACATCAAGATACTTTTTTTTCATCTCTGTCCCCATTTTCACGAGAAATCCCAGTGTAATTTCCATGCTAATCAGATGAAAGCTTGCAAAATACATTTTCTTCAAGATACAGGGGAATGTATTAAGTTAACTCCAGGTGACCTGTGACTCTGACAGTGACACACACTGTTTAAATCCATGCAAATGGAAACCTTGCCCATGCCACAGGCAAATACTTTGCTTTCCCCATGCCGCTCGCATGGAGCTGGAAATGTTCGATGAGTGAAGTCTTAGGGATGCATTTCAGCAATAATTCATATGCTATACATAATTTAGGACCTCACTGCAGTCCCCCCGTAACACGCGTTGTACAGTGTGTACACACAGGGCCAGACGGCAGCTTTAAGGAGGCTCCAGGCATAATCCACAGTAAGAAGAAGTTTGATCCATCTCCAATTTGCACCTGCCAGATCATGAAGGGAGCTAATTGGATTAAAATATTGTAATTATCATTTCATTTACATGCGGTAAAACCTTAGGGAAACATTTTAAATGGCAGAAAATTTGAGGATGCAGTCTCTGAAGTCTGCTTCTTAAAAGCCTAATGCTCTCTCCCTTCTTCATTGCCTGAGACTAGAGTTTTATTCCCAGGAAAAGGTGAGTTTGATAAGCAGCTGATGTAGTGTGCAGACCACAAAGCGCTGCTTGGTTTGATCACAGTCAAGGCTACTTGGATGCTTTTGATATCAGCAGTCCCTAGTGACTCTTCCTGTGGCCCTCACCCATGAAAAATTAGCTTTAAAACATCTGTAAAGAACCTGACTTTCAAGTTCAACAGACATCTGTTTGCAGGGGTAACTACGAGTTGAGAGAAGGAGCAGAAAAAGCCTTTCTTGGGCTATAGTAGCAGCTCCCTTTTCTTCTCCACAGGGAGACAATCCTGTGTTTTGGGGCCAAGAAGCTGTCCCTGAATGCCCCAAGGGAGGGTTAAACCAGGAGCAGAACCTGGCCCCACAGACCTACCTCACAATTGGAACATGAGCCCTCAGATGGGGCTGGAATACTACCTGCCTCTTGGTGCATCTCCCAGGAGGGTGTCCAGCAGGTCTTTGGTAGCACAGCCCTGCCGTGCCCTTGGAAGCAGCAGGGAGCAGGGATGATGTGCTGCATCTGTACTGGTGCCTGTCACCAAGGAGCAGGAGACTACACACACACAGTGTGATGCAGTTTTGGAGCCTAATGAAGCAGAATACAAGAAAGGCCAAAAAGAACCCAAAGCCACATCTCCTCACACCTACTGGGTGCAGTGCTCTTTAGGGGACATAGCTTTGTGTGGGGCAGCAGATTTGCTTGGCAGATTTACAAACCAGAGCTGGGCTGTCCCCACTCCTGCATCATTTGGATACCTCAGCCTGGATCAAGTGTGAAGCCACTGTCATCCGGGTGCCCAGTGGAGAGTTCTGTGTCAGAATACTTCCAATTAACTTCTGTGTTTCTTCCATGACACTGATTCAGGAATAAACAGTCATAGCCACGATGAGAAATAACATAGAATGTTGCAATGCCCTTGTTTTCACAATAGCCTCAGGGTCTGCCCTAGTCTCCTGTGAAGCTGATATGGAGCTACTGATAGAGAGCAACTTCAAGCCTCGCTGAGCAGCCAGGCCTAAGCATGTGGAATTGTATATGCTCATCAAGAGCAGAAAGGTGGCAACAGAAGAACAAATATCACCCTTAAGAGGGGAAAAAATGGAAGGAAACTCCATTTTAGGGAATGTATTAACCGTTTACATGAGGCCACAAAGCTTTGAGAAGTCTAGTCTGTAACTGAGGCCCTGCTCATGCCAGTGATGAAGCACAGGAGCTCACGAGGGCAGCTTTAGCAGCTGCCTCAGCACCTTGCATGGCTGTTGGCAGCCCAGAGCCTAGACTGACACACTTACCTGTTTTCTTTTTTGGGACGGTCAACTCGATACACAATACATGATTTTCAAAGGGTAAGCACCCCACCCAGTCTGGAAACTGGAGACTTTGTAAGACGTGTCCCATTAGACAGGCAAAAATCAATGCCTACTTAGTCATTAGTCATTCTGGAAACCTCCGCCTTGGTGAGTCAGCCTGGCATACCTGGCAAGCTGGAAGGGAATCTGGTTTTAGGAATATTTTCTGTTTCTGCCACCCCAAAGTTTCCAACTTGAGCTGCACAGGCAGCAGCTGACTTCTCTGGGAAACTACCCAGCCGGGAACATGGCATGAAACCCATTTCTGGTCTCACCACATCACATCTAATGCATCTAAAAAATATGTAGCTGAGGAGTTCCCTCTCTCCAGAAACAGAACAAACACACAAAAGTATCACCAAAGCAAATTATTGGATGATGTCCTGGTAAATGCACAAGCCCAAGGGAGAAGGATAAGAGTCTGAAAAGTAGAATTTGCTATTATCCATTTTTTGGTGAGACATCTCCAAGAAGGGCAGCACCAAGGGTAGTTGTACAGAAACACAGCAAACACAGCTGGATCAGAAACAGCACTGGCATTCATGCAGTTCCTCCGAGGTTCAAATCAGTTGTGACAGTTCCAGCCTGGATTTCTATTCTTCACCTGGTCGTCCCAGAAAATCATCACGTCTGCCCATTTCCAACAGGCACACTCTGCTATGGACTGTAACAGAGAAGCGGGGTAGTTGTTGTTACCAGAACAGCCACAACTGCTGTGAAAGTATACAATGTGTAAAGATAAAGCGGGTCAATGGAAACGCAACTTTCCACATTTAGCTGCCAAATGCGAGCTAATCATGACTTGTAACAATTGCATTTCTGTGAACCAAGGGGTGTGGCCTTGGTGCTTTGGAGAGGAGCGCAGACCATCAGCACAACTGTCACCTGAGTTTCCTTTAGACACAAATGGAAGTGTCCATTTCCATAGTACACGAGCTTCTGATTGCCCAGGAGAGCTGCTCAGGTGAACACCAAAGCATATGAGCAAGCTGACAAAACCCTGGAAGTCAGGGGATCTCAGCACAACAGAGCTCTCCCAGTTCTGCTCAGTGTCACCACATTGGACCACCCAGCAGCAGAACTGGCTGGGAACTATGATTTGTCCAACTCTCCCTGATTATGGACGGCTGCAGAGCCCAAGGCTGTAAAACTCCAATGCAGTGTCATTCTCGGGATACCAGGAGCAGTGGTGGTGGTCTCCTGAGCGTTGCACTCACAGGATACAATTGCTATAAGGCAGCATCTGAGTTTTATGCCATGATGAGGTTTCCTCTACTGCTGTCTACAGAGAGCTACACTGCCCTACGACAGTCTCTACCGGCATCAAGAGACCATTTATTCACAGATGGGATGATGCTGTGCAGGTCAGGACTCCTTGGCATGTGTTGCTTTGCCTCTCCAGTGACACAAACCTGCCTGCTGTGCTGGCTGCCAGGGACACTTGAACAACTCTTTACAACATTAAGTCTTCAGCACTGCTCAGAAGCAACCCAGCTCTTCTCTTTGTGCTGTAATGTAGCTCAGTGGTGCCTTTTTTGTTTGTTTTTAGCAATCCATAGCGTATCTTGTCAATGAAACTTTCCCACCTCCTCTCCTTGGACAGATTCCCAGCAAATTGCTTTCCCAACGAGGTGCATTTGTATGATCACCCCTGAAAAGTGTCTTACTCTTTTGATGGGACAAGAAAAGGAGGTGGCGTGTAACTGGGACATGAAAAGGATATTCTTTAGCATAGTAAGGAAAACATGACTGCTAGAACAAGACTTATCTCAGGTTCCTTCTAGGGGTATGCCCAACTCCAAGCAGCATCAGATTCCTGCTATTTCCAAGGGGAGACCTGCAGAAGAATGAAAAAGGGACATAGGTGGCCAGCCCTGGTCGTCTGTGCTTCCAAGAAGGACACAGACATGATGAGAGAGCTGCTGTCTGCCACCCCACAGAGGAATTTTGCTTGTGGTGTGAACTGTCTGCCTGAGCGCTGCGGAACAGATCGCTCAAGGTTAAATTGGATTAAACTGTTACAGCTCCACTTTCCCACGTGTGGTTTAAATTTAAACGCTATAAATTTCATGGTGAGTTATTAAAACCTTCTTGGCAAGGAAAACTCATCTCTCAAAGAAAGAAATTTTTCTCCAAGTTTGCAAACCCAGAGGGAGACTTTAAGTCAAGTTCACAGTGAGATTTCCAAGTGGAGGGGAAGGAAGAGCTGAGGTGTTTAATCAGTGGCGTGCGGGAGCCCTGCGGAGCAGTCTGGCCCTGCTCTGCCATGTCAGCTGCTCACCAGGTTTTCATGGTCCCACATTGGTCCCAAGTGTTGTGCCCGGTGGCACAGATGCTTCTGGAGCAGAAGCCGAGCTCTGCGCCGTATGGCACATTCGGAGACAGCAGGACGTTCTGGGCTGGATAGAAAATTCTTGTAAATACTTGTCAGCATAAATTAACAAACAAGCCTTGGGAGGCCTGGGTATGTCATTCTTCCAAGAAGTCCCATCCTGCCAGTTTCTCCTGGTATCACCCAGCCATGCGGTGGTGTTTTTACGGGATGGGTGTAAAATGCCTCACTGAGTTTGGGTAGAAACTACGCAAAGATGATCACAAGTATCATGCACAGGGATGGACAGTTCTGCATGGCTACTGCTCCTTGCTGGGCTAGGGAAGCCCCCCAGGAGAAACCTCTTGCCCTACTGCTCCCTGAAGGTGCTTACCAAAAACCATGAGGCAGACCCTAGCAAGTGCAGGAAGAGAAACCTGTAGGGAAAACAGCCCTAGACCAATAGTTTGTGGCAGGGCAGCAGAAAAGCAGAGCTTCCTCCTGCTTCCCACCCCAAGGGAGGACATTAAACACAGCCCTGTCAAGGACAGCACAGCAGACACACTTCTGCACTCTCCAGACTCTATGTTAAGCCTCAGAGGACTGAAATGCAAATCACTCAGAGCTGGTTTCTGTTCTCAGCTGTCACACAACAGGAGCAGCACCAGCTCAAGCTGTCCCGGTCCACACGCTTCCGACATTTGCCTTGGATGTGCTGCTGCAGGAGCAGATGTTCACAAGCCGCTCGGGTCTTTCCAGTGGCTGAGTAGATTTTTCAGCCCGAAGCCTCCAGCAGGCTCCCACATCAGCCCCGGTGGGCACAGCTGTCATCTTTGATAAGGTGAACCACAAAGCTCTTGCCCTCACCCTTATGCAGCCAGAAAAAGGATGAGGCAGCCCCACATGCCGCTGGCTCCACGCACAGCCAGGCCATGGACACATAAGAGCATCGCTTTGGGCACTGAGACTTGCCTGTTCAACCTCAACTACTGAGCTCCATTTCAAGACTTCTCGAGAACATGAAAACACTAAACCACCCCTCGTATCTAGCTGCAATTCCAAGGGGATCTGGAGGCCTGGCTGCTTATGGGGCTTGCTGCTGTTTCCGTATTAAATGCCATAGGTAGCACTTGGAGCAGGGCAGACAGTGCTGGAGCCCCGGCCAGTGGAGAGGCACCCACTCGACATCCACTCGTGTGTGCACGGGCTCAGGGGCTTCAGGAGGACCCAGGCGGAGGCTGAGCTCTGTCAGGTACTGACAGCCCGGCGTTGAGCCAGCCGGGAGTAGTCAGGGCATCAGAACAGGCCAGTGCCTGAATACTCCCAAGAGAAGAAGAGAGTTGGGTGTTTTGGGGGGGTAGTATTTTTCTGTTGTTGTTGGTTGGTTGGGGTTTTTTTGGTGTGTGTGTGTGTGTGTTGTTGTTTTTTTTTTTTGTATTTTTTTTTAATAGGGCTGCAACGGGTTGGCAGCTGCAACATTTGGGAAATGTCCCTGTGTCTCCCGGATCCCCGGGGCCGCTCCCCCCGCCCCGCACTGCGCCCGGCGGCCGCACGGGGTCACACCGAGACTGCGCCTCGCCCGCCTGGGCCAGCAGCAGCCGCTGCTTTCAGGGCCAAATCCACCACCTCCGGGAGCGACGGAGCCGCGGGATGCGGCCGGGAGCGGTGCCTGAGCACGGGGGACAAGCGTTGCTGGGTTCTGTCCCAGAGGGGCTGGACATGAAAACCCGAATTGCTGCTCTTACTCCACCCAGGGGAGCTGCTCCCTCCCGGCCAGGCTCGGCGGCTTCACGCTGCAGCTCGTGGGCTCCTACGGGTTCACGGAGCATTGAAAATGTTATAGACCTTCTCGCTCGAGGCGGGAGCGCAGCGGACCCGGGACCTCCCCCGGTGCCATCCCGGCGGTCCCGGGGCTCCCAGGCGCTGGCACCGTCGCCAGACCCCGCCACCAGCAGTGCCAGCTGTCCGCAGCCGCGCCGGTGACGGGGCTCCAGGAGGAGAGCGTGATCCCTGCTAGTCCGCCAGGTGGGAAAGCTTTCAGCACTTGAACCGCTTACATTTGACCCAAATATTGCGCTGTACATTGGCTTTAACGCTCCTGCGTGACAGCTAAGCAGGGGACGGAAGGACTCGGTACTCAACCCCCCCACCCAACACAATCGGCTTCCACGCAGCTCAAGTACTTGACCTAAAAGTCTAATGACTCGGCACAGCCAGACCCCGGTGCTGTGACAGCAGGTAGAGCAGCCTGGTTTGTGGAAGTGCTGTCTGCTCCCGTGCTGCCGGGACATTCAAGGAGGAGAAATTACGATTTGTCAAGAAGAATTGGAAAGAATAGCTTTGCTGCATTTTAAATACGAGATGTTTGTTTTGCTGCAAGATGACTGTAGGATGCCAGGACAGGCCTTAAAAATACTCAGTGGTCCCAGTGGAGAAACTACAAAAGAAATAGAAATAAGACTGGTAGCTGTTGGATGCCATGCAGAAGCAGTTTATGCCCCAGCAGAGCAGGAGAACACGGGGCTGTGGGTGAAGGTGGTAAAGAAGGGAAATATTTTAGCACGTGGCAGACTTGGAAGGGCTCGTGCAGATCAGTCACGGCAGAGCAGAGCCTCTGCACACCCAAACACCCGGGAACAGCGAGAAGCCGGGGTGGGAATCACACCCCGCAGCAATAACACACTGACTCGGCAGCACAACCACTGCTCCCGCGGGTCCGGGGCCACCCGAGCGCGGTGCTGTGCCAGCAGCTCCGGTGCTCACAGTCCCCAGGAGGAGCCCACGCTGACACCTCTCCTGCTGCAAATCGCTGCACACAACATTTAGCACAGAGGGCTGGTGAAACGGGGAGATAAAACATGCGTTTGGAAAGAACAAAACAATCCAGCAAGGGAGCTGGGAAAGCTGAGCGGCCCGGGAATTGGCTGATAGCTCAGATGTGTTTTCACAGCCTGGGATCCGTGGGGCAAGTCTCTAGGATGCTTCCCTGAGCAGCTGGGCAGAGCCGGCAATTACCGAGTGCAATTAACTGCTTCATTACCACCTAAGCAAAACAAAACAATCAATCTCTGCTTCGTTTACCCAGAGAAGAGACTGACGTCAAGACACAAACATCATATTCCAGACTGCAGCCGTGACCCACACCCTCCAGCCTGGCACGGTGACTCTGCTCCCCAGACACTCCCTGAGAGCAGATTTTAGATATCCCCTGCTATTTCAGGTGTGCTGATACCACACCAGTGAGCCAGTGCTCAGCACCCCCATGAGCTGAGCTGCCCCATGGTGTTGATAAATACCTGCTGAGATGGAGCTGTAGGCCCAGATGGGAATGATGGTGATGAGAGCAGAATTTAGTCTTCTGAGGTCCACCTTGACCACTGGTGCCTGTGCTTGATGCATTCAGCAGGTCTGGGATGTTTAAACAAGCCAAATGAAGCCCAGAGACTGGTTTTATGATGAGGACAACCTGCCAAAAGGAAAGGGAACCTAGGAGACACCAATCACTTTCAGAGGACCAGGAAAAACTGTGATTTTCAAGCTGAAGCCCAGAGCCACTGCAAGCCTCAGTTTACATGGCACAACACCCTTTTACAACAGCATAGACATTTCCCACAAGCTCTCTTCTTCCCACCAGACACATCTCTAGATAAGGCTCCAGGTGACAGGCAGGGAGAAAAAGGTCCCCTGCCACGCAGGAGGAACAGGGATGACTGACTCTTGAGATCCATGGTTAAGCTTCAAAGGGTCACTAAAACATCAGAGTCTGGAGACTTCAGCATCTCTAAAACCTTTAGTCTACTGAGAATATTAAAGCCTGAGTACAGTAAAAAGAACTGCACTTAACTCTGTGATGAGGTATAAGTGATCTGTGAAAGGGATTATTCATGGATGTTTGAAATAGCAGGACGGGACAATCCGATCTTGTGTCCCTGAGTATTTTAATAAGCTCTTCTGTAGGATGGAGATAACATCCCTACAGCAGTGTGATGGCACGTCAGCATGCTGGTACTGTGGTTAGCAGGGAAATATCAGGGGCACTGTGCATTGTGCAGGGTTGAGGATGGAGTTACTGTACAAAATCCTACAGACTCCACTGTGGCAGAGTGTTGCAATGCCACTGCTCTGGGGATGCCCAACAAATGCTCACAACAGTCCCTTCATCCTGAACGTGTCTGAAGGGATGGACTGGGACAGGGACTCGGCAGAAGCGGCAGGGGGGCCAACAGCCCCTTCTCATGCTCGGGCAGAGGAAAGGCCTGGCTCCCCCCTCCAGTCCTTCATGGCTGATATGCTCTGCTGGGCAAGAATATGAATAAATCCCTTTGGTGTAAGATATTTACTTACATCTTCTGTTGTACCTGCACTGTCCGCATAGGGTTGGCCACTGTGTTCCATGCCCTGCTCCTCAGGCAAACAAGCTCCCTGCTCTGTGGCCAGCAGTTGTGAAGGAAAACAAAGCAGAAGGATCATTTCTTCTCTAGATGCAGGTTGGGTTTGGGAGAACAGTGATTCTACATGCCCAGCCCTGCTCAGTGTCCACCTGTGGCACACTGATGGTACCCACAGCCCAGCTGGGCTGGGTGCAGGAGTGATGCTTTCAGCATGACACTAGTGTTGCTGGTGGAAATCAGTGCTGCAGGAAATCACAGCCAGCTCACAAGGGCAGGAGAACTGCTGCTGGAAAACTGGGAAGTGATTCCTTTAGCTGATTATAAACTGCACATTGGGAGACTTTTGTGGTCGGGGATTTTCCTCCCCCTCCATTAGACACTGGGCTCCTAAATGTCAGCACATTCCTCCCTGTTCCCTCTTCCTTGTGTTTAATCCGTTACTTTTCTTTTCCTGCTGCTTTTAACAGTCCAATGTCAGTGTGACTCCAGCCCTGTTGTAGGATTAACTCCAGGGTGAACTGGGGAGTTGGAGAGTGCTGAGTGGCTTCCTGTATCCCACCTGCACATCAGCCCACAGAGAAATCCCTCTTCTTGGTAATTCCTGAATCCATTAATAAACTTGAGACCACCAGGACGCTGACCTCTGGTGCAGGACAGCCCCACTGAGTGCTCACCTCTGCCTTAGTCCCAGCATGGGTGGCTGAACCGCTGTGCCTGCAGGGAGCACCTGATGTGGTGTTAGAAATACTTGTGATCGTACGTAGAGAGTCCATCACACTTCTTAGCTCACTGTTCAACAGCTGGTTATCCACAGGAGAATTAGCCTCTTCTTTCTTAACGTGCATTTGTTCAAGCTGGCTCAACTGCTGGCTGTTGGTTCCCCTCAGAGCCCTACCAGGTGGGCAGAGGAGCCCAGCTTAGCAGACCTGTGCACCCAGCGTGGGCATTTACAGGGTACTGATGGGGTCTGCAATTAGTCTTCTCTTTGATACATTCAGGAGATGGCAAGTCCAGAGACTTCCAATCCCTTAGTCACTTCCCATGGCTTTTCCCTCACAGCAAAACACGCCAGAAGCACTTTTAGCAGGATGCTCGCTCAACACCTTCCCCCATTCAGCTGCATCTTCCCTTTTGCCAGGTGCTTAAGCCCTTTTATAAATATCACAAATAAATGCAATCCTGCAGAGGCTGCTGGAGCTGAACCCCAGCAGCACAAGAGCACAGAGCAGCCAAGAAGATATGATTTGGCAAGAGCCAACTTCCTCTGGCAGCTAATGATGTGACAACATCTGAACCTTGGGAAGACACTGGAAAGCCTCCAGGAGTGGCACACGGGGCAGAGGGTTTTATCACACAGCACTGGTGTTCTCGATGGCTTCCGAGCAGTTTGTTCTCAGAGGAAGCACTTTTGTAATTGCTTGATTTGGGGTTAATTTTTATTTTTTTTTCTATTTAAAACCAATCTAATATTATTTAGTGATTTGTATTTACTTGCACTATGTCATTAGATCACTTTATGAGAATTATTTGTTGCATGAATGGGAATTTGAGATTTTCAGAAAGTGAACACTCCTTTTTTTCTTTTCATTTCTTACTGCAGCAAGCAAACAGAGAAAAAAAAATAAAACCAACAACCAAAAAGACAACAGCATCTCTGTCCCTTCTACCTGCCAAGGAACAGGATTTTCGTAACACTGGGTGAGAATAGAGAAGCAGCACACCCAATGGATTTTTCTCCAAGCTCCTTGAAAATACCCTCAATGCAGTAGGTAAGACAGTGCCTTGCACTCCCCTCCTGGGAGTTGCTTTTTGGCAAAACAATATGGGGGGGGAAATCCCTTTAGGCAGTGTCCCTCAGGCTCTCACCTTCTTGGCTGGCAAGGTCCCCAACTCAGGGCTGCATCACCCATGGGCTCCTGACAGAGGCTGGCTCTCTACTTGGGCAGTTTTAGTAAGTACCATCAAGAGTCTCTTGCTAAGATGCCCTTAAGCTTTCACACTTTACACCAGCCTGATTTTTAGATTCTTTACTGCAGCATCTACTTCACTTTTGTTCCAGTATGAGACAAAAATTGCATGGAGGCAGCATCTGGATGCAAGTCTGCACGCTCAGGTTTTCACAACACACGTTTTTGAGACAGACACTAGACACAGCCATGTTTCAAATACTCCCTACAGGAAGGAAATATGGAAGCATTTTCCCTGAGACTCAGTTTAGAGTCTAACTCCAGTATCATTCCTTTAATGAGAAAAAAATAAGAGAAAAGGCAAAAGCAGAATGTGAGGAGCAAACATGACAGAGAAAACTGCCTTTCATGAGGACAGCCGGGCAAGGTTTTCCTACTGGTCTCCAAGCAAGCAGGTTGATGTTCTGTCTGGTAAGAAACTCTCAAAAATGTGGCAATTAGAGGGTTTAAAATGGGTCGACAAATGAATTTCTGGTAGCTCTATATTCTGTTCCAACACACTTGGACCAAATTAGTTAAATTTTCTTATTCGAACAGAACTTCCTTACATGGGGAGTATAGCAATTTCCTTTTTTTTTTTTTTTTTTTTTTTTAATTACCAAGAGTTATTTCTAGACAAAGATAAGTTACAATCACTGGCTCAAACCTTTAATTTTTGTTCCCCCCTAGAGAGACTATTTCCCCCAGAGATCACCCATCCATATTTCTCTTTCCAGTAGCTACAAGTCCTCCTAGACAAAAGCAGATGGTTCAGAGACCAAACCCAGGACTTTCGAACTACTTGATGTTCAGTTTTTCCTGTACCATCTCCCAGTGCTTGAGAGCCAAGGGATCACAGGGTAGTTTCTTTTAAATGTATTTATGAAGTTGAAGAAGGGATTATTTTTCTGTTTATATCTTCAATTATTAATTTCCAGCTTTCTGCAGATAAGCCAAAGAAAGTGAAATCAATTTAAAAACCCAAAACAACCCAAACCCAGCAGGCTTTACTCTGCATAATAAACAGAAAAGCTGTTAGTGAAGCAACAACCACAAATTGTCTTGGCCAAAAAAAATAATTATCTATCAAGTGCCTCAAAATTCAATCTCAGAGGCTCCCCAGACACAGAGGAAGATGGTACAATACAGGTCCTTCAGTAAAAAAAGTCAGGACAATCTCTGCTCTTAATATACCAGACAGGTGACTTCTCATGGCCAAGACCTGACCGGGACAGCCCTTGGTGGAGCCACTGTTCCAGCCCTGGAAGGATGAGGGACAACTTTCTCCAAACTGTCCAGAAAGGCTGAGGCACTTAACCATCATTTTCAGACACATCTTTCAAGAAAGATGGATATTTTTAGCACGTTTTACAGCACATCATCAGAGAGAAATTACCAGCACAAATGCAATTCAGGACTATTTCTTCTCATCATCTTCCACCGTACTGACAAGCCCCTCGGAACCACAGCCTAATTCCAGCTAAAAACCTGAAAGCTGTCCACTGCTGAAATATTACCTAGAAAGCAGTCACCTCTAACACCCTCCCTGCTGCTATTTTCTTTCTTTTTCATTAAGTCAGTGAATAAAATGTCATGGTGGTAACAGCGATGTTTTACTGCCCTGTGAAGAACTATGTAAAAGTGCAAAAACATGTAAATAAGACTGTCTAGAGTAAGACATGAGTTTAGTGCTTGCTTAAGTGGTGTAAGTGCCTGGCACGGGGTTACTTTCAGAAAATAAAATCTCTGTAGTATCTGAGGTAGTTACAAGCTCAGTGCTTGCTGGCTGCACCATTCCCAGGCACATTCCCTCACATCCCAGCTGTGTCAGACATCTCATGCTATGAGAAGGGGCAGATGGCAGCACTGCTCAGAGCAGCTGGACATGAGCAGCAGCCCCTTTGCAGTCACCTCGTGCCCACAGGCAGCCCTCACTGCTCCTCAGGGGTGGGAGGCCTGGAGACCCCATTGTTGATACAGCACTTTGGACACAGAATACTCTCTTTTGCAGACAGGCTCAGTCAGAGCCCAAGCAGGGTGGTGGCAGAGAAAAACTGAGAAGACAAATCAACTTCATACCTTTGAGAGAAACATGAGGGAAAATCATACTTTACACTTCAGAGCCTTCATGTTTAGTGAAAACAAGAAATGAAGCGAGTTCATGAAAGACTAATTGCCCAGTCTGTTTTATGCATGAGCCCCAGCATTTCTAGCACATGCAGTTACAGCTTATTTTCAAAGAAAACCAATTACTTCATTAAAACATCATCTTCACACTTCCAGATCTGCTATAACAAGTCTTCTCTTCCTTCATCCTTCTGGTCTAATATTTTGCCATTTTTTGGTTTAAGAGAAAAGGGAAAAAAGAGCCAAATGAAAAAAATCAGTGTCTTGGCATTATCTATTATTTACTAACAGCTATTAAAACCTGGGAATCAGGATCCATCCTTTCTCCTTCACCAAGTAAAGGAATACTGCAGAACTTCAAACAACATGGTGCAAGACCCATGGCAGCTCAGGTAGCCAGGAAGGACCTGTGGCAGGATGTTCCTGCAGGTACAAGGAAGCAACAGAGATGAAAGCTTCTCGAGTTGTCTAATATTTCACTATCTGCAAGATACCCAAGGAAGCCACAGAATAAGTCTAGTTTATACACAGCAGAAACTGAAAGCTGTGTGATGTGGTGGGGTAAAGGGGGAAAGAGGAGAAGGAAAAAGAGCTAAAAAACCCCTCAGAAATAGTCAAAAGGATGCCCACAGGGATTTCTTTTTCCAGACAAACAACATAAATAAAGTATAATTCAGTAAAATGCTATCGTTAGAAAATAAAGGTTCACAGTAAGCACTTGACTTTGCAGCATAAACCTGTTACAAATTAAGATGTTTGAGCCATCACAGTCCCTCTGACAAAGCAGAAAGCAGAACCCTCTGTGCCTGCCTGTGCAGGAGCAGAGTGCTGCAGTCTTGGCACTGGCAGGGAGATGCTATCGGGGGTTGCCACGGAAACTGGAGGATGCAGCCCCAGCAGCTTTGACTGTGCATGAACTGACAGTGAGTTCAGCGAGACATTGAGAGCGCTGGTAGTTTCCTCCAGCTCCCAGGCAGGACTGTGACGGGGCTGTGTTTGAAGCTTTCCTACAGTCAATCTCCTGCTTCCACATCTTTCACATCTCCCCACTCCTGTGCAGGCACAACCACAGGGGCACACAGCCCACTTCCTGCTCCTTCCTCTCAGGTTAGATAAGGCACACAAAGGTCATTCCTCACCCATCACTTCCACCCAGGATCCTCCTCACTGAGATGCTGTGGGACAGCTTTTAAGTATATTTGAGCGTTCTGGACAGGGGTATTGCCTGGAAGCAGAGATATTTTATTGAAGTTCCTTTCACTGCAGAGGGAGCTTTGATATTCATCTGCGTTTACAAACCCAGACAGAGCAGAAAATGCTGTACAGACCCAAAAAGGATCACTTCAGAGTTTACTGTAATTATTTCCCCCCCTGAAAACAGCTGTGATTCAGAAGGAACCTACCATAAGAGAGAGTCCAGCACCAGGTGAATTACTGCCACCTCTGCCAATGTTGCTCTTACCTTATTAGCCCATTCACTCCCATTGTAGGATCCCCAACAGGGAAACTGCTGTGGAACACACTGTGTTCTGGAGAAAAGAAATCCCCTTTTTTATTAAAATGCCCCTTTAGGATAAATTTCTACTGCTCATTTATTCATACACACCTTAAGGCAGCATTATTTGTCCATAAATATTATGTATATTAATTCAAATGCAATCTTACACTCGTGTGCAGGCTTCCCATAAAGTTTTCCCATTGTTGCACCACTGAAGCTGAGATCCTAATGTCATGGAGCTGTAACATGGTTTTTGTTCGGTGAAACCGCATCCCAAAGCCATGCATTAAATCCTCTGGAAATGGAAATTAATTCTCATAAAAACCTCTAACAGCTGTATCTCATACAAGGAGCAGAACAAAGCAGCTCTGGGCATTTATGCTTCCTAAGGATAACTGTGCACATGGATGCAAGGAGCGCCGTTTTCATTGCAGATTTGTGTGTCCCCCCCCGAAAAGATTATTCAGATGTGACACAGGCAGATCAAATGTGCCTGATGTGTGAAGCGCCCGTTGACACAAGATATTTTGGGAAGGGAGATTTTCAGCCGGTGGCGAGAGATAGCACAAGGCAATGCTAAGTGACAGGCTGGTACTCCAGGTTTCATTTACCACCCCCTTCTCTGTACTTCCATTTTCAAATTTGTAAACTCCTTTCTTTCATGTTACTTGCAAAGTGAGAAAGACTTGAGGCCGGTTTGTTTGACAGGATGGCAGCTGTCACTCCACGTAAACATACCCCGAAATGAAAGAGCAATCCAGCACATGGAAGTAGAAAGTCCTGACACTTTAATTATCTGAAGAGATTACAAGATGAAAGTCTTCCTTGAGGCAAATGTATATTAGTATTGATATAGTCATTGTGCTTTTCAGTAAGAGAAATAGGAGTCTGTATTTACATAAGAAACTATAGTGTTTGAGATCTTTAAATATCATATTTATGGAAATGATTCTGAATTACAGCATTTACAAAATAAAAACAAGCTTAAATAAATATTCAGTCCATTAAATAAGATTTTTTCCACAGAAGCAACTTTTTGTGCATATTTATTTCACAATTGAAGTTTGTTGCAATTTTTTTATCCTATAAAAGAAGCATTAAATTTGTTGTGTTTTTTTTTTTCCTAAAAATAAAACTGCAATAATCATTGCAATGTGAAGCCTGAGATTTAAGCCTGAATAAGTATCATTGCTCGCACCACAATACCCATCTCCCACCAATCATGCAACCCCACACCTCTCCAAACTCTGGTGAACGCAGACACTCCAACTCAAGGATTTCATGAGAAGGATTTCAGGGAAGTAATAATAGTAAAAAATATAAATAAGGTGAGAATAACACATAATAGCTGACATTGTCTACAAACAGCATCATAAGGCTTGTGCATTACACGTAAACTAAGTGAAGCTGTTTCATCTGATTCAAAACGACAGTAGTGCCGAACTGCTGTACCCTTATATGGCTCATTAACACTGAACACTGAACAAAGGGAATGTCCCCAGAAAATAAATAAATTATATTTAAAAAAAAAAAAAATCAACACTGGCCAGTTTTGCTTTATCATTTTGAATGATGACCTTTCTCGAGCGTGATACCGCAAACAACTTCCTCATCCTTTTTTGTATTTATCACCTTGAAACACAGTGTGTAACACCACGAGTCAGGAAAGGGGACACAGCAAAGAGCTCTTGATCTCGTTTCCTCTGTAACCACAGCACACACTGTCTTGCTTTTCATGTGGCCAACTCAAAGCATGTCCAAATACCTTTGAAACCTCAGTGCTCAGGGAGCTCTTACTGCAAATAGTTTGTGCAAGATCATAGCATGAATCCACGTGAGTCTTATTTCTTTCCTCTCCGAGTGGAGATAAAAATTATTCCCTGGTGTTTCAAATAAATACAAATGTCTTCTGAGGTGTTAGCATGAGTGAAGTAACAGTATGCAATATTTTACATGGTTACTCTGCCAAATGTGGACAACAAGTACCCTTCTCTGGCTGACCATTCTGTAGGACCTTTTGGATATCTCATTACACATTTGCCTTTTTAAAACCATTTAAAAAACTCATTATGGGAGTAATAATTTGTAACATCTACTGAATTTTGCTGCCAAAGTCTTTCAAAAATATCTATTTTAATATTAATTCATTTATTTGGTAACCATTTCCTCTGAAGTTTGTTACGTTTTAAATGCTGATATAGAAACCAAAGCTCTGTGTCAGACTTTTATTAAACAGGATTTAGCATAAATAGTTCAGATTATAAATACTTCCAAAAGTCCAAAATATGGAACTGGAAGTTGTAAAAATTTTTAGAAGACAACTTGGAGTTATTGCTCTGCTTGGTAAATGAAAGGCAACAGAAATATTCTGCTCCAGGACCTTCAGTCCTTCAGGACCTTCCTATGGGATTCACAGAAAATTCTGCCTTTGTAAATATCGGATGTGGATTTGAAATAGATTTGCTTTAATTAATCCTAGCATAGGTAGCAAAAATCTAGTAGTGGGAAAAACAGCAGCAGGAGGGAGAGCGCTGATACCCACAGCCATGCTGGAATTCCAGTGGGCACAGGAGTGTCCGAGCCTTGGGACTGATCCGCTGGGATGGACTAGTTAACCGGCTACTCTGTTCCTAGCATGTGAGATAAGCAGCAATGCTTGTTCCATTCTCTGAGCCCTATTTCCTTCCACACAGTGCATTTGTTCTGCATATGGCATCGTAACATTAATGTTATAAATTTATGGAAGACTGTACTGTAGCCTTAGAGCTACAGACGCTTCATACTTCCCTTTAGCAGCTTAGTAAAATGCAATAAAAACTGTCTGTACAAAATTTATAATAATGGATGTCAAAGCCTACGTGCCCTCATGGGGTCCCTCTTTCAAGTTAATTCTTGGCTTAGGTCAAATATATCAGTCCGTGTAAGACTCCAGAAGACACACCAGTAGTTTAATACGTCAGATACCGGCTCTGTCACTATAGAAAGGAGTGACATGGAACATGTAACAGTGAGTGCAAACACGGACAGGCTTCATCTGACCATAACGAGGTAATGGAGCAGAGTGGGAGGAACAGCGGGAACAGAAGATCTGAAAAACAAGAGGGAAATTTCACTTCAGTTCCTTTGAAGAACAGGATGGGACAAAACTGATTTCAAGACAAGGGGAGAGAAGATTGTATGTGCTGGGCTTTTGTGTGTTGGCACCACCACCCTCCTCAGCACAGCAAGTGAAAGGCCTCTAAAGGCAATTCCTAGACCAGTGACCAGTTTTTCTGGCCATGCTCAGCCTCTCTGATGCCGATGCCCCAGCACTGACAGCAGCCAAGGCAGGCCTGTCCAGCTCTGCAGCTCACAGGGGAAAGCAGCTCCACCAGAGATGCGAAGAATCGTCTCTCTCCACTGGTTTTAAAGAAAGACTAAGGGAATATTTGTGAATATCTCCCAAGTTCCTACTCCTGCAAGTCCACTGCAAGGTTAATGAAAGCAGCTTCACTACCCTCTTCCTTTTTAACTTGTACAAGAGCAAGCGAGTGAAATGGGATTGCAGATTTCTGCTTCCTGAACTACGTGACTGTTTTTTCTCCCTCGCTCCCTCTTCCTCCCCCACAAACATGCAAAGCAGCAGCCCTACAGACCACAGTGATGCTGTAAAGGTTTGGAAAGAAGGCAAAGGGACACTGTCCCTGCAGCTGAGCTGAGTGTGCATCACCTCTGGCAGTGCAGGCTGCTGCAGCTCGTTAAAGCTTACAGCAGTCGTTCAGAGTGACTCTGCATTGGGGGGTATTCTAGGATCTCAACAGGGAATTCTGCCTTTAGCAGACAAATGTTTATTGTTGTGTAAAAGTCAAAATGCTCCCCAACCCTTTCTAAAGGTAAGCTGAGAGCTGGCAGCCAAGATAGACGAAACCACTTGTGACTTGAAAGCCCTGGCCAAGCTCACACATTTTGCTGTGCAGCCGAGTTTCTGTGGTACACATGAATTTGCTGTTCTGTTTGGTGGATAGTTTCTCACATGTCTGACTGAGTCATTACCTTGCCACAGCTCCGACAGTGGTGCTTCCTGCGAATGACTGTGAAAGGAGCCTTGCATGCAGTGCAGTAGCTGCAGACTTCATCTGGAACCCAGTCAGGAGGATCTGTCAGAAACACAGCAACAAAAGGGAACATAAATCAAAAGGGAATAAAACCAAACATGTGATTACCAGATCCTCAAGGAAGTAAGGAGAGTAAAATATAACAGCAGCTGTTTTCATCTCTGTTTCTCAAGGTGCTTTGCAAACAGCAGCTGGGTGAATTCACGATGCCTAGGAGGGCTCCACTCCCCCCATGTCTGCCAGGCACCCACCTCTGGGCAGAGCACAGCAGGCACTGAAACAGTGCACAGCAGCTTCGGACTTACAAAATATATCTTACATAAATGCAAGTAGCAGGGAAAAGAAAATAAGCAAAATAAAGTATGAAGACAAGGGACTATTAAAGCAGAGCTGGATCACAGGTATTTTGGTCAATGCAACCTGCCATCAAAACAAGCTTAGAGCAGAGATCACTCCCAGCCTCTTCAGCCCTCCCTACAGAAAGGCCGACTGCTTTTCTGCAATTAGACAAGCAACTCCACAGGTAATAAACCCAGAGCCTGATTACCATCTGCTAAATTATTAGGACTCTTACGGGAAGTCACCAGTAACTACGGCAAACCCACAAAATCGAGTGTGCAAGACTTAGCAGAGAAAGAATTCGCCCATTATCACGAACAGCATGTTTCAGTTGTTTATGTCTCCTGTGAGCTCTCTAACCTCTCATAAAAGCCAAGCAGGGAAATGATTTGGTTTTGGCAAAGCAGAAGGTGTCAGGCTCACTTCTGCTGAGCTGCTTCTGCTCACGACAGGCTGACATGACCTCGGAGAGTCCAGAATTACAAATGTAGAAATAACATAGTTGATTGCTTAATTAAGGTGGCAAAAATCTAATGGAGGGCAAAGCAAGTTCTATCCAGAAGGAAATCCATGGACACAGTGAACGTGAACTGCTGTATGCAGTTTCCCTCAGAGTATTATTTACAGCTTGCAAGCCATGCAATTGCTGATTTATAAACCTGACAAGCAAAATCCCTGCCCCAAGAAATGTATTCTCAAACAACAAAATATATGGTGCAGTTAATGCAGAGGTCAAGAGGGTTACAGCTACAGGCAGAAAGAAGATAATTAAATGAAAATTCCACTGTTTTGTTCAAAAATAACCATGACCAGTTTTCACGTCTTTGTCAAATTGCAACATTTGTCAAATTAAAAGCATAAAAGGATATAGCATTCAATGCAGGAAATGCTCAAAAAGCAGATTAATAAAAACAAAGAGAACTTAGAATTTCACTCAGCTTTCATGGGCTCCTCTAAACTATTTTAGAAGTTGAATGAGTTTAAGGAAGTAATCCTTCACTTTGTGGACAAACTGTCTGATAAAAGTTACAACTACAGGGCCAGCAAACAAAATCAGAAGTCCGTGTGCAGAGAAATGACCGATGTGGTGAAAAAAAGGGGATTGCACATAGAAGGCTTCACCTCATCCCTGGGAACAATTCACCAGAAAACATTCTGTGGGGACACAAGGCTACAAATTCCTACTTCAAAGGCAGGCTTTCCTTTAGCAGCAAGGACTGCCAGCTTAAGTCGAAGCATTAGTAACAGTGAAGCCAAGAAATTTTCCTTTCCAATTCTTTTTCTTCTCTGCAACCTCCCTAGCTACTACTACTAGCTTGCCCAGTGAAATTTACTACTAATAACAGTTTATGATGTTGATTTTGACAACTTTGTATCACTTTTACAGAAACCTCTGATCTGTAACCATGGCAAGCCTGATGACTTTGGAGCATCCTTATGTTCTCCAACCAGGATGTTCCCTGGGTTTTCACATATATGCAAAACAAACAAACAAACAAAAACACCAAAAAAATGAACCAATAACAATATTCCTATTTAAAACTTGCCATTAGACTACATAGATTATATTTCCAGGGATTTAACTATCCATTGATTCTCACTGATTTTGAAGACAGCAGAATTTAGGCAGCTATTGAGGCTCTGTGCCACCAGGTCTCCCTCTGAAGAGCTGGTGGAAGCAGATTTGGTAGATGCCTACTTTGCTACCAGTGCTTTATCAAATGCATTGTAGTGCGGGCTACCGTGTTCAACAAGCTACTAATTTTAATATTCACAGAAAAGCCACAAAACACAGGCCCTTTTTGTACACACTGCAGCATGCTTGTAGGATCTGCAACTTCTGTGGCAGCAAGAGCCATAATCTCTCCCTCCCTCAGATCACAATTAGTCCAGACACATTATAAAGTAATGCAATCCCACCACAAAGACCCTGGAGCTCATCAACAGAAAGCGACTTTCTTATCAGCTGTTTATCTTTTGGTTTTTTTAGGGGTTTGTGTTGTGGGTTGTTTGTATGTTTTGGTTTTTTTGGGTGGAAGGGCAGGGGTTTTTTTCCTTCCTTTCCCCCCCAACCCTGCTTTTTTCTCCTGTTGTTGCCCTTGAAATGCAACGCAGAAAAAGTTATTTTTTAATTGATTGTGCATGAATTTGTCTCCATGGTAAATAAAAAGAATAACTGCAAAAAAAACCAAACCCCAAACCATGAGAAAGAGCAAATTTTGATAAATAATGACTCATAATAATCATATAATCCACAGTTCATGGTTACAGAATTACTTGACTGATAGATGAATTAATCTGCAAACTTTGTTTTTATAACTGCATTAAAAATAATTCACAATTTAGTGGTACTCAGTGTATAGAAATAGTACAACCCTCTCTACAGAGCATTCTCCCACAGTAGAGGGGCTCTCTCTACCTCCACGTTGGTGTCACATCAGCTGATTCACTAAATTAATGCATCAGCAGAGTGAGCTAAAGGGCAGATTTTTCCCCAGACAGTGACTCATCAGCAGTAAGGCCCTTTGACGGGGCTCCACAGCCAGCCCCGTGCCCTGTTGCCTCAGGGTTTTAGTGCCCTGCCAACACCCCAACCGCTCACACCAAGATCTGCTGCACTGCAGCACACCCCCAAATAGTAACACTTGGTTATGTAACGGCTTTTAACATTCAAAACGCTGTACAAATGTAATTGCTTTAATCCTCATTGCTACAGTCAGTCAGTGTGCGGGGACAAATCACGGGAGAAACGCCTTGCACGAAATCATACAGTGGTGCAGCCTTGAAATGACATTTGAAATAAGGAACTTTGGGGCATTACCCCGATGTCTTTGCTTCCAGTTGTGATGGAAGAAGTCCTTACACTGAACAGAGAATTTTGAGAGCAAGCACTTAGAAATTAAATGCAATCCTGGATTGGAGCCAAAGTGCTCACCCCTGGCAGGGTAGATGAAGTCCTGAATGACTTGGTCTCTCTGAGTCCATGCAAGCCCCTACAACAATGGGATCCCACTCCTTGATCCCCTTCACCAGCCTCATCTCGTTCAACCTTGGGAGCAGCCTTTCTGACTTACATGTATTAGCGATTGAGTCATTGGGCTTTTTATAGAACAGGTTTTTGAAATATTCTCTGAAGAGCACTCTCAAGAGGGGATAAAGCTTCAATGTGAGGAGCAGAGTGCCTTACATGAATTAAACTCCAAGCATGAGCCTGAAGATGTGCTGGAAGCAGGGCCAGCAGCACTGCATCCACAGGCTTTTTATGTTATAGTCCTTCTCCAGGCTACGCTGCTCCATTAGCTCTGCATGCTGCAGCAAATAGAAACATCCAGTCTCTAAAGCATTATCTGCCTGTGCTTTGGGGATTTGGACAAGGAATGGAGGGAAAACCTTGTTCATGGGCTAATTGGCCCACTGCTTTATCATGCAATGAGAGTTTGCAGAAGTCTGCTGGGAAACGGATGAAGTCCATAGCACAAACATCAAAGAGGAGGAGGAAGGGAAGGAAGGGATTAATGAGACAGAGTACAGAAATAAATTTTAGAAGAAAACATTAAAAGCATGCACAGAAAAAAAGAGAGAAAGGAAGAGAAACAAGTATATAAATGAATAAGAAACAAGTTTAAAGAAAAGGCACAAGATAAAATTTCTCATAAATCAAGAAATTTTATTGTCTTTTTATTAATGTCATGCTGTAGCTTTTAGAATTCATCTTTACATGTCTATGCCACCTCATTAGCTAAAAGTGTTTTCTGCTCTTGAAGTTAAAAGTCACATAAATCCAAGATGCTGAAGATTTAAGCAAATCACAGTCATGATGAAAAAAAATCACAGACACTGTAAACTGTCGAAAAGCACACGTGAATTAATTTTGCTTAAGTATGTGCAATAGTCTTAATGCAGGCCAATCTAATCTTAGGAAACCAAGGAGAACATTTCCCTGCCTCAGAACACAAGAGGAAGAGAGCCTGGACCTGCATCCATCAACGGTGTGGACTGAAACAACATTAGATCAGAAAACTTAAAAGTTCATTTAGTGGTGCTGAGACACAAGAGAGCGGGGGGGGAGGTAAACAATCCTAAAGGTTGCTGAGGCTTACAGAAGGCCTAGTCTAGCAAATCTATACTCTGGTAGAAAACAAATCAGAAACATGCATACCACAGCTCTCTGTTGAAGATCAGCTGCTAAACCCTAAGCTTGTGGTGGTGTTTGTGTTAGGGCCAGACAATTCGGAGAAAATACCCTTTCCTACATCTTTTGTTTTTATCAAGTATTCCTAATGTAGGACTCCAGCTGAAAGCTCCTCCTGCACTGATGTGTATTAGATTACAGAACACACCATGCAAACCCCCGATTATACCTCTACCAAACTAACCTTAGGAGGGCTGTTCCTACAGCAGCCTGTGGAACTTACACCTCTGCAGCCGTCACAGTGCATTACCCTCACAGCTGAAAAAAGGGTCAGATGGGCTTGCTGTAGCTCTTCTGATGAAAGCAGGAATTGTAAATTCTCACAGTTTTAAGCAAGGAAAGTAGAAAACTAGGATGATTTGACTTTACCCCTCACTCAACTGCCAAGCAAGATGAACCTTTTTTGTCCCTCATCACACGTAATTTTGGGCAATTTCTGACTTTGATGTAAGATTCATAACAGGCAATTGTACCAAAGTAATCTTTACCCTTGCTCAGTGTTGGTTACAGCCAGGTTGAAATTTTTTCTATAAATTTTCTGCTTAAACAGTATTATTTGATGAAAATTTTGGGGGTGAAGGAGAAAAGACGTACAGACTTCTTAGCCTCAGCTCTTGTCAAATAGATTTCTTAGGATGGAATTTCAGTCCAAATCTAGAAAGCTTTCACCAAAGCACTGAGCTTTGCAAACCTGGGCTCAAGCCTCTGCTCTGCCCGATTTAACACGACCTTGAATGATGATGTCCTGTGTACATTCTGTCCTAGGACGTGATCAGCAATTAGTTCTTTGGGCAAAATAATTATTTACAAAAAATGGAACAACTCTTATAGAAAACACTGACTTCAACTGAGATATGGTTCAAATTTTTATTTTAAATCACATGGACCAGAGACTTGGATCTTCCATATAACCATTACTTGGAGTCTTCTCTGTAAGAGCCACAACCACTACAGAATAGAAAAAAATTGATAATGTAGATCTACATATGACATACCAGAACATTCAATACATGTATTTTCAGGACAAAAATTTTCAAACCTAATCAAAATCCCAGTTATGAGATTATGGAGCTGAATAAGCCTGTGCTTATCAACATCTGGGATGCTTTCCCCTAAGTACTGCAAGGAAGTCTCAACAAGCTCCACACACTGCCAACAAAGAGGGACAGTCTTTGAGAAGGGAAAAAGGCTCTGAGCAAATTCTTAAAACACAAGTCAGATCAAATTATTGCACTACAACCTAAAACCCGTAAAAATCCTGTAATTCTGCATGCATGATTAAATATGTTCAGCTGATTATAAAACATTGCCTCCATATGGAAACTTGATGCAAGGTTCTTCTCTCGCACAGTGTAAGCAGAGCTGCCCAGTACGGGAAAAGTAAAAAGTCATGTGGACAGAACATGTTTGGCCATTGAACTGTGCAACAATTTAACTTGTTTCATTTAGAAAGCGTTGCTGGTCATTATTAAAAATAACAGAGTTACCCAAGGTGCGTAGAAGACAAAAAAAATCCTGAAGCATCCAGCTAGGGCTAACAGCTAATTCTAGAGTCACGGTGAGTACATTCTGCTCATACAGGAGCATGAGTGGGTTTTCTTGACGCTGACTGCAACAAGAACAAGATCTTGAGCCTTGGGACTATAAACTACTGAACTGTACTTGTGCTGCTGGTTGGGGAGTAGTAGGGACTTCTGATAGACCGAAGTGGGTGGGCTGGAAAGGGATCAGGGCGAAATAGTGTGCTGTTGTGCAGCAAACAGATGCTAACACCACTTGGCACAAAGAGGTATTTGTATTGGCAGCCACAGCAAATCCATTATGTCTGGAGTTATAACTAGGTGGTAGCAAGCAAGGCACTTCTGTGCAGATGCTAAAGGGATAAGGAATGAAAATGCACGTATGGTTGCAGAGAGAGATGAGGTGCTACAGGAAGTATTTTCATGGAATACCAACAGCTTCATAATGCTTTCTGGTTTCCTTGAGAAAAATCTTCAGATTTCTACATGTTTCTTGCTTTTTCTTAGACAAGAAGCATAACTCATTTTCTTAGCCTGCCTTTAACTTCATGAAATGAGTAATTAAAAATGTTCACATTCCCCCAATCGCAACAGATCAATCATCCTGAGTAATAAATTACTCCAAAATATATGTATGGTCAAAACTCAGATTTGCCAAAGCTCACTATTAAAATCACCAAGCTCACAAGGATAAACATAATGCTCCCAAATACGGTGAGCAGGGACTTATGCTTGATAACATTTAAAAATTAATAAAACATACAAATACTTACGAAGACAAAAAATTAAGAAGTTGCTCTGTGTACATCTATGTATATATATGGGAATCTGCTGGCAAATACAAAGCAAGTTTTCTTTTGGGTCTAGAAACATGATCCCAGATGCATAAATGGCAGAAAGACATCAAACTTCTACTTCCCCAAGGACTGTTTTTTCTTAAAACTGTACTACACATTAAGAATGACACAGCTCTGTCCTGGCAGGGATGCATTTATACTGGGTTAACTAAGAGTAGTTTTATTACATTTTCAAACGCGGAGGTTCCGTTTCAGTTCCACTCTCAGTCCCCTGCAAACTTCTTGGTCAGTTTATTATCTATCAGTGGTTTGTCAAAGCCGGAGACCAGGAGCTTCCCAAAAACCTGTGCTGGCTCGTAGCTGACCAGGGCACGAGGGAGAAAGGTAGTACCGTAAAAGTTCCCAGGACACAGGTCCCTTCTGCTGTTACTGCAGTGCAGAGCAAACACCACTGACAGCAAAGAGCCCAACCTGCCGCCTTCTGAGCATCTGCCACTACAATTTGCTTTGAGTTTATTTACAGAACACTGCCTCCACTGGCCATCACCTCCATCATACAACCAGGGCAAGAAATTGTACTATACTTAAAAATTATTTGTGGAATATTGCATAAATGAAACCTATACTCTAGGAAAATATAAATTTATTTGTTTTATATTCTCTCTCCCTATAAATATACAGTGCTTTTTATACTTTATGAAGTATATATGCATATGTTTCCCTGCAAAAAATCTTGGAGCTTTAGGACAGCAAAGATGAACATACATGCCACAGGTTCATCTGTATTTTCGAATGCTTTTGTTTTGGAATGCCAATTAATCTGTAGTTTATTTTATTTCAACCTTCAGAAGGTCATAGGATTTAACTCTTATACCCTTGCCACTGTCAGCTGGCTCATAATAAACATTCATATTTGTTTTACGACCCAGACCAGCTGGTGGGTTTTATATACAATAAGAATGAGAAATCTGACAAAACAAGTGATTCATCTTCATAATCTGAGTAGATGCTGAAACCTTCAGTAGAATCTTAAAACCATTTATTTGTTCAGGTTGCTGGGCTTGCTTTCCTTTTTTTTTTTTTATTACCATTGATTGAATACAATCTTAAACATTCAGTACTTTCGGTTGGAGGAATTTACTTGATAATTGGAAAGAGCCTTCCTGGCAGGCAGCTTTCTGGACCTTCTCAGTTTGATACATGCTCCTGTTCTGCCACAATGGCAGAAGGGAGGAGCTACTCATGTGCTCCTTTGCTTTAAATTGTTTTCACTTTCAGTTGAAATAATTGAGTGACCTGAGGTACAGAAATTATGTACAAAAAAAAGATGTAATTAATTTTGGTGCAATGATGTCAACAGATTGGTGCAATGCTCTCAGACTTCGTGCTGAATCCATTTACAGGGATAACTGTGGTGACTCCTATACTCTTCCTGGTGGCCCGTGGCCCAGATTTGGCCTGGAGGAAAAACCCATCAGGCTTGCTGCAAGAAATAGGGCACCCATGTTCACACAGCAAAGGTTGCCTTAACCACTAGACACCTTCCACCTCCACCCAAACATCACTCAAAGTGAGGGGCTGTTCCTTCCACAGTGACCAGCAAAAATGAGGTATGTAGGGAGGTTTTACAAGGGGCAAAGGCACATGGTTGCCAAGATGAAAATCCTGCTGCAAGTTTGTGCTTCATGCTGAATGCCTTAGGGATAGCAAAACCATGTATGCCATTAGCTAACAATGCTGCCTCAGCAGAAACAAGTTCTGTACAGCGTTACAGTGACCTTGAGGAACAGGGGTCTGGAATGTATTAGAAGCGAGGGGATAGAATGGGTGTTTCTACAGTTTCCTCAAATTCAACAAATCGACCCACTTTGGATATCCCTTTTTGCAGACCTTCTGTGACTTGTTCTGATTTGGAATATGGAGCTCATCTCCATTCTCCCCAGCACACTCTGTCTCTTTGGGATACGGAAAATTCCTGTCCATCAGCAAGTCTGAAGGCCAAGTAACAGTGGACTCTACTCATTAGTTTACACAGTCAGAAGGGATGTAGTGGTTTGTACAAGCAGATATTTACAGCATAATCACTTACACACCAGCCAAGGAAGGCTCCCAGAGAAAGCCTGCAAGGAGACTGATGAAGACATGCCCAAGCTTCCCAGTGAGGCAGTGCAGCTACCAAAAGCAGAGTCCCTGCAGGACCACTGGCTAACTGGCTCTTTAGTGGATGTGTTAACATGGGAAAACACTGGCACAAAGTGCTCATTCTGGCATCTACGTCTGCTTATTCCAAAGGGACTCGGTTATCCCACGAGGCTCTGCTTTCTACCATGCAGGCACACGTAAAACACCTGCTATTTCAGAACAAGGGTGCAGGCAAGGGCTGGTTTTGTTGTAGTTATCTGCATATGCTATTAATACCACAGATTGAGTTTTACCATTCACTTAGGGCAGGGACATAATTGATTGACACTGCCTGGGTGCTGCAGGGCCTCCTGTAACTCCAAAGATTCCCCTTTACCACACTCCCACGTGGCCATAACATCACCTAAGTACCCAGACCATTCTCCTCTATTTCAATAAATAACATCCCAAGTCATAGGCTGCACTTCTCCAAACATAAAACACTCCCCAGGCCAACAGAAGCTGCCATGAAAGGCCAAAGAACCCTAAAAGCTGAATAACATGCCAGGGAAGTGAAGTGACTTTGTTGTGACAAAGTGTACATCCACTGTAAGAAGGTTATTTAGCATCCTGCAGTTCAAGTTCCGTAAGTCAAATTCACCAACAGCATCAGGCATCGATTCAAAACAAAAGAATATGCTTTGAAATGGTAGAGAATCAATCATCTCTTGCATTCTTTTCCAATACAGCCTATACATGGTAAGGATTTTGCCTAAAGATTTGTTCTTTACTGCACCTTCTGTGACATTCTGAATTACAGCACAATAGAAAAATCAATTAAAATGACTACTGAATAGTTCTTTATCTGCCTCCAAATCATCTTCCTCCAGAAGAGATAATATTTCTACATGAATTAGCCCTACTGTTCTAAATAGATTAGATCCTTTAGCCTGCAGCTTCAGAAGGGTAAGCAAGCAAACCATGGGTTTTATGTAAGCACGAAATAAGTTATAAATATGTAGTATTACTCTAAAATCTAATCTTCAAGAGGTCTTTTTTTCCCCCTGTGATTTCTGATCTTTATTACAAATGACATGAACCAATATTTCTTTTCTGTTGGCCACCACCCTCCGCATACAGGCAGAGATACACACTGCTTATCACTCAGTTCTCAGTCATCCTGCATTCCAAACCTCTCACTGGAGAGACAGCAGTGTATGTGGATAAATATATAACAATATATCAGAGTTTTAAAGCACAGGGAAATTACTGCACACTTGAATTTCTGGGAAGCTCAGATACAGTTTCACAGTTGACGGTTGTCTTGTATTTCTCACTTGACCACAGAGATATTACTGCTCTGATAATTGGTCTCCTGGTGTGCTGAAACCACCACTTAGCCTTGAAGATCAAAGCTGATTGCTTTCTTGTTTGCTCCATCTCATACATCTACTTTCTCTTTTCTTATTCTTTGACTGCAAGTGCTCTGATATCTTTTAATCCATTTTTTATACTGTGTTTGCCATAACAGGGCTTTAGTTCATAACAACTCTGAAGCAGCTCGGATTAAAAAAGAGAAACAACTCGTGAGTTTTCAGAGTGCTTGAATCCAACCAAAACTTTGATACTTACATATGCTCTTTTCTTCACTCTTACCATGTATTCAGTGAGATTTGAGCAACCTTGGCAGACTTAACTAATACTACCTTTTTCTTTGAAGTAATATGGTGAAAAATATGAAAATATTAACTGAAATATTTTGATCAAAGACAAAAGAAAAGAGAATATGAAAGGTAATTCTACCATGAAAAAAAGCAGCACTTCCACATATAGCAAACGATATAAAAAACCTCTTCAGATTTGGCTGAGAAGACCCTACTTAGGGCTTTCCAGCTCACTCAGCCCTCAGAAACTTGTCAGATGCACTGTTGTATTAAAGCCTTTACTATACAGACCCTTTCTCCACTGATACAGAGGAATTCACACTGAATATGACAATCTGGAGATAAGAGTTTCATGAAGCTGTAGGAAAAAACCTGAAAGAAACATGCTCAGTTTATCATCTGACTTTGTCTCTAAAACATACTATGACAACATTTTATACTCACTTTCCAGAGCCAAACGTTAAAAGACTTTTTATTTTAATCATCATTTTTTTATCCAGTGTTGTCTCATTTTAATTCGTAGAAAGAAGAAAGTACCTTCAAAGTCCCCATCTCTGGCTTTTGCTGCAAGTTCTGAGGATGATATACTTTCTTGACATAAAGCACAGTCTTCCAATGCTGCATTCCTTAAACCATGATTAACTGTAAAACAATTCAAAAGTACTCATTCACATTTTTCCAATTTTCACTTGAAAGGTTCATGTTAGAACTTCTGTGATTAGACTACAGTAGCACCTCTGTGTACCTTCTTAGACTTCTTGCTTTTTCTTTACCCTGACACAGTGATTTAAAAGTCTATTCTTCTTTGGAATGATGACAGAAATGAAACATGCTGCTATTACAGGACATGCAGTCCCCTTACTTCCAGTAGTTTAGCTGCATCCTATACTTTATTTCCCAATTCTTAAATTGGATCCTTTTAAAGAAGTAGATTATGAGAACAATGACACATTCCCTAGGTGAATAACACACATCAAATACGTACCAAAGAGAAACGTCATTCCAAAAGTCCCTGACGTTTATTTGCTCATTTTGTTCATGCCTACTTTTGTCAATGTCTTCTTTTTAATGCAAGAGTTTATCCATTAGAAATTATATCCAGCCAAGTACTATTAACTAATATATATTTCCCAATGATAATTCCTTACAGCTCCAGTTTCTTTATTACTCTTATTTGAATGTTCAGGAGTTCTTCTATTCTCTTTTTGGATTCTGTCTAACCCTATTTTATTTTTTTTTTTAAACAATGAAAAGACCAGTCTCTTCACATCATGACATGCTGCAACCACAGAACTGTTCTGGAAGTTTCAACCACAAATAATAGAGAACTGTAATGCATGTTGTGCATTATCCCACTGCAGAGTTGGGTTGGATTGGAGGTTTTCCTGCTAACTTGATCCAACTTTTAATCAAGCATGTCACATACAATCATCAATGCTTTTAAACGAAACTAAGAGAAAGGAAAAGTTTTCCATCAGGAGGAAAGGAAGTGGGGAAAAAAAAGAGCTCTGATCACCTTTAGATGCTGATAGTTCTAATCATAACAAAGGACAAAGGTAATTGCAGTCTTGCTGGGATGACATGGTTATTTTTAGATAAGTTAGCAGACTTGCCACTTTGAAAAAGAAATAATCAAAATGGTCACAGAGAAAAAAAAAAATCTTTCACTGGCTCATGATCTTGTTCTGGTTCCATTATTTTAATTATCTAGAATTAAAATGTGGGTATTTTTCTATTTTGAAGCCAAATTCTCATTCTCATCTTATAGTCTGCTCTTTGGTAACACACAGGAACACATGTAGCAATATGGAAACAGCAGCTGCACTCTGAAGTGCACTTTATTCTTCAGTATTTGCCTTAAGACATACTCCTGTGCACCTATACTTGCAGTGATTTCAACCTGTTTACAGTCTGTTTCCATGACTTCTTTTAAACTTAGGTCAAATCACTGTACAGTGAGTCCTGTCAAAAAGATAATAGTATGTTAAGGGAATTCTTGTCAAATAGTTCATGGATCCCTATTGGGCTATCAGCAGAAATTTACTATAGATCTCTTTACCTTTCTTCTGCTTTTCCTTGTCTTCTGTTTCAGGTTTGGTTGCCATAACTTCAAACAAAGTCTTTAGGATACTTCTCAGATCACTAGCATAGTTTGTCTGCAGCTGGTCAGCAACACCTTAGGAGTTCAAGAAAATGAGTAAACCATTACTAGATTACTACACTGTCCTTAAAAAAAGTTCTTAAATTTGCCGGTTGCTACTAGTGGTGGCTTCATTTATTTTTAGGGGATTACTTGCTCATGTTAGGAATAAAAATTGAACATTTAATTAAACTAATTCTCCGTAATGGTCAAATTACATTCTGGTCTTTATGTTACCAAGCAAGTCAATACACATCTTCCTTATCCTTTGGCAGGAAATACTGAGAGATTCCTTTTGCATGAAATTAGAACTGCTGCATCAAATTTCATTCCTTGAACACAATAGGACACCACCATAAAAAAGAAAGCACTTTGAAGTCAAACCTGAGACACATCCAAACTCTTTGTCGTTATAGATCTAAAATGTTTGCATCTCTGATTCTGTAAGTTCCCATCAGGTAACAGGTCCTTCTAGACCAGACTGCAACTCAGGCCCCAAAAACACAGTCCTCCTGCAACTGCATCTCTAGTCTTTTCTACCATAACTTTATGTGCACCAAAAAAAAAAAAAAGGAAAGGAATAGTTTATAAATTCAAAACAAAAGGTGACTCTCATACCTGAGATACAGACAAAAAGGCGGTGAATGAGATCATTACTGCCGTGAAATCTAGATCTGATCTTCTCTCGTGTGGCAATTTTAGCAGCCTGCAAAGCAAGCTGGATTTCTTCCTGATCGATGTCATCAGATGAACAAGAACTTGTCATTAAACTGCTGTCGGAGAAAAAAAACAATGTAAAGGAAAGTAATGTAAATCTTCACTCAGTTGTTCAGGATGTTCAGCAAATCCTAAAGGATTTATGACTCAGGCAAGACTCTACAGCAAACTGGAACTAATTGCTGTAAATTCTTGTTGAAGTTAATCAGCACACAACCAACCACCATCACATTTGACTTTCACTCTGACACAGCTGCAAAAAATTTTTAAGCATAAAATCACTTGTCCGTATTTTATTGCATTTTTCCTTAGCTATGACAAAGTGCTGTGCCATTTTTCACATTATCTTCTTCTGAAAGCTCAGTCCTGAGAACATAACTCCACCAAAAATCCTGAAGGGGAATATCAAGCTAAAAATGTGAAGGTCAGTTCTGAAGTCAACTTAGAAATTTATTAATGTTGAAACTAATGTGAAAAAAAAGGAAATTCTGAATTATGTTACCTTAAAATAGCAAGAATAGAATCTAAATATAACCTTACCAAAACAAGTGGAAAGAAGAGTCATAAAATACAATTTACACAGTACAGATGTAGATTAGTCCCCTTACAAATATAACAGTAGAAATTGCTGAAATGTCAAACTATTGTAAAAGAATGGCTCATCAACTCTAAAGAGATTAAAACGTGTTCACCAAATGTCTACCTAAAATTTATATTTTCTTTTTAAAACAAGATGCCAGGCATTCCCAAACCTTTACACCCCAACCCCCCTTGCCATTTTCCTCTTATGGAAAAGAAGCTTGAAAGAACCTCAGACCACAGGGAAGATTTGGTAGCAATCTTCAAATCAGGAATTACATAAAGTATTTGTGAATCAAGATGATTTCTTTAAAAAAGGAAGTACTTAGGGGAAAAGTAGCACTTTGCCCTTAAAAATCCTTAAATGTGAGTAAAGGGAGTGCAGGATGTAATTACACTGAAGCCCTAAGGATTCACTGTGCTGACCAAAGGAGACACAAGTCTTCTTACTCTACTACATTCCAGGACAGAAAGAACAGTAAACAATTTTTCTACACATACTGGAAAAAAATTCATATTGCCATTTATCACAAAAAGCTGGACTATCTTACTTATAATCATACTTTTGCTCTCTAAAACTCCAGCACTCCTTACTCTGCAGACAACTATGTGTTAAAAAAAGGAGTTACTAACTGCATAATAGCATGTATAACAAAAGAAGTAATTTCTAACACATTTCAATCTGCTTTTATCAAGTGCAGAAACATTCCCCACCTTGCAGATTCCATACCTATTGCAGTATGCATGAACAATTATTTCAGGATAAGACACATAAGTAACATTTATAATTACTAATAACAAAATTTTATAGAATATAGTTTTGAGATTCTACCTGTAGGTTCCACATGTAATCCTTTGAAATGTAAAAAAAATAATTTATTAGGCCATGCAATCTTAAAAGCCCTAGGAAAAACAAAACTGAAAATAAATAAGTACTGGAGATTAGCTATTGATAGAAATATCAATAGAAGATGTGCATCACGAGTACCTTAACTGGGTTCCCATTCTTTCAAACACAGAGTAAAGAGCAGGCTTGCAGGAGACTCATTTGGTTCACGTGATCTCTTGCTACTAACAAAAGAAAATCCTTGTAAAGAGATGTTATTTCTATGTTTGCAGTTCTGGCAGCACCATGACTGACTGGGTTTATTAAAGACACTGAGAACCGAGTGAGAATTCTCTCTTTCAATTTTTCTTTGCTTTTTCGTAGGGGATATAATATATCTATTATAATAGCAAGCCTGGCAGTGTGGAAAGGTCTGTGTGCAAGACAATGAAGAGGTCATGTAAGAACAGAGCTTATGAAGGTGTAAGCTGAAAGGTAGTGAGAGCCAGGAAACAACTCCTGACTTGCAGTGCTGTGCAGTTAGAGGATTGCCTCTTCACACAAATGCTCTCGTATGCAGATGAAGGAGTCTCCCTTGTTACATGGCTCTATTTTTTCTTGTTTTTTAAAAGAATTTTTCTTAGTGATATACACATTTGTATCATAAATTGCATGGAGCTCCTGACAGAGCCAAATGTAGCCTATGTTAGTTACAATGGTCTTGTTGAAACTCCTGATACACAAAAACCTTAGTGCAAGAGAAAGCAGGGGCTGATTCAAGGATGACTCTTCCCTCCAAATCACAGTTGAAGAAATATTTCAAAGTCAGGTGTTAAGTGGGCAGAGAGCTGTGAAGAGTGCTTTTCAAGAACATAAACTACTTGGTCCTTTCCCATTTTGCAGAAAGGAAGAAAGGCTCATTCCACAATTCTGACCAATTTTAATAATAATTTTTGCCTTTTCGAGACTCTTCCAAATGGGAGGAATGCAGTTTCACCTACTCCCCCCCGAGAAATGTGGTCTGACCTACTTCTGTACCAGACTACTCTGTTAGATTCTGTGGTTGTGTCATTAAGACTGGTCATGTCACCACAAGACTGGCTGGAACCGTTTTGCCCTCAAAATCCCTAGCACAGAGCACATACAAATTGCTTCAGCACTGTGAAATGGATGGGTAGCATGTATGTACACTCACATTTATAACACATGTTCATATGCACAGTCACATGTGAAGTACAATATCCAAATACAGAAGGTTCAGAAAAAAGGATATTTGGTACTTGGGATTGCTTGTGACACTGCAAAGAAAGATGTGAATGCTCCAGAATAATTTAAAACTGGACTTAAGAATTACTATGGAGTTAAAAACAATTACTCTGCCTTTATCAACACAACCAAGTCAGATTTAGACAAAAGTGACTTCAAAGAATGACTAATTACCATCTGTTCTTTACTTTAAAACACATCTTACTGTAAAAGAATGTAGCCAGAAAAATTAATATCATAGAGACAGTTAGAAAAACTGTAAGAACAGAAACACTGCAATTGTTTCAGATAAACAGCAAAACAGACAGGTTTTTTTCTAACAGGGTATCCCAAACAGTAATGATTGCATCTGTGCAAATAGATTTCTCATAATTTTTTAAACTGATATTACATAAAACAAACCTGAAATTTGATCTGCACAGTTCAATTTACCTTTTTTTTTTCCAGTTCCATAAGGAATACCTTTCCTACGTGGCTTACCTAACATGCATAATTTGGCTCAACATTCCAAGCTGATACCAGATGTGTAGGAAGCATTTCATTAATGTCAGACTACATTCAAATCTGTAATGTTTCACAAACAGCATCTGCAGAATCAAGTCTCACTGCAGAATACAAATAGCCATACTATACTACAGACAAGTCGTCATTCTCTCAACTTTTTTCTTGAAGGGAACCCTGAATTATCCAAGGAATTGAAGAGATAAAACCAAAATATGCATGGAACTCCCCTTGTGAAATGTTTATCATATACACAATGCTTATAATGTATTTCTTTTTCAAACTGTAAAAACATTGCAAACTTAACACATCTAAAGATGAACATAAAGAAATAAGATTTTATATCAAAGGTTGATTCCAAACAGTAAACCTGCTTATACTTTATAAAGGAACAGGTACCCTTTGGTAGATACAACAGATTAGCTTTTTGCTTAAACTTGGCTAGCATATACCCATTTTAAAATTACACTTCCTTTTTAATGTTAAAAGAGTTTATTAAGACTCTTTCAACCCTTTCAAGATGTATCTCTAGAACCGTTGCTTGGTCTCAAGGTTTGTGAAATTTAGTCAAATACGTACAAGCAAACAGAAGTCAATAATGTAATTGTATGCAATATCATCTTTCACCTGTGAAAACAGTTTGATTTACAGCTTTTACATTCCAAAGGAGATTTGTGAGCCAGGTTAAGTAGTAGCACACATACATAATGGAAAACAGGACTGTGGAACAAGGTTATGATTGACATTTTCAGAAGTGGCCAGACACCTGTGATACTGTAAGGTTTTGTGCTGTATTTGTTGGTCATTGACACTCATCCAAGAACAGCAAAAGCAGTTAAGTCTAAAACAAAACAACCAAAGTAAATTGACTGAAAATTGGTCCAAACGTAAGTATTTTACATTTGTGCTCAAAAAATAGTCAAGAGCTGTAGAAAGCTGTAACCACTCATAGACATCTCCTTCCAAATTTGTCTAGAAATGTTTGGTTCTTTAAACCTGAAATCTGCTCTGAACAAATGCAAAACATATGAGATTCTCTGAAAGAACCTGTCACTACTAACAAACAAATCTTCAGAGTATCTTAAGAATGTATTAAATATACAGCAGTGACAGATAAAAAGAATTTAAAAGCTCTATGTATCAAATATGTTGAATACAAAAAATCAACTGAATGATCATGTTTTCAAACAAATTCAAAAAAATGTTTTTTAAAAAAGTGGTTCGCTTTTGTTTCTTTGTCCTTCAAAATCTTAGATCAAAAGCAATAGGTGGTCACTACTTGCAAAGGAGAAAACCCAACATATTCATTCTACTACACACTGTAGAATTGGAGAATGGTTAGGGTTGGAAAGGGACCTTAAAGGTCATCAAGCTTCAACAGAAATATGTGACACAATTATGTCATCGAATTTAAAAGGAAAGTAAGACCACTCTTTTGGTCTCTGATTTCAGGCAAGGTCTTCAATTACAAATAATTTTCAGGAATAGATTTCCAAAGATTGTCGGTGGTGCCTTTAAACAGAGAAAGCTCAAGTTTCAGCCAAACTCATGCCAACCAACTTTAAGAGCAAAACTCTTAGAAGTTCTATGAACAATAATACAAATATTTACTAGAAAAGAATTTACTACAGAATTCAGTATATACCCTTACCAATTATACTATATAAATACCTGTGACTCCAGGGATTCCTATTCAGTTTGCTCTGGAAATCTCCAGCAAACTACACAAGCACAGTCAGAAGCAGGACAACTATTTGCAATAAAACAGGTAACACCTTCCTGATGTACTGTGAAATCAAAGCTTGTGAATCCACTTCAGTGAATTCAAAATCTTGTGTATTAAATGGTACTATTGTGATGCAGAGGATCAGCCAGAGATGCATTTTGAGACCAAGGTGCTCTTCAGGACAGGTTTATATGAGCTGTATAGCAGCAGGTGAAGCACCTTCTACAGTAAGGAAATTGTTAAAACAAAACTTTGCAGAAGGTTTTGTGATTTCTCACATTCTTAATGTCCTACATAGAAGGACATTACAGTTATAAACCACGTTGAAAGTTTTTACAAAGGGACAGTAGCCCGATTCTTTAATATAAATTAGGGTTCATTTAAAAATAGATGAGAGACTACCTAAAAATTATCAGACAGTGCAGTTCCTTGGACTTAAATGACATCAATTAATTTGCACTAATTGGCCTTAACAAATCTCTCATGTCCATTATTTAATGCCACATGTTTTGAATAATGAAAAATATACACATGTATAGATATATCAGGTCCATGAATTTCCCTATATACATCAGTACATTTAGAAGATTCTAGTTCTTACACTATTTCTTGAAACATATTACCATGAGCTCCATGGCTTTCATTCTGGCCCATACAGAACTTAGCACAATGTCCACCTTATGCTCTGTGTACAATATCAAAAACAAACACTTTTTAGCCCATCTATGACCTTTAAGGTTCTCTCCCATTTGAATTTTTTCATACTTATGGTAAATAAGAAAAAAAAAAAAAAGAAACCAAAATGTTTGCAGGCAAATCTATGTTATTATTGTTTGCACAGTAAGTGGTACATTGCTCCCACTTATATTTGTATAGGCTGTAAGTGGAAATCTCACCACTAACCTGTCAGCCAAACTATTACTCTTACTTTTCTACTTCACAAGGCTGCAGTCAACTCGGGGTTCCAATTTGCTAAAAATAACAAACAATAAACTTCAAAGGCCATGTAAAGGAACAAACACAATAGTTGGGAAAAGACAAAGGTTGCATACATGAAGAACGACGAGAGGAAAATTATACAGGTTTAGGTAAGAGAAATGTAACTCTGTATAAAAAACCCCACTACCTCCCATCCTATTTTGTGCAGTATCTCTAGTGTTTCTTTTTGGATTCTCTCAGAAGAAACACAATAAACAGTAGGCTAGAACTTCCTGGTTTTTAAGGTGCTAGTTTTGATATGGTTGGAAAAAAACCTGTGAAAGTCATGGGTTCTTACAATTATTTTAAGTGAAGAGAGTGGCTAGAAATCAATTGTAGAGTCATTTAAACCCAAGCCAGAACATGTCTTATTATTTGGGTAATAGCATATATTTATTTAGCCAAAGACTATGTTTTAAGGAACAACCCCAGAAGCTACATTTAAAGCAGACTAAAAAAATCTTCAATGCAGAACTTTATTTCCTGACTTTTAAACCCTAATATTTTATTAAGTCAATAGAGTTTTAAAATTTAATCCCTTAGGTATTTTCTCTTTGTTTTAAGAGAAAAGGTTAAAGGGAGCGGGGATGACCCCCACCAACCCACCCTGAAAACATGTCCAAGGCTTCAGAACTTTATCTTGAGAAACAAGTAATATAACTGCATGCAAATCCCTCTAGCTAGAAATCACCAAAAGAACTGGACTTGACAACAGTATTATCACATGTATTAGTAATGTCCAGCTCCATTCACAGTAGGACATGTGCTAGAAGCCCCATCTGCTGTCAACCTTTTGAATTCCTCAGTAGGGGGAATTACTTTCCATATACTGCAAGATTTGCAGAAGCCCGTTCTTAGCTTCTTTTGCCCCTGTGGGCAATCTGAGGCTGGCTAATTAAAATAAGGAATTTGGCTAACGGGATTATCCATATGTCCTAAATGATACTTTCAGCCAGGAAAAAGTCCTGAGCACTGAAGATGGTTGAATTCAAAATCAATATCAATAACTTCTGCTCCCATACCCTGGCAGCTTCTGCAGCTGCCCACTCTGTTGGAAGAACATCTCCTTGCATCTTTCCTCAGCTCTTCCAACCTCAAACTCCAGAGCATTTCTCATTTGGACTGCAAAAACCACAGCTGTTAAAGCAGCATCTTGCTAAACAGACCCATGATAAGAAACTCTACCTAGATAACTGGTTTATTCAAACTCATTACCACTTTAGACTGGGTTTTCAGACGAATGCAAAAGTCAGTATTTCAAATAGGAATTAAAATAAACAACACTGCCAGTGCAAAATATATCAACTTTTACAGTGCTTTCTCCCACATAGCTGTTTTGGTCATTATAGATAAAACTTCTGTGAGTGTGCATATGAACAAATAACTGAAGCATTAGTAATCAACACAGCTGCTTTCTAACCATCAAATGAATGTTAGAAAGTACCACATTTACTGCTTTACTTAAAATTTAAACCATAAATGGATAAAAGTTAAAGTTATTGTGAAATTCAAGAAAAAACAGAACTGAAAAAACAAGAAGTTAGAATATTGCTTAGGTTCTACTACGATTTTTTCAATTCCACCATGACATTGTTTTCTAACACTTCCTTGCAATCAAACATACGTTTAAAGCTCTCACTCACACTGCAAAAGGATAAATAAAATGAAATTAGAGCACAGAAATATTTAAACTTCAAAAATATATCCTGAACTGGAAAAACTGAAAGTGAAAACCACGAATAGTATATAGCACTTATGACAAAATAGTATGGAATATCAGCTCTGGTATCCAATACAGGGATAAAAACCCACCAGTTCCAGCTTTTACTCTTTACCCAGAACTTGACACAGGACAGACAGAACCTGGATACCTGATACTAATACTTTCAGGGGCAAAGAATAACTTCATACAGCTTTTCAGCAATATCCTCTGCAATACATAAGCCACTATTCTGCATGGCATCGTAACAAGTGAATTAATTTAGCATCCAATTCCTGCAGATACACTCTCGAGTTGCAACTCCTGTGTGAGGCAGAAACAGAGATGGAAAAGCAGCCTTGAAAAACATTCTCCAGTAAGAGGAACTCTGAGGGAAACTTATTAGCACAATATTTTCACATTTCTTCCATCAGTTCCCTCAAAAAATAATACGGAACAAGCAGCAGAAGCATTAAAGCATCATAAGGTTTAAGAGAATCCCATAGGAATTCCATATCCAGACGTGGGAGTCAAAGCTGAGAAAAGCTAATTAAAGTATTAGGTGGAGTCTTAAAATTTTAATTAGAAAAGAAAGATTTCTCTTCATTTTTCACCTTCAATGTCGCTATAAGTATGAGGAAATCCTCTTTTTTCCTCCAATCTAATTGTGATTTTACAATGTATCTGTAGGCATTGTCAAAAACTCTGCAAAACTGCAGTTACTATAGTGATTTTAATTACACATAATCTCAATACTCCCAAACATGCTATTCAAAGGGTTTTACTGGGGAAAAAAACCACTAATCTGCAAAATAAAATCTAATTTCTGAAAGCCAGTAATTTTGTTCTATTAGTATCACAGGAAACACCAAGTGACATTCAACAACAGATTTTTTTTCACATCACTAAAATGAACATGATTATAATTGTGGCCAAATTACTAAAAATGAAAATTACAACTGAGCTATGCAGAAACAAGAACACAGACCTATTATGATCACTTTGTGTCAGTCTCCAGCCAGACAATATGCTTGATATGCCACTTGGAATATAGCCCCCAAATGGCAAATTTTAGGGTGTCTACCAATTCTGCTTGAACAGTCTTATTGCCTCTGCCACTGATGCTAGTCAGCTTAAAATACTGCCCTATTTTACTTGATTTACACAGAGAGCAGTATATTCTATATTTACTTCAACCACATCGAACATTTTAACACCTCTAAAATATGAAGTCTATTATTTTAATAGAGAAAGACCAAAAAACTTGAAACAACTGAATTTTCACCTTCTCACTGCAACAAGCACTTGTTAACAAGTAGCTTACACAAGGTGCCTGGGATATTCCTTGAGAGGATAAAATCTGCAACAGTTACTTGTTACTAAAGACAAAGATAAGCATAAAATATAAAATACCATGTAGAATATCCTAGAAAGGAACACTGTAGCTTAGAAAATGCTGCACCATTTGGAGATTTAATTTTTTTTTTGTCTTGCGGGGTGAAGAACAAGATAGGCATGAAACACATCAAGAAGAATCCTGGCGGTGAAAACCTAGAGACATCTGCTTCAGTCACATATGTCTCACTGACTAAAATCATAAGCAAAAGCTGACAGACCTCATCAACACTGACTTTTTTGTTTTGCTAGTACTGCTCAGCTGGTTGTTGGGGCAAGGGATTTAGAAGCAAAACAAGAAGGCTGTATGCAGCAGCCTGTTTATGTATTAATAGTGTCCTCACACTGCATGAGTGACAGAGCTGTACAAAACAGCACAGACTTTCAGTGCCTAAGACATACACAGACAGTTTGCAGTTCAAAATCATTAGGCAGGAAGAGCATCTATACTGGGAGTCAAGTCAGATTTGCTCAAGGTATAAACCCCTTTCTCTTCCCACAACTCTTTTCACTGAGCTCTTTATTTCCCTGATTCCGGTACAGTACATGTAAAGCCATTACTAACTAACAGCCTTTTTCAGATTATGAGCAGTCTCTCCACAAAAAAAACCTTGACAGAAAAAAAGGGGGGAAAGAAAATCTACAGTAACGTACCGATCAAAACAAAAATGACAGTACCAAACATTAATGCAGAATTAATCCGCCAGTTTGCATAGTTTCAAATATAACCTGACCAGGTTAACAATGGTAACAGTGCAAGACAGGAGAACTGAAGACAGAGCTGATCAGGTAGACTGACACTTCAGTTCAAATACATTGTTAATGTATTTGTTGTCCTCCATGCTATCATCTGCAAGATCCCCAGAGTAGTTGTGATCTCTGTTGAAACCTAGGGCATCGTGCTTTGATAGCATAAATTCTGTACCATGAGATGAAAGAACTCAATTCTCCTACTATAATTTACAGTTCTGGCAAATTACCAAGTTCTTTTCCCTTCTTGTATAATTTTTGAGGCACTGAAATAAAACCTGTTTTTGTAAGAAACTGTCCACCCCTAAGAATTTTGCTTGATCTGCCAGTTGGGCAAGAAACTGGCTGACAGTTCACACTCAGGGAGTGCTGACCACTGGTTTATACTCAGGCTGGCAGCCTGCCACAAGTGGGAATCCTCAGGGGTGGACACTGGGCCTCACGCTGTTCATGACCACCAGGAACCATCTGAGACTGCGAGCACCATCGCCAGGTTGGCTGACCCTGGGTGGAGAGGTGGATGTGCCAGCAGGGAAAGCCATCACTCAGACCAGGACAGGTTGGAACAGAGAGTTGGCAAGAACAGTGTGGAGTTTAACAGAGACAAGTGTAATGTCCTGCAGCAGTGACAACACCAAAGAGCCCGGGACAGGCTGGGATCCCTTGCTGTAGGGGGACCTGGGGGTCCCAGTGGACAACAGGCATCAGCAGTGAAGCTGCTGCAGCAGGGAAGGCAAATGGGATGCTGGGATGCACCACAGGGGCACCACTAGCAGAGATGAGAGATGTGACCATCTCAATCTACCAAGTGCTTGTAACTGGAGTACTACTTGTGTCTAGTTCTCATCCCCACAGTTCAAGAAAAGACACAGACAGTAGAGCATCCGAAGGAGGGCCATGAAGATGATGGAGAACCTATCCTACAAAAAGAGACTGAAGGAGTTGGGTATTTTATTTCCTGGAGAAGAGAAGGCTCCAGGGATCTCACCACAGTACAGCAGTACATAAAGAGTGGCTATAAAAAGGAGGGACTCTTCTCAAGATGCCACATGGAGAGGACAAGTTGCAATGGGAGAAGTTTCATCTTGATATAATGAAAAAATACTTTACACTAAGAACAGGCAGTCCCTGAAAAAAACTCGCTTGGGATGTGGAAGAGTCCTCATGACTGGAGGTTTTCAAGATGCAACTGGACAAGGTACTAGATAATCCACCTAGGCTTACTTTCCAACAAAAAGTTGGACCAGATGATCTTCTGAGGTCCTTTCCAACCTGGGCTGTTTCATGACTCCATGAACTGACTGGCAAGGCACCTTCAAACAGCCTCCTGCAAAACACCATCTATTTCTGCAGCAGGTAACTAAAATTTCAGTTCTTAAATATAAGAGATTTCGTATTCTAAATACCGCAATAACCTTCCCTGCCTTGTTTCACACATGTGTCTTTATACTAACAGGGATATACTCAAAATACACATAAAGTAAGCCATATGCTTCAACTATATTCAACAAGCCAATGACCGTGGGATCTACCCGCATGTACACAAATACAGATATTCTAACTGAAATAGCCAGATAAATATCCCACTCTAATTGCTGGCAGTCTTGCTGTTTTGGCATAAATTTGAGTCACAATTCATTGCAGATGCTTCCTTTTACAGACCATAAACAGGCTAAAACTTCACCACAAATTTTTGTAAATACTTAAAACAGTAGAAAAACGTACCACAACCCCCCAGTATTTAAGCTGCAAAGACATATCTAAATAAATAAAGAAAAAACCAGATACCTGTTGACTACAGAAGGCATCTAATGTATCATTAGGATTAGTTTTAAAAGTTATTATTTATATTTAAAGTTGTCATTTATTGGCTTGTCATAACCTTAAAATGAAGAAATAGGGTTTACCATCTATTCTAGCAGGCAAATATTTGAATACAGAATTCATTAGTATTTCTTCCTCCCTTGCACTTTTACACCAAGAACTTCAATGACGTTTTGAAATCAGCTAATTGCAACCACCTTGTTCTTCTGTTGTCTCATTTACTTTTCCTCATCATTCCCAAAGCAACACTTTTCTTGCATTTTCTAGCTCCAGTCTTTCAAAGAACTTGATATGCTTAAGGAATGCACCTAAGTCCTCTCATTCTGTTAGCAGATTAGGTTCACTTAGGTTTCCCCTCAAAGTAATGGCTATGTCAGGATCTTGTCCAATAATCCAAACATGCTGAAAGCTGACAAATTCCTGCAGTTTATTTTTAAAAATCACTGACTTCACTACTTCAAGCACTGAAATGGATAAGATTTCAGAGATGTATTTTATTACCTGCCTGTTTATGATTTAGTAAGTTATAGTTATACTAAAAATGGTTCTCAAAACAACATTTATGGAAAGAAACCATTAATAAGGAAAAACTGGGTGGATTTTTTTTCCTGGAGCTGGTATATCAATGGACCTATTGCCACTTCCCTGCTGTAGGGCAATTTTCACTCAAGTCACTGATGTACAAAAGACTTGGGCATAGTCTTTGAAGTCTGCATAAAAACACAGTTTCTCTGAGACTTTCTGAAATACACAGAACACATTTATTCCTTGCTAGGAAAGCTAACTACTGGTGTGGGCATCTCAAATCTGGATACTGCTTAATAAACATTTTGCAAAAAATTATCTTCTGAACTGGGCTGAAGTTTTAACCATCAGACCTCTGAGACTAGAAAGCGGAACCTTCTACACAGATCAGGTGCCAGTGAAATCGTCAACCTTTCCTTAGCAAAATCATTTGAGAAGCCCTCCGTATCTTTATTTCTTCCCTAATTTGTGCTCTAGCAACCTTGAGCAAAGTTTACAACTCTTTTTCAAATTACTGTGTGAACAGTCAGCAATCCACGTATGCAACCATGATTCTCATTTAAGACTGAAAATCTTCAACCCAGATGCAATTCAACAAATTAATTACACATTTAACCGAGGTTTCCGCTTTTCTCCAGTGACTAAACGGGGAACCTTCAGGAACTCCAAATTTAGGAGTTTGGTGCCTAAAATTAGGTGGGATAAATATAGCTCTAAAAAAATTACACAGCGTTGGTTGATGATTGAAAATGTCCAAGGCAGTAAATCATAGGCTGACTTGAAACAGCCTCTTTAACTGGTCCCAAATGGCTCCTTACAGTCCTGACAGGTTTTTCCTCCCAGTAAAATCGAAAATGGCAAACAACGACCCATGGGTTGAATGGTGTTCTGGGATCCAAGGAGCGAGAATTTTCTTCCTGGTTCTCCATTTGGAAAATGGATACTGACTACTTACTGGCACAAAGGGGTTGCTTACATTTCACAGGAGGCTGGAAGGCTACATAAATGTATTTCAAGAATTCTATGTTTACTCAATTACTTTTCAGATAAAACTGAAAATGTTACATATAATTTCTAATTGTTGTTAAGTGAAAAGAGCAAGACATTAAGTATGTTAAAGTCACATATTTCAGAAGAAAATGAAACAAAAAACAATTTAGGTATTATTTTGGCTATGTCAGAAAAAAGCATTTTAGAGATGGCATTTGCAAGGAACATGCTTGTTGTAGTAAACAAATAATGCAACTCTAGAGAAATTGTTTAATAGGCAAATAAAACTCTTTAGGTAAAAAAAACATAAAAGAAGAGGGAAGCCCTTTAAAAATAATGTATCCTAAAATATAATACAAGTAGATGTACTGAATATTACATTTCTATGCACAAAGATCTAGGAACATACTGTTGTGAAGCAGTTAGATTTCTAAACTTTTTTTTCCTTCTTTTACTTCATTAAAATAAGTCATTAAAAGGAGTTTAAATTTTTTTCAAACTAAGTATTTCAAAAGGGGAAATTCCTATCATTATAGTCAAGCAGGCAGCTGTTTTCTTTTACTGGACCACAAACTACTAGATCTCCAGTAACATCACTCAGATGCAGAAAAACAGGCAACTTAGATTTTGCCAAATCACCCAGGGATGATACAATGCTATAGTTCAGTGGACAAGAGCCCAAAGGAACATGTACAAATACTGCCTTATAAATCAAACTTTAATTTACCTAAGCATCAATAAAGTGGCAACTGCAATACTAACATATGAAGGCAGTACAGTAAGGCCTTGAAAAGAGGTGGTGTGCCTAATGAAGACTTATTCTCACTGCTCCAGTTATTCCTGAAGAGTAAATGAGGCTACTTCTACCACCCGTTCAGACAATGTTGTGTGAAAGTGTTTGATGTATACAGTATTTAGAATAGGGCAGCTGTTGCATGCAGGTAAATTGGGTTTTGTTCGAAGAACAGTCGAAAGGAAATCTATTTCAAAATTAAAACAATGAAAACCAGTTTTTGTTGCATCTTTCTGTCCTTATTTAAAAAATACAAAACTCCAAAAAAATTGAGCTTGAAGACAGATACAGCCTAAAAAATCCATAATTAGTATTTTTAGTATTCCATCTATCACTATTAGAAAAGCCATTTTACTTTCTCTTTTTATCCCCAAACCTAGGCAAAATTTAAAACTCCTAAAGTTCAAATGAAGTGCTGGGTAGAGACGAACAGATGAAAAAAAGAGGGCACAAGAGGCAGTGGAGGAAGATCTATATCAGCTGAATTTCATATTGTCTGTACCAGAGTAAAAACGTTCTTGCATATACACTGTATGCAATACATCACATAGATATATGTTACACAAACACTGAAAAAAAGTAAAGAACTCATATTTATGCTTTAGTGACATATTTCTGCCCTAAACTTTATTCCTTTATTATTCTCATTAAATGCTTTGAACAAAACTAAAGTTAAAACTCTCATGCAGTTTCAGAAGATGAGAATATAGACTAGTATTCTTACCAGTTTTGACCAACAACACAGTGGAAGCTAAAGTATTATTAACTGGAACACTCCTTCGTTTCACTACTTCATTTTACCAGGCAAAACAGAATGGAAAAAACATGTTTTCTAGAAAGCCAAGGACTAGCTAAGAAAAGCATTTGTTACTTTTCAAGCTATGACCCGAAGTATCTCCAAAGAAATGCCATATGGACAACTAAAAGCGAGATCGTGGACATATGTAATTGATTCCTGTATGCATTAAAACTTTTCCATAAATAGTTGCCTCTCAGTTGTCACAGCACTGAAGAAAGCTGCTAGGTAAAAACAAAACCAAACCAAAACAAAAAAGCACCTGTTGTCCAAAAGGAAGAATACTCAGAAGTGTTGCTGTCACTTGATTAATTCAATGAAAATTTTTAACCGAGCGTACGTCAATACCATCCGTCAAATCTGACTGCGAAGTGATGTTATTACCTCAGAGCGTATATGCTGGAGAGACTACATGTAGTGACAGAAACACTCTCATAGTCACTGCTGGAGATGGAGCTGAGGGGGGAATCACGTAAGCCATCCTGAGAACTGAAAAAACATACGGAAACAAAATGAACTGCTGAAGCCAACAAAGGTAAAAACAGAGCACTGAGATAAGTCATGGCTTGTCATGGATCATACAGAAATAAGAATAAACTGGCAGTTGCGTTTTTGCTCTTCAGAAAATGATACAAACCTATTCTGTTTTCTTCCCAAAAGGACAGAAAATTCGGCAAAACCAGTGGGCACACACCTTAAAAAAAATCTTCAATGTAATTCATGCTGTGCAGTTAAAACATTCAGGAAAGAATCAACCATCTTACATTTTCATCAGAGATGGAGGGAATAGCATGCCCATGCTGCTAAGTGTTGCAAAACTTTATAATGAAGACATAACAAAACTCAAAGTTCATAAAGTCACCATGGGTTTCAGGCCAAAATACCCTAAACCATTGTCCTAGTTAGAACAGTTGGGACCGATTCATCACTGGATGGGTGTAGCCCAAAACTGTGTATTCTATAGCCTTCCATGCCATTTCCCAGAAACTGTTGTCAGTAGAGGCCTGTGAGGTGGGGGGATGTTCCTGTCCTCATGCCCTTTTGTGGAATTCCCTGCTCTGAGGGAAGGACTGAGCACCCTCATACCCTTTTATGGAATTCCCCACTCTGAGGGAAGGACTGAGCACCCTCATACCCTTTTATGGAATTCCCCACTCTGAGGGAAGGACTGAGCACCCTCATACCCTTTTATGGAATTCCCCACTCTGAGGGAAGGACTGAGCTTTCCTGCCTGAGCTGGAGAATATATAAACCTGGAGTTTCGGAACCTTTCCACCACTCGTGGGATCCAGAGGAGGACTGCAGCTCACCACTCTCAGCCTGACTGCAGCTCACCGCTCTCAGCCTGACTGAGACCACCACCCTCGGCTGGACTGCAATCACCACTTTTGACAAGACTGCAACAGCTCTCCCACCAGCAGGTTTTTTCCCCTCTCCTTTTACTTTGGACTCAGGGGCGGCCCCAAGGAACACCACTTTGTTTGTGCCCCGGGGTGCTGGGTTATACATTTGGGCTTTGTGGGTTAAAACCAATTGCTTGTCTGTATAATCGTACTTATTGTATTATTTTATTAAATTGTTATTCTGACTTATAATCTCTCTTTTGAGTTGAGTTCATTTCCCCTGCTGGTTAACTTTTAAACCAGCACAACCATACATTTCAAAAACTTCTGAACATTGTGACAAATTTGACCTATGTTCCCTTCCCCTTGGAAGGAAAAAGTCTGTTAGCAGAGAGCTGACTGTTGATGGAGCTGAACATAATACACCTACCCCTCACCCTAAGTTTGCTCAGTCCCTATAACTGCCATATATGTACCTCAAATTTTGTGCTTTAAGTCAACAGATAAGCAGGAAGGAGCAGTCCCATGGCAAACCACTGACACGTCATTAGTGGAAATCCACTAGCTACTGAGTAAAAGGATATGAATAATTTAAATGAATGGTACAGAACTTGTCTCTGGCATCCCAAGACTAATAAAAAGCCTTTAAATAACAGATCATTTTAGATCTTACATCATATTATCAACATAAACTAGGATTAGAGGAATAAAAGTAGTTTCATAAGCACTACAAAACTATCTTGTAAAGACCAATTTTTTGTTTCAGTAACAATTTACTGCTCAGCTATTGGAAATTCCACAAGCTGAAAAAAATTAAATTATACTAAATAAGAAAATACGTAATCCTGAGCAGAGATATCAAAGCTGTATTGGCTCTAGGCGGTGCAGAAGATTCATTCAAGCCTGCTGAACTTAAATGTTCAGTCAACAGAAATCTTTGGACAATGCAAAGAGAAACCTAAGAAACATCTCTAGTTAAAGGAGAGGTAGTTATATAAGTCAGAGTTATTTTATCTATGTTACTTATCCACAATTACTAGCAAATTTTTTTTTATGCTCTTTTGCTTTTTAGGCATATGCAAACCAGCTACATTCCAAACTCTTCTCTTTTACCAAATTTACTATTGTAGCTATTTTTTCAGCTAGAAGTCTGGAAGAATGCTTAGAGGGAATTCTTCAAAGCAGTGTATGGAAGGTATGTGCTCTAATCCCACTAAGAAATAATAGGATTTGTTTGCATACCTCCCACTAATCACTCAGAAAATGTACCCCTTCATGTTTCTCATTTCTGATTGCCAATTTGAAAATAAATCCCAAGTGTACCATGCTTTAGTTGAAAGGAGAGACTTCACAACCGGAAAATAATTTTATCAGACTTGAACAAAAATCTATTTAACTTTCATTCGTTTTATGTAATTTCCCTTGCTAATTCTGCTCATTATGAAGAGATATATGCATTTAAACAAAGGCTTACTCTTTTATAGCTCATCACCTTTACCCATCCAATCTTACAATATGGTCACACCACTAAAATGTACTTTTACTATCTGTTTTATGGCAGTTAAATGATATTAAAAAAACCATTAGCATGTAATTTCACACCATGATTGGGCAGGTGTGGTGGTGTGCTCACCCCTCTTTTCTCTTTAAGCAGTGGCCAAAAACAGCAGTAGTGATGGCTGCACCCAAGTTGGGTTCTGGGGAGACAGACAACACAGCAGTCAAGGGCCACAAATCTTTCTCAGCAGCTGAGGGGTAGTGGAGCATGCACCAAATAAAGTACAACTGGTATGCAAATATGACTATCAGTCAATCATCTTAGCTCATAAATAGTGGACAGTCCAGGGCACACTGAGCTCTCCTGCATGGCAACAAGCTGCATGCCAGAACCTCCCCTTGAGTGGGGATGCCTCCCAAGGTTACTCCTCAAGGCTGAGAGAATCCTTACCATATCAGATACTCAGCAAGTGAACTTGGAATAAGCATGTAGAAGTGTTGCAATATTAGCTAAGTGACAAAAAGACTGACTGCACATATATAATCCTTTAGACATAAACTACTGACCAAGACCAGGATTAAGTCTGGAGCCAGCTGCAACCCAGAATCCTCTCTGAGATGTCTTCCCTGAAGGGTGTTCTCTGAACCTCCTGACTCAATGAAAGGGTCTCCCTGGCAGTTTTGTCTGACCCCCCTCTGTTCTCTATGCACTAAATACTGAAGTGTACCTTGGCATCAAATCTTATTAAACCACTGTCACATTTACCATTGAATTTTGTTAAGTCATTGTCCAGTAGCATTTATATATATTGTTGCTTCTGTATTGCGAGTGAAGCCCATCACTCTTTCTGCAACAGCAGGAGAAGCTGCCTTGCAAATATGACATGTATTGTTCAAAATAAAGTAATCTTTGAACAGCAGAATCAGGAAACAAGAACAACTAGCAAACTCAGCACTTTCTTTCATGCTCTCTCACCTCCCCACCATTTCCAGATCTTTCCAGTGTTAACAGTCCTGCCAGTTGATTTTGGAAGCACCATTTTTATCTGAAAAATGTCAGGTTTGCTGTCCTTCTGTGCTTTCTGTGAAGCTCTGCCTGATATATTTGAAATCCAGTCAAAATATCTCAGTTACCAATAGTGACTATTTAAGAACTTAAATCCAATTTTCTCAGGTTCTAGTTTTCTCTGTTTTTTTGTTTTAAAGAATTTGAGGTTTCCAGCTCTTACATGCAGCCCAAAGGGCTTACACTTTTCCAAAGAACTGGAAGTTCTCCCACTTTTTTGGGGAGTTAAATGCTCTAGGCTAAAACATAAACCAAACCAACCACTACCCTGGAGTACCACTTCTCTGTTAAGAGCGGATATTATTCATTGTGAATATTTGTCCCAAGTCCTGAAATAACTTTCCACTGTCAGGTAATTATGTGGAGTGGACAGTCTGAACCAGAAGACAAAACAATAAAGGACCTTAATAGTACATAAACTTAACGAGTAACCTCTAAACATAATGGCCCACACCACTTGCATTATCAATGATCTCAATGCTACCTTTCTGTTCATCTTCACAGATATCTTCTGAAGAGATAAGAAGCCTTACCTCATCTCTTCTCCATACTTCTTTTCCTCTCATTTGAATCTTCTCTCACCTCTAACCAGTTGCTATGAGCATAATTTCTCATCATTTCTACCATCTCAGCTTTTTAAAGCCTTGTCTTAACACTGTTTGCCATTCTAAATTGCTTTATAAAAATCTTCATTTTCCACTACTCCATCCTTCACTTGGTGCACAAACCTGGCCATGCTGAGTGATCTGCTGATATCAGGATTAGATATCCATCTGGTCAGTCATCATTTGGCAATGTAAACTGCTTGGACACACCTGACACAAGCCATGCTCACAGACATTAGTTTTTTACAATAAATTATGTGTTGTTTAGGCAATTACAATGTGTAAATGTTTTTATCACTCCTGTGTATCAATAGAGATTGAATTTTTGTACAGGAAATAGTATTTATGATTTACAATGTTTATTGCTCATTCATATTCAGGCTGTAACTCTTCAGATGAGAAATTCTGCATTTATTTAGTACGAAGAAATGAGAATCCAATAATGATAACTGTTTTATACTTTCTCAGTGTTATACTAACTAGCTTTTTTTTAAAAAAAAACACCAAAAAACAATCAGCCAAATAAAAACAGACTCCTGTGACATACTGCTTTCCCTCTCGGTACACACAGACTTGAGATAACTCTTTATAGAATTTTCTCCTTATTACTGTCCACCTGAAGATTTCCTCAGCTTTTCTAAGATGCTGGTAGATCCTGAGGTGAATTGACCTGTTTTTCCCAATTCAAGAATCCCATTATCAACTGATGATAGCTCAGCATGCATGTTCATCAGCACAATTATCAGAGAAGACACCTGCATATAGCCACATGCTGCAGCTGACAGCAGCTAACCCTTTCTTCCCATATCAGCCCCCAGGCGACCCGAACTTCACCACACCACGGTCATTGCAATTAATGCTGTGTTTGACTTGGGCTCATAGGACTGCTTGAACTGTGTGAAGTGGCAAAAGTTTGTTTCATTTGTAGGTCTTAAATGCCTGCACTGCTATTTTTAAAATTACATGCTAACACTGGATAAAACCACTATCCGTGCTCATCAAAACGTAATTCCTCAGCACTTCTGATAAAAATATGGAATAAAGATTTGAGGCAACAGAGCAAAGTGACACGAGGTGATGTGGCTGCCTCTTCATGGAATACTGGCAGACCAAACTAAGGAACCCTATATTTAAAGCTGTTGGCCACTTTTTGTAACTAATCTAAGGAAACCAAACTGAAAGCCGCATTTATTTTATTCTGGTTTCTGTGCCTTTTTTCTACTAGAACGTGTTTCTAGTCCTTTACACATTTAATTAAACCTCAGTTTGTTTCAGAGGATGGTTTCTTCATGACGGCTATTATGAGTTACAATTACAGTCCATGTTACAACAGTTAATTGGCACAGGTCCTCTCTGACCAGCTCACTACAGGAAGGCTAACTATAAAGCCTCATGTGTCACACCAAATCCACTCAAAAGGTATCTTTTACAACTCTGTTTTACCTCTTATACTCAATTTGGAAATCTGCATGTTGAGAGCTAATATGGTTCTCTGTTGGTTCAACTGACATAGGAACCTAGTAAAAGGGAAGCTGGTATAAAACACTGACACCTATTTGCACACCAAGGCTTCGTAACAGCACTCATGTTACTGGGCAGCACAAAACCTGTGTTCAACAGACAGGGTAAAACACTGCCACTTCTAATATGAGATTTGTGTTGTTATAAAGAAGGGGAGGAGGGACTGAAAAAAAATAATTTATACTGAATCTGAATTTGGCTAGTTGCACAAAGACACAAAATAGAACACAAAAAGGGAAACAAAGAATTTTTATCAAAGCCAGATAAATGATTACTTAAGGGAAGTTTTGCAGTAGAAAGGCTGATGTTTGGTTTCCAATCTTTTGTTTTGGTCATGAGAAGTTTTCTTTCTCCTTAATAGCTAGTTAGAAGATTAATCAGTACAAGACACTAAGCAATCATATTTTTGTTTACATGAACTTGCACAGCTGTCCATTATTTTTTCAAGGAAAAGGCAACTTTTTAATGTAAAAACATACACAATTTTCTTAAGTCTTACTGTGCTGGGACTATTATAGAAAAGCATGAATTTAAGACATTTAATCAAGTTACTTTACATTGAAATATTGATTAATTTAGTTTTGATAAAGGAGTACTTGTAGAATCATACACTAGAAACTAAGAGACAAGAAAGGTAATTCTTGTGAATTTGGTTTTTTTAAGAAATTCTAGCCACCCCAAAATACAAACGGTTTTTTTCCCTGCATTTATAAAAGTGGAATAATTTTTCTTAAAGTTATTGTACTGAAAATATGCACGTCACATGTTGCCAAGGATTGAAAAAAGAAATACAGGCCAAACCAATCAAAATTAGAAAAAACGGGTGTTCATTTTTTCCCATAGTTATTCTAATATGCTGAGGAAATACCATTTTAAACATATTACAATATATACACTATTGTAATATATAAATATTGTACAATATATACAATTTAAAGATTACAGAATTGCAAGACTAAGAAATGTGACAACTTGAACACCAGGCTAGAGAAGAATAAATTATTCGCCTTATTCTACGATGGCAATACCGATCAATAAATAGCAAAACATGCCTTTCCAAGAATGCCTCATTCCTCCTCCTTACACTGCAAAAGCATATGGCAAAATATTCTATTTTTTAAGCCCCCACAAGTAAATGCAAACAGCGCCAGCATCTAACAGCTGATGGACACGGCTAGAGCTTGCAGGAAGTGTCAAGATGAGAAATTCTCCTCACTACCAATTTCAGCTCCTTTTGCCAATTTTCAGGTGCACTGTAAAAGGCTTCATCATAAGTACATTCAAACAGATCAAGGCAAATAGTAAAAAAAAATTGTAAAATTTAAGCTAGACACAACAGACCTGCAGTGGAAACGAGAGGAACTATGCTTAATAATCTGTTTTTTTAATATCAGAACAGTTTTGAGGTCAGCATGTAGATAAACAAACATGCAACAGAACCAGGTATTTAAGACTAAAACATGAAAACACCAGCATTGTGTGACAATATGACACAAGTCATTAAACTTCATAAAACATTAGCAGTTTGACAAGGACTCTTCAGCTCTGGGAAGAACAGAAAGCCAAATATTTATAAAACACCAAAAAAAAAAACCAAACTTCACTCCTTGTAATTTTCTTTCCACTGGGAAAAAGCAGGCAGAGTACTACGACAAAAGGGGCATTTAAACAAAAAATCTGGATAGTTTGTTTCCAGTTGAAAAACAAGGAACACTAGATACAGATTTAAAGCTTGGTTTTCATGTTAACTTATGTCCTTTTTTACCTCAAAACACCAAATGGTGCTTTGTCATAGTTTTATCATCTTCTGTTCTATTCTTACATGACTTTCCCCCTTTAACAGTTTGTTTCACTACATGACAGCCTTTATTTCTCACATTGTCCCTTCAGCAGATCACATACTAACTACATCTTTGCTAGTGCTTTTCTTGTATTTGCATCTCGTTAGCAGTGCTGCCCAAGACTCTTGAGCTGTTGGTGTTTGGTATCTTTTAAATACTTACAAGCAAATAACAGGGAAAGACAATGTCAGCTGTGACTTAAAAACCAAAGTAGTGAAGACATGTCAATACCCAGTGAGGGCCTCCTATGACAGAGTGACTACTCCTTGTCAGTGGACAAGGGATGGGCTATAGATGTAATTTATCTGGACTTCTGTAAAGCCCTTGACACTGTCCCCCACAGCATCCTTCACTCTAAATTGGAGAGAGATGCACTCAATCTGACTGTAAGATGGATAAGAACTTGGCTGGACAGCCAAATCCAGTGGTCAGTAGCTCAGAGTCCTGATGGACATCAATGACAAGTGATGTCCCTCAGGGGTCCATCTTGGGGTCAGTGTTATTTAATGTCTTCATTAATGACAGAGACAAAGGGATCAAGTGCACCCTCAGCATATTTGTTGACACCAAGCTGAGTGGTGCTATTGTCACTCCTGAAGGAGTGTCTGGAATGGCATCCAGAGGGACCTGACAAGCTCAAGAAATGGTCCATGGGAATCTCATGAGGTTTAATACAGCCAAGTGCAAGGTGCTGCACCTGGGTTGGGGCAATCCCTGGTATCAATCCAGGCTGGGGGATGAATAGGTCAAGAGCAGCCCTGCTGAGAAGGACTTGGGGGTGCTGGTGGATGAGAGGTTGGACATGACTCGGCCATAGGCTCTCCAGCCCTGAAAGTCAAACATATCCTGGGCTGTATCAAAAGCAGTGTGGCCAGCAGAGTGTGGGAGGGGATTCTGCCCCTCTACTCCACTCTGTTGAGGCTCAACCTAAAATCCTGTATCCAGCTCTGGGGTCCTCAGGACAGGAATAACATTAATCTGCATGACAAGGTGAGTCACCAAGATGATCAGAGGCATGGAGCACCTCTCCCGTGAGGAGAGGCTGAGAGAACTTGGGATTGTTCACCCTGGAGAACAATGAGGGAGACTTAATTGTGGACTTCCGCTCCCTGAAGGGAACCCACAAGAAACATGGAGCGGGACATTTTACAAGGACCTGGAGTGACAGGACAAGGGGGAATGCCTTCAAACTGAGAATAGGTTTTGATTAGATGTTAGGAAGAAATTCTTTACTGTGAGGTGCTGAGGCACTCACCCCAGAGAAGCTGTGGATGCTATTTTAAACTCGACTGAATTTTGAGGCTAGACAAAGCAGCCTGAAATACCAGCTATTTCAGACATATAAGGATTATTATGGTAAACCAGTCTGGATAAGGGACATTATATGTATAAAGTCATATTATATAGTATAACAACTGATCTACCAAAACAAGCAGTTTGTACCAGAACATACACATTTGACAGCTGCCTGATTCCGACAAGGGAAATTTTCTTCTCCTAGTTGGTGACTTACAGTAACTAGAAAGTAAATACATTTATCAGTTTGATGAATGAGCCTATCCTGCATCTACTCCATGCGAATTAGGCTGCTTATTGTTCTAGCTAATGGGTCATCATTCTGAAAATAATCTACTGTCTCCAACATTTCCTCTATGGTTAAGTTGGCATTTAATAGGGAGCAGTCACAGAAGCCTAATTTGATCTTCCAATTTAAGAATACCATCAAAAAACAGTGATTAGTCACTGCCCAGGCAGCATGAGTAAGGAAAGGTTCACAGTTTTGTTTTGTAACTGAATTCTCTCTTTTACTGATAACATGACTGGTGATTCAGAGGCAAGAACCAAATCTACATATAGGTATCTATAAGAAAAAACTAAGACCTATACATATATAATTTCTTAATCTAGTACTCAGTAGATCCCCTGCATCTCCATCTTTCACAGAATATACTGAAGGAGTTAATATTAGAATGCTTCCAAATAAAGCATCAACAATCTAGTAACAAAACAACTCCATCCATACTTCTTTACTGTTGCGAAGGTGGAATACTTGCCAATTAATAATAGATGTACTGTAGTCTCAGTAACAAATACAGATAATTAGAAGTAATCAGCAAAGTAACTGTGGTAGAGGCTATGGAGAAAACAGACAAATCCCACTAATTTGTTAACAAAATATTCAGAAATACTCATCCAAGAGTTTTAGGAGAACTCAAGAATGAATGAGATGAATTATTAACCTCTCCTTTCTTGATGCTTAGAGTCTAAAGGTGGCAATCTCTAAAAATAAAAAGGACTCCATGGAGATTCAAACAACTCTGGTTCTGTGAGCCTGATGTTCATACCAAGCAACTTAACAGAATACATCAAAACTCAAATAAGTAGACAACAATATGAAGGTCTGTCTGGGAAGAAGTAACGTGACTTCTGCAGAGGGAACCTCTTGGGAGCTCTGTGAATGGGTCAAGAAGCTTGTGAAGAATTGTGATTCAGCTGTCAAGCCTCTGGATTTCCAAATAGGTTCTGTCAAAATAACTCACTAAAGGCTTTTAAGAAAACTAAGGAGCTACAGCGTAAGAGGGAAGGGCCCAAAATGGATAAATGGTTCTTAACCACAAATAGAGAGAAGCTAACACACCAGCACTTTTCAGAAGAGTGAGATATCACTGCTGAAGTTCTTCAGCACCCTGGGAGTTTTGTTTTCATGTACAGTTTGCAAAAAAGGGAGACCAACAAGGTCTGAAAGGTTGCTACCAAGGCAAAATTATTCAGGGTGATAACTAGAACAGACTGAAGAACTGCCCAGGATCTTGAAGTCTGAATAACAGGTAATAAAATGGTACAACTCAACTGGTAAACATGTGGAGAACCATTTTAACATCAGATATAGAATGACAGCCTCTGAGGTCACAAGCAATGTCTTGGGGCTTTAACAGACAACTTCAAAAAGAACATCAGCACATCACTTGGCAAAAAATCCAAAGTCAAACACTGAGAACCATTGAAAAATAACAGAAAATAATTATGCCACTGTGCACATCCATGGTTTGCTCATATCTTGAGTAAGTGTAGTTCTGATTCACTTATTGCTAAGAGGAAGTTGTATAACTGAAAACGGTTTGGAGCAAGAGAAAATGCAGGATCAAAGGTATGGTCAATGTCTGGACAACTTCTCATCAAGCAGGCTATGAGTTTTCCAATCTGAAAAAGTAACCACATAGACAAGATGTGACTTAGATTCTACAAAACCACAACAGGTGGAAAAGGCCAGACAGGAACCAGAAGCAAACAAAAGGACACAGAGGAACACAGACTTACAGAACTCTCTGTAAAAGGACAATTCTCAGATAAAGTTTTCAAACACTATTAATAGAAGCTGGACAAATCAGTGGAGAAGTTATTACATTCACAAAACATGGGAGGCTGAAAAAGTAGCTGACACATATATATAATTTCATTATATTTTGCAGATTTGTTCTCACAAATTTCATTTAATATCCTACCTAAGGCAAAAATTAGTAGATAAACTGTCAGAGTTTAGTAAATGATGTAGGATTTATCAGGAAACTAATTAAATATACAGTAATTACTTCTAAGCAATATTCCACTTGAAGTGTTACAAAATCATGAAATGTCAAAGGGATTTGTGAATTACTTCTTAAGTCCATTCAAAAACCCTGTTGTAAGGCCTTGAATATGACCATGCTTGCAAACCTAAGATAGCAAATAGTCAGAATAATCAGAAAGATAAAATTCCTTCTCAAAAGTTTGAGCTTCGTGCACACTAAGTTGTATTTTACCTGTAATAGGAATTAACTCCAGGCCAAAGAGCTCTTGATTCTATTTCCATTACCAGTAATACATTTCATAATTTAATTGGTATGTTATTAAACAAATGTTTATTTCTGCAGTCTTTATATTGTTATGTTTCACAATTCAAGCTACCTCCACTGTGTTATGTGAACTCTGTAAATATAACAAAATCAGAGATCCTGCATCACACACACAGAAAGAAAGTTATCACAGAAATACAGGAAACAACAATAATTTATCTCTATTTTCTTTCCTCTGCTTCACGATATTAATACTTCAGGGAAACTGAGGTCATTACTCATACAAAACAGGTTATCCTTGAAAACAGTAAACCAAAGCCAAGTCAGGTTCTCTACTGATGTGTGTAAGATCCCTAATGTCTAGTCAAAGTTGAGCTGAAGTATGGCATTTTCTTTAATACAAGTATTATTATCTCACTGTTATCAAGTTCCTTATAGTCATTAAATATGCAGAACCTTAATCCATATATTCTTCTATCAACTTTGGCTGAAATGGTCCAATAGGTTTAAAAGGCTCTTCTGCACTCTGTTAGGCTCCTTTAGCACACAGATATTCACAAATATGCTCATGCCCGTGATCAGATTAACCCCGTTCTCACAAATGAAGCTAAGGTAAAATGTGTTTAGATTCCAATGTAATCCCATTCAGTGATGTAGAAGTTAACTTTTTAGTATCTGCCAGACACCTTTTCCTATAAAACAGCAAAGTACAATGGAAATAATGATCCAGGTACCATTTAGCAGCAATGCCCTCTTGGATACATTAAGCAGGTAATGTAACATTGATTTCAATGATATAGAGACATTAGAGGATTAAAATTCAGATGACCTCCAAATGTTTTGCAGAACAGTTGAAATCCAGTAAAAAGTTATCTGTGTTAAAAAAATATATGGATAAATTCTTTAATTCTGCAACACACTATTATCTTCAAAATCAAAATTAATAATACACCAATCACTACAGTACAAGGATACAGGAACTTATGTACATGCAAATTACTACCAAGACAGCAAGTTGCTCTTACCTTGAACTAGATCTTGACTTTACATCTTCCTTTGCCATCCTTTCACTACTAGCATCTTCACTGTAGTCCGTTTTTTTCTCACATAGTTGTTTTCTCTTCTCCCACTTCTGCTGATTTGAGATGCTTTCTGCTTCTCCTTGTGAGTCGCTTTCTGCTCCTACCTGTGAACCTGAGGAATGTGCCAGGCACTTAGAGGAGATTGGCAGTTTTTGCTCTTCACTGCCAAAGTCTCTTTCTGCTAACAAAGCAGAAGTTTCAGGTTTTAATGTTTCCTGTGCAGGGACTGAACTGTCCAAGTTATCTACATGGTCCAGTTCCTTAGACTTCACTAATGTGTACGAAGCATTTACAACATCTCCTGCAGAATGTTTAGCCTTTAAACCTTCAACACCGTCCTCCCTGCTGTCTTCACAGCTGCCACAACACACACAGGAATTAATTAGACAGTTTGTGGTAGCTATACTGAGTTTATGGGATTCATCCACCTCCTCATTTGCTAATGGATGAGCGGATCCAGGAACACAACTAATAGCTGCTTCTGGAGTTGTTACTGGGGATTCTGAGCTAGAGGGAGATTTAGGATTGAATATTACAGTAGCAGATATTTTCATTCCCCCTGTCCTGTGAGCAATCACTTCTGCTGTTTCTGCATCATCACCATACGCATCCCAGCCATTGAGGTATAACTGTGAGTCCGGACCTTCCAGACAGCTGCACGAATTTGGAACTGAAATGCCAGACATCTGCTTTCCATCTTCAACATTGTTATTATTGCTTAAGTCACTTTCAGCATCTTTTAAAAGCAAAGTTTCCTCTGTCTGATGGCCATTCTCATACAGCAAAGCATCTCTATATTGCAGGTTCTGTTTTGAATCATGACAAGGGTTATTCACCCAAGCAAAAGTATCACTTACTGAATCCAACCCAGCAAGAGCTTCTCCTGCTCCATCTAGGTCATCCATAAAAAACACTCTGTCCTCTTCATCAGTTAAGTTGTCAAGATGGTGCCGTGTTGGTGAAGCTTCTGTACTAGAACTATTTCTTAGGGTAGGTCTGTGAGCTGGAGACTGACAGATGCTTGGAGGGGAAAGCAGAGAAGACATTTCATCTCCTACTCTGTGTACCATCCTGTTCAGCTGTTCCAGCTCCTGTTCATCATACTGCATCGAACAAGCCAGCTCAGCCTCTGTGTTCTCAGCTTTTGCTGAAAGTTCCTTAGGAGGCAAAGTCGCAGTTAAGACTGGTGTAATGACAGAGGGTACTTCAGGATCTGCTCTGACAGGAAAATCTACATCTTGAGAGATGCAGAGGTTACGTTCCAGCGTGTGCAGTTCATCCTCAGTTAGTGTCTGAAGCAGATCCCTGAAAATGAAGAAATACACACATCACTTGGCACTGATGTTACAGATTTTTAAAAAGCTTTTACTGTTAGTGCAGAAATCCAGAACTGGAGGGCACAGACTACTTTCAACTGTGTAACTCAAAGTGCATTTGGCATTCATATTCAGAACATGTGACTGCTGATGCCTGAATTTGAGATTAGTCATGCAAACGCAGGGTATCAAATGATAAACATGCTTGCAGTGAAGCCCCAAAATAAACCAAAACACACGCAAAAATGGAACTTTCCCCCTCCCTATCTACTTAGAGTGAAAATGTCACCCACAGTTAGATACATTTGGTCATTTCAATTTTTTAATTCACAAATTTGACTTTAATTAGCAAACCAATCTGCCATCCTTCAACTAGATTCTGGAAAATATTCTGCACAAGAGTACTGTGGGAGTTTCACAGCATTATATTGTCAGATAAAAGAATTAATTAAAAATAGTAATATCACATATGGAACACTGATATCTGGAAGCCCGCTCACTGAAACAGGGATTAGAAATTGGCTCTTTCCTGCCTTGAACACTTAGTTCAGTGTTCTGTTTTGGCTGGGATAGAGTTAATTTTCTTCACAGTGGCTACTATGGGGCTATGCTTTGGTTTTGTGATGAAAACAGTCTGATAACCCAGGGATGGTTTTGTTATTGCTGAGCAGGGCTCACAGAGAGCCAAGGTCCTTCTGCTTCTTGTACTGCCCCACCAGTGAGGAGGCTTGGGGTGCACAAGAAACTGGGAGGGGACACAGCTGACCCCAACTGACCCAGGGATATCCCAGATCACATGGCATCATGCTCACTATATAAAGCTGAGGGAAGAAGGAGGACAGGGGGATGTTTGGAGTGATGGCATTTGTCTTCCCAAGTCACCACTATGTGTGATGGAGCACTGCTGTCCTGGGGATGGCTGAGCACCTGCCTGCCCATGGGAAGTGGTGAATTAATTCTTTGTTCTGCTTTGCTTGTGTATGTGGCTTTCACTTTACCTATTAAACTGTATTTACCTCAACCCATGAGTTTTCTCACTTTTACTCTTCTGATTCTCTCCCCAAGCCCATGGGGGGGTGGGGGGTGAGTGGCTGTGTGGGGCTGAGTTGTCAGCTGGGGTTAAACCACAACACTTGGTCATTACGGAGTTAAGCTTCTGCATGATGTTAAGAATCAGGCAGGTCTAGAAGCAAATATTTAGCTACTTAGCAAACTGTGTTTTCAAGAGACATGCAGCATCTCCAGTGTTACCAAGAGTCCTCAGTATTGCAGTTTAGGACTATGAACACCTGAAAACAAAGTGTTGTAAGTGCTTTATAACTTCAAAACAAATCCGCAGACACAGCAGCACTTAATTTTAGACCTGAGTTTCACTTATGCTATCCTTCTCAATAAGAAGCCATATATAAATGTATCCTCTGTCAAGAACTGCTGTCAACATTTTCGAAGACCAGTAAGTGTATTTTAGCATAAATGAATGGGGGGGAAAAGCAAGACCTGCTCAACAGAGGGCAGGAGTCCATTATTCCTCATGTGTTTAGGAATCACTTGTTAGCAGGTGACATACAGCTGGCACCAAAGTAATAATAATAATATGCACATTTTAGAAGAATTAAGTCTAAACAAGAGGACCAGAAAACCTGAAAGAAACATTCAACATATCTCACATCTTGACTTCCAGTCAATGGTTTGCATTCTTAATTTGTTAACTCAAGGACCAAATTTTTTTTGCAAGTACTATCAGTTTTTCAAACAGCTCAAAAAATACATCACTAGTATCTGACTTGTGTATCAGCAACCTACAGTTTAAAGAAATCTAACAGTGTAGATAAGAAAGCTTAAGTCAGAATAAAGTTATGGTTATACACATTCCACACAATTAACATACTTAGTTTTTAAATCTTGCTTTATGAGTATTATAAAAAAAATTCTAAGCCTCCAGAAGAAATATCTTATAAGAACAATTGCACCATCATATCTTCCCCTTAAAAAAATACCATTTGCCTAACAAAGCTATAAACCAGTATTGCTATCTGGCACACTAGATAATTTTAAATACCTATACATTCCTTTCTTTTGTCTAAACAGTATGTAATGATACCATCTTCCTACTCAGATCTTGTATTTAAACGGTAATCGGTGTCTGTAAGAGATTAAGTATTTTAACATCATCTTAAAAACAAACTGACAGAGAATGGTTTAAGTTTTAAGGTCAGCATAAAAATAGCAGCATTACTATTGTTTATTTTGAGATAACTATACCAACAGAATGAATAAAAATATAGAATAACATGATTGTTGCCATGAGGTTTTGTACTATGAATTTTCACTTTGTTAGTTTCTACAGAAACATTGTGGTGTAGGATTTTTTAAGCATAAACGAGGTAATGTGGGATTTTAAAAACAGTTGGGATTTTTAATTAAAAAAAAAACTGCAACAAACAAGTAAGCACACAAATGTAACAGGGAAAGGGTTAAGTTTGTCCCTCACCTATGCAAGGATGCTAAAAATATCAGATAGTTTGGGTCAAGCCAAGGTCCATCAAAGTAGAGAAGCCTGGCTCTGATCATAGATCCTCAGGAAGAGCATAAGCACAGGGCAGACACACAGTGATGTCCGCTGAGTGAGTGCATCCTACTGGCTGCCAACAGCCTGTAGCTCAGGGATTTCTGAACCAAGGTGGCATCCTTGTGTTTGATAATCCTCAGAGAACTTTGCTTGCATGGGTCAGAAGGTGTGTGTCAGGAACTGACCAACAGTCAACTGCTTAAACATCAGCTACACTTCTCCACACACCACAGTCACACACCCTTCTCAAAACATGAGATAAGAATGAGCAACTTTTACAAACACAGACTATACAAGCAACATTCAAAGGAATTTGCTTTCCATCTAAGCTCATCAGCATAACGGGAATGATGAAATGGGCCCAGGGAAAATCTAAGACTGAATCTTCTGACTTGCAGCACCTCGTCTGGGGTTCTGTTCAGTCTTCAGAACACCACATGGCAGCAGCCAGGATTCCCCGGTGCCCAGAGCTGGTCTGCTTCCTTTCAAAAGGCTGCTCAGACCTATTCAATACAGGTTTCACACATTCATTATAAAATAAGCCCTGGAAACACATGTTTACTTTATACTGGCTGGATTCACTGACTTGAATGATGAACTCTATTTCTGCCAATACCACCACCTCAAAATTTAAGATTCATTGTGTGCAGTTTTGAGGATAGTATATAAAGCCTGATTAAAAATAATAATAATAATAATAATCAATGAAATCAGCTGACAGTCCTTTTTAGGCAAATCAGATCCACACTGCCTGAAAGAGTAACATAACCAGTTGAATTATATGTGGTAGTCTACCAGCCCTGTAATTTCAGTAGAGAAGTAATCCTGCTTTAAATTCAAAGGAAATATGCTCATTTTCCCAATTCAAACACTGGAAATTTTGCTATTAACAAATACAGCTTGTTCTAAAAGAGGTTCAGCCAATTATCTTCACTTCTCTGGTTAAAAATTCCCTAGATTCACCAGCCAGTTTTAAAGGTGACAAATGTTTGATTAACAGTTACTTTTGGATACACAATATATTTGTTTATACAGGATTCACTGCCAGCATTAGAAACATGCCGTATTTTAAAATGCCTATGTAGATATTGAGAACAAAAAGAATGTCAACCAGTATACAGAAGGAGATATAAAATCTCACTAAAATACTAAACATCAGGCATCATTAGTAAATTTTAACTAAACCGTAGCTATTTCAACAGTTCATTTCCTTTCTGCTGAAGCACTTTTAACTCATTGTGCTCATAAGCAAAAAAAGAATTCCTCCCTCTGCTTTCATTATTCAGAAGCCACAGGTAAAAAGACCTTCTGCAATCCACCCTGACAGCAGCAGTGTGCCGCCTTCTCAGAGAGGCTTTAGAAAACACTGAATTTAAAATAGTGCATGTTGAGGTTTCACCTGCTTTTACTCTTTTTGGCATCGTATCACAGGAAGGCAATCCAGCCTTCAAAACACAAGGAACATTTTTCTTTCAGTGGTTACAGCTACTGGCAGAAAAACAAAGCAAGTTCTTCAGACGTGCTCTGCTTGTTACAAGCAGTAGTAGAAATTTACTTTGCCTGTTGCAAAACTAATCAACATATTTTACTCTACTGCCAATATCCAGGGTGCAGAAATTACTTCTTCAAAGATCTGAGGTCAGATGTCCATTTAAAGACAAAATTGTCTAAATAGAGGACAGGGCCACAAAACCCCTAATCTTGCGCATTCCTCAAGCCTCCTCCATCAACTTTGCTCCTATTCTGACTAGAATTTTAAATTGGTTTGTTTTCAGAGAACAGCATCATTGTTATTGCCAGCCTGTGCTTCAGTTCATGCTCTGAGCAGAGCACAACCAGCTGTCTTTATGGAGCTGCCACAGTAAGAGCATGATGCAGGTACAGGGATGCCACATGCACCCTCCTGCTCCCGCACTCCGAAGTCCGCAGATCTGTTCAGATAAATCAACACTGAGAAACCAAAACTGACCTATAACAAATAGCACTGGCACTCCTTTACTGAAAAAGTTTTAAATTAAATAAAGGTTTTGAACACATCCATCTTGGAAAACCTAACCAGTTTCCCCCCAGTCACTGCGCACACTTCAAAAGAATATAAATTTCACACTTCCCCCTCCCAATCGTTTAACACACTGACAGCATGCATATTGCATTGGATTTCTAGTCAATGATACAGAAAGGCCTCAATGTACTTAAAATGGCACGATCCTCTGATTCTGCACCACTTGATCAGCAATCTGTTTGATTCTGCACCACCACAATCCATAGGGGCCCTGCAATCACTTGTAATGGTCCAGAAAGAAGCACCAGGCAAGCAAAGAGCTCTGAAATAGGGCAGAATTAAGGAGTACTGCCAAATTGCCTCTAAAAACCTCTGTACAGCAGTCTCACATGTATATATATTGTATAGATAATACTTGTTTCACAAACATGTTCAGTGTCACAGGTATTTAAGTTAAATATCTAAGCATATACCAGATGATATGCTTTGTAATTCCTAAGCAGGTTGCAGTAGTTTGGCAGAAATGGTTCAAATGTCTCCATTTCAAAGGAACAGAAATAACACTACTATATAATTATGCATTGCTACATGTATAAAACACCAACGCTAATGTCTTACATCCAAAATAGAAGTCAACACAAGCACCTGGCTTAGATATTAATTAAAACATTCAAAGGTGTAATTTGCTGCTCGACCTTACCAAAATCTAAGCAAGAACCTTTATGGTTTTTGCTCAGAGTGTCTCAATAATCTCTATTGTTTTCAAAGTTGTCAGCCACCAATAGGAAACAAAAATTTTCCTAGCTAATATTCTTCTCTGCTAGTTCTGATTTAATTATGTGGATCCACATAATTAAATACAGTACTTATCTTTGCCTTACGGATATTTTAGGATAATACAGTTGAAAATTAATTACCTGTAATCTTCCAAAATAATCAGCTGTGTATTTGATGTTACTCCATGAGTTAAAACACTTAGTTGGCTAAAAAGCTATAGACCTTTACAGAGAAATTCACTGGGATGTGATCATATTCTGCTATAAGATGTTCTATGTTCTTAGAACAGGCACACAACTGCAGTACAAGATGTAACTATTTTAACAGAGGACTATTGAATCTATTTTCATGGCTTAACTATTGGTGATGGAGACTGGAGAAAGACTCCAGGAAAAAATACTCCTCCTGTTCTGGGGAGCAGAAATATTGATATCAAGTATCTTGTTCCATCCTCCTTTATACGTTTCTGTGAACATTCTCACAGAGTAGGAATTGTAGTCTGATGAGTTAAAAAAAAAAAACTGTGATAAGAAAAAAAATAAATCTAGACTGCTCAGGTACTTTTAAAAGTAATTCAATTACCCTATATGAACAGCACACTAATTTGTATCTCATTGTTATTTTCATTCAGTGTATTTTTCATTCAAGAATATTAACAAAGAAATATAATTATATATATATATAAAAATATATAAATATATATATATTGCTTTTTGAGCCCAGTTCTTGCCAATATTTGAGTTCCTTCAATTCAGAGACTGTCAGAGATGGAATTTCTCATTACTTTTTGCTTGAATTTTTACTCTGATAGATGCTATCTCACTAAGAACACTTTGCAAACTTTGTCTCCTAGACAACTGAAATCACATTTCTTAATGTTCCCTTGACAGATTAAATATAAGTCTTAAAGTATATCAGAACTTTTTCCAAAACTGAATACAGAAGAGCGTTTTCATTTTTTAAAGTTTGCATTGAAAATTGCAGTTATGGAACAAACAAGCATTTTACTAATCTCTTTTCAACCCCAGAACTAAGTTCACAGTAACTGAAAATTAAATGGACAGAGCAATACACTGACTTCATTGATTTTCATTTTCCATGTTGTGAAATACAAGGAGTAAGCAGAAAGTAGAGATTAGAAGTATATTAGCTTTTACATATCCTTTTGGCTTAAGTCAGTCAGTGGAATGCTGGTGAAAATATCTGTGATAGCCATATATTGGGAATAGGGTATTTTAATGTAAATTTCACGGACTTTTTAAGTTTTGGTATGAATAAAGTCTTTTTCCCTTCTAACTTAGGTTTTGCTCCTCAATTCATGTTGCTGTGCTTTACTCAATGTTTAATAAAATCACAATCACTCAAAAAATCCCAACAAACCAAACATGTTGATTTGTTTATTTTCATTCTCAAATTTCAATATGAATATCACAAATGTACCTAAAAATAAGACTTCTAGACAGAAATACTAGCAAATCTTCAAGGGACACAAGAGGATGTGTCCTACATACTCATAAAAGCTAACTTCAGAAACAGGTCCCCTCTGAACCACCCCTGACAGAGTTTACATTCTCCCTCAGGAGATGCTTCATCTCTAACGGACAAGAGGAGATTAATCTGGATAAACTACGTGAAAACTATTCTTACATCAAACTGTCATTGTGATATTCAGGGAAGGCAATAAACAGGTGAAAATTGGACACAAAAAACCACAAATGCTGTCAAATTATCTCTGCAGATTTCCAGAAAAATTTGCAGTTGGTATATAAATTTGAATTCTAAGAAAATAATAGAGTTTACAGATTCAGAAAACTTTTTTTAACACCCGAAGGGTGGATATAAAAAAACAGGATGTAGAGATTCTTTAAAGATTCAGTTTAATTTCTCCAAAGTAGAAATCTTCTAAAGATTTCTGAAGACCTCAGCTAAGAAAAAAAATATTTTAATAGTCTTTATACTTGAGCCAGAGCCCACATCTCCAATGGTAACCAAGGCCGAAGTACTGTGGAAAGAGGTATATATAAAGTGATCCATCCTGTAAAAACAGATCCACAATATGAAAAACTGGTAGTCATTTCTATTAGGTTAACAACTATCTGAGTATTGCATCACAACATAATGAGAAAATGTAATAAGCCTAACTAACAGTAACACTGATGCTAATTAGAAACAGAATCTTCCGAACATAAACTCTAACTTTACTATTTCAGGCATCATCCAACCATAAGAAGATCTGAAATGCAATAAAATGATACTCAGGAAAAAAAGAAACTATCACAGAGATTAAAAGTTCAGAAAACCACTGTGAAATGAAAAACTACATTTAGTTATTTCATGGGTATATCAGGCTGATGAGAGGAAAATGCAGTTTGTGGTTAACATAGCAAACAAATACAAGTTTTTAAGCATTTATGAGTTCTTTTTCAGGTCTCTGATTTTCAATTCAGAAGAGATGCAGTTACAACTATCTTTTATTACTTGCCTTATTTTTCTTAGCAAAGTGTGAAAAGGTCTGAAGAGTTCAGACATATCTTCTGGTTTATGGTCCAAGTTTAATGGTCCCTCAGAGTAGACAACAAGGCCACTGTAATTCAAACACATGCATGAACACACATAAAAATGAGAATTTCATTACATGGAGTAGCAACTGAATAAAGTCAGAAAAGCAATTGTACATAAACATTAGAACTATATTTAAGTTACATCTTGTTATCTTATTTTTGTCTTATTCACCCACGGTTAGAATTAGATGGTAACAGGGAAAAGTTCCCTTCCCCTCTGTCCACCCCTCCTTAAACATGGGAGAAAAAGCAATGAAAGAGCATACATTTATTTCATTGCTGCAGTTGACTCATTAAAAAAAAACAGAAGAAACCTATTATCAAGGAAGTTGGGGAAAGTCCACTGCTTGAGAGACTGAAATGGTTTTTCCTTTTCAGTCTGAAAAACTTCAAGGCAAGATAGTTGACTCCTGAGCTCCTGTTTTTCTACCTCTGAGGTAAATATAACCTGGTATTGACATATAACAAAAAAAGAAAACAGATTTTCTAAATCACATAAAACCCTTCTTGATAATACCATGCTTCTAAATCAATTCAGCACTTGTAGGAATTTTCCTGGAAAGGTTAGTTCACAATCCTGAGAGCCTCCATGTACTTCACTGTAGATATCTCAATGGCTCCTCCTGACCAAATCACTACTGCCCAAACCAATCTGTGTGTCAGGGATTAAACAAAATTCACCTTCTTCACCATATCTGCTGCATTGTACCAAACTGTGTCAGAGAGTGGATTCCACCCACTCTACTTAAAACTGTTCAATCCTCTGTTTGCTGCAAAAACAACGCATGTTTCTCAAAGGCAAATGGATCACACATTCTCACACTCAAGATTACATCAGTTTTCTTTTTCCCAGGCCATTTTCCTCTTCCTGCCCTTGGAGTCACTGCTCTGTTACTCAAGGTATTTCAAAGTGTGTTCCTTTTCCTGAACTCAAAATATATGTTGCTTCAGCAAGCTATCCAGCATCCAAATCACCCAGAGCAACAAGGGATCCTTGGCTGACAAGACTGTCAAAGTCTTTTTGCTCCTCAGTTGTTCCCTAGCAAGCACCCTGTGTGACCATCAAAGACATAGTGGCAAAGCTGATGTCACCAGTTCTATGAACTCCACTTAAGTATTAAAAAAAAATACCAGGGAATTAGGGTTTTGAGGGCAGGAGCAGGGGAAGAAGAGATGAGAGGAAAGTTGCTTCTTTTGGAAGTCACCTTTTTTTTTGGTGGCTTAAGACCAATCATCCTGTTACCAGGGATGCTTTCTTTTTTTTTAATATGCTTCTCAAGCTTCAGCAAGCAGGCTGCCACAAAGTGATGCAGTTATTGCTGACTCATGTCTTATGTTTTGCCTAAACAAATATTACTGCTTTGCTCAGTGGAAGCTTGAGGCTGCTCTCACCTAACTTCTACCTGATGCAAAGTCACTGTTCCTTTGGCTTTCAGGTATAGTTTGCTTTCCACAGAACTTTACTCTCAGAAGAAATTAAAAAAGATAGAAGTGGGCTAGAGCAGTACGAAATAAAAAAGGTTATGAAATGGCTTCTGTACACATATAAGATTTGAAAGAGTTCTGAATGTAGCTGTAGCATGGAAAGAACTAAAAATTGTGAAACAGTGCATCTTTATACTTCCTATGAGGTTTAAAGCACACCGACATCTCTTGAGATAACAGACAACATGCACTGTATAACATGAATATGATAAACTGATGTCTGAAAAGAAACCTTAGACAAAAATGGCCCTGAAAAGTATTTCTGAAAAGACTGAGCAGATCCAGCACTTCTCCTTGCCCAGATCCTCCTCAGGAGGACACAGAGCCACAACCTGACAACTGTGTATTGCATCCATTTTGGCTTTACAGGTTTCTCCATTCACAGTCCAAATGAAAGGTTTAAGTTTCTTCCAGACAACACTGTATCTGAATGGTGCAGTTTTGCTTTGGAACTTCACATGAAAATGATTTATTCGATTTATTTTCAAATCACTGGATAATTAGGAGTAGTTAACTTTTTCTCTTCTCTTTCTCTATCCTTCTTTGTAATTTGGGATAGATATGGTCTATTTTCCAGAGAGCCCTTGGTTTTCCATTTAGTCATGATGTGTTCCTCTTCACTGTGTCTTGCAGTAGCTTCAAATTGAGTTCTCACACTCCTGTTGTCTTTCAATAATCAGATTATTAACTGTTATTATTTTTAGAATGACAGTTACAGACAATATCCTATTTAACAGGAAAAACAAGCCACAGGGATTTCCTGAGGAGAAGAGTATTATGCTCGGGATTTGAGGTTTCTTATTCTCCTCAATTGTACTATTTATATTAGCTAACTTTAAAACCTTCACAATGGTAAAATATTAAAAATAGGCTGGCTTTACTCCAGAGAAGCTGTTGTCTTAGTAAGTCACAAAGACTACTACGAAAAATGCATCTGATTTGTTCAATATTGCAAAAACTGCATGAAGCAAAAACACTGTTACAATTTAGTTGTCTTAAGTGGTCAAAACAGGACAGAAATCTACACAAAAGTTACATTATGTTAATACTTTCCTTGAAGAGAATTAAGCCTAACTCAGTGGTTCCAATGCAGTTTGCCATGATAACTTCTGTTGAACCCAGAGTCATTGAAATACACAAATCTTACTGAATACTTTTGGTTTTCGAGACTTGTATCCTGAAGTCATACTATTTTTGAGTGACACAAAATATGTGCTTTCAAAAAATATTTCTGAGACCATGACATTCCAAAGACTGATGTTCCTAATTTTTAAATTTTGCTGGAGATGTCTGATCAATTGTTCCTGCTTTCTATATTTAGAGATCTAACAAATTTTTTTTGTCTTGATATTCTACATTAAACTGGTAATCATTTGTACTAATTTAAAACATAATCCCCCTCTTTAACTTTTTTTAAAGAAAGTACAAGTAAACTCAGGTGAAAGAAAATATGTCAAAATTCCGAACATATTTTTTCAAATCTTCAATAAACCTTTAAATGAGACAGAATGGAGAATAGTTAAAAAATTACTTACCATACAATGGCTAATCTTGGAATTGTAAACATTAAAGCTGGTTCATAGTCATCTATCATATCTTGAGTGAGGTATCCAAGCCTTAAGGCTCTAAGCAGAAGAATAAAATGATTTAGTAAGAGATCAAACTCTTGAAGAATACATTTCACTAGGAAAAAAAATTGAAAAAATTGTTACAAGCCAAACCAAACTGATAGTATTTAACTTCTGAACTATTTTTGTACAATCTAAACTATGTATATAGTCTTATATGTATATAGGTATATATACATATGTCTATATGTATATGTAGTCATATGTATATCGTCTTATATGTATTCTATATATATATAGACTGCTTTAGTCTTACTTTAAAAAAAAGCATAAAAAAAATTAATGTAAGAAAAAAATCCCTTAAATACTTAATGCTTTTACAGTAATCCAACCCCAAATTTAGTTTTATGCCATGTTCCCTTTTTTTCTTTTACTATTTCAAGTCAAGCTTCAGCTTGTTTCTGAGAACCACTACTGAGAGTTTTTCAACTAAAAGTAACATTTTTGAAGCAATGGGAAATAGGAGAATGTATTTGGTTTAATTTTCAAATACAAATTGCTCTAATCATCTAGGCCAACCCCCCCCCCCAAACTAAAAAAAAAACCCCAAGACAATTCTACACAGTGACTATTACTGAAGTCTCAGGGGGTTCAATCCCTGTACGGGCCATTCACTGAGGAGCTGGACTCAATGCTCCTTGCAGGTCCCTTCCAACTCAGAATATTCTGTGATTCTGTGATTTAATACTTGGGGGAAGCTTTGTTGTCCTCAAATAGCTTCTCAAACGTCTTAAGCCCCTTCTAGACTAAACCCCAATCTGATTAGAATTTTTACTTGGCTACGTTTTCCAGGTTTCTTCACAATTTCCCAATTTCCTCAAGTTTCATAACATCCTCAAATTTTCTCTATGGTATGTCCATATTGGTGCTTAAGGTAACATTTAAAACCACACACTAGCACTGCTTTTGGTCCCCAAAAGAATGGAAATAACTTTTTCTTATTCCTTGTCAGCACTCGCCTGGCCAATACTGCTGGTGGTGGACAGAACACAACACAAAGCCAGCCCTGTTTGGTACCAACAGTAGACGGACACACCAGACTGTGGCCCACTCTCGTGCCCTGTTCCTTCCTACAGCCCACTGCCAGATTATCTGAAACTGCAAATGAAAACCCATCTTCTTCCTCCTACTGAGCAAATACAGAATCACAGAACAGTCAGGGTTGGAAGGGACCTCTGGAGGTCATCCAGTCCAACCACCTTGCCAAGGCAGGCTCGCCCAGAGCAGGTTACACAGGAACGTGTCCGGGTGGGTTTGGAACGTCTCCAGAGAGGGAGACTCCATGACCTCTCTGGGCAGCCTGTTCCAGTGCTCTGCCACCTTAAAAGTAAAGAAATTCTTCCTCATGTTGAGGTGGAACTTTCTGTGTTTTAGTTTATGGTCATTGCTCCTTGTCCTGTCCCTGGGCATCACCAAAAAGAGTCTGGCACCATCTTCTCAACACCCGACTTTCAGACATCTATATAGGTATTGACGAGATCCCCTCCGTCTTCTCTTCTCCAGACTCAAAAGGCCCAGCTCCTCACAGGAGAGATGCTCCAGACCTCTCATCATCTCTGTGGCTCTCCGCTGGCCATGTTTATGTAGTAGCTGAATATGTGTACACATAGTAGCTCTCTGACTGATGGAAGGTAATTCCTCCTACTTGTGACCTTTTTTGAATTGTAATCCTGTCTTTCAAAGTGCCTGAAACACCTCTGATCCTGGTGTCATCTACACATACTGGCAGTGTGCTCTGTCCTCCTCCATTCCATAATGAAAGGGTTGACTGCACCAGACCCAGGGTCAGCTTCACAAGTTCTCCTCGTGTGACAGCAAAACACACTTATTCCAAGGGTGTTTTACAGTCAACTGATGTCTAATAATTCCATTCAGAATAAGGTTCACTAGTTTCCTCTTAAGAACAGTGCTGCACTGTTCAAAATCCCACTAAAGCTGAGTATTTCACCTGCTGTTCCCCTCTACTGCCCACCTGCTAGGCTAGTTAATCTGTCACAAGAGGGAAGAAAAAAAGTTGTTCAACAGAGTACATTTCAAATTCACACTTTTCTTTGCACCTTATGCTTCTGAAAGAACTTATGAATTCCATGTTTTTCATCATCTCTTCATACATATAGGGTCAAGCTCCAGTCCTGTTAGACTTTAAAGAGCTTTTACCAGTTCTTTATGATAATCACTAGAGGTTAACAACTATTTGAATCACCTCCCCATGTATTCTTGCATGAAACATCATTAAGTCTTGATGCCTTAAACAGCTCTAGCTTATGTATATATCTATAACTAGGCATACGAACAATATTGATATTGTTGGATTATTAACTTTCATGTGGTTTTTTTTATCTAGAAAACAAAAAAGCACAGGCTTGTGCCTGGCAAGCATGCTTAATACTTTTTAACTTTGTACTTGGATACTAACTAGAAAAGCAAAATACCAGGCGTTTTGTTTTTCTTCAAGACTACAATAAAAGTATTTCTATAAAAGCTCAGATCTAGCCCTTAACTTACCTCTCCACAGTTTCACAGAACAGTACGATTACCTCTTGCTGGACATAGTATTCTTTTGGAGACTTCACAGGAACCATGGCCGACACATAACTACAAAGAAGATAACATACCACTGTTTTACATACCTTAACAAAAAAGATTACAAATGAACCCAAACCTAGGACAAATCTTCTTAGAAACCTAACCTTTCCTGCACTATTTAGTATTTATTTTGACAGTACTCACTACGAAAACTGTACAGTGTAAGAATCTATAAGAAATACAGCCAAATTCCTCATTGCAGACTGAGGCAGTGGAATTCAGCAATATAATTACACACGTTCAGCTATTAGAACTCCATACTGAGGGGCACAGGGAGGTTGGTCCTAGAAAGATCTTTATTGCCACATCTTGAAGACTGAGTAGTTTACTCTGCATTTCCTTAAGAAACTCACTACACCAAACATTTTATCTAGAGAGGTTTTACCTGAAATTAGATTAGTGACATTTCAGTTACCCACAGAAGACAACTTATGACACTTAAGGTTTGGCCTCATTTCTACATGCAATTACCTGCAGAGGCACTAATTCAACAAGGGAAGAAACACTGATAAAAGTTAAGTGGGTTTCTGTCACTGTACTATTTAATTGGTCATTTCTGGAATACAATTAACACAGAAAGGGAAGAAGTTGTTTGCAAAACAATTGTAAAGAAAAATGCTACATGCATAGAGTTGGTACTGACAGGCCAGAAACTGCACATGCACTGCTAAGAACCAGTTAATGATTGTCATTGGTGTCTGCACTCAAAACCACACTTAAGAGCACTTTTTCAGGCAATGTTTTCAATTAAAATGTTTTTCAATGTAACAGAATAATAATGTTTTTTCTAACCAGAAAAAGATTGCTTGCCTGAATAAAATAATTCAAGGGAATATGTGTATTCAGGAAGGGCAAAGAGTAATGGGAGACAAGACAGGTTATTCCCAAGAAAATTTAAAAGACTACTCAGTTCTAAGAAACATGTTCTACTGATGCCAGGAATGACTGTATTATATTAGGTCCATAAATAATCTTGCTCATTATCTTGTCCATGGCCAGCATCACAAGCATCTAACACACAGGCTGGCTTAAACTCTGAAGGACAGCACAAGACTTGGTCAATGTGACCTTTGATGCAAAAAGCAGTTACTTTTCTCACCCCAAAAGCAGTTATTTTTATTTTTGCTATAAACCTCCAAGTCATTTTTCAATCTCAAGTTTTCAAATCAATGAGTTCCTGTGTTTAATTATTGCTTATGTAAAAACACTTCCTTCAGCAGAATTCAATTTGCCTTGTTAAATTCACTGGGTGCATCTTGCCTGTATCTCTAAGCACAAGAGAACAAAGCCTCATAGTCTCTGGAATATTTACTATCATTCTTTTCTTTTTAAACATCTCATATTTGTTGCTTTTTCTATGACAAAGAAAACATTAAGGGAAGAGATTTATGGTTTCCCTTTGTGTCTTGGAAATTCTCCCTCAAATGCCATATGCCAGTATGCAAATTGAAGATTATAGTTTAGCTGGAGAGAGCAAATGTTGATTGCTAAAAAGCTATTTAGTTTTCTTTTCATTATTGCTACACTGAAAGGAAAAATCTAACAACACAACAAATTACTAAAGAATTCAAACACCATGATAAAAAAATTATACTTTTTCCATTAAGCAAAAACAGAACAAAACAGCCAACTTCAAAAAACCAACAAGCCACACAACAGCTGCAGTGGCCAAGCCAACGCTCACAACCCACTTACTTCAGCTCTTTTACCTTAATTCAAACTCAGCAAAAAGGACATCAAAATGCTTGAGTGAGTCTTTCATTTTTTCTGTGTAGAGGTTCAAATCCCTTAAGGCCTGGTCACGAATGATGTTTCTGACTTCCTCTAGGCTTCGGGTCAGATCCTTGGCCAATGGCCTCATAGCCATACTCTCAATTTCACGATTCATAATAATCGAACCAGCAGCCAAACACTGTGAAATACATGAAGAGATAAAAATATTAGTTTTTACAAAGTTACTTTTGTATTTAAAAACAAAGCACAAGATGTGCTATTTAATACTTTGAACAAGGGCAGTAATTAGCCCCAGTTGGCTGCAAATTATTAAACAAGTGAAAGATTTAAGACTGGTATGTCAAGAGTCATAAGCTTTCATGTAAAAGGTTAGGGAGCAGCTCAGCCAAGGAAATGTGAGAATGGGGGGAGGTTCAAGTGCAAGAAGTGCTGACAGAAGAACTTAAAGCTATTCTCCCACTAGTAAGGCAATAAGCACTGGCAGGATATATACTCCATGTACACAAGGATTGCCTGCATTAGAGGGATGTGAATCCAGCAACATTATGATCCGTGGACTGTTCTGATTCAGGCTAGACTGCTCGATTTTGTAAAATAAACGTATTCCTAACAGAAAGAACAGAAAGTCTGCAACTGTCATGCCTTTTACAACAAAACTGGTTACACTGGCTATCAGAGCACAGAGCCAGTTACACCAGTATTCTGCTTCCCACAGAAATAGTGACTATATTTTACAGGAAAGAATATAAAAAACCAGGTCACCGAGTGATTCTTCCCTTTCAGTGTCTGGAAAGCAGCTATTTAAGAGACTTCTTGCCCCAGGCATTATACATGGACTCCTTCTGACCAGCTGACAAAGACATTAAAAGTAGATTTTTACTGTGACACATTAATAAAACTTTTCAAAAATCCTGCTGTTAAAAACAACTGCTGGCTTTATTCCTTTATGGATACATTTGGAAGACAATGAGCACCGCTATAAATCATACTTGCTGTATTAATGGAAATATTTTTATTAAATGAAAATATGTAAGGTGGTTCTAGTCTTCTAGTCTCAAAGATCTCCTTTCCCCTCACTTTTTTTAATCTCCACTTGCAGCTGTATCCCTCCCCTCTCTCCTGTGCTCCTGTGGATGGGAGGTATTTCTGCAGCTCTGTAAGGGGAACCTGCAATCCCAGCCCTTTCTCAGCAGCCTGATGCATTGATTGGTGTTTTAAGGGCACTCAGAGGAGATCGTGTTCTTACTTCTTATGAGTCAAAGCAGTATTTGCAGGAAAGTATGGATAAGGCAAGTCCTACCTGTTGATAGGTACTCTCAGTCTGATAAGTCAGTGATTGCACTGACAAGGACACAAGTGTATTCTCAAAGTCCACACAGCCTTCTTGCTACATGAATTTACAGGAGGACAGTGCCTACAGCAGTAGGAGTTAGCATTACATCATCACTGCTCATGTTACTTTGGCTGAAACCAACAGGTGCCTCCAGCCTGACGGTTAGATTTGGAGACAGTGAAGGTTAGATTTGGAGACAGTGAAGGTTAGATTTGGAGACAGTGAAGGTTAGATTTGGAGACAGTGAAGGTTAGATTTGGAGACAGTGAAGGTTAGATCTGGAGACAGTGAAGGTTAGATTTGGAGACAGTGAAGGTTAGATTTGGAGACAGTGAAGGTTAGATTTGGAGACAGTGAAGGTTAGATCTGGAGACAGTGAAGGTTAGATTTGGAGACAGTGAAGGTTAGATTTGGAGACAGTGAAGGTTAGATTTGGAGACAGTGAAGGTTAGATTTGGGAAGAGCAAAGGCATTAGCTTATATAACACAAATAATGAATAAAGGGAGAGGTGTTTTTTCTGTTAAAAAATACTGCCTCAGTGATTCCCTCAAGCATCTTCCACAATGCAAGACACCACTACACTGGCTGGCACTTTCCCTGTCTGTTCACTGTCGTAATCCCAGTTTGTTAGTCCCTTAGAGTAAGAAAAGGTGATGGGATTCACCAGGATTCGTAATGGATGATTGTACAAAAAATGACCCCAGTCAACACAGCAGATTCCCATCAGTTTAAAACACGATGGTGCCACCGGGATGATGGCAGTGACTGACATGTGACAATGAGAAGAAAAACTGCTGTGTTTTTTGCAAACCAGTGACATACCAAATTAATTCTGTAAATTCTATCTGAGACTTCCCTGACTCAGAGGAGCCTACAATTAACAACTGTCAAAAGCAAGTTTCAGAAGCAGAACATAAGGAGGTACATTGGACTGAACAAGACAGGAACTCTTCACGGAGAACATGCACTTGAAAAAGAAAAGAGGGACTGGTAGAGAAAAGAATGGATAACAACAGGAGCCCAAGGATTGCTTTAAATACAGGAGAGGCAAAGCTGAAAACAGCACCATAATGTGCTGTAGTGTAGTGAGATGTCTAGACTACTGCCCCCTTTAAGTCTCAAAAATCCATGAGGCCTTAAGTCTCCCTATGGCCTGCAGAACTGAAGACATTAGGTTTATCACTAAAAATGCCACAATGATTTATTTTTCGTTTTAGCCAACAGACATCAGTACTAATGAATAAATATCTTGCATAACACATCCTTTTTTCTGACACTTCAGACTTCCCTCGGTTACAATAATTAAAGCTTATTCACTAAAACAATGCCTTGTTCCTACAGATTGCTGTAGAAGCAAGTCTTTGAGAAAAACCAATTAAGAGAAGTGGACTTCATCGTTTTGCACAGGAACCATTATATTTTTAGCATGCGCATGAAACAAGCAAATTATGTGCAACAAATGACAGCTCAAAGTTACATACATTTAGTATGAGTTACAGCATAACACAGCCATTAAAATCAAGTGAGAGCATGCACTTGTATTTGTTGGAGATTAACTTTTATACTGATAGAATTCCCTAATATACTTTTGTTTCTAAGATTTTCAAAACACGAGACACAAGATGGCCCATCAGGATTAAAAAAAAAACAAACAAAAATCTAGAGTATTTATCAGATGCTAAGAATAGTTTTTAAGAGGTGGTCATAATGACAGCACACAATTATGAAAATAAATTGCTGTTAGCTCAACCAAAGCTTGAACCTTAAAGAATTCCCTTCCACTGAGCACCCACAGCAAGTTCTCACAGATATTTACTTTGCTCTGTAATGATATTTAAAATTTTCAGAAAAGTCTCAAGATGTACTTGTGGCTTCATGCCACCAAAAAAAAAGTATCTATGAACCGCAAGCAACAGAAATATGACAGACTTACCTCTGCTCCAAACCAAAGCTGTCCTGCAAGGTTGTCATGGCGTATTTCCTCAGGAAACTTAACACAAAAGTCTCGGTTGGCCCGTTCGTGTGGAATGCATTCATCCATGATCTGATTTATGATGTTCAAAACATTATCCTGAAGCAAAATATAGGATAGATGTATACTGTTCCCAAAGAAAACTCACAACATTTTTTTAAACTTTTAATAGGATTTATTAGTGAGGCACCAATTAATTAAGGTAGATAGAAAATGCAGTATTTAACTCTCATGGTCTTCATACACACAGAGAAAACAGAGGATAATATTGCACAGAAAGAAGAGTACCAAACTTCAACCTTCCTAATTTTCCTAGAAACTGTTTCTCAGATTAATTGCATTTAACTTTGACTACTTTACTGGGACTTCTGATGAGAAGGCATGATTTAAAGAACTCGTTAGTACTTCAGCCATTTATCTCCAAAATATCAGTAAATAAACTAGAAGTACAAGTAAATTATGCTTCTTCCATTTCCCCTCACCAGCCCCAATGATATGCACTTCGTTATTCCCAAAAAGAGCACCTGACAGATTATCCTGAAGTTGCTAGAAAGTGGGTTATACTGGCACCATTGTGGTTGAATAGACTTAAACACATCCTAGGAATCTAAAGCAGGCAGTTTCTACACTTGAGTCCCCAGTGGGCAAGGGCTGGCACATTTACCTGCCACCTCATCACCCAGACATCCAGGAGGATAAGGGGATACTGTACAAGTCAGAGGGTTAATAACTGCTCTGATCTACATCTGCACCAGGACAATGATCAAAGACCTATAAGTAGTTTCTTGATATGCAGTAAATAATCTGTATTCATTTATTTGAAAAGATAATTTTCACATACCCCTGCTGGGAACCGCATGGAATTTGATTAACATAATAAAGGTAGACTGAGAGCACAAAAAAGGCTGAGTGCTTTCATTAATGATGTTTTGTCTGTCTCATGCTTCTTCCACTATTTACAGAAATCATGTTCTATTTAAAATATTTTTCAAGCAAATACAACCAAATCTGTCTGTACAAAACTGTTTAACAAACAGAATTGCTTTAAGTCTACACCCCACTGTTTTATTTTCCTTTGCACGTAAAGAATAATAGAAGACAGGAATTTTGAAGAAATCTGCCCTGTTAGTATGTTCCCCACAGAGAAAGACAAAACCTACTTAACTACAAGAAATTATTCACATCTTCTGCAATTTCTGTGCAGACTGCTGCAACTGCTGTTGCTACAAAATAATCTAAACATTAATGCTATAATCACAGTTGTCTTCAACCAAAATAAATGAATAAATTAACCACTGGCAATATTTATTACACATTGGTATAAGGTACTTGATGTATTAACAATTAAAACATTTTTACATTAAAGTATTTTTTGCAAGGCTGTAATGAGATAACATGTTTCATTTCAATAAAGCTATTAAAAACAAACAAACAACACACCATATATATATATATAAAAGACACTGGTACATATAATATTCAACTTTCTCCTCTAGAAACAAATCTGAAAATCAAATGCTCCCTTCCTTCCATTTCTTAATTGGTGGTATTGAGTATACCTCTCTCACTGTTACTTAGCTAGGTCCAGCTGGGGAACCAAAATATTTTCAAAGCAGGTCCCATAAGAAAAACAACTCCTAAATTACTTAGCTCCTACCCAAAGTTACAGAGCAAAGAATGAAACTGAGGATAAAAAACCCATTTAAATTGTAGAAGGGTATGAGTCACTCATGATGTATTTAAAATCAGTTATTACTGATCTATTTTAAGACCAGATGCTTTGCCTGCAGCTCCCACTTTATCACCAGAGCAATACAAGTTGGTCTTTTTCATAAGGATGAAAAGGCCAAATTCCTGTTTTCAGACAATTAACAAAAGCTAGCAAAGACCTTTTAGCATTGGAGAGATACAGTGGAAAAAAGTAATCCTAACAGTTAAATTTTACAAAAGTTTCAAGAAATACCAAGAAATATTAAGGCAGGGAACTCTGAGAAAAATTCTATTCAAATCCGATTACATATATCAGATTTGAAATAATCCAATTACATTTTATTTTAGGACATGATATTCCAATTTATTTTACTTGCCACTAAACTTCAATATGGGGAAATGCAATTTTTCTCTTGCTTTTCTTCTAAAAAGCTATACAGAATAGGATGAAAAGCTATATTGAAAAGCTTTGTTCCTTAAATTTTATTTTACTTTAATGGATTATTTTTAAAATGCAATCTTATTTGACAGCAGTTACAAGACAGACTAAATTCCCCTTTCATAATCACCTCCATACATACTCAAAATTTCTGATATATTAATGAACATTTTATGCAAATGAAGTAAAGCAAGAGGACTCTTACCCAGTAAGCAACTGTTCCATGTTTTTGTTCTGTTTCTCTAATCATTACACCTGTTAAAAAGTACTAAGATGCTGCCTAAATCATCTCAGGAGATAATTATTACAAGCATCATGAAACGTTATACCTTAATGCATTTAAAATCAAATATTGCAACTAAAGGCAACAGGACATAATGAAGATAATTCAACTTTTTACAATAATACTAATTTTTCAGTATATCATTTGTTTACCACCTAAATGACATTTAATATTCTTCCTCATTTCTTCAACATTCCTATAATCTCTAGATGTCTCTGCTCCAGAGCACTCAAGATCTACCAACACATCTCCACACTTGCCAAACTTTGAGTCAGTTTTTTTTTAAATAAAACTATTTTTAGCATGTGTAGTACTAGTAAGTTAAACCACAGGTAATTAGAATTTTAATGTATGCTTCCCAATGGAGACAAATCACAACAGCTCCATCTCCAGTACCAGTTGTTTGTAAAGAGTTATCTGGCTTCACAGGGGCAGCTGGTCATTCTGTCAAAAAGCTAAGAAAAAAAGCCAATTAAAAAGATGGCCATCTTTTCCTGCACAGTCTAGTGGGGATAGTGGAAGATTAAGGAAAGAACAGTTGATGGAACTTTGCTATACAGTGTACGAATGTTGAAAGGTTTCTACAATGTGAATTGCTTTTGCTGTTTTAAAATGTGCAATTTCCCAGGTTCTCTGCTGTCCTACAAGGTTTATTTTATCCTCTTACAGAAAAAAACCCCAAATCAACAATTCTCCATCTCTTTCCTTCCCTCTTCCATTCTTCTTATGGCACCCAGAGCAGAGCAACTTCAATAAGAAATCTGGAATATTTGCTCCCATAATAATTTCAAATTTCAGCTGCTTTGAAACTGGAAGGATGCCAGCCAGTTTAGACAGACTATCCAAGACATTGTAAGCAAATTAGTCTTTTCTTTAGAAGAGCTTTAAGAAACATTCAATTTATTTAATTACAGCATTCTGCTTTGTAAGCTAATAACGAATGGGTTTGGATACATGGTAGCACTGAAATTTTGCTCTAATTTAAGCAACAGAAATCAATTACTTGGAATTGAAGTAGTAAATCTTTCACTTGATCCATCTTTCTACATAAAAGCCTCCGGATTTTAATGTATCCTTTGGTGGTTTTATGTGTTATCTTCTGGTTTATTTGCACACCGGGATGTGCACAGTTTCAGTTCAGATGCTCTGTTGAGGCTTTACAGAAGCACAAGAGGCAGCCGCTGCAGAGATTCTGCTTTGGGATTTACTCCAACCTCCCCATTTCCTGAAAAACACAGCTCAGTGTTTCACATACCAGAGAGCACTTATATTTCATTTAGATAGGAAAGATAATGAGTGGTAGTGAGACAATGTATGTAGTTAGCCACAGCAGAGGACAAAAAGTTGGTTTATTTTTGGCCTGGCAGTAATTGGCCATTTACTCAATTATCAGAGCATAAAGATAACATCAATTGCTGTATTAGCTTCCAGAATAGGTACTAAAAAAATGCCAATAAATTCATCTTACTTATACTATAAAACATACATTTAGATCAACAAAAGGCAGACTTATCTACCCTTCTTTACATGTCCTTGATAACATTTATGTTGCTCTTCCACTCCATTACATTTAATACAACTTTTCTGAGGCCTTTTGCAAGATTTCTTCAAAGGAATATAACTTCCTTTGAGGAAGTACTGTTCAGTACTTCTTTAATATCCATTTTTTGAATTATCAGTAAAATCTAGCCAAGGCAACACAGTCTGTGATAATATCTCCAGGAGCTTAAAAGATGGTATTTTAGACTCTTCGTTTAAATGTCCTTCACATTTTTTCTTGCAGAACTCCTTCAACATCACATTATGACCAAGAGAAGCCACTGATGAACACAAATTAATGCCAAACATAAAGAAAGATCTTATTGTAATTAAAGCAATTAGCTAGTATTCAAGTTTATAAGGGCTACTTTCATTAACAGAAGAAACCCATTATAAGGTGTCCTACTCTCTGATGTAACAAACAGGATTTCAAAGGACACACAGAAGTCCTGGTTTCAGAACCCAGCAGGGTCTCTCCAGACAGCTATTCCACATGCCCAGTTTCTCCACAGGCAGCAGAGAGTTCTATGGTTTTCCCTCCAGTCCATCTTGCACAGATTCCAAAGGTGCTTTCAGACTCTTTTTGCCTCATCAGCTAATTGACTTTCCCACTGGCAACACAGCATCATAGAACCATCTAGGTTGGAAAAGACCTTTCAGATCATCAAGTCCAACTGTTAACCCAGCGCTGCCAAGTTCACCACTAAACCATGTCCCCAAGTCTACATGTCTTTTAAATCCCTCCAGGGACAGTGAGTCAGCCACTGTGTTGGACAGCCTGTTCCAATGCTTCATACCCCTTTTCATGAAGGAAGTTTTCCTAGCATCAAACCTAAACCTCTCTGGTGCAACTTGAGGCCTTTCCTCTTGTACTGTCACTTATTACTTGGCAAAAAAGACAGACCTCCATCACACTTCAGGCTCCTGTCAGGTAGTTCTAGAGAGCAGTACGGTCCCCCCTTGAGTCTCCTTTTCTCCAGATTAAGAAAACCCAGTTCCCTCAGCCACTCCTCACAAAATCTGTGCTCAGCCACACTATTTCTGACACAGGCCAGGATGCCATTGGCCTTCTTGGCCACCTGGGCATGCTCTGGGTCATGTTCAGCTGCTGCTGACCAGCACCCCCAGGTCCATTCCCACTGGGCAGTTTTCCAGCCACTCTGCCCCCAGCCTGTAGTGCTGCCTGGGATTGTTGTGTCCCAAGGGCAGGACCTGGCACTTGGCCCTGCTGAACCTCAGACCATTGGCCTTGACCCATCGATCCAGCCTGTCCAGATCCCTCTGCAGAGCCTTCCTGCCCTCCAGCAGATCAACTCTCCCACTCCACTTGGTGTCATCTGCAAGTTTACTGAGGGTGCAGCTCTGATGCTCCACTTTCTAAAGTAACTTAGGATTGTTCCACGTATGAACTTTGGGAAGTAGTTCCTAGTTTAACCTAGTTCACTACAGAGTAGTACCAAAATTCATCATGAAAAGGCAACTTGGATCTCTAGCAATCTAAATTCTGTACTGCCCCAGATTTGCAACAAAAACTCTCAGCAAATAAAAGAGGAATCCCCATTCACAGAGGGCAGAATGAAGGAGATGTAATCATGAATTACTGCCATCTTTGCCTTGCCTTCCCCTGCTGCAAAGTGAAAACATCCTGCATCCTCAAAACACTGCGCTGAGCTGGCATGGAGCCAGCTTTCTTCCCTGTGGTTCTCTGCTGTAAATTAATTCCCTGACCTGCAGTGCACAGCATTTTCATTCCACTCTGTCCACAGTCTTAGATAACAGGCAGTTTCTCAGAATGACCTATTTGATCCATACGAGCAAGTGGAAACACATGAAAAAACTTGTTAACATGGGAAACTACAATTTACAACTACAGTACTAAACACTACTGGGATCATTTTTTTCAAAGAAAAAATATCTTACAATATTAATTACTCCCTACATAAGATCAAACATGAAACACAGATAGGAAACAAAATTCCTGTTAGTTGATGGAGTTGTACTGATGGCTTGACTTACAGTCAAGCATTTTATATTTTCTAGTCATCATGCTAATTATTCTATAGTGACCAAAAGTTTCCCAACAATGATGAAGAAAAGCTGCTAAACAGATGAGATTTAAAAAGATGCAATTAATTATTTTATTTTCTGATTAGAAATATTTAATTCTGCACATTTGTCTTCTACCCAACTATAACATTCCATTGGTCACTTGACATTACTGAGTGGGAAAAGGTAAATTTAAAATCTCTATTTTTGGTCCAAGTCTAACAGACTAAAATCAACTCTTCTGATACTTATAGGTTATTTAGTGTACTTAGAACAATTACATTCAAATTCATTTCCTTCATTTACAGTGAAATATGGTGAAAACATATGAAAGGGTTGACAAGTCTGCCTGTCTGTGAAATAAATGTTACAAGCTTTCACTCAGTGGCACACCCAAATAGCAAACAAGTACCTGACACCGTGTGAAGATGTCAGGCAGCACAGAGAAGACATCTGCTGGAGCAATGTAACTCACACAAATAATCATTACTAAGAGTAATGAAATGACAAATGGTGCAATCAGTTATAAACCAACTGAACTGGAGATGAAACTCTAGAGGAAAACCACCCAAATTTACAAGCTCTATTATGACAGATAAAAAGTACAGTAGAAATGTGCATTGTCTCTGATTAAAGCTTAATCTTGACATCATCACTTTAGAGAGGTTTTCCTGAGTTTCACTTTCTTTATTAAACTGGCACTGTCCCCACCTAAATTAAATTAGAAGACATTGCATAAAAAAGAATAATTTTCTTTGAATAAGGCTTAGCTCACTCTCCTGTCAGTCAACTGCCTAATCCTTCTGGCACAAATTTCTGCCTTTCCTACATCTGCATAAAGTCTCTTAAATATAGAACTTATGAGAATTTTTCTTGAGTCCACCAGTTCTATTTCAGAAAAAGCCTCAGAAACAGATACAATTCAGAAAACGAGCATGCTTCCCTTCTCACCACAGATCAATGAGTAACGTCCAAGTGCTCCCACACAACTGAATGGGTTGGAGAATCTGTTTCTTGTTTTTACCTTTTCCCTCTACTCTTAAAAAATATCTTTGTCTGCTAGAGTTTCTAAACTTTGGGAACATGAAAGTTTCTTTCAGTCAACTTCTTCCCTTGATCTCAACAATTACCTTGCTGTCTCCTTCATTGACCTCTACTAACAACTAATATAATGTCTTGAGAGATGCAAATTAAGCAGGCAAAAAAGACTTGGCCACTACTTTAGCTAAAAGTACTCCTGGTTCAATCCACAGTTTAACCTCTATATCAATTAACAAAATAACATCAGGAATAGATTCTGGCTAACTTCTAACCAATCATTAGGCTTCAGAATCCAGCAGGGAGTTTCCTACAGTTTTGGCTAATTTGTCTCCTTTAATGAGATCTATTTCTGCCTAATTCTACAAGAAAACGTTCTTCAGTGGACAGATGCAATCAAACATGAAAACATGGCACCTCTGAACTGCCTCATTGTTCACACTGATTATGGTACATACTCCCAGTTTGCTCTTGTCAAGAATGTTAATGATACAATTAGTATTTCTCAGATAACTCATTGCCAATCCACTGCAGCACTGTCCTCTGAGTTCTTTAACAGCTCTTCACAGATACCTTTTTCATCAAGGGATGCCCATCGACGCTGACTTTCTTTGTAAAAATTGCTTCTCTTCAGAAGGATACAATTCAGATAAAGCACTGAATGAAAGGGCATATTATTTTCCCCTAGGGATTCCTTATTCTCATACCACTTAAAACTTATCAGATAATAGGAGACACCTTCAGATAAGTTTCTTTTACACCTGAAACAGAAAGCCACTTTTCATCACAGACGGGCGTCAGGTCAATCTGCAGTGTCAGCATCTGGCAGCAAGGCCAATTTGAGAACTCGGCCCCTTATCTCACTGTCTTTGCAGCTTCTGTCCTACCTCTGGGCTGTCACAGGCTGTGTCACCAGCACTCTGAGCTTACTTTGTACCAGGGGCACGTGGGAATGGTTTCAGTGCAGTGATCCACAGCAACCCAGGTCATTTCACTGCTCAAGTTCACAGAATGGCTCTGCAAAGACGTGCATCAGTACAGCAAAGATGTGCATCAGTACAGCTGAAGAAGTGTTTCCCAGAGGTATAAAGCTGACCAGCTTAAACTGGCCATGGATAAGGATCTATAAATCCACTGATCTCTCAGAGCTGTGCTTTGAGGGATGCCATGCTTAAGTGTGGGAACAGGAACAAGAATAATGTAAATTTGGAATGAAAAACTTATAGACTGACGCTGCCAAAAGACCATGGAATAATGCCTAAGGAACTATGCATGATAACACAGAAATACACATTTGAACAGGTTGGGGTTTTTTTATAAAATCAAAATTTATTTATCTTGTTTGCCCATACTCAACTACATACCCAAGCAATAAAGTTAAGAGATTTACTGAAACTAAAATGTTTATAACATTGCTACCAACTGCCCAAGGGCTTGCTTGAATCAAAGACTGGGCAATCCACATGCACAGCTGCTGAGGCTATCACAGGACCATAACCAAAACCACTCAAATTTACATGAATATTTTCTTCTGAAATCACTCTATGCATATCCATTAATACAGTTATAAAACCCAACACTGGTAATACAAAGCACTGGTAGATTTAAAAGCCTTTATCTACTAGGAGAGAAAGAACACAGTTAGCATTAAATACAAATGAAAAACCTGATTTCACTGATTACAGAATTGAGTTATGCTGAAATTGTGCAGCTATAAACAAAAGACAAAGAAAGGCCAATGTGAAATTATACCACCAATTACATCCAACAAGAGTTCAACTCAAAACTGCAGAGTGAAAATCTTTGGAGACTTTTATTCTACGATTGTTCAAGTCTCTAATCGTTTCTACTGTCTCTGTATTCTAAATTAATGATTTAAGGTTCTCCTAAAAATTTACATCAAGAAAATGCTGCTTTTCTTGTTGAGGAATCCCCTCATAATTTCCTTTTCTCAATTATAAAATATGTTTTACTTCTGGCCTCTTATTTGCATAGCGGAATAAGCCAGACAACCACAAATATATTATTAATTATATCTACTGAGAAAAGTCATTTCAGCTACAGGGTTAATTTATTTTAGTCAAATTTGCAAAATCCCTATGGAGGACAATAGTGCAAAGGCTGCCACTGAGGCCAGAGGTTCGTACCAATGTGTGAAAATTGCAAATACTTTTAGATCCCAGTTATCACATCAATCAAAAGCAGATATGACTCTGCAAGCCTGCTAGAACTCATCCTTATTTATGTCTGCATCATACCTAAAAAAAAACACAAACAAAAAACCCACCCCCAAAAAAAAGACATTTCTCACAGTATCAGAGCAATTCTAAAGCAAAAATTACAAGAGCTTACATCAAGAAGGCCACTCAGCTCAGTGCCTCAGTTGCACAAATCAATTCAACAAGTTTTGCAGCATGGAGATGATCATCACTTAACACTTCTACATGAACTATTACACTGTTTTATTATGAGCACTATGTAAGTGGAAGAGTAACAACTTTAACAGTAGTTACAGATACTCCAGGGCAATTGAGAAATCAAGGAATACAAGTAACTGTTGCTTGGTATTTGTGTAAGTAATCTTCAGGCACAGAAACCTTGAGAACTCCAGTGAACTGAAAATGTGTTCTCAGGGCAAGAATTTATATTGTATGCATCGTATGGCAGTATCAAGAGCACTACATCTTTTTAATTAAATTCTGAAATACAGAACAAAGAGCAGTATCAGCATGTTAAGAAAGCAGTCGGCTTCATCTGCTTCGCAGTGCGAAGAACTGCGTACTTGGGGTTATACTGCTGTTGTCCAAAGTGTTGAAAAAATAGCACTAATGGAAATCCAGCACAAGAGAGCAGGTGATATAAGCAAAAAGGTAAGCTTTCTTAACCAACAGCACATTTTCTGAGTAATTCATTTCACACAAGTACATATTTTCCAAAGCCTTTAAAATGGGAACTTTTCATGTGTGCAAGTAGTGCAAAAGCAGGCAGGAGCAAAGGCTACCATCTGAAGCCTGCTCTCCAACATCAGTTGTCCTTATCACAAGCTGTTTTCATATCAATCATTTCAAACTTCTTTGAAGCAAAACCAGCTTGCTAATACACGTATACTTTCAAAAATGAATATTTTTTGTATTTACTGTCTTAAAGCCTGCATTATTTTTCACCAAGAACACTGTGCAGCAACGACCTAACACAAATTCTTTTCCAAAGTGTAAGATGGAGGCAGAAGACAGCCAGTGCATCTCAACACCCGAAAAGGAACTTGGGAGTTATGACTGAAGTATCTAAGTTTCTCCTTCTCTCTGTCTAATTATAAAGCTGCAATGACTGAACAAGCTACCCTAAAGGGTAACAATTTACTTTCTTGCCATCACCTTGAACTCCAGCCATTCAACTAGTAGTTTACTGTTAAATTATACACTAATAGTAACAATAGGGCAGTCTGAAATTATTCTATTCTCTCAAACTCCTAAATATTTTGTAATCCCTCCTTGTAATATGTAGAACTCCTAGTTGTGTCCAATGTTTAATATATGTAGATAAACATTTAAAGGTCTTCATCTAAAGGTGCAGCATGAGGAACCATCAAGAGGAGCTTGAAGCCTTGGCCCAGTCCCCGAGATATATCAACACTGGTATAAGCAAAATGTGGTGGAACAATTCCCATGACTGGTGTGCCATGATGGATGGTTACAGGAGGTCTCCAGGAGGGACAGGCAGGGCAGGTGAGGCAGGGGTGGTGTTGTATGTGATGGAGGGGCTGGAATGAACACAGCTTGCAGTTGGCAATGGCACGGTTGAGAGCCTCTGGGTAAGGATTAAGGGACAAACAAATGATGAGCTTGTTGTCCTGGGAGGATGTGAGAGGAGACCTCATTGTGGTCTACAGTTTCCTCATGAGAGGAAGTGGAGGGGCAGGCACTGATCTCTTCTCTGTGGTGACCAGGGATAGAACCAGAGAGAACAGCATGAAGTTGTGTCAGGAGAGGTTTAGGACAGATATTAGGGAAAGGTTCTTCATCTAGAGGATGGCTGGACACCGGAAAAGCTCCCCAGGGAAGTGGTCACAGCAACAAGCCTGTCAGAATTCAAGAAGTGTATGGACAATGCTCTCAGGCACATGGTGTGACTCTTGAGGGTGCGCTGTGGAGGGTCAGGAGTCGGTCTTTCTTCTATGATCCTTGTGGGTCCCCTCCAACTCAGGATATTCCATTCTATGATCCTATGATTTTGTTTATTGAAAACTTCCTTATAATGACCTGACACATGAGAAAACAATGTTGCACAGTACTCCACAAAATATTCTTCATAATAATCCATTATTATGAATTTAATTATTTCACATTAAAAAACAGCCTTCAACTTTCAAGTAGGGTAAGGTCACAATGAAAATTAAATTCCACTGCCAAGAACTGTCTTAAAAAAATTAATAACTTGCCTTCTTGTCTTCCTTATCATACTTCTCCAGCATTAACAAAAACTAAAAGGGAATTTCTTATATGATTAAGTGAAAACCTTCTAACAGAAGAAAACAGACTTAATCCCCAAGTAGAGAAACATCACCAAAAAAATAATTTGCACGTATTGTTAATCTTGCTAACATGGTGCTACCATGAGCATATGGAGGAAAGAAGGCAAACTGCAGCATATTTAAGTCATGAGACTACATAAACAATTTAGTGGTTGATACTAGAATTTATCCTTTGCAACAGCAAAAAAAAAAAAAATTAATTAAAATCTATCAAATCACGCTAGGGCAGAGCTGACAGCAATCCTCTGATGGCACTGCTGAAGAATGTGGAAGAACTATAAAGCTCCTGATAGTCAAACACGTCACATTACGTTTATTCCTACAGAGCTGGATCTGGTATAGTCTCATACTTCACAAATGCTGAGAAAAGTCAGGCTTAAAATGACCTGGCCTCAGTTGTCCTGATTTAGCCTTCAAATGCTCTGGGAATTACACCAGTGTGTCTCAGGTCCACCATGTCAATATTGAATCAAGGTACCAACATGTAAATTATTCTTAAAGTAAAAAGTATGATCTAGGGCAGGTAATCATGCATTAAGAAATGAAACATCTTATTTTTTAAAACAGAATTCTAGAAGACTTTAATACCACAGAAATCAAGAGCCTTCTATAGCTGGGTTCTCTCTCACAAAGAATAAAATGCTGTATTTGTTAATTTGAATAAAACTTGTGACCAAAAAAAAAATTACTGTTCTAATTGAAATACAGATAAAATATTAATTTTGCTCTCCTATTCTCACCTCATGTTTTATACGGATGATTACCTCATTTTCCACCAGAACTAGTGGTTTTCCATATAAGTTTGCATGCAATGAACGTGGTCATCCTGAGCAAACGGTACAGTTTAATCTCGCATCACATCCCTTTTAGTAACAACCTATGGCTTCCCCAGCATGCACCATTTAACATAATATAATCACATCCCTTTTTTTACTGATAAAAAATTAATTGTGTTTTGTATACAAAGATAACTTCCCTTTTCATTATTTAGCAACTTGTCAATCTAGCTTCAGTTTCACCCTTGTGCATTATTGATTACCACCTGTGTTGTCATTTCATGCTACATCAATTTTTATTTATTTTTAAATATATATAATAAAAAAATTCAAATGTCACACTGAAGAGCCTTTCCATTTCCCACTACAACATGCTCTATGACAGAATTCACTGCAGCTCAGTCATGGTTGTCCTCCACTGCTGGCATTTTGCAAACCCTACAACAATTTCAGTGTTGTATGTAGTGGTGTTGTGTTAAAAGTCTTGCTTCTTTGGGGTTAGGTTTCTGTGGGGGTTTTTGTTGTTGTTGGGTTTCGGTTTTTTAATTAAAAAAAAATAACGCACCATGTACATGGTGCAAGCTGAGGTAAAAGACAACTGGACTGCTTTCCCAGTATCAAGTTGAAATTGGTAACCACCTTCTAAAGTGACCCATTATCAAACATGATCACTGCTCCAACAAGCCACTAAAGAGTATCAGACAAAGAGTTTTTCCCCCTTCTAGACTTGTCTTATCCATCCATCTCCATCTTCCAAAAGCAAATAACATTTCTAAGCTTTTAAGATACACAAAAAGTGTATTTCAAAGATGAAGGGCATATATTTTCTTTTTACATTAAAACTTTGATTTTGATTGAACAAGGCTAAGTGCAAGGTCCTGCCCTGTGTTGAGGAAATCCTCAATATCAATATGGACTGGGCAATGAGTGGATTGAGACCAGTCCTGCAAAACAGGACCCGGAGGTAGGTGGATGAAAAACTGAAGGGCAAAGCTTTGTTTCATTGACATTCTTATCTCAACTTATTTCATACTGATGCTTTCAGTTGTCAAATTGAGCTTGGAGAAATTTGGAGAAAAGTCTGGTTGAAACAGCATTTTTTATAATATTCACCATGTATTTTATATTTTATATTGCTACAGAAATTGAGACAGACAAGGGACAACACAGCACAGATATGTGTAGCTTTCTCTAAGGGCTCCGACTCCTCAGCAACGTTTACTTGTGCTATGACAGAGAATGAGCTTCAGAATTATAGGTGTCTGCTTTCCACCACTACATGGAGGAATGACCTATACAAGAAGCAGTCCACTATATGCTACATTTTAAAGCCTAAGATTAAAGCAAACTGAAACTGCTAATAGCTGACTTGAAAATGGTGGGCTGCCAATTGCAGTAGTTCAAGAGGTGCTTTCCAAGCAGGCAAGTAACAGGAAAGGAGTGAAGTCAGTATAATATGCTACAAGTCAGTGCAATGTCCATCACTCCTACCAAGTGAGCCAGAAACACTCATGTTTCACAAATATTATAAATTCCTCATTTTACTATTCTGTGGTACAGTGCAATGGGCAGCACAGCCGGGAAAGTCTATGGTTTGCTTCAGGTCAGTGCCCTGATGGGGCAAATTCCTTCCCTGTGCACTGCAGCAGATCAAGTTACACATTGCTGAGATACAATCTGCAGGAATAATGTTGATAAAACCTTGCTGGGAACTGACTCATATGCTATTCTGAGACCTCACTACTGTACACAAAGAAGTAATTCCCAGCGTACTGAAGCAGCAAGTAAGTACTGTGATCCTGAAAACATTTTCACAATGCAAAGTACTTATGCTCAGGTTCATTACCTATAAAGTCCTAACAAATCTGAGTTAGAAACACAGGGTTTTGGTTTTTTTCTCTTTACTCTTAAACAAAACCAATCAAGTTCTGCAACACATAATAAACCTAACCCCATTTCGATAGCTGAGAAATTGTTTTAAACCAGTTTATCAGCTCAACTAACAAAATATTAATCAACGTGAAAACAGCAATGGCCAAAGCAAATTACTTTAGGCAATGATCACAAATGCATAAGTGAATTATTCAAAAGGGTACATGAAGCACCATCACTTTTTATGAAATTCAATACCATGTGATGTTGCAAGTAGCACAGAAAGGACACCTTATTATATCACTAATACAAAAATACTGCAATGATTTGTGTTGTAGGGAAAAAAACCCGTCAGATGAACCAGCACTGCATATTACTCGAGATGCACTAATGCAGAGATATTTTGCTTAAGGAAAACACGAAGTACTTTCCTTCTATTATCATCAATCAAGTTCAATAAACCAGTATGACATTCTACCTACCTTTTGTTCTTTTAAGAAAAAGTTACACAGCTTTTCATCATGCATCTTTGCACACTTTAGTTATTAATTTTACATGAAACCACTAGAGAAAGAAGTGTTTTATTCCGTTGAATAGGTATTAATTATACAATAAATGCAAGATACTGTATTGATAGATATGTTATGCTCTTACAATATTTTACCACTGACATACAAAAATCAAAGCAAAACCAGGGATATAATTTTTATAATAGGCTACTGTAACTGGAAAACAGTGTTACGTGACATTATTGTGAAAATGGAAAGTAAAGCTTTGAAAACCATTACCCTGATTCTTACTCATAGATACACGCTACACAGCATCCTGCTGTACAGTCAACCCACAGCATTTGAAATCCAAGTAGCAAGATCTTCAGAAATTCTGAAATATTAATTTAACTGTTAACACTGTGATTCTTATCAGCAAATGGTGCTAAGACAAAACAGTGTAAGACAGCTTTCAGAATTGCAAGTTTCTTTACTAAGGAAGTATCAACAGTCTTCAAGACTGAAGTTCTCTGCACATCCCATGGGAATACCACAGTGCACCATACCTTCAATTTGCCTTGACTAATACTGCCAGTTTTGTTAAGATAGAAAACATTAAATATGTCCACTATAAAGCACTACATTCTTTAGGCAGAGACATGTTTGTTTGTCTGAATCTGTTCACACACTATAATAAACTAGATCTTTAACACTACTATTGTAAGTTGAAGATAGAGGCAAAGTTATAAAACTTAGCTGTTGGGATACGGTTAAGATTCAGCATAATATCCAACATCTCTCCAAAAAGAATTCCAGTTTGTAAGACTTGTTGGTCTTTAAAAGAAAAAAAAAATCACACTAATTTAAAGACATTTCCTTTCTCTAGTTGATAAGATAAAATTTCATAATAATAAAATTTAATAATAATAATCACCATCGTCTGTTAATCCAGTAGACATTATGAGTAAATCACTCAAAAATAAGCAACCCAGGAACAGTGAATTTCAAAACCAGATGCAAAGACAGAAGGACATGGGATTTTAGAAGTCTTTGTCCCTAGAAAACATCAAAATCTGATGGAAATACTATGCCTCTCAACTTCATGGAGGTAAAAATTAGGAATGATCTGGAAAACCTAATAATACATGGAAAAACAAGGACGCAACAGGAAAAGAAGTAATACAAAGACTGGGAGTCTGGTTAACTATGTTTCGTGGTCACAAGACACTTCTCAGAAGCTTTCCTTGAAGAGTCAGAAGTGCACATCTCTAAATAAGAGGTCTCAGAATTGCCTGACTATTGTTGGAGACATCACAGAGTTATTGCACAATGCAGCTGCTACCCTACTTTCACATGCACAGCCTTCCACTACAACCATTCTGATCCCAGACCTGGTTGTTTGTTCTCTATTGTTCTCAAACTCCACCATACCTTAGGCTAAAACCAATTTGTCCTCCTATCATGCAATATTTGATTAGCAAATATTTACATTCCGAATCCTTATTAAGATACTGTTCCTTCTCTTATTTGGCATTTACAGGACAAATTCTTAAAAGAAAAAACCCCAAACCATTGCTTTTACACAAACTGCTACAAAATAGCATAAATCCTAATTAGCAAAGTTGTTTTGGACATGACATTTGACGATGATCTGACCTATTCTGCAGAACTTCGAAAATGACAAATTACAGAAATAGCTGCACGACAAAAAAAAAAAAAAATCTCCATCTTTTCTTTCAGATCTAGCAACAGATTGCTGTTACTAAAACAATCTGTTTGACAAATGAAAAGAAATTACCAGACATCAGAAGGTAATAAGAGTCACAAGGTGGTGAGTCACTATAGAGCAAGTCAAGCGAACTGACCAAGATGCTCTCAGCCTGCATTTCTCGCAGTCCTACAGGTGAAACATTCAGAGAAGCTACTTTTTGAACAGAACAGCTCCTCAGGTCTGTCTATCCTATGAGAAACAAATCAGAAAGCCTGTGCACCTGCAGAGAAACAGGGAATCAACTGTCATCGTCAGGGATAAAACAACCAACAAGGAGACTGTCTTGCATGATGATATTTTTCATCTACCCTTATTATCAGAAAAGAAAACCTTTCCTGAAAAAGCCAGTCTGGAAAGAATTTGACAAGAAAGTTTGTGGAATGTCCATTACTGGAGATTTCTAAGAACAGGTCAGACAAATATTTGGGAAGGGTGATTTACACAGAGCTGACCCATCACACAGAGGACTCAAGTCAATGACCTTTCAAGGTCACTCTCACTCGTACGTTTTTCCCTCCAAGTCACTGCATTTTGACTCTTACTAAACTTATGGCTTCCAGTTCGGTAAACCCTTAAACTCCACATTTTTCTCTAGGGACAGTACAGTAGGAACCTGTGAAGATATTCAAAGTTGACAGAAGTATTAAAATTGTTTCTGACATAACAATACATTGACTGTCAACTCTTTCTCTGTAAGTGTTCTTCAAAAAGTTGCACTTTTAAAATTTAGTTTTCCTGCAAGCAAGCACACAGCACCTGACTATTTTCCTTTTTAACAGGCTCAGTTAACTTAATGTGAACATTTCCTACAAATGATCAGGGCACTTATCTTGAAACTCATCTTAATATGATTAGTGATGAAATTTTTCCACATAATGAAGTTTGGTACATTTTATTAGTAATAACAGGAAGAAATTCTAGTAAGGGTGAATCAAAATACATTCTTTACACTTGACTGCACAATTTTTAACTTGGTGGAGATGTTAATGAATCTTTATTACTATGGTCTTTCCACTTAAAATTGTCCTGAGGTGACTGCAAGAGTTTACTTTTTGTGCAGAAAACCTCTTATCACCTGACCATGGTACACTCTGTACTTGAACCTACTTTGGTTTAAAGGGGTTTTCTTGGGTGTGACTGGGAGAGAAAATATCGAAGCATTCGTGCAAATGCTAATGTACTACAAAAGTAGTTTCTACTTCTAAAAATCAGAATTTTATTACTGAAAATCTTGATGCAGAATGGCATAGAGTGTGACAGGAGAAGTTATATTTTCTCAACAGTTTTTCAATTTCTGAATACTTTTTCTTAGTAAATGGTCATAGTTTAACCTGGCAGGCAGCTGAACACCACACAGTCCTTTATCACTCCCCTCGCCCCAAGAGAATGGGGGAAAGAATTGATAAAAAAAAAGATAAAATTCATGGGTTGAGATAAAGGCAGTTTAACAGGATAGAAGAAGAAATTATAATAAACAAAACAAGGGATACACAATGCCATTGTTCACCACCTGCTGACCGATGCCCACACAATTCCTGTGCAGCAGCCCCCAGTCAGCTTTCCCCCTAAGTTTACACACTGAGCATGGTGCCATATGGTCTGGGATACCCCTCTGGCCACTTGGGGTCAGCTGTCCTGGCTGTGTCCCCTCACAAATTTTTGTGCCCCCCCCCCCACCTACACACTGGCAAGGCAGTATGAGAAGCTGAAGAGTCCCTGACCACTGCTTAGCAACAACTAAAACATCAGCGAGTTACCAACACTATTCTCACCCTTAATTCAAAACACAGCTACTGGGAAGAAAATTAACTCTATCCCAGCCAAAACAGGGACATAATTTCATGGTTTTGTGATTCGATTTATTTCGAGAGTTAGATTTGGTTGAATTGGTCTTTGCACTCTCTGGTTCTTCTCCCTTCAAGTCTGGCTCGAAGCATAGCCATATTTCAGTAAGTGGCCTCAGGAATCTTTTTTTAGGTATTATACAATGGAAACTTTGAGACAGATTGATACTTTTGTATTACTTTACAGATAAAACCCCTCTTTTGCTTGGTTTCTTGGTAGCTTCTCTCATCTTCAATACTATCTACATGAAGCAGAGAACATTCTTTCCAAAATAACAGAAAATCTATCAGCTGTCTTAATGTTGTTCATTTATTAATGGAAAACTATCAGATTCATGAGATATGAAACCTGAGCAGCTACAAATGACATGGTTATTTTTTGTTGTTTGAAATTTTGAAATACTTCTCATGTCCTAGTAAGCCCTGTATACTTATTTTATATAAAGGAAATGAAGTTTTTATTGTGTGTTCTTATTCAAGGAAAGCATCAACACTCTTAAATGAGATGTAATAAGTTTAATTTATGGACAGTGTTTTCAAAAACATACCCTTTAAAGTAAGGACAGGCACGTATCTGCCAAAGGTTCCTTTCGGAAGTTCATTTATTAAAAATTAATATGATAGGTAATAGTGTACATTAGATGCACATACAAATGTTAATGAAATCAGGAAGGTGCCATTTTGATTACCTGACAAGAGCGAAACTGGTTGACCAGCAGTGTACATCTCTGTGGGTCTTTTCTTCCATCCAAACTGTCCAGTTCAGCTGCTACTTGATTTAGTTCCTCATCAGCATAGTAGAACTGAGCAAGGAGTTGCGGGTCTGTTCTCTGTATTGGAGACATAGACAATATTACATTATTTTTGCAAAAAACCCCATGCACTTCAGCTGGTTGTATTTATTGTGATTTTTTTTAACATTTAAGCCATATTGTGGCAACATGGAAAAGAATGATCTTGAGATATTTACCCACACTTTGAAATTTTTTCTACCTCAAAGAAAAAAAAAGTTTCATGTAACAAACCTGGGACATTACTCAACCCCTGGTAATCTCCAAAACCAGCCTGGCATTCTCACTACTTGTGGCATAATTATCTGGAGGAGTAAACAACTGAATCACAAGTTTTGTTTATTAAACAAAAGTAGATTTCAGTTGCTTTCCAAGTAAAAACAAAGCAATCACTCCCTCCCAAATCTGCCAAAAAATGGAATAATCTCTCAAACAATGTGGTAACCTTGACAGCATGATGAACAGTGCTACCTGGTCAGAATCCCCACTCAGAGGATCACAAGAATGAAGCCACAGAAGGGAAAGGTACTGAATCTACCAGGGCCAATTAGATGTCAAGACTTCACAAAACAAATAATAATATGACTAAACAAGGCATTACAGAGAGAAAACTATGCCGCAAGTCTTTCAAGTGGCAAAGAACAGAATTATCAAAACGGATTTTTGGCCACACTAAGACAAAACAGAAATTATAACAGAAAGAACAGAAGAATAAAGGAATGCCTCCTCAAAAATATTGAGAAATATTAATAATAATGGTTTACACCACAGAAGGATTTTTAAATACTAACAGCTAGCAATTCTGATGCTTATGAAAGTTTTAATCAAAATATTTAAAAAATAAGGGATTAGTGTGTGTGAAAGCAGGAGATAAGAATTTTGACTGTTCAAAGAGAGTAGAGATACAAGTGGGAGGAGAGAGGGAGTAGCTTTTTGTAGATGTCACCAACTTGGTGAAAGATTCACGGGCTGCGATAAACACAACCTCTTATTATTCTAAAGAAGTAGTCAGTATGACATACACAAGATTTGTGGGACATGTGTACAAAATGAAAACAGTTTTTAATCACAGTGTAAGAAACATTACGCTAACTGTAGACTGGGAATTAGAATTCGTTGTCTCTAGATGAAAGAAAAAAATGCCTGATACAACAGAAAACAAATAGCTGTAAAGTATCTGAAATTGATTCTTAATGCACTGAAGAATGAAACAGTTAAAAAATGCTTTTAAGAAAGACTAGCCTAGGCATAGAAACAGTAAAAACAAAGGCCAAGCTGCATGAAAACAATTCATAGCACCTCAAATATTGGGAAAAAAATAACATAGGTAAGAACTTCCCGGTAAAGAAAACTGATGGGTAAAGTCAAAACATTGATTTTATAAGCTAAAGAAACAGAAAAAGCATAGAAATTAGCAAGAAGCATCACATTTTAAGTGACAACTAGTGAAGATGAAGAAGATAAGCATATTAGAGCACAACATGTACCAACAGAAACAAGTGCAATACGGTGAAGAAATTAGTCAACAGCAAACCAGAAGATAATATCACTTGAAAAGACATCAGCACCAAGTGCAACAAATGGCAAAGGACAATAAAACTGAGGGTAAAATGACGATGTATATGCTGTGAACCATAATCCTTCCAATCTGAAGTACAATACATTGTTAACCTCCATATTTTAGTCTCTAGAATACAGACCCCCACAGAGGATTCCTTTCAGGCATTCATAGTACATGAGTACTTAAACCTGCACAGCTATTTAGTCCCTGAAAAGGACCTTTTGAAGAGCACAGTAAATATCCTCCACACTTGACAGGATCAAGGGGTTAATCAATGCAAGCATTTTACTGCCGTAGGACTCATGGAAAAGGTTTAGTCTTACAAGTGATGCTACATATGGCCTCAGAGTTATGAGTTGAATTGGTTCTCAGTCAGCGATTTAATGAGACAACAACAATCCTCCCTGACAACAGAGGCACCCATTCCTGCTCCTATATGCCTTACTTGTATGTGAATGTAGAGAATTTACACCTTTAACACTGTTGTGAGCCATCACACTGCCTAGCAGCTTCCTACAGCACTACTTTACACCCCCTAAATTCTGAGGCAAGTCAGAAATGAAACATCTTTTCAGGCAGCTGAAATGTAGTAATGAAAGTGGTAGTTTTTTTTTTTTTATTTTGTTCTTTAATTGGCAACTGTCTATAAAATAGAGAGCCTTTTCACTCAAGCTTCTTCCTCTTAATCTGTTCACCATTGTCTTTTATTAAGCAGCTTCAGTACCGTAAGTACAAGCTGTCAAAAATCTACAGTCTTGAAAAATGTCTTCACTATAGCCTTGGTGTAAAGGTGCCCAGGGAGAAGGATAAAGCTTGTGATATATGGTCAGGGAAACAAACAAAATTCAAAATGAATGATAATAACAGGGAGAGTCTATAGCTGAATTACTAAATTTAATGTTGTTTACTTCTGTATTTATAAAGTCAGGCATTAATGCCTAAAGTATTTCTTTAAACATTCCCTGCCCAATTATTTTTATTATTTCTGAATTTTACATTTTCCTTCAGCATTTATCCACAACCATTAAAACCTTCCATACAAGGTTATTAATCAAAGATGCAGGATTTTGTGTGTGGAATTGTGGCAAAGCATGACTGCTGATTTATAAGCACCTAAATTGCACTGCAGAAGCAAAATAAGGCAATTTATTAAGACTAGTCTCAAGCAAAACAAGTAAGCCTGAGATACTTAGCTCCCACGTGGCTGATTTTTTCAATTGGAGAAACAGAAGTTTTAATTGAGTTCTCTCAACTGTGTTATGTTTGGTGTGGATTAGTAGCGTGATCTTTGATTAATTGTGTCAATCATACGTGGTCCCTGGCAAGCTGAAACTGTGCAACTCTAAATCTCTTCAGAGGGGGTCATTTAAAGCAAAAACCACAACTTCATAAATTCAATTTAATCCAATTGGTAGCAGAAAATAGGAGATACAGGAGCCATGTTCCATGCCAATTTCTACTTTCAGCTTATGCAAAATATAGTTCAACTAATTTCATCCAAATTCCTTACTATTCTTTGACAGAATAGGAATTAGCAATTCTCATCCATAGTTGCTCAAATTAATAGACATAATTTGAAAGCACCTACCAGAGAACTGACCACTTAACTGGGTAGTTTGTTTCAGGAAATAATCACATTAAACATCGAATTAACGCATCTAATTTCTTGTTTTGCTTTGCTGGACTGTAACTTCTACACACTGCTCATTCTGCCTTTTTCGACTACCACATCGAGTATCTGCACTACCTTTTATTTGCCTATTTCTGTGTCCACTGACTGCCCCTTTAAACATATCAAAACTGTAGGTTGCACATACGGCTTTGGGATTTTGGGGGAGAATTTTTGTTGGGTTGTGTGGAAGTTTTTCTTATGCGGTGGTATTGTTGTCTGTTATCATCCCAACACCCTCCTGAGTTTGAGCTATAAATGCACCCTGCATTTCTTCTAACACCTCTTTATATTCTGTATCTAACATTCAAAGGGATTCAGCCCAACCCGTGGCCCAGGTTATCCCGTGTATCTCTACTGCCAGCACAGAATTTACCACACCACTGGAGAATATTCCCCACAGATTTGAAAGCATCACTTTGTATGTGGGTCATAACTTACTCTCCCCATTCGTACCATCGACTATCACTCCAGTCAGTACAAAGACAGGAATCACCAACCCATAATAACTAAAGAAAAAACCAACCAAGCAACCAAAATAATAACACACTTAGCCATCTCATATAATACATCTTTTTTTTTCATTACTGATCACTCCCTGAATATGTATTTTAATGATTTTTACATTTTATTAAGTACCACTCACTAGGTCAGATACCGAAATCAGAAGATGTCTGCCTGCCATCCACAAGGTCTGTATAAAACTGTCCCAAGAAAAAGTTGTATTAACTATTGAACTGGTTACATTCTGGCTTTGCCCATGGAGTTCTATCAATGAACAGTGACTAGGATTAGGTTAGTTCAATTTGTTGCATAATGAATCCTGATCTGATTTTTCAAATAGGACTGAAAGAAAATGTTAAGAAGAAAACATCTTTAAATTAAGAGACCTGTTAGATACAGGTTATTAGAAAAACAACAGGTTTATAAAGTTCTTTATTGCATGTTATCAGAAGAAAAGATGCTATTTCACATCTTGTAAACAAGCCGGTAGACCAAAACCAGAAATTGTCACTAAAAAAAGTGACAACTAACTGGGAGAGGAAGAATTCTAGCACAGACTTCCCAACATAGGACAAAGACCAAAAATATACTACCAATGAGAAGCCAGGGTGCTGACAGAACAATCTCAAACCACAGAGTAATTCTGGAATTTAACAATCACCTGGAAAAATCACATTTCCAGAAACAATGGTGGTTCTAAAGGAGATTTCCTCCTTTTGAAACAAAATCACAAGCACCTTTTGCATGATTTTTCACAGCGGTTTTCAAATATCAATACGCCTCTTTTTGAGGAACGTAAAATGTGCGTCATCTTATAAATGTAACTGATAGCAGCCCATAATTTGAACATTAAAGGCAACATTTCCCCCAGGTTTCTGTGATCCTTTGTACCGAAGTAGAAATATTGTACAGGCTTTTTCTTCTACTGAGATCCCAGTGGGAATGGAGCCACCACCACCACCACAAAACAAAAACATGATCATCCTAAATAAGCCAAAGAACAGAGTTAAGCAATAGAACCATGTAGATGAGCGAGATCGTAGCCAGTGATAGCACTATCTTCTGATGCATGTCAGTTGTCCTCTGGAAAATAATAGTCATCATTTTTGCATTGCTGATCTAAAGGTTTCAGAAAAATAGCTAACCCCCAACCCTGTTTGAAATAAAATCCATGGACCCTGGATGAAAGGCTCCAGGTCTCCCTTTGTTCACTGGCACTTTTCCAGCACTAAGCATTTTTGTCTCTCCCACACGCTCAGAAACCCTGACTTGATCACCATGGAAAGAAACTATACAGAAAAGCATTAATTATATGCCTTTGCTGATGGTAAATTCAGATTGCTTTTTGACAAGGGAACAAAGTAAACCCACATCCACTGGGTAACTTTTCAAGTAGTACTTGGTAAAAGGTGCACTTTACGCAAATACATGTATTTTATTACACGTTCTATGAAATGCCTTCACAATCACGGGACAATATTTGGTGACAGCCCACGTGCAATATTTTTAACTGCTGCAGGGCCACATGACACAACCTTTAACCCTTCAGGTTAAATTGCCTGCTCACCCATTTCTATTCTGCTACAGCTCTAACAGCTGAAAAGTTTTAGAGAAAGGCCATCACATTCACATCAGTGGAACTGTCTTGCATCTACGCAGCTTCCCTTATTCTCCCTTTGGTAAGGGAAAGGTGTTTTTAGAAGCCTGGACAGTAAGGAGTTAATGCACTGCTATGTCTCAAACACCGATGACCACTCAAATGGTCAAGAATAGAACAGGATGCACCTGGAAATGGGGGCTGTACAAAGGTAGGGCAGCACCTTTCTGGAGCCAGTTTTCCTGTTTAGGTCCATGGAGACCACACAAAATACAGTGCAAGAGCACAAGTGGGGTCAAGGAGTGGGCAAGACCAACCAAGAGGGGGTTCAAGGTCACCAAGAACCCCAAAGCACCTCCTGATTCTTTTTGGGAACTCTCCATCAGAAATATGTGCATGCCTCATAGCACTGCACCAGATACAAAGAATCCCCTCCCTTGCGAGGGATCCAGGCACTCCCACGCCAACTTTAATGTATATAACCCGATGAACTTGTTATTTCACAGGCCCCGCTCCAAGAGATGAAGACTGCGATCGCCACTACAGCAAAACAGCAAGGATCAAGTCACATCAATGGATTCATGGGTGGTGATACCTTTCCTCTCCACTACCTAATTTTATCCTTTCCTTCTCTCTTTTCCTTCCATGTTTTCTTCATGGTATTTTTATACTTTTATAGAAAAGAACCAAAGTGCCCACATACCTCCTTTCCGCTGCAATTAAACTGTTTTAAAATAAGTCTGCCTCATACATGCCCTGGTAATTCAGTGTCGTTTTACTCTAATTCACCCAAGGGTTTCATTAACAGCAATCTCAGTTACCCTGCCTCAGAGGTGGGTTGTAACAGTTGTGTTAGTGTCTCTATTACTGAAGGCCCGGTTGTTCTCAGTCTAAATCTGTTGCCTACTATATTTTCGGGGAAAGTAAAGAAGCACAGGATCAACCTCAAAATTTCCATTCCCTAAAATAAGTGCTGGCATTATCAGACAGTCCCAAATATGAACAACTACTGCACAACACAGAAATCAGGAAAGAGACTTCCCAAGTGGAAGCACATCCCCCTTAGGATGGGAATTCAGAAAAGCTATAGGTTAGGAACTTGCTTCTACTCTGCGGTGTACAGAGAACGCTGCTTCTGTTTTGAAAAACAAGTCATTGTACAAGTTGACAACGTGCTCTGTGCACAAGGCAGACTTAGGTCCTCAAGCAATTTAAATAAAACCGCTGATGAGGCAACTCAGTGTTTTTAAAGCTTACAAATGATATTGCATGTAAGTAGTTTTGAGCTAATTAAATGTAACTAAGACTTACACAACACTGTTGGAAGGAAAAAAAATTTTGTTCAAAAGTGATAGGATTTAGGCACAAAGTTCAAAGTTTATTCATTGCCAGTGTGAAAAAGTAACACGCTTAAAGTGTCAGAAACTTAGCCAACTGAAAACTTTCTACACCAGTCACAGCTGCAACAGTAGGTTTAACTGGCACACAACACATTCCAAAGATTTAAGGTATTTCTTCAGAAAGGGACACCAGCAAGTTGTTTCATCTGATATTTTTCACCTCACACGTAAGGAAGTGTATTCATATCCTTCCTTTGGACAGGCCCTTTGAATTTTTCGTTGATTTCCAAATGTTGATAAATAGCAAGAAGAAACAATCATTCTCTAACAGGCAGACGAGTCAAAACTTCTGACAGGTAAATGCCAAAATCTTTAGCAGCAAAAATACTTGTTCATATCAAATGAAAGAGGAACTCTGCTGCTCCAAGAACACAGTATTTTGGAGGGGGTTGTTTGGGTTTTTATTTAGTTTGGGGTTTCTTTTTCCGTTTAATCCACTGTCTATCTGAAGTGCTGTCTGTTAGAGAAAAAAAAATTTCCTCAGTCATATTTTGTACAATGCAATTAAGTCTTAAATTGGTGTTGCTCATGCATTTAAAAAAAAAAAATAGGACTCAGACAAAGACAACAATTGGTAATTGATCACAAGGATATGTAAAAAACAAATACAGTGAAAAAAAGCTACAGCCTGGCTAAAGCTTTGCCAGCTGCTCTGTGTTTATCCACAGAATATCATTACACAGGCAAGAAAGGCAGGTGAACAGCTTGTTAACACAGTAAAATGTTAGCAGCACCTTAAGCAAGAAAAACCCCAAACCACCAAAATAACAACAACAACCAAAACCACCAAAAAACCCCAGTGAGATAATGATTTATTGGACAACAAAATTCAGGGGAAGTGAGTTTTTCCAATTTCTCCTACACTAGGTATAATTCCAACCCCTCTAAAAGCAAAATCTGATAACAGTAATGCTGAACTAGAATTCCAAATATTTGAGACTGTCATGCAGTTGGTTTTCACTCATGACAGATTAAGTCAGTATACAGAATTTCTATTTTTGAGTGTTTATAATACTAATCTAGAAAAGCATGTGCTCAAATCCATATTTTCTGGGGGAAGCACATAAGCATATGCATATTAGTGAAGCTTTTGGACATGTACTCTGTGGAACAGGAGTGCCCTGCAGCTGAACCACAGCTTTGATTTCTAGGAAAGATAGACAGACTGCAGGAGAGAAAGGGGTTTTGCTCTACTGAAGTGATAGAGCAGCCAGTTCTTCCACGTGAAGAGTGGGTAACCTGCAAGGCTGCCTCCTCGTCTAGCCTATGGCAGGCTATTTTTAATTAGCAAGAAATCGACCTTCTCCAAATTGCATCTGTTTTGCTTGTGATGGCAACTGGTGAGTGACCTCCCTGTCTTTACCCTGACTCTCAAGCTTTTTCATCCTATTTTCTTCCCCTGGCCTGTTGCAAAGGGGAGTGAGAGTGTCTGGGTGGACACCTAGCAGCCAGCCAAGGTCAGCCCACCCCACTGAACTTAAGAAACACTTACCAAAAGCCTCCTCCAGCAGCTAATATCTCAGAGTTTGACCTTAAGATAATCACATTTCATTTGCAGCTGCTGCAAGAACACTGAGTTTAAAGAACAAATATTTACTTAGAAACAGCAAATTCAGCTTGTCAGGATACATATTGAAATGTACAAATCACTCTTTAAATGTTTTGGGTTTGGGTGTTTTTTAATGCTTTTATGCAGTTTGTTTCAGATTTGTCTAGATTTCTGTATTTAAACACTTCACTAAGCATCTCTTCAAACAAAATAAGGTTTTGCAGCGCTTTTAGTGATTTGTTACCTATCAAGAGGAAAAGAGCCAATTTAGCTCCCTCAGCTTGTTGATCAATTACCTTCAATTCCAGCCCTGCAGCCCCTCCCTCCCGCAGAGGAATCCTGTGCCATTTGGAAGTGGCACCCAGCTATTTTTCCTCCAGCAATGCAAACCATCTTGCTACACTACATGTCTTCACAACTCTGCATTAGAGGACTTTTAACCCACTCTAGTTATGTTATACCATGTTTAATGGATGTGTCTAAATATTTATAACAACTCCTAAACACTTGGGCAAACAATGACCTCTTACTGGACACGTCTTCCATGTTAATTTCTCTCTAGTTATTACTCTGCTATAACGTTTTTTCCTTTCAGAATCAGACAAACAACAAAATTAAAAAAAAAATAACCTCAAATAACCAGTTTATGTAGTTAAAGGACTGTTTTGAAGACTTTTTTTGGTTCTGTCATCTTTTAGCACACACATTCCTAAATTATTTTTTCCCTCCTGGGTCTATAGTTCCAGTATTTTGCTCATGCTTAGCAGATCTGGTAAATCACCAATTCTGCCTTGCTGTTCAGTACCAACCCATTTTGAACAACCTGCCATATACACAATTTTACTTCTGGATCAAAAAATACACATCTTAGTTAATCAGGGACCAGACAAAACTCTAACAACAGGGAAACCTGACCCAGCAAGTTCAAGCCTGCTGATTATAAAAGAGTTGCTCCATAGTTGTTCTCAGGCATAGCACATTTCTAAGGTTTTTTATATTCACAGTGCATCTTTATTTTTCTTTGCCTCAGCAAACTTATTTATGGTGAGTCTGAGGTGTTCCATATCATATTTTAATAAAAGAACAGTCATCTGTGTGAAGTTGCTCATAGATAACCTCATTTGCCTTGTAGGAGGCCTTCGATAAGCTCAGGCTGAGCACCTTGCCAGATGTTCAGGATTTAACTACCTTGGCATCATATCAGTAGAACAATCAATCATTGCAACAAAAAGATTTCATCAAAACTTTGTTCCGAAACGCATCTGTTCAAACCCAATGATGAAAGAAACTGCTCTTACAGCCCTCAGCACAGAAACTTTTCCCAGCTTCTGCCTTCTGATAATAACTTCAATGTTTGCATAAGTAAATCTTTTGATCTTATTTCCACTATTTCAGCTAAATCAGATAAACAAGTAGCTTTCCAAGTGCCATCATCAGTCAACTTGTGTTTCCTACTCTGTCTTCCAGATAACAGCAAGCTTCCGTGGATGTTTGTCCCATGCTTACCACAGCACCCATCTGGGGGGATTCATTCATGTCTAATAAGGAACACACTCCAGATAGTCCTTGATCTCAGGCATTTATCATCACTCTCTTTGGAGAAAGTCACCACCTCCTTTTAGGTAGAGATGTACTTGAAATTTTAGGGAACTTTCAGGAACTTCACTGCTTTTAATGTCTTGATACTGTGATTAGCATCCTTTTTCCAAGCAAACTTGAGCATAAATAGTGGCTTTGAAAATTACCAGAACATGAGCAAGAAGAAAGGAATGGGAAAGACACCAGACAGACCAACAGCAGGACCACAGAGTACTTCAAACTATTTTAAAACTTTTGAAACAGTCCAACAACAATAAAATATATTCAAGTATATGAAAAGTATATATTTGCTGGAAGACAGGAGACTGACTACATGGTAGTGCATGGCAGAAGGCTTCCATGCATCCCTGCTCCCACCCCCCGCTGAATTGAATATTTTTTGCTCAATTAGGCATTCCCAGGTCTTTTCAGACAATATCTTCAAGGTCTGTCCTTGGTCTCTCGGTCACAGAGAAAACCTCTCCTGGGAGACAAATGGGTTTGTACAGCTATTCCTGTTTTCTGTGCTAGCTCAGCACACAGTTCAAGTTTGACCATTTCTCCTCATCAGCATGCACGCTGGATAAACTATCAGACTTCAGCTATTCCCCACACCCAACCTGTTCCTTTTAAATCACAGAATGCGCAAAAACTATGCAGAAGTTAAATACAACCATGAATGCTTTTCTGGCTTATATTTTCCTAAGATGAACAGTTCTATTAATTTATTGAGAGGAAAAATAAAACAAGAAACACACACTGTTTCTACTGGCAAGATCAATTTCTCCGACCTGTTTGCTGCCTGTTTTGGTAAATATAAATAAACAACATAATTATGCCACTACCTATTTAATGAATGGACACTTTTCCCATATTCCCAATGACAGCTTTCAGAAAAGCTATTACACATACTCCCTATTGCCTATTACTCTTTATTGATCAGCAATATCACTCACATTATAACTACATGTTCAGGCTTTCTCCAAATGCATTCTGCAAACTTCTGGTTGCCAAGTATTTCTATAGTATGCTAAAGGACAAAAAGAGGCAAAGGCATTAATTGCAGAAGTGCTGTTAAAAGCAAGGAAATGCATTACCAGTAATGCTTACTGTAATATTTACAATGCTTTGGCAAGAACATGATTCAAACTAGTTTTCCTTTGTTATGTTTCGTAACAGTATCCAAAACCAACACTACACTGGAGCCACCACGAAAAGAAACAGAAAGGTGATGTTTGAAAAATGAAGCATGCTTAAGTAATGCAAAAATACTAACTCATAAAAGTATAATTCACTTCAATTTCAATGTGAACACCTACTGCAGGCCTTTATCAGCAGACAGTAGTAAACTTTACCTTCCAGCTCAGCTGAACTATCTTCTCTACCACCCCTGCTCTACACAGGCTCCACATCCCCCAGTCAGGCTCCAGAAATGAACACTGATTAGGGACCAGACCAAAAGCAGAGGAAGCCTCTTAACTTCTCACAAGTAATGGGGTAGAGACTTCAAGTGCTTCCAAAGCCTTAACGAAGAACACTTGCTGGAGTAACTATAGCTTGTATTTCGATCCCATAACAGGTTAAATAATTTAATTGGTTTCACTATGAATACTGCATTTGACAGAAGGTTCAGCACATATGCAAGTCCTGGATCAAAGCTATTAATTGCTTTTCAATTGTGAAACAGTGCATATTTTTCTCTGAATAATCAACATAAAATCAAAGTGTCGGAATTTTCCTGACATTTCTGAAATCCAAATTCTTAATTATTCCCCTTAATTTCAAGGCTGCTCTGAAAACAGTTGGTAATAGTTGTAGCCTTACTTATACAGCTGCCTGACCTGTACAGCTGTCTAACCTACAGTCACATGATCGCATTACTTGTCTAAAACATGAGAATTTGCTCCCAAACAGGCAAGAATAACCCTTGGCAGTTTTCCTCTCAGTAAATCCCTCAGTGCTCTAGCCTTTCTGTTTTCTGTAACAATTGCAAAGTAGAGGTTAGAACTTGGAAGTACTTTCCCACTGCAGTCTTGCCTAAACCAGATAAGTGTCCCTCCAGCCCAATCAGTGCTTTGTTGTTCCATTCAAAGGTTCAAAGATGAGACTTCCAGACCCCTCTAGATTTGCCAGGAGCATAATGGTACAATTTCCTTCTGAAGGCGAGAGACATCGGTTCAAACCTACTGAAATAAAAATCTCTTTTTTTGCCCTTACTTGCTCCCTTAGAGACAAACTGCCTTGAACCGAATTTAGCTCCAGCACCTGTAGCCTTTTCAGTTTTGCTCCCTCCAGCAGCAGTTATACCACACCTGAGCCACAGCTTTGCTTTAGTTTTCAAAACCCAGCATCTATGACACAGGCAAGCCTGCAGACAAAATGCCTGCAGAGCTTCAGGGACTACCAGTGATGACCTAAAAGAAAAAAAAAAAACTCAGTGCATTATTAAACATAAAACCCCTGCTTTTAATATACGTGACCCAAGCAACTGTGGAGAAATACTTAAAGGACACCCATATTTTACACTTTTGTTGCAACTTGCAAACACAGTCAAAGCAATTAATAGAAAAGTCTTACAGTAAAATGTTTTCAGTTATTCATCCAAGCAGTTATCTTATCTAGTCAGGCAACATTTTCCTCGTGTACTGAATATTTTACAACTTCTAAAGCTACATTGCTTTTCCTTACCAAGTTATAGGTAAAATATAGCATTTCCTTTCAGAGAAAATGTTGTGAAGACTGATGGAGACTTTTTTAAACTGCAAATATATGCACCAATATACTATAACTCAGATTTTTTTGTACTTGCTATTTGTTTTCCTTTATATAATTTTTATATTATTTTTAAGTATCAATGATATACACAGAAAATCATTACAAATTAGGTTAAAATAGAATACATCCAATTAAAGGCTCTGTTCAGGAAGACACAATTAACTTCAGAGATGATGTTACCACATCCCAAAATTGCGCTGTGAATACAAATGCCATTCAAAATCATGACTAATATCCATAATTAAAGCATGTGTTGAGAAACAATTTTTAATCATTTATTTTTTGTTTGTTTATTTGAGAGAAAAAGGAACTCCAAAATTTATCAATTGGAGATGACAAGCAATAGAATATAAAACTTGGAACTGATGAAGCCTGGAGAAATGCATGTATTTTGAAGGGACATTGAAGATTATTTATATTCAGCAAAACACAATTACATTTTTGAAATGGACTGAAAAGAGAAATGTAAATCAAGCTGGCATTACACTTTTATTTTCCAAGCAGCTACTGCTCAATTCTTCATGTTACTACCTACAGCAGCCCAGGGACCAGTCATGTCCCAATACAACCTCAGCCACAGAAAGTGCATTACCTAGAGGGGTGTGGGCTGTGTAATTACAGTAAGGTGGCAAAAGGACCGACTGATTACAACACTATGACTCATTTTGGGGATATACATTTATATATTTATTCCATATTCAGCAAAATAACCTGTCAAAAAATTATGGCAAAAAGTCCCAGGTGGTATATGAATGCAGATTGTTTCAGAAAGATCAGTTTGAGACAGGCAGCACTGCATTTAAATTATACAAAATCCACACGTGAAATACAGTGGTCACTAACACATCACTGAATGCTTAAGTGCTGCAATGAGGAAGGCAATAAAAATCTGAAGTACAGGATACAAAAAACCCACAAACAAAAGCACTCATGTTAAGATAGAAGCCAAATCCAGTACTACTGTTGAGAACAGGGCAGATATAGGAAACAGAGGTACAAAATATGGATTTATAAGCCTGATACAAACCTTTACTGTTTGAAAAGCATCTTGAAGTTCCATAGTAAATCCAGTTCTTCTCACTGGTAACTTCTGAGCATCAAATCATAAAGCCGAATTCTAAAGCTATGACAAATGCAGCCCTCCTAACAAGATAAATCCTACAGTGCCAAACTCTTTTCAGTGGGCCCAGTGACAGGACAAGGAGTAATGGCCATAAACTACAAAACAAGAAGCTCCACCTCAACATGAGGAAGGACTTCTTTACTTTGAGGGTGGCTGAGCACTGGAACAGCTGCCCAGGGAGGTCGTGGAATCCCCCTCTCTGGAGACATTCCAAACCCACTTGTCATCTGCTCCAGGTGACCCTGCCTTGGCAGAGGGGTTGGACTGAATGACCTCCAGAGGTTCCTTCCAACCATTAACTATTCTGTGATTCTGTAAATGAGGCAACTTGAATCACAAAAATTACATTAACAGACCTTGTATATATAAAATTGTATTAGAAAAGGGAAAATGTTAAGAAAGCTATGCAAGTTACTTTATTCCATGAAGGAAAAATGAAATTACCCGTGAAGTGAGACTTGCTAAATTACCAGCAGAGCTATTACGAACATCTTTATTTCCCGGGAAATAATTTCATTATGCAAAACATAAACCAGAAGACTGCTACACTTTCTAGTTATTATATATGTTTCTTACCACGAAGTTGTTAGCATTTGTGAAGAGCAGATGGGCACATAGAGAACTTGTCTTATACACCCCAAATTTCTGCAAAGGAGCCTAATGAGGCTGTGGTCTGTCACCCCACCATCACCAGGGTGCCATTCATTCCTCTCCTGCAGTACATATGTGGATCTGTGCTCCTGCCACAATGGACCTGCACTCAGCCCAGTTATTCCAGGTATCCCAACAAAGCCTTGTGATTCCCAAAAGAGAACAAATGGGAGAACCTTCTCTTACACAATTTTTCTCTGAACAAATTGTTACATAAAAAAAATGTGCAGCACTTAGAGCAAGATATACCGCAGGGAAAAAATCTGAAAAAAGAAAAATTAGAATTCAAAGAGAAAAGTTCCTTTTCGCTTCATTCTGCTCAGGCCAAGACTGATTCAAAATTCCTCTCTGCATATCGTCCTCTGTGACAGATGGGAAAACTCTCCAGCAGAGCACAGCTACGCACTTCAGCAATGAAATGTAGAAGACAACACGACTCTCATACGTTTCATTTCACGAGCTGAGGAATTTATTCTGACTTGCACTGGATGATGCTACAATAAAGTCTTACCTTAATGTACCTCACCAGAAGCACCACTCAATAGAGGAGACTGCAATTTGGGAACTGACATTACCCTTAACTAACCCACTCAATCAAAAAACATTGGACTCAAAACATTGTTATCATGAAAACTTACTGCTCCACAGTAACACTGGAGCAAACCAGTTGAAATTCTACAAAGCGAGCTTTTCACTTGTGCTCTGGAACACCCCAAAGTCTCTCAGGCTGCCAGAAGCCAGATAGAACTAGACTACGTGCAGCTGCAGCACACACAAACGTGGTTTGGCAGACTGGTCTGCCTCGCTCCCTGAACCATCTCTCCCCCTGTGTACAAAGTGCATCTGCCTGCATTGTACTTCCAAGTCTTTCTACAACATCATTCTTCTATTTTGCAACCTTCCTCACCCCACTAATACAGAGGACACTGCTCCTCCTCAAAGAACCAGGGCATTTGTGCCATAAAGGCAAAAACTACAACAATGTAAAATACCACAGGATACCTCCAACAAAAAACACTCGCTGGAGTAAGTAATTTAACAGTCCTCATTATGACAGTAACAGTGCATGAAAAGCAACATGCCAACTGAGGATGGGAACCAAAACATCACATTTGTGTGAGAGGGAATAAGAAAAACCAGACACTTAAGGCACTTGACACAAGAAGTGATTTCAAACATGTATTTTCTCTGTGTCTATTTTGAAAATCAGGCCAAAACCTAGAGTCGTACTCGAAGATGATGTTCTGTATTCACACTCACTTAGCCAAGTTTAGAATATTCACCCAAAAACCTGCTATTACCCCCAAGGCGGTTTTGTTGCTAGACATGCTAGAAACAAAACCATAATAAAACATGGTATTCTGTATCGGATTATGAGAAAGGGGTTTGTGCATAAGGTATGTGCATATCCAATACAACCCTCTCCTTGCCAGCCCACAGCTGGGGGCTGGAAATCCTACAGCAAACATAGACACAAAGTTCAAATCACTCATCATACCAGGATGCTCTTCAGCAAAGACAGATGATGAGTAAGACTCAGTGACATTAGGTTGGTCTAAGGCCCTGGCAACATTTTAGCTGGATGAAACAACGATTTGCAATTTAAAACACTTCAAACAACCCAAAATCTAGTACAGTTCTCTTAATTTTCCATCACATGTCACTACATATGGTTTTATCAAGCTTTGTTCTATTAAATCCAGTTATCTCAAAATCACTAGAAAGGCTCAAAACAAACAAGCAAGAGAGACACAAATTGACTCTGTAGGGAGACACAGGCCTAACCAGAGAGAGCAGCTTGCACAATCCCACAAAATAAAACCTAATCAAAACATTACATGCTCAAAAAAAACTAGCCTTCCATTCATGTCTTGTACAGGAACTGATAACTGAGATGTTCATTGGGAGAGAATTGAGTCAGAGTATTACTGATATAGGACAGTGGACAGGGTACTGTTAAAATTTAAGTATCTATACTTCGGTTGTTTAAAGAACACGAGGTGCCCCTTTCCCTTAAACCAAAAAAAGTCTGGATTCCACGCTCTACATAGCTCTCAGTTCTCAGTCACAGTCTATCACTAATTTACCATCTCAGTTACTAATATTCTTTTATATACCTTGAAGACATGAATATACATTCTTGGTAGTGAGGAATTAAATCTGTCTGGGTCTCCTAAGCTGGTAGTTTATTGAATCACAATTCCCACATGACTTACTGAGTCCATTCAGAGGTTTCTAAACCCTTACTCAGCCTAGGCAGAAACTCCACTTAGACTGGAATAACTATGCTCTGAGAATTTTTTTTCTCCATTCATAAAATCAGTGTAGTTGCAAGCTGGGAAGAGAGTCAAAAGTAGCAGTTTTTTCAGACTATTTCTTACGTTTGTCTGTCAGCTCGTGCCAAGAAAAATTTCACTTAGGCATAAGCAGCCACAGCACCCCAGGAAGAGAGAGGAAAAAGCATAATGCCAAGTAGTCCAGAGGAGAAACAAAGTTTGGTACAGGAAAATCATGGCATATTCCCCTGAAAACTGGCCATTAAGAATCTGGTCTAGTTTTGAGGAGTAATATCTTAAGACATTACACCTCTGCAGGACAAAGGCTGCCCAGCCCCAGGTCAGACTATGAGCACAAAGTAAAAAGACCAATTCTGCAAGAGCTAAGTGTTGTCTGGAACCAACAGATGCAGACATTGCCTTCAAAATTTTTCAGTTCAGTGCAGCAGATGGTTTAGCTATTACAAAATACTTCTGAAGTACAAGATGTGTTCATTCATGGAAGCTCTTGTTGCCTGATTTTCCCATTTGTCCTCTAGGATCAGGCTGCTGAGGCAGCCCTCTGCTGACATGTTATTTCTACTCAGAAAAATATTATCAGACTTAAATGGAAAAGTTGACATCAGCATCACTACCTGATGGCTCCAAAATTAAATGCAGATTAAGAGGCTTGGCTTATCCAAACAAACAAAACCACAAATAAACAAAAAACTAACACCCAGAAAAACAGGTAAAATGTAAAGAATCAAAGCTAATTTCAAGAAAAATCAGTAGTCACTTGCTACGGGAGACAGATGTGCTACAGAAAGAAAATGACAGAGAAGAGAAAGAAAAGTCTCCTGAAAATTACATCTGCTATTGGGACAAAGTAAGAACTATCTGTCGATTTTTTTCTGACGACTGCTGGAAAAACCTTGGATTAAGACTCCACTCTGCCTGTAATACAACTTCACTGAATACACTGAACACATTCCATAAAACCTAATCCTTACTTGTATATTGGCAGTACCTCATTCAAGACAAAAGCAATGTTCTTGCATCAAGCAAAACAACAACAACCAACAGTTCACGATTATTACTGTGAATTCATCAAGAAATCAGCAATTACAACATATGTTGTTTTGATTGTGAGAAGGACAAAAGTGAATAGGACACTTCCCATTCTGAGGAGAAAAATTAATCTAATCAGTGGAATTTAATTATTTGTACTAAGTGTAAGTAGTTTTAGTGATAACATATTGCAGGATGCATTCATTTAAGGGTATACAGTGATGGATTTATTTTTCCTAATGCCTTGAAATCACTAAGTCTCCTGGATATGATGGCAAGTTACAGTGCAGCAAATTCAGATCACTGAGAAGAAAAGAGAAATGTGTGAGCTCTATAGGAAACAAACCTTTCACACACATTCAGGTTTATTCTTTCAGTGATCCAAATTTTTTTTCCTTAAAGTCAACATCTTAGTAGATTCTCATTACAGTGCACATGGCCATAAAAAGCTGAATTATTTTAACACATAAATTTCTAATATGATAGCTACAAAATAATTTTAGAGAACCAGATGACCCACTAATCCATCACAGTTCACATCTGCACCAGCAGAAGTTCAAATACGAGTGTTAGGGCAGCTACACATTTCAGAGAGCCTTGACATGTGGTTTCTAAACCCACAAAGAGCTGTTATGATTATTCTGTCTCCATTTAAAAACAAAATACTGAACCTCTGCAGCATACTGGGGAAAAAAAATGTTTAAAGTTGCTTTATGTGTAAGAACAGATTATAATGTAGAAATATACAGAAGGTTCCCCAGTGACTGCTTCACACAGAAAAGGTTAAATTGCTTAGAGAAACTGTTTTGTAAGATGCTAGAAAATGAACCCATCCTGGTTTTTATTGTGAGCCATTGCCATTCAGACATCATACCACCCTACCAAGATAAATATGAACTTGTTTGCATATGCCCAGGTGAAATTTTGCACTGAGTAATAATAGACTAGAAAGAAATTTCAAAAAAATGCTAATTAGCTTCCACATCCAGCATTCCAGAGCACAGTAAAATAGTTCTGTCTAAGAAATAGCTGCATTCCCGTTCTTTCAGCATTCTGCAGCATATGGATGAACAGCCAGGCTGAAGGCAGACTTTGACAGATTTAGTGATTTATATACAAGGGGAAAAAATTTTTGCTGGTTGCCATTGGAAAAGTTCACATAAAGCACCAAACTGACAGATTGAACTGATTTCTGATAATGAACTGATAAAACAGAATGTCTCTTACAAAGTTGAAATAAAACTTTTCCTTAACTCTTTGCTTATCCTATTTATCTCACATACATAAAGCAATTTTTTACAACATCTCATTTTTCAGTGGCACCTTGAGCGAGTGACTGTGAATCACTGGCAATAAAAATAATTCTCAACACATTTGACAAGAAATTCTTAATAGCCACACAGTGGGCATTCACAGGTTTTATGCTGCTGCTCATACTACTTATCTTCCATCTTTTGGTTATTGCAAAACAACTAACTTCATTCCAGCTTGGCAATAACCTAAGTAATTACAGTTTTCAAAAAACTGCTCTGTCCTTTTCTACAGTTTAATAACCAACCTTAATATAATATTTATATTACTGTAGTTCCAAGAAGGCTTCATCATGATCTGGTTACGCTGCAGTGCTCCCAAATCATTCTGAGAAATCATCTCTAGTTTCAAGACTTCAGCTTCACAGCTGAAAAAGCCAGAAGGGAGAACCCCAACAAAGAGAAGGAAACAGACTGGGTCAGCAGACCTGTACAAGGCATCAGCTCCATGCTGCTTTTCCTCCCTTGTCTTTCTGTAATACTGGTTGAAATCCTTGTCTACTTGCTCAGGTATTCAGTTTTGCTGTTACTCACCCCCTTTTCAGAAACACCATTTTTTCTGTACAACATGTAAACACAAAGTCTAAGATAAGAACACTGTCAGACTTAATATGACATTCTGTTTTCAGAAGTTGGCTTCTGGTTGTAGGTGTAGTCTTCACAACAACTTGTTGCAGAGCAACAAGGAATTATTTGAATTGACTTCTATGTCAAGTGGCTTCAGGCGTGTTACTCCTTCAACATTCAACAGAGGAGAACATGCCTAAAAAGACAACCTAGAATTGCCACCTCTGCTTTTACCCAAACTGCTCCAGAACTCAAACAAAAAACCTACTGTATTCCTCCAGCATTTAGCTCATGCTTGATGTCAAGCTCATAGGTTCGCTGATGACAAGCAAGTTATAGAACACAAAAAGACGTACAAGTTGCTCTTTTAATCAGAAAGCATCTCACATTTTGCAAATTTAAAGCAATGCCATCTATAGTAGTGCTATATATTACTATTGTAACACAGAGAAGTGTTAAAATAGCAAATCTGAAGGTTATTCTTTAAATCCAAAATAATTACTTTGGTATTGAGATAAAACTGCCAACAAACCAGCCACAGTTTTTCAGAGGCACTCTAAACACGGCATCCAAGGGCACTCATCCACTTCAGAATTCAGATCACACAGCAAGGGAAGAAAAAAAAACATACACTGCTAACAGGCTCTCTCCAGTACTGCTATCCACCCATTATGTGTAGCATCAACTGCAACTAATACCTGAGAATTACTCCAGCAAGAACTCTGCAAACAACTTCAGCATCTTCTTCACTCCAACCTGTAAGCTGACAGATTGTTTTAAAGCATTGTAAATGAGAACCCAAGTGTGTTCCCACTCCAAGTGTGAAGGACAACCCTCGATCCTGTAAGGAACACAAGTCCCACAAGGACTGAAGTGTCTCTATTCCAGGGTCCCATTTCCAGGTGTGGATCAGACACCCAAAGCCTAGAGGACAGCTGGAATCTGGCAAACACTACCTGTAGCTAAGCAACCTTCGGAACCAGAGTGGTGTCTAGGACTTCACTTATTCCACTTGTCCAGTTGCTTCCTGAGAATACTGCAAACACTTCTTCATACAATGCCCCTTACTTTTGGTACTATGGAAAGAAAAGTGAATCTCTTCCTCCCTCACCGCAGTACTCTCACACAGGCATCTCATGTCACTTCTTTCTGTGCTTTGTCTCAAACCCAGAGTCAGTAACGAGCTAAACAGATTAGCCTCAGTTAGGAGTTTGCACTGAGCCTGCCTGGTAACCTACAGGATCTACCAGAAGGGACACTTCCAACTGAAACAGAGATGTCGACACCGTAGGGGACGGGAGGAAGGGGTAGGAAGGTGTGTGCTGAGGAAGATGCATCTTCCAATGACTAATGATAGCCAAGAAGGCTCTCTGGGGTGCTCAGGATATCAGTGAACACTCTTGAGCCTTGAGGTTTCTTCCAGAAGTTTGTCACAAATACTCTGTAAATATGTTCATACTGAAATACAGAGAAGGGGTGCAGAGGGGGGACAGCAGTGGTTGGCTCTCTCCAGCAAATAACAAATTAAGAAAAATAAGTGTCTGTCTCAGCAGCCCAATCTTTACTGACATCCTCTGCTAAGAGGAAACTGAAAGGATGCTGCTGCATATTGTTTATATCACAGGCAATGTAAATAGAAATATCTTGAAATACACACTGACAGTTAAGACAGGTTTTTACTTGCAGACTAAAAATTGAATAAAAACCCCAAGAAATCAAGACAAATGACTGTAGCAAACAAAGTACAGAACCCATTAAGTCTTTTTTATCTCTATATAAGAAAAACTTCATGACTCAAAGGACCATCACACACCAACTCTGAGATAAGCCAAAGACACACAATGCACAAATCCTGTTTAAGCAGAGACAAGTCTATGAGTGCCTTCAAAGAGAAATGATGCCTTTTCAGCCTAATGTCACCAGAGCCCTCTGAGCAGCCACAGCTGGACTGTGACCCCATAGGAAGACCTGGGCAAGGCCTGCATCAAACAGCAGAAAGCAACACTGTGAACCCGACACCTTGGTTATTCTACCCCTGGAGCTGAGCAGCATTTGCACAACTTACTTAGCAATCATACCGAGTGCTTTGCAGTAGCATTTGTTACATGCTTCAAAGCACAAAATAAAAACCATGACTCAGGAAAATGAGGTAAGAGGCAGGCTTCCACACTTAATGTGTGGTAATTTAATGCACAATAATCTTGGTTCATGATCACATATCTGAATTGAAATGAACCTTCAAGACAACAAATATTCTAAGAAATTTGCATTTTTAGCACAGACACCAATGAAACTGAGAACTGACACTGCAGAACTGGAAAATCCCATTCTCCTCACTGTAGGTGAATGCAGAAGAACCTTGGACTTCATTCTGAGGAATGGGACTATACAGCAGGAATTAAGAAGAAAATATTTTGGGCAAAACTGTAAGAGAAGTCTGTATATACATTTGGAAAAATAAGCTTTCAGGGCAGAAAAGGAGTCAAAATCCAAACCTGAAAAAAAGAGTTATAATCCAACCTGGTTTTTGCTATTTTTTTTCAAGTTGTTGTCATGTTATAAAACTTACCTTCAGATTCATCTAGAGGTGTCACTATCCAGCCAAAGTGGAAGCACGGAACCAATCAAATTCACAACTTATCTTTACGATGTTTCAAACCAGTTTCCTCAATTATTTACCAAAAAAAATGGTATGCCAACTGTGTAAGTAATTGGATAAATTCAAGCTTCACAAGTAACTTTTTCCTCTTTGTAAAGTGAAAACAATCCTGGCTACACCTAAGAAAATCTCCATTGGAATCCCAGAGAAAGATCTACGGGTTTTTTTCATGTTCTGCAGCATTGGTATGTCCTTCTCCTTTCTTGAATTCTTCACTTGAGTCAACTTTACAGATCTTGCCAGATATACAACTGTTGATGCAGCATGAGGACTATAGAAAACACCACCAACACAACAAAGAAGGTATCCAAACAAGAAGTCTTTGCAGTTGTATTGCCTTTCCATGTTTGTACAGAAGTGTTCATGTGCCTCTAAGGAAAAGCAGATCCCTTCCATCAAGGCTATTTGATGGGAAGTTTTCTTATTCTTTACTCCTTTCATAAAAGCTTGGTTATAAACTACTGCATTTCACAGTTCTCAGATTTATTACACACAACCTCCCCTTTGCTGAAACCATGTCTCCAAGAAACTTACTCTAACGATTTCTTTTTGAAATAAAATTGTTATTCCACCAAGCTTCCCCGTTTTTGGGGAAAAAAATAAAATCATGAAAACATAGTAAATGTTTCCACATCAAGTTCTATGTTTTTTACAAGTCTGTTATTAAATGGCAGTGTTGGGCAGGTACAAGCAAAAACCAGGAACTCCAGCTACAGTTTAAGGCAGCTGATGTGATACAGATTGTAACCTGAAGCACTGCTGGGCTGGTGACATTTTGGTAAGGAACCATGATATAAAGAAGCAGTAAGCTGAAAACTATATTGATTAAATAAGACAAGGGGAAAAAAAAAGGCAGAACTTGCATCCTCTTAACTCTTGCAGCTGAGATTTGTAGCATCATTCAATTAGTTTGTTTTCTCTGTGTTTCTTTCCGTTTGCTAACTTGTATTCTGATTAAACACCAAAGCTCTTTAAAAGCCATTTTACAAACCTTTTGATGACTCAGAAGCTGTACAAAATAGTATTAAAAAAAAATCAAAATAAGATGAAAAAGCAGAATGAGCCAACAAATGGATTAAAAAAAGGAATGGATCCTCCTGTTCTTAATCCTATTTTAGCTGTCATGTCTGGTGAATGATGAGAAAAACTATGGGCTTTGGGCCTGGCAATGCTGCTGACTGCTGTATGAGTATCTGCTACCAACACTAGCACTGAATCCCTCTGTGACTGTGGAACAGTTCTAGGCCTTTAACAATATGATTATGGCCTTTAATTTTCACCTGCAACGTTATGATTAAGTTTAATAAAACTGTGGTCTACACTGTGACTCACACTCTCATGTCATCATGAACATTTGTTGCGCTAGACCCATAACATGCCCATCTCACATGCGGAAAATTAAGGTAACATTTCACTCCCACAGCACTCCCTTATTGCAAATACGAAAGAACATTGTGAGAATGAAGCCATAAGTGTTTATAGAGCACTTGGAGATTCCTGGATAAAAGATTTTATGATTCTATGATAATTTAAAATTAAATTACTCCAAACTAGTGGGAGGCTTTTTGCACCCTTCCCTAACAGAGCTCACACCCCCCACACACAGCACCATCACTACAATACTCCCCCTTTCACAGAGCCTGGAGGGCTTAATCTAAGTTAAATTCCAAAGTTCAACCCTGCTTGAAGTTACAAAGCTTGAAACTATTGCAGCTGAGGAAATTCAGCTTTTTTTATATAACTAAGGCTGAAACACACTAAATCTGAAACTTTCAGTCTCAGTTAGGTTTCGAATGAATATGGTAACCCTTCAGTGAGCTTTAAAAGTATTGCTACCATAACTTTTTATAATCTCAAACAATGTAAAAAAACTTGTAAAAAAAATATCATGAATAAGCAGTAAGAAAAGCTACTGTTACTGTAAGAAAGGTTTCAAATAAAAAAATTGTGAACACCTGTTCACAAGATTTTTCTTGTCATCTGGCACTTTTATTACTTGTGAGCCAAGTTAAAAAAGCCCAGCAAGCTTTGCTGAAATAATTTTTCATGTATATAGCAATCATTTCATACAAGAGAAGAGCTATATTTCATATTTTAAAGCCCACTACATCTGAAACTCTACACACACATTGTAATGGTCTGTACACTGAAAGAAAAGAGGTTCTAAGAAGGCACTGACATCTACAGTTTACTGCACAACTATTTGAATGTATGTACCTTTTTTCCTAAGAAGACTACAACTCTAAAATGAGACTCTTGGTACTACTGAATATGGGGAGGACAGCAAAAAGCATAAAAATAACAGTTACACATACCAGCTACTGCATAATTTGGTAGCATCAAAAGTTATTCCTAACTTGCCTCTATCATTAAAAGAGGGGCCTGAAAAAAAAGCAGCTTCAGAGTTCAGTTCAGTGAAGACATTACAGGGACCTGAAAATGAATGGGGAAGTTGATCTTCCACACTTTTACTAGAATCACAGAATCGTTTGGTTTGGAAGGGGACTTTAAAGATCATCCAGCCCAATTCCTCTGCAGTGAGGAGGGACATCTTCAACCAGATCAGGCTGCTAAGAGCCCTGTCCAATCTGCCCTTGAATGTTTCCAGGGATAGGGTATCCACAACCTCCATGGGAAAACCTGTTCCAGTGTTTCATCACCCTCACAGTAAATAATTTATTCCTTATAGCCAACCTAAATGCCTAAGAGCACTACTCCTTGTTCTATCCCAACAGGCCCTGCTAAAAAGTCTGTCCCCATATTTCTTATAGGCCCCCCTTCAAGGCTGCAGTAAAGTGTCCCTGGAGTATTCTCAAAGCTTAACAACTCCACCTCTCAGCCTGTCTCCACAGCAGAGGTGATCCAGCCCTGGGATCATCATGAGGCCTCCTCTAGACCTGCTCCAACAGCTCCATCTCCTTCCTATGCCAGGGGTCCCAGAGCTGGATGCAGTGCTCCAGGTGGTATCTCCCAAGAGTAGAGTTGAAGCTTAAAGCCAGAGTAACAAGTAACAACATTATAATATGACACCTAGGAAGTCACAGCTACATATGCCACACAACACTTAAATAACTACACTGCTTGTTATAGAGCATCGTTCAATAGTGGCTGGGTGGTTCAAGTGGCAAGCATTCAAAAGTGCATGTTTGACAAGGGCAACTGAGATGCCAATAATCAAAAAATCCACCCAAGACTGAAGATACTGATTTACATCAATCAACTGGTAAGACTTTACCACATAAAACTGGCAGCTCTAACCAGCCTTACATTATAACTATTTTTCCCCTTCAGCTGAACATGCAAGACTTGCAGAACAACTTTCAGCCTTTACACAGCCAAGTTCTGGGCAGCCAGTCTCCCTCCCTGCTTTTTTTGATTACGTGAGGCAGGAGAACTGCCTGTCTTTATAATCCCTATTGATAAGAGAAACCTACCCCGACAAAAGCTAAAGCGTCCCTTCCCAACAGCCTCCTAAATGTTGCATACAACAGGGAAAGTAAGCTGGCAAGCTAAATACAGAACTAAAAAACCCCCAACCAAACCCATATATGTCTTACAATTACATAACATTACATTCAGTCTCTAAAAAAAAAACAAAAAACCACACCAGAAAAAACCAAAACAACAAAAAAACCAAACCACTTCACATAAAAACCTGGTAGATTTTACAATTAGTACCTTCCTCCCTTTGCCATCTAAATAGGAAAGATAAGTAGCAAAGGTAGAGCAATTCTCTCAGAACAGGTCAAGTTTGAACATATTAACACTTCACAGAATCACAGAACGAGCTGGGTTGGAAGGGATCTTAAAAGGACATCTGGTCCAACCCCCCTGCTGTGGGCAGGGGCATCTTTCACTGCATCCGGTTGCTCAGTAGATTTCCCTATTTAAAGCATTAAATTCTCTCCTAGCCTTCACTGGGTCTCTCGTGTTTTTTTCAGAGCATATTATTGCTGCAAGTGGTTGCATAAGAGAATTACTGAGATTTTCAGAAATGCCACTAGAAGTAAAAAACATAACCCTAGGAACAAAATGGAAATTCAGTTATCTGCAACTATTCCCAGATACATTATTTTTCACAAGCAATAACCTGGAATTATTTTTAATTTTACCATCCTCCCTCTAAAGCAAAACTCCATTTTTAAAAAAAAATATTATACATTTGTACAATTTCAGTTACTTTTAAATGTACAACTCACTTCCTACAACATCTGGCAGTTAAAGAACAGACAAGTAGTATAAGGGGCCTGGTGCATTTAAAAAGTTCCTTCCATCTTCAGCTAAAAAACAAAAAAAAACAACAAAACCCAAACAAATAAAAGATCAGTTAAGCTCCAAATAGAGAGTTCTGCTGTGAGTCTAACACAGGTCCTCTAGCAGCAAGATTATGTGATTATTTCTGGATGCCGCAGTCATGTGGTCACACAGCAAAGCTTTTGTCGGAAACATGACACAATCCCATCGCACTGGAGCTGCTGGCAGCCACTCGCCCGGCTGCACCTCCCTAAAACACACCCACAGCGACAGCAAAGCAATACCAGCTTTTCAGTGCCACGCTCTCAGCCAGCCAGGGAGTTTATATTCCCTGTTGCAGTAAATTTAGAGGCTTGTTTCTCACTGTGTATCACTTCCAGATGCACGTCCACTGGATCCCACTAAATCACAGAGCATAAATATCCACCTCCCCCAAACCACACCTGCTTTGGGAAGCCTGGCTAAAGACTGCAGAATATACAACTGGTTTAATTTACTATTAAAATCTTTCCCTCAGGTACAAACAGAAAAGCCAAACTACATAACACTATAGCAAAAGGATGCACAGTACATGATTATCTACCCCAAAAGGCATCTGTATCTGGATATTGTATCTATCCAAAGAGAACTTGAAAGGTATTTATGCCAATCTTAGCTCTTCAGTCAGACAACTCTCATCATACTTTTCAGAGAAACACTAGACTTGCTGAAAATATTTCACTGTATTACAAAGACCAAACTCATTGTTTAGCTTGATTTAACTAATTCTGCCTCTCAAACTGCCTTAAACAGAATATTTCCACATTCAAGTGGAACAGTTAAAAGCATATACAATACTAACTTCTAGGTATGACAACTTTTATAAAAATGGACTACAAAATTAAGTATTTTAGATGCTAAATAACACATAATAGAACAGACTGTCAAAATACATGTATTTAGCTCCTATCACATGACTCATCACTTGTTTGCTTTTACCTGTGAATATGACATAATCACTGCCAAGTACATGGAGTACTGAAAAACATTTAATCTAATTACCTGACCTCAGGATATTTGGCATTTGACCATAAAAATCAAATCTCGTGATTCAATACTTGTGTGGGGTGTTTTGCAGCACTTCAGTTCTCTTTCTGAAAGCTCTAGGCTGGAAGTGGAGTCAGAAGGGATACAAACAGTAATTCTAACACAGAATTTACAGTCTGGCCTTTGCCAATTCCTGTAATAAAAGCGCAAGTCATACTGGCAAAAATGTCCTCTGCCCAGTTTGTGTTAGCCAGATTGCAGGCCATACACTGTACCAGCCCAAATCTTCCCTTTAAACCCTCCCCAAACTACTTGTAAGGTTTTTTTCTGGTACTTGTTGAAACAGCAAGGTGTTTGATTTCATCACATCACAGACAACATCCCCAGGACGTCAAGGCTTTGCTGGTGTTCCTGGCTGAACTCAGCACTTGTCTGCATGCAGAAGCTCAGAATAGCACAGGGGGTGAGGCAGAGTTTAATACACACTGAACTGCAGCTGAACACAGGAGCAGCAATTTGCTTTTTTTCCCTGGGAACACGCTAAATGAGCAAAGCTGTAATGAGTTCTGTTGCAATCAGTTAATGACTTTAAAGTTCTAAAAACAAACAAAAAAAACCAACTCAGAAAATGAAGAGTATCTACATAATGAAAGCTTGAAAAATAATATTTTTCACTTTTGATATATAAAAGGTCTCAGTTTAAAGAAAAACTGGATCTATCCAATTTCAACAATAACAGCACACAATTACTAAGCATCCTGCTCATAGTCAAACAGCACAATTACCAGCTACAGCACAGAATGCTGAGAGCCTGAAAGTTCACACCTTATCTAAAGCTTCCAGGAGTTGTGTTAAAAGGGGGTGGATCAAGATAAAATGCAGCTCCAAGTCTCAAACTGGACAGCCAACACAAGTGTCTTCTTGCATGTCTGTACAGCATCCATAAAGCCACTCTATAATTAGAATTCAGAAACCCTTACATAATTAGAAATTCAGCCGTATGGCATAAATGATCTTTTAAAACCTTTCAAGTTAAAAATATGACACAAAAAGCATTTTATTATTTTGATCTGTATACAATAAACCACAAACTAATAAAATATTTTTAAAACAAAGTAATGAAGTTTGGAAAAACACTGTTTTCCTACTAAGTTGAAATAATACTTCTGCAAGGAGAAGAAACAGTAGGAGGGAAAACAGACTGCTGCATTTTAAGAAGAGTGACCATGTGTATTGATGCATCATTAAATGTAAAGGTTCCTTTAACATTCTTTAGGATGAACCACGTTCTTAAGTATAAAATTTTTCATATACTTTGCAACTGATTCTCACAGTGTCTTAATTCTTACACCTAAGATTTTTCTACCACTATATTTATATGAGCAAAATAAAGCTTCTTTATACCAGTAGGTACTTGCTTCTTGTACCTTCCTAAGGTGTCAAGTAGAGTTTAGGTATTTACTATGCATTTCAAAGGGTTTCAACTTCGAGCATAACATTCAAATCTACTGACATGACATTTTGTAGAACTCATTCTGAACTGAAATACAAATGTGAAGATACAGTCTCTCAAAGCAGGTCACAATGGAGTCTCGGGCAGAACTGTTCAAGGGAAGGAGACCTGATGTTGACTGATGGCATAAAGACCATTTTGAAAGAGAAAGACAAAGGACAGGTGGGACAATTCATTCAACAATCTAAGCTATTTTTCAGGGTTGGCTATTAACATTCTACACAGCATCCTAAGGTGCTCTCATTACATGGACCTTTAAAAAAATAATAATTACGACATTAATAAACCTGTCAGATCACAGATTGAAAAGTGTATCTTTTCATCAATATGTAAAAGGTATTGACAGTAAATAGCAGAAACAGAAGAAGAATGTTGATGGTGGTGTTTAGCTATTCTGGAATTATTTGATGAGCAGATTAGTTCTGTATAACTCTCAGTCCTTCCCATGACTCATTAGAGCCTTGTAACCACCCTGTTTGCCAACCAGTAACAGGCTGCATAAAGCTAAATCAAACAAGTGAACTTCAGACTTCCTTTTCTTGCTATCAGTAATTTCTCCTGACTTTGCTTCTGCCAGATTAATTCAGCTATTTAGTTCCCGGACTTCGTGACTATAGAACTTGTAAATTTACATCTTGTAAATATACAATTTTAACTTCACTGCGCATACATCTCTAATTATTCTGATATGTAACAATCTGATACCATAAATCCCTCAAGGAAAAACTGATGAAGCCACATCTAGTTCATTTTAAAGACAGTTTGAACAGGACACTAAAATGCATCAAGTATCCTATTTATCTTAGGTGTTAAGATACTGAATGATGAAGATGAAGTACATTCTGCATTAAACATTTATCTGATGGCCTAGTCATTTTATTTACTGTTGAACCTGCTCACCAACTTTAACTTTTAATTTTTCCCATGTTAAAGTAGAAGGTCTGATACATCTCTGTTTATAGCTTAATGCAGCTGTTTACCCATGGAGAAGAGCTCCACAGTCAGATTATATCAATTTGCTCACAAGAGCTGCTCTGTAATTAATAATACCCTCCACTGACAAGTCAATACAGAAATATTCCATTCTGTAACTCTCACTCTGTAAATACAGGTTACAAAGATGCAATATTCCAAAAGACACAAATTCCAAATCCTCCAACGCAGTCTCTCCAAAAGTTTACCCATTCAGCTGAGCACAAGAATAGTCTGACAGTCACCAAGTCACATCTGCCCATGACATAAACCCTTTCAAAAAGTAACAGCAGATACCACTAGCATCAAAGTTGCTCTCAAGAAACGGAAACCAACCAAATGAACAAAGCCTCACCTGCTTTTTTGTCTGTGTGGGGTTTTAGTTTTTTTTTTGTTTGGTTGTTTTTTTGGTGTTTTGGTGGGGTTTTTTCTCGTGTTTTTTTGGTTGGTTTTCTTTTCTCCCGGAGAGACAGTGAACGTAGTTTTAAAGCCTGTCTTGCACCTTCAGCCCCACCAGCCTGATCAGGACTAGAGCTGGAGAGTATGGTACACACATACTGGTTTCTATCACATGAATCCTACCCAGCGACACCAACGTCTTAAAGATGCTTCTGCATCCTTTATCTTGCAACTCTCTTGATAAATCCCCCCCTCTGAGCAACAGACTAGGTCCTCTTACTTCATAAAACAGGTGTATGGCCTCACATTCATCCTCTGTCTGCAATGGCTTTTGGAGCCTGTCAGTACCAGTACTCAGTGAAAGAGCTTTAAAGTGGGTTCATTCCAGGCAGCTACCAAACACCCCCCCCCAGCCTTTTATCCACTACTCTTCTCCCATGAGATGCGAGGAAAATAGAAGGAAGGCAAAAAGACTCATGGATCAAGACAGTGACAGTTTAATAAGAACAGTAAAAAGGAATCCATTCACTCCTCCCCATCAGCAAGCAGATGTCCAGTGGCTTCCTGGGAAGCACGAGTAACCCTTGTGAAGACAAGTATCATAATCAGAAACATCCTCCCCCTCGCTCCTCCTTTCCTTGAGCTTTCACTACTGAGCACAGCATCACAGGCATGGAATATAATATCCCTTTGGTCAGCTGAGGTCACTGTCCTGGCTGTGTCCCCTCACAACCTCTTGCCCAGCCCCAGTCGACTCTCCAGCACTGTTTTAGCCACCAGTGTGACACACAGCCCCACACAGGCTGCTGTGCAGACAGACAACTTCCTAACTCCAGCCAGGCCCAGCACAGAGTTATTACAAGATTTCTCAGAGGTTCCAAGGACCAATGTAAGACTTGTTTCTTCAGATCCTGACTACAAAATTACTTCCCATCACTATCCAGAAAAATAGAAGGGGATGTATACTTTTAAAAGGGTCTCCCCATCTTTACAGGAATTTTCAGAAACTTTATTATGTTAATAGTGCATAACTTCCTTAGCTAAAAGTCAGTGACAGATTCTTGAAGTCACTTCATGTCCTGCCTACCGCAGACCAGAGGACCATGAATAGCAGAGGCAGGCGTTGAGAGAAAAAGCAGGCTCACAGGAGTGACCTGTGATCTGCAATGTGTGCAGTTTGTTTTCTTGGAGGAGTTGTTGCCTGGTTAGCTTAAAAACAAAACAACAACAAAAAACTATACAAAGTCATCACAAGATACTTGGGCATTACTAAATAGAAAGCAAAGGAGAGGAACACGAGATACTCCTTAGTAAAGTTTTCATTATTCATTCCTTCCAATCCTACCACTTTTTTTTTTTTTTTTTTTGGATCAGTGCTTCTCCTCTGGGCAGCAAAGTTACTCCAAATATGTATTAATCTGGTTGCCAGTTTAGGTACTCATTGGTGCTGTAGTCAAAATGCTAAAAAAAAAGTTTGCAGAGGCATTTCTTGGATGGAGGATGTACAAATTTGACAAATCTGATGTACACACTCGGTCATACTTGGTTAAGCACAGCTTACTCTAAACCATTCTGTTGTTCAATTACCCTGAATGCAGTTACTATCCCAAAGGATCTGTTGAGTAGAAGACATTCTGAACTTATTTTCAGTACTGAAGCCTGTGTTAATGCTTGCTTCATGACAGGAGGAATGCAGAGAGTCAACCATCTGTAACACTCAGAGTTTTGCATGTATTTTAAAGAGTCCCCTTATTGTGACTGTTCTCATAAGTTAATACAAAAAAATGAAACATAAAACTTGGAAGAACTTTACACACCATCTGAGATCAGAATTAATGAACATCTTACTCAAATCTGGGAGAGATTTAAATTTCATATGAATTATGCTGTCTATTGCTAATATTCAAGCTAAACCACAACATTTACATTCAGAATTTTGCAATCAGTTAGCATATAGCTGATTCCCAGAACTTTTAATTGAAGTGGATTTGGAAGAGAATTCTTTAATAAAAACTACCAACTATCTGCTGCGCAAACTAACCAACTTTAAGCAGGTTTCATTATGATGGACATTAAAGATGATGAACGAGGGGAGGCTCCTACTTTTTTATAATGTACCTTTGTATCTCTTGTTTTCTTCCACAGAACTGTGAAACCCTAAAGATGACAAACTATAAGATGATGGAATATCGCTCTAAATGAACTTTGTCAGGATGCTTTTTCTTTGTTAAATTCCACTTAGCTAATGACAACCCATTCTCCACAATTTCCTCCTTGAGCCATTACCATAATAAAACTTGGTGACACTTAACGCCAAGGAAACCCATCTGCTAACACATGGACAGCAAGTATCTTTGACAGCCTAATTTCCATCAAGGACAGGAGAAGAAATGATCTTTTGCTAACACCACATCTATCACAAATGAGATCAGCCTGTGCTTTTCATTATTCAACATGGATTACATTTGGAAAGGAAAACGTACCGCTGCATTAATACATCTCATTGTGCGTCAACATCATTTGCAATTGTACAAGTTTGAAGGCAGAAAGAAGTACGTAAGGGAAAGGGATTTCTTCAGGGAAATCAGGAAATGAGTGAAGGATGACTCAAACTGATGAAATCAGATTTGTAACTTTCTACTTATGTACAAAATAGATTAGTAACTTTGTTATGTATAAATTAGAACAGACAATTCAAATTTCATTCGTGTGCTTAAAAAATCTGGCAGAGATAAAGAAAAATCTGAAGGAGATGAAGATACACCCTGTAGTCCGTAACAACAGATCATCATCCTAGCACTGCCTGCCTACAAACTCCAGAGGTACTACAAAGGTTACAGGTTAGACAGAAGAGACAAATCTTCACAGATCTAATAGCATAGCCCCAGAGCTGAGTTTGTACACAGAAAGATAAGAGCTATATAAATGCCACAGAGTTCTACAAAGCAAACAAAAAAAATACTAAGTGAAACTAGGTAGATCTATTGCACATTCTGCCATACTGCCACCAGAGGAGGCTGGGTACCCCATCCTGCTTCCTCCAGCACTGGGGTATGAGCAGTGCCAAAGTCCTCTACACATCCACTCTGTATCCTGTGACTCCCAAGCACATCACAGACATTAAGAAAAAAAATATACCAAAACCCCCAAAACACCACCAAAACAAAAAAAAAAAAGCCCATAAAACACTAACAAACCAAACAAACACAAAAAGATTAAACATTCCACATCTCCCTCCTCAGCTCCATGTATAGATCCCTAAGCATATCTACAAGGAACATGTTAACTGGATAAATTTATTCATATTAGAAAATAATAGTTATGATATAGGAAGCAAGATTTCTTTCACCTCATGCATCAATACCATTATTACCATATTTCAATTACAAAAATATCTGCATCTCATTTCTAAGCTATCAAGTATTCAGTATTTGAGGATATTGACTTAAATCTTGGGTATAATGAAACAATAACAAATGAAATAAACCACGGTCATACAGAAAGAGGCTAATTCAGTGCAAATATGTGATTAACAGCTTATTTTGTTTGCAGGTTACTATATCCTCTGGCATCTGTATAAGTTGCTGCCGAACTTCCAGATCACCCCTTAGTAAGTTTAACGTTGCACTTTCAATGCACTGTGCCAGAACTCACTACTAGGCAACTAAAAATATTGTACTGCTTCATAAATCAGTTATTCATGGACAACAGTGGCAATAAAAGCCCACTAACAGAACTGCTGTGAGGATAAATGCATTTTAAAAAGCCCAAACACCTTTAAATCCCCTTTAAAGACAATAAAAATTCCTATTACTCAGTTTAGTTCTACTTGAGGATCATCCTTCATGCTTATTCACGAGCAAAAAGCTAAATAAAGGATAGCTGAGATCTCTGTCTTCTTTTCCTATGGCCTCTCTGGACACTAAAGAACATACAGAACATTTACACAAAATCCCTATACCTCTTATCATGGAAAAAAATATAAGAGAAAGGGACAACTACAGAAAATAAGATGTATTCAAGCAGCATACTGAGGGAAGAAAAGCAAAACCAAGCTGTAACTTCTAATGAAAGTATTTTCTGTTCTCTTGGAGCCTCTGCACTTACATTAGCTTAAACGGTTTGGTCCTTTCAGTCTTGACAAGAGCCTTGTTTTAGTGGCTGACACACCACAAAACACCCCCAGAATAAAACAGATGTATCAGGACGGTACATGTCATTAAAGTAAAATAGAAGGATGAGAGATGGAGCAGGAACATATTTCTAGCCAATTTTGGTACTAAATTGTTCCAGTGAAATTTTCCATTCTTTAAGCCACCAGTTGTTGAGAATTCCTCCTTATACATCTTATCCCTTCTCTCACACAGCAGCTTCTCTAGATTAGCAAAATACAAAAGATTGAGAAAACATTTATTATCAAGTACACTTGTGTTCAACTTAGTGTCCTGAGAAAGTTTTTTATATAAAATTTAAAAAAAAACAATAACACTTTGTCCTCTTTGAAATTTCCTTTAGTCCAGTAATAACTAGAATTCTTACTACTGTTTTGAAAATATCCCTATGCCAGTATGGTATAGAACAGTAGACTTGAGCAATTTTTAAACAAATACACTCCAGGCTTGCATTTTCAAAGTTGTAATTACATGAAACACTGACAGGTTTTTTTGACTGACGTCGCCGTCAGACTTGATTTATATTCCAAATTTTTCCCAGTAGTTATGGATGTGCAAATCATTTTACCTTTTCAAGTATGTACATGAATCTGGAATTATGTGAACCAGGCATAGTGAATCTATGACAAACACTTGCATGTTTAAAACATGAATATTCAAAGTTACATCTCACAGACTCACCACAAAGTAAAGCAACATGCTCCTCACTGAAGAGTTAATTATGTAATAATATGAAACAAGAGAATATTTACCAGAGTTTAACAGAATTTGTATTTGTATTTATTTTTTCCTAAATGTATTTTTAAACTGGCAAATGCTGATTCTGATTTTTTGTGCATGTTCTCACTGAATAGCATGTCAAATATGCCATTTAAGCTTTTAAATTTTTAGCCTTACAGTTTAAATTATTGGCCTTCAAAAGCCTCCATGTGGATTTATAAGTGCTGTCTGAAGAATTCACTTGAGCAGCTTTAAAACACTCAGAAGGAGACAGCACAACATCTGTCCCTGACAAGCTGCTGAAAACCAGGCAGCAAGCCAAGCACTCCCCAAAGTTCCAGCCCAGCAAAATAAGGCAGTCTGGAACAGCTGTAAAGCAAGAACTGCTTTTAACATTAAATCAAAGAAATCAAAGCTTGCAATATGCATAAAGCAGGTGCTCCTTGAAGTTTACCAAAGAAATGAGAGGCACAACTTAACTGTCCCATACTAAAGTACTATGGTTTATTATTTTTTTACTGAAGAAGTTGTAACTGTCTCTTTTAACATTACATCAGATTGAAAACATGGGGAGGGCTTCATCGCTTGGCAAAACTAAACTGATTCTCCTCTGAGGACTTCACAACGCAAATTCACAGGAAAAAACAGAGAGAGCTAAAGGGTAGAAGAAAAAAGGACAACACAAACTAGATTTTAGGTGCTCTTGTTCATTAGGTTCATATCCCGAGCCTTCCCACAGATTTCACCTGTCTTTTCGAGGTTTGTTTTGCTCTTAAGGAAACAAGAATAAAAATCATATTAAAACAATCAAAACTACATGAGAGAGAGAGTGAAAAAGGATTATAAGCTCAAATGGAGATAAGCAGAGGTCCAAGGAGGTAAAAGTGGGATTCTACAAGGAAATTCTGGAAGATCTTTTAAATCCTGGAGAAAGCAGAAAGATAAAAATAAATAAACAAGAAAACTAGTCTGGTTTTATTACTTAAAAGAATGCCAGAGTCTTTCAAGAAGAGAATAAAAGTATCAACTCGATCAAGAAGAAAACTCAAGAAGATTTTTCTGGCAATAAGTACAAGTAACATGGGTTTGAACACGTTGCATTAAAAAATAAAATCTCAAAACATGAATTCCTGAGCTACAAAATAAGTCTTGAGCAAAATTTTGCCTAAACATATGCAGTCGCATGTTTTGAGAACTCGAAAACAGTGTTCATCTATCACATTTTTTCTTCTCTATAATAGATTTAACTACATTTTCCCTTTTTTCTGCCTTCTTCCAAAAGGTTGCCAAGTCATGCAAGATTGAAGTCAAGAAAAAAAATTATAAATCACACAACCTTCAACTGCCTTCTGTTTTTATGTGTGATATCACATGTTAGGCTGCATGACAGTCAAGGGATGATACCTGGGAAAGACTCGGAGTCACCGGGTCCCCTGGGAGCTGCCACAGTACGACTGACCCTGCCCTGCACTGCAGCCCTTTGTGTCAGATGCACTGGTTGGCATCACACAAGGTCTGGGAGAGGAACAGATACCACAGCCCAGCCAAAGAGGAGTGCAGTGCAGTGTGAACCCGATATTCAAAAATGCGTAACACAGGGAGCCTGGAAAGTCTACAAACGCGACTCTGTGGAAGCAGCTCAGTGCCATGAGATGTGGGAAGAGCTGGTGAAGGAAGTGAAGGAGACCCCTGCAAGGCTGGGCTGTTGACAAGTGCAGCAGAACAGGTCTGGCAACATTAATTACAACAACTATGTAATAAAGTACTTTTCAGATACACATCCTGACTTCCTATTTACTTCCTGGTGCTTTCCAAGCACTGACAGAGCCATGTCCCATTACTGCAGGAGGCTGCTACTGCTCTTGCACCATGCTGCAGAGACAGGGTGAAGTGAGGTGTTCAAACCAGAGCTTCCAAAATACAAATGCCTAGTGACAGGCAACATGCTCAGAAGGAACCTGCATGCAGTAATTACCTTCCCTGTCACTCTAAAACAAGTCAAGCATCATCTCGCAAAAACTGCACAAGTCCATCAACTTTTATTGCTCTTTTTTGTTCTTATCTTTTGTTTTTCTAAGATTATGTGACATTTAAGAGGCTGCTCCATCGTTGTTCTGAATATCCTTCTTTGGTTTTACTTTGGCATCAAAGGGACAGTTTGTAATTGAAAACTTCATACATACTCTTGGATTGGAATTTGAGTAAAGGAAAACTAGCTAAATTTTACTTATACCATTTAAAATATAAAAGGAATGACTTATCCAATCTTACTGACAGCTTGCAGAAAAGTAGAATTGATAGATTATCAGAGGGACACAGGAGTGATTTCACACTAAGATGATAAGAATCATCTAATTTAACCTGTGACTGCCATGCACTGAAGTCCTGGAGAATACTCTTCTGAATATCATTTACCTTCAACTCAATTTTTTTCTGTTAGAGTGCCATGGGAAACAATACAGCCTTCAAGTGCCACAGTAAAAATAAAAATAGCATCCATAGCTTTCCCTCTAATATAGCAGATATTGACAAACTAATTTTTTCCACTATTCTTCACAGGTTTGCACTGAATCTATTTTTTATCTTCAGCTGACCTAAGAACCAGGCCTGTACTGATGCTGAGAAACAACTGAAATCACAATGGGCAGCGTTCAATCCTGCTCAGCGAAAACACAAGTTATAATTGTCTTAAACACCAAATGAAAAGAAACCAGAATTCATATTACAAGCTTCTTCGGCAAAGTAAGATTTAAATGGCACATTTTCCCCTAATGGCAGATACAAGCAATGTAATACTTCAATTGTACCTACAAAGTACAAGTTTTGATTTTCTTTCATTTATATCTAAATAAAATTAAAATAAATAAGTTTTTATATGTTGCTTTAGAGGGTTACAAACAGATTATTCAAATATCATCCCAAAGCAACATAATTGAAATACTGAACTCCACAAAACCGGTAACTATCACAAATAATAACTCATTCAAGATTAGATAATAACTCATTCAAGGTTAGAAAAGGGGACTCACTTCCTCCAACCCATCTTGCTGCTGGATTTAGAAATTCTATACTAGGTTTACAGGGACTGGTGGCAGCAGTGGCTGAGTGAGGAAACAGAAACCACCAAAAAAATCTTTGGAAGATATTTCTCAGTTAAATACAGGTGTGCTGCACAGAATAACCAGGGATAAGGATATTCAGAATCAATGGTCTGCAGTATACAGAGCTCACCCTCAGCTGCTCTGCTTTGCTACCTTTAGGTTTAGACTTCATGAGTAAAATCCTGATGGGAACTTATGATTTGTGTTATTTATCCATCACAAAACCTAAACTCTTGTCTATACATGAAACATCATGATTAACTATCACCATCTATCATCATCTTTGGTACAAATGAACATATTGGCAATACTGCAAAGCAGTCTTTTTGGTTCCTTTGAAGTAGTATTAAACAAAATTACTGGGATGAAGTGTGTGGTTTCTATGCACTACCATAATGGTGGTATCTTAATACCAGTATTACCAGTATGATACAAGATGCTACAGAATCTTACTGTTTCAAAGAAAGAGAAAAAACAAACAAACCAACCCCCACCACAAACGCAAAACTTCATGAAGTTCCTACTCAGACACCTGGGTTTCACAAGGGTTTTATTTAAAGAAAAGGAAATAGGCAGAACAAGCAAGGTCTCCTCTTTTACTCAAAAGATCTACCAGCAACTGCAGCATTTCCTCTGCCCTGAACATTGCTCGGGTGATGTTTTATAACTGGTTATAAAAACACAGAATAAATTCCCTTTCCAGGCCAACAGTACTTGTGCTCATCTCTGACCTCTCCAGGATGTCCTTTTCTCTCCCAGCCTACCATCCACCTCAGGGCTGTTGTACACTGATCTGAACTTTCTGAATATTTGGAGAGTGAAAGAGCTTTAGGATTTTCACATATAAACTGGGGAGCAAGCTATGCCTAGCATGCTAATTAATCCCAGAAGCAGGTTAGCTATAGCCAAGGTTTTTATGATTACACTGCAAGAGGAAAAAAAAAACCAACAAGGAGTTTTTGTCAGGGAGTAGCAGAGAGGAAAGCAAAGAACACAAGCTGGGTATTACTGTCCGACTGCAGAGAGCTGACCTTTCAATATTAAACAAAACCTCCTAGAGTTGGAGTCAGGTGGGGTAAGTGGCTCGGCAGGAAAACAAAGAAAATGAAGGAAATAACTTACGTGTCTGTTATGACAGAAAAGACGGAGGCAGTGGAAAACAGTGCCAAGTATACTCACAGTAACCAATCCAGGTATTACTGAGTGACCACATGAATCCAAATGGAAAATAACATCTGGAGCAGTCAATGAAAGTGCTGAATTAAGAGAAAATATGACCACCAGTCTGTTTAAAGTGTTTTATAAGAAGGCTGTACCACACTGATCCAAAGTCAAAAGCATTTGCAAGAGAGACACAGATTAGGGGCAAAGTCTACTCAGAGTCTGAAACGGCACAGCAGAGAGAACTGAGGATAAAAATCAGGATGGATGGTGGGACTATCCAAAGAATGACCAAGTAACATGGTAAGCAAGAGTTAATGCAGAAAAACACCGGAAGGTACTGGACACATGTTGAATTTGAACTGAAATGCTTAACAGAATTTTAGTGTAGTGAGTTTGTTCACTCACCCTCTTCCCAGGACACAGGTGTGTCAGCACCACGTTCTCATGCAGAACAGGCCCTCTCCAGCATTTCACCTACAATCAACTATCAAGCAACTTAACTGCATCTTTTCAGTGACAGTTAAATAAACAGAAGAGTAAAAAGAAAAAAAACTGTAAGACAAGAGGGTTTTTTTTAATACAGTGAAACTTCCTCCTTATAGCTAGGTGTGGTGTGCCAAGTTTATTTTTAAAATGCCTTCAAGGCTAAACTTCAGAAAATAGAGCTTTGCAGATAAGAATACCACTAGTTCCTTTAAAGGTGAATACAGGAAGCTGTGTACTATCAGGAGCCACATACAGAAAAACACAGAAGACATAAAATCATTTTATCATTAGAAAAATTGGACTGTTCAAAAAGACCAACACTACCTACCACATCTACCACACTATCTTCTAGCATTAAGGGAATTTCAGGAATATTTCCATTATAATACTGATGTTTTCAATTTATCACAGCTCTCCAGAGCAAGCTTGCAAATCAATATTTTTCAGACACGATAAGCAATATTCCTCATTCCCCAAAAAGATTTAAATAGGAGTTTAGTTATGTTAAAGCAAGTGAGAAAAAAATAACCTTTTCTCACAAAGAACAATCTTGAAATGTAAAGTAATACAAGCAGTTCTAGTCAGTCGTAATTCTTAACTGTGAGAGATGAAGTCTGGCATGTTAATATCCACCTCTGGGAAAGCCAAGAGACAAGCAAATTGCTCCACAAACATCTCCAGCTTATTGCTGGCTATGATGATTTTATGACAACATACTGGAACTGTGTGCTTTTAAAAAGCACAGAACAGAAGCTACTCTGAAGCTGTGTTGCACAGCAATATTTACAGTATTTTGCAACTTTCACAGTCACATTGCACCTGCAAGGGAGAACCTGCCTGGCACTTGGACTTTACTAAAACCACATTTCAAGGTTCACTTTTAGGGTGTTATTTCTGTTAAACATTCCATTTTCCTTACAGATGTTTCTATGAAATTTGAACCCTTTAAACAATAACTACAACAAGTTATTTTGCCACAATGCAAAATTTAATATATATTAGCATGAGAATGAACTCCCAAATAATATTTTAGAGAACTACCTTTAACTGATAAAGGAATGAAGAAAAGTGGAAGCCTCAACACATCAAGCAAAGGTTTTCAGAAGAGGTGACTTAGGAAGCCTCTATTTTTGGATAGCTAGCTTTAATATCTTTAAGAGGGCTTTATTTCATAGCACAATGAACACTTACATCTAAAGAATACGATCTTTAAGAAAAAGGCAGACATGTAATACCCTAATATACCTGGATTTTCACAATCCTTTCTCATCCCCTTGCCTATTCACTGGACCAAAACTTCCCTTTCCAGACCCTGTCACAGTTGTTTATAAACAAAAGCAAATCTAGAAGCAAGCATTCAGAAAGCTTCTCATTTCCTGATAAAATGACCATTGCCAGTTTTCAGAAAGACAAGGGGGGGGGGGAAACCACTTGCAATCCATTCTGTATCTTATATTGTCTCAGAATGATTCAAAATAATATTGTTTTGAATACTTGCAATGGAACCATAATTCTATTTGTTCAGACTTCAAAAAGTACTGAGTCTGTGAACTTTTACCAGCCTGCTTCCTAAAATGAGGGTCAATTTTTTTGTACTTACCTCTTTTTCAATATTCAAAACTCTGCATCCATTAAAAAGGTAACCATAAAAACAGGTTCAGATGTAATGGAAAAGATCATATGGTGCAACACTATTGAAGAGAGATTGCTGTAATTAATTTCAATGTGTATCTTCCACAAAAAGCCTAATGTTCTTCACAGAATTCACCATGAGATTTGAACAAGACATTCCAAGGCAAGGAGATTTTCTTATCGAAGAGCTTTTTCTTATCGAGCAGCACACAAGATTTTAGCTACAGAAAGTTCATTCATCAGTCAACCCACAGAGGAGGTGAGATTGCCAGTCAACACAGAAGAGCAGCTACTGAGTAAGACTGGGTTAAGAGATGCAGGTTACAACCTCACCTCAGCTTTTATCAAGTCCTGTACCCTCCATTTCAGTTTTCCACTGGAGATTAGGTTTGCCTTCACCTGTAGATATGAAAGCCTTTCAGGAGACATACTGCATAGGTTTTAATCAATAGGATGCAATTTAAAACATAATTCCTCTGAAGTACATTAGGAAAGCAGAAGAAAGGGGATTCAGTTCTTCAAATATAATTGCATGCATTTGTACTCCAAATTCAAGTCTCAATACACAAAATAGAATTTTATAAAGAGATTGCAACTTCTCTCTTACCTAATGAGCACAGCCTACTAAATCAGACCACTAAGGAAAGAGAAGAATAAAGAACTACTTCATTCTTCCCTGAAGCTTGCACACAAAAGATAAACACAGCAGGCAAACATCAATCCTGAAAAAGACCATTTGACTTCAGGTATTTTGTATACCTCCTTATTTCTACTGCAGACTCATCCTCTAAAATGAGGAGGTTTGTATATTCATTTCTCTTAAAAATGAGAAATTTTTCTCTAAAAAAAAAATTAAGATTATAAGTATTTTGTATCAATAATAATTTTTTAATCCTCTGAATCCTTATGTAGCACAAAGCTTCAAGTGGTGACATGGAAGCCAAAACCAGAACAAGATGCAGAGGAAGGTTTAACTGGCACACCTGACTTTTCCAAGATCAAAAATGCAAAGAAAAGCATGAGATAATACCTTGCATGATCTTCTCTCAAGCATCAGAATTTAAATGCTCGTGAGAGTAAAGGTGGGAAGTCAAAAAAAACGCTCAAACAAACCACAGGAAATACTCCAAGTATGTGATTTCTCATCAATCAGATCAAACAGATTTAAATACTTTTACAGCTATAATGCAATCCATTTTTATTTTAGAACTTGTTCCTGTGAGTCCTTATTAACCATCATATTAACTGCAGAAAGACAGGAAAAGTACAGGTACAGACATTATAGCACAGAGCATAAATTCCCTTTCAGGCCATTAAATTTCTGCCCTACGCTCCTACGTCTCCTTGGAACTGGCAAGAGTTTCTTTACAAACTTCTTGAACACATCCAAGAGACAGTTTCAGGATTCTACAAGTTTCTATTCACTCTCGTGTTGTACTTTTTTTTTACAGCATGAAAGTGGTAGACCACTTTACAAATTTTTCCAGGGTTGGGTTTTTTTTTTGTTTGAGGTTGGATGCTTTGGGTTTACTTGATCACAGCTATGTTGTTTATTAAAAACAAAGTATACACAAAGCTAAAGGGAGAATAAAACAGAACAGCCCTTCTGTTGATGCAGTTATACCGATGATATCCAAATTTCCTGTATATTAGGGGCTATGTCGGAGTTTCAGTGGAAGCAACTACACAATTAAAACATTTATTTTCTCTGTCTTACAGAGCGTGTTATTTGCAAAAGAGTTCCAGCTGATCAAGCTTTATGCTATTCATGCTATACAGAAAGCTAAGGAAAAGGTGGTCACTGTAAGAGTCATGATAAATCCAGTGCAGAATCTGGCATAACAAGTAATCTCATAGACCATCATTTTGTACTTAAACCATTCCAAAATTATAATAATCATGAAAGTACAAATTGGTTATAATAGTCAAAGTTGGAATAAACACATAAAATCCCAATTTGTCCTGTTGCAAAGTTGCTTATTCAAGTTACTTGTAATGTGCATCATTCAAACTTCCAACTTGGTGTTTCTTCAAACATCACATTCACTGTTTCTAAATGTAGTCTACTTGTCTGAAATTTTTAACCAAGATACAAAAATCAATGTTATATAAAGCACTCTTTCCTGATACTGATGATGCACAATATGAGTCACCACTTCAAAGCCTCCAACACACCGCCACAAGCCACATTCTTTTAAGTCACGAATAAACCCTAAAGCGGTTTCTCCTGTGTTGCTTCTAATGAAAGGTTCCCAACAGCAAGTTGAAACTTTGACAGTCATAAGAGCATAAGCTCCAGAAGCAGAAGTGAAAGTTTCTAAACAATACATGCATCTCCTGTAGCTCAAAATGCAAATACTTGCCAGACTTGTTATTTTTAAAGCTTGTAAAAAAAAAAAAAAAAAGGCTAGAAAAACAGTCACCAGTGAAATGTTAATGTTGTATCTTTGTTAATTTCTTTTCCAGGCTTTTTACAGTGAATTTGTGGTCTGATTCCATGACCTGTAACAAAAAGGTGGGAGGGAGGTGGAAGAGAGGGTTTGAAAGTTCAGTGTACGCTCTTTGCCAGTGGCAAAAGTCAGGCCATCAGAGGTGAGGATTCACTCAACAGAAGACAGTTAAACTAAGTAACTTCACTGTGACTAGAACTGTTGGACACTTTGTGATGTGCAGCAGCCTGTTGGTATTACTTGGCCCTGAAGAAAATAAAGAGAGGAAACCCTTTCATTTGAACAGAGAAAAAAAAATTGAAAGTTATTCTTGCTGAGGAAACGATTATTCCTTCTTGGCTCATGGCAGCTTCATCCATGTGAAATGCTTTCTCATCCAGTTAACAAGCATTTACACACCCTGCCCACATGAGATATACACACACACACACACACACACACACACACACACACACACACACACACACAAAGAAGCCACTGCTGCAATAGTCCTGGTTAGGTTTGGAAAAATCCACAAACAGATATTCCATCTCAAGCATATGTCACAACTTCTAAGTACTACTTTGTCACAAAACTCTAACAATATAGTCAATATATGGGTACACATAAATGTGTACACCTATGTTGATGCACATACAAACCTGTAAATAAATACAACCCAGGAAGTCACAAGAGAAAAGCAAAAATTTGGATGCTTATTTCCAAACAATGAGAAAGTGAAAGGATGCCCAGACCAAGTGAAACAGCCCTGCTAGTGAAAAGTAGACAATGCCATGGATCATCCCAAACCCTCCGAACTGGGTGATGCAGCATGAGTGATAGTGCTCCACTAGAAGTAGTAAATCTCAGCAGAAAACAACAGCATTTTCTTTCCTAGGGAACTATTTCTGTCGTCTTTTGCCATGAGAGGGACCAGTTTGTACACCAAGTGCATCTCTGCATGTAATGATTCAGAACAGAGAAGCAGCACTAGTGAGGCACTTAAAACTGTCGGAATTTATTCTCCACCAGGAATCATTTTAGAAGTATATAGTAGCAGTACAAACACCCAAAGAGATCTACCACATCTTCATCTTTTTCCTTCTTTAAGAGGAATACACCCAATTGGCAAAAGGTCACCATTCCTCTTATGATTTCCAAGATCACAATCTAGAAAGGTCTTGCCTTTTATCACTGAAACAAAAGCTAAAAATGTCGTCTCTGTATTCGGGATCATCTCTGATAAATACTGATGGTGCTGTACATTGCAGAAGCAGATTTATTCTTGTTTCTGCTTAGTCTATTTTGAAAATTAAGCTATTATATTTCTCAGCTGTTTTCACATGATTTCTGCTAAGGCCATCACAAATGCCATGTGATATTCCAGGCTATGAAAAAATTGTTTGTTTCAAGAACCTGCCATTTTGTGATGAAATACAGTGTTGTTAACTAGTGTTGATTATTTAATTTGTAATTTACCAATGTAAAATCGACAGGTGGGTTTTTGGTCAAATATTATTGTATTTCACATTTGAGCTTCTTTTGCAATTTAGCCAAAACCAGTGAAAACCCATCAAGAGCTAGTACATATCAAAGCTAAGCTCTGACACCTTGTGAATAAAGCATGCCATCAGTCATGCAAAAGTAACCCCACCAAAAATAACAAGTTATGAATATATATATAAAATTGCTCTGAATGGCAGTAAATATAAGTACACAAATACTTATGTTCAGTATGTTGACTGCAGCAAATTTTACAAGGAGATTCTCACATTTCTAGCAGTAAAATTTTGGGGGGGGGTTGGGGTTGAGTTTTTTTGTTTGTTTTAACTTATGTAGACATTATAATCTTGTATTATAACCAGAACATAAGTAGAAAGCTAGCCAAGATGCCTATCATGCCTCTCTGCATTCTAATGTGAATTTATAATTTCAAAATCAGTAACAGTTTAAGGAACATTCCTGCTCACTTTTTTCTTTCTTGGTTTCTTCCTCAACCCTCACCCCCTTTTTGCTTTGCAGCTTCAGTTCCAGCACAGTTCAACTGCAACATCACTAGAGAAATGGGAGGTGCAGGGAAGATAAAAATACAATAAGGTTAAATAGACATGATGAACTTAAGACCCCGGTACTGCCTTAGGAACAGGAATTCTAAATATGTCTGAAGATAAAAACCCTAGAGTTTGTAACTCTCCAACACTTATCCACATAGAAACACCTACTTGCCCCCTATCCTGAACAACCACGCGAGCATTAGCCAACATAACATCCCAAACTGGAACTCGCTGACACAGGAGTTCAGCTTCCTTCCACTAGGCAGCAGCGTTAAACCACCGGGCAACTGCCTGCGATGATGTGACCCAGCTCCAGACTCCACTCGGCAAGATGAGCACTACTTATTTCGTGCAGCAACGCAGCAATGTCACTTCTCATCGTCTAAAACGACCAGTGTCATACCAAGCACTGAACTCAAGGTCCTTGGTACACAAGAAGAGATCTGAGAGATTCCTACCTAACAGAGCTGTAATAATACCCACCAAAGAACTAGAGACAAGCTCTACAAGAGGCAGACCTCACTCTGTAGTCCATCAACATGTACAATTTGGTACTTCTACACCCAGCTTTTTCAGTTTGTTCTGATTTAAATAAACTAGATATAGCTAGCACATTATGGATTCAAAATTCCAAATTACAAATTGTACCTTACTACTCTTCTTTAAAAGTTACACCGTATCAGAAAACCTACTGCAGAACTGTGCAATACTAATTTAATTTATAATGTCTTAGGTAAATTCTTTGAATTCTTCGGTAAACCCTCCATGGTCTGCAGGAACAGCTGCCTCACCATGGTCTTTACCATAGGTTGCAGGGGCATCTCTGCTCTGGCACCTGAAGCACCTCCTCCCCCTCCTTCCTCACTGACCTTGGTGTCTGTAGAATTGTTTCTCTCATGTATTCTCACTTCTGTGGCTACTGCTGCTGTTGTGCAGCAACTTTTCCCCTTTCTCAAACACATTATCCCAGAGGCATTACCACCATCACTGATGGGTTCAGCCTTGGCCAGCAGTGGGAACATCTTGGAGCTGGCTGGTGTCAGTTTTGTCAGACATCAGGGAAGCTGCTGGCAGCTTCTCTCAGAAGCCACCCCTGTAGGCCCCCCCCCCCCACTACCAAAACCTTCCCATTCAAACCCAAAACGAGCCTTTAAGCTATTGCTGAACAAAGCAAAAGATTCTCTTCACAACATGAAAATGGCAGGTAGGAGTTACTGCAAATGAATGATTGTGTCCTCCTGCAAGGCTTGGGTCCCATCGTGTGCTGGTTGCAGTGTGTCACTGCTGACAGCAGAAAGGCAGCACTAGTGCTACCCATAAAGGGCAGAGAATTCCAAGAGAACTAAGTCAAAAGGCATCAAGAAAAATAAAAAATGTGCCCACATATCTCAATAAAACTCCTTTTTACCTTTTTTTTCTACTGAAACCTATTCTATGAAAAATTCTCATCAGTTTTACTCAGAGGTAGGATTAGCAAACTATCTTCCTGCAAGTGCTTGATCATCACCCCCATACACGAGTTAGTGATTTTGTGTGACTTGCCTAAACCAGAAAAATCTGTTTTGAAACCCAGCTCCAGTGTTCAGGAATTTCTGGTTTCTAGTCTCATGTACAAATTCAGTGGTTTTAAACCCTGTCACAACACCAGCTTTGGAGCTCTTTGCTAAAGAAAACCAACGAGCATAAAAGACTTGATTTTGAAGAACACACTCTACCTTTAAAAAGAAGCTACAAATCCTTTCAAGATTAGAATAATGCATGTAGGGATCATGTGGCAACTCAAAGAGTCTCATCTGATACAGAAAAGCTGTAGCATTTCCAGCTAGTTTTCAAGTGGATTGCCCAGTTGTAGGTACCAACAGCAAAAGCAGACCTTTCAGTAGGCAGCCCAGAACAGTGCACATTTCAACAGCAGATGTTCTAAACAAGAGAGTGCTTTTTCCAGCAAAAAGCATTGTCCTTCAGTGGACAGAACCAAATATTAGCAGTTTAGCATACTACACGTACTTCACATGATGCACCTCACTGTGACCAAATCACTTCCACTAGATTGATACACTGATCATCTACCATCACATTTGCTGCAAGTTTTACAGTGTCTATGTGCTTGAAAACTTCTGGTGTACTGTGGTCCCTGAAACATTAGAAAATAAGGTGCAATTTTAGTCCTCTGATATCTTGCGTGTCTATCTATAGTGGCAGCAAATTTTGGGGTTTGGAGGCCCAGTCAGACCTATAATGAAGCTTTGTAGATCTTGGTTTGAAGATTCAGAAGATAACGACAAACTTCAAATTTGTTTCTCCAAAGGAAAACAACGAGGGAGAAAGCGGATTGCAACTGAAGGATTTAGGGCAATGGAGTGCTGCTGTTTTAGTTTCTGTTATTTGATAACAGAAATCATCATACAGGATGAGAAAGTAACACAAATACATTCCCCACAGACTGACCTTATCAACAGGTGGCCTTTAGTGCTGCCCATGTATCAGGACTTTGATCCTAACCAGCTATAAAAATATGTGCTGCCTATGGAAACAGATAGAAAAGAAAAACCCTAGAAAAAAAAGGACACAATTTATGAGTACTCTTTATCTCCATCTGCTGCTCAGCTAAGCATTTAAGAAAAAGAAGAATTTCAGGAGATTTTAGTAGTAATCAGTTTTCTGGGAAGTTTAGGCACTTACAAACCTTAAATTACTCAACTCTACTGTATACTGTTTAAGCAATGCATTACACAGGTTGCTAGGTTATGCTGTTTATGCAATTCTCACCCACGACAATCTCTATACTTGGAAATCAGTAATATTAAAACTTTCAAGAAATACAACAAACCTGGTAAAGTCTCAAAGCAACACAAGAAACTTGTACCAAATTCCCTGTGGTCTTTGCTACCTGTAGCAATTCCAAGCAAAAACAACTTCAAGCAAAGATTCGCTTGCTTGTGAATCTGGAAACATTCAAACGGAATTGCTGGAAACATCTCAAATAAAAGAAAGACAATAAGAAACCAACCTCCAAACACATCTGAATGATTTTCAGTGAGGTTATAGTTTTAAAACTCAGAGTTGATTTACAATGCCTAATAAGAGACTTGTGTTGTTGAAATACTGACAAGACATTCAAGTTCCTACCTGCTGCATTATACTTGTATTAAAACACATCTAAAGTCTACTAAAACCTTCACTTAAAATGTGAAATTGTAAGACTGGAAAAAGTGGTTTAAGATCACATTTTCAGCTATGTTTCCAAAAGTTACCCAGTTCCCTTGCATTCAAGTCCACACTTGAAGGTGTATAACTACTTTCAATAATTCTAATAAGTGAAAATCCACGCTAAAACTGACAAGTTGCAACTAGGAAGCATTTTTGCAATTTATATATTAACAAGCAGAACATACAAATTATGTAAGCAAATTGTTGTTAGACATTCAAATTGTTTAGTTTTACAAGTTAGGAAAGTTTCTTTGTAGAGACATTTATTCAGACAATTGGTGATGGTCAACAGTGCTTTTCAGTTCAAACTGCATACTACAGAGAGTAAGAAAACAATGACAATATTTTATTAAAAGTATTGCTACTTGCTGAACTAGTTCAGATGTATTTCATGTTCAGCTGTCAACACACAGTCATCACCACTTAAGATGGGCATTCAGTTTTTGTACTAAGTGATTTTATAAATTAATTATCTAATTAAGAATTACTAATTAGTTAAGGTGATTTAGATGGGCAATTATTAGAAAAGGCCTTTGAGAATAACTGAAGCTGTTTCTGCACATCACAGCAACTCTATCTGATGCCATGAAGTTGCAAAGTCCTTCAACTGGCTGCACCAAATACTTCTGTGATCTGTGTCAGGGGTACCAAATAAAGGACAGAAAAGCTACCAAAATGTCAGTCACAGGGCAGGTAGATCACACAATTTACTTTTTTTTTAAGAAATAAAACATTAATTAGGCATGTCTATACCCTCTTACAAGAAAAGATAAGTTACTACTGTAACTACATTTTCAGACAATTTTTTCTGTCACTGATCTTCTCCTTGTCACATCAGAGAAAGTTCTGTCAGTGGAGGAAAAAAAAAAAATATATCTATGTCGCAAAGTCTTAGCCCAGGTAATGCCTTCCAAAAGCTGGGTATGAAATTTTACCTTCAAGTGAAGTGAATGACAAGAGTTCCCTTTGACTTGGAAGAAGAGTAGGACATCACTCTGATTAAATACATACTTCTTTTTCAATTGCTTAGCACAACTGAATGTTAATCTAGTGCTAAATTAGGGCAAATCTAGTCTTGTTAGAAGAAAGGAATGTGCCACGATTCTGAAGAAACTGAATTCATTAAGAAGGGCTGATCTGATCCATTTTAAAGCAGTTCAGGAAAATATTAAACTTATGAACAAGATATTCCTAAACATAAACAGAACTACATTTACCCTAAATTTAACGAAGGGAAAAGCAGAAGTGAAGCAGCACCCACAGGTATTCAAATTTAGGAGTAGTACCAATAATCAAATTAATTCATATCTAAGAAGCAAACATCTGCATCTTTCATATGACAAACCAAGGGCTCTGCCTTACCATATTGTTACTTCAAGCTGTAAATCAAGTTTAGTGCTCCATTCTTACATGACCTTTTGCTTGAGTTCACCAACTCTTTAGAAAAAACTGCTAGAAATATCAGTTAAAACTCAAACATTGGTGATGTCCAGAAGAGTGAGACAGTGGGGATACAACAGGGGCTAATCCAGGCACTTTGCATAATCTGAATTATTGCCCAGGGTGGTTATTTTACCCTCAAGGTTTACAAATGAAATACATGGATGTGAAGTACTGTAAAATACTGAAATCAATACAATTTCAGGTCCCTTTGTTTTTAGGAAAAGGTCTAAATTGTGCAGGAGTCTTGAGCTGGTCATGTCTAAAAGTGCCTTTTATGTGACACTCGTCTACTCAGACAATGATCAAAAAAGTCAGTGCAATAGATTGGCAGAGCCTTGGTACCTTTTAGCCAAACCAACACAAGCAATGGAAATTAAGATGTTGAGGGCTAGAAACCCCAGGAGATGCCCAAGAAAATCCTGCTTACTACTTTAACCCAGAGCAACTCAATATTCATGCTATAATGACAGCCATACTACAGCAACCCCTCTCCTCTGCTGAGAGATGACAATCAAGAACATGATAAATGGGGCCTGACAACCCTAACTATCTTTCTCAAAAAAGCTATTTTGGCTAGTGCTGGTATTAAGAAGAATCTGTCACAAACATTTTTAATTTCATTTCATTGAAGGTGATGAAGGGACTGGAGCACCTCTCCCATGAGAAAAGGCCGAGAGAGGAGGGACTGTTCAGCGTGAAGAAGAGAACAAGGGGGGTTTCATCAATGTCTATGAAGATGTGAAGAGAGGACAGAGTCAGGCTTTTTCCAGAGGCTCCCACTGTCAGGATCAGAGGCAATGGGCACAAAATGAAACACAGGAGGCTCCTTCTGAACATCAGGAGACACTGTTTTACTGTGAGGGTGACTGAGCACTGGCGCAGGTTACCCAAAGAGGTGGTGGAATCTCCATCCTTGGAGATACTCAAAAACCATCTGGACACAGTCCCACTCAACTGACTCTAGATGGCCCTGTTTGAGCACTGGGGCTGGACCAGATGACTACCAGAGATCCCTTCCCACCTCAGCCATTCTGTGATTCTGTAGTTCAGGTAAGAAAAAAATGCATAAAGACAGAAAACAAAGATAAAGATCTTTTCTCAAACTCTCTCTGCAGACACGGTAAAATTAACAACCAAATTATACTTACTAATGGAATATAATTTGGCATTTGATTTTCCAGTTAAGTATTATTAAAAAATTTAAAAATTGTAATTTCGTGTTTTTAAACACAACATTAAAATACAACATTCTAATCCTGGAAAGTTATTTTCTATCAACCATCCAACTAAACCAAGAAGTTACCTTAAAACAGATGCAATATTTTCTAGTCCCTAAACAAACAAAAAATCAGCCATACAAAGTGGGAAATTTCTGAAACAATAACTGGATTTCACCTTGAGACAGTTGCTACCATTAGCAGCATTCTGGCACCAACAAATATTCCATTTACAAAAGTTGTATGAAAGCACTCAAACCAAGTTGGGGCGAATCTCACTTAAAAGCTCTTCTAATGAGTTGTCTTTTTATTCCTGGAAGCCATTATACCTTTAAAACAAAGATTCAGGGTACCTGATGCTGTTCTCATGACAGAAAAGGACTAAGTCGAAAGAGAAAAACAGACTAAAATAACGTGATCAGTATTGTGAACGTTATCCTCTGGTGTCTTTCAGGCTCATTTGCGGTTTTTTTTTCTTACAGAAGAACATGACTTTAGAAAAGGTCAGAAACTGAAGGAATCCTATATAGAATATACAACTGATTGCTATGATTCATTTCCATTCTTTGATGTCTCTAAAATTTTAAATAATTATTTTACATGCAAAACCCAGAAGTACCTCTTAGGGAGAAAACAATACTACTTCAAATGCTGAAAGCAGACTCGCCAGCTCCCTTTAGGAGTTCCAAGAGGAGTATTCACAGAAGCTAGACTTCCAGGAATGTGACTTGCCTTGCTTAGGAGACAGAAGAAAGAATAAGAGAGAAGAGCTCTTCTAGGTGGCAAGTCACACTAAAAACTAGCTACAGATGCTACAGACTGTCTCCCGCAGAAATGTCTTTCACTTCCTTGATGTGGGAAGCAGACAAGCTTCACTAGGCTAAAGTTAGCCTTTGAATAGCTTGGCAATGCCTCTTCCCTTAGAAAAAGGAGGCAATATTCCTCCATCTCTGCAACTCTTGTAAAGCCTACATAACTACAAATGCTCTCAGGCTGGTTGCTAATGGAAAAGACAGAAAAAGGAGATACAGTTTTGTTTTAAAGCTTTATGGTTTTAGAAAATAAGGCTGTTCAAGGTGTGACAGCAGCACACAGACATGGAACAGGACACTGGCAGAGGAAGCAGCAGCCCTGCCCCAGGCTCTCCTCACATCCCAACATCTCTAAAGGAATTACCTGCAAAAGGCTCAATTCTTTCATGCCTTCACTGACTTAGGACCTTCTTGAGACCTCTATTACAACAATACATAAGAATAAACAGCACCACTCTGGACTTCAGCTACTTTCATTACAGAAAGGGAGCCATAACTTTTTCTTCAGAGAAAACTTTCTTTGGAGACTTTTCTAAAAATAGTCTGCCAAAGCAGATCAAAACCTAAATCAGCAAATGCAGCTATATTCAAAATACCCCGAGTCAAAGCTTCTGTTTAAAAAAAGTTATTTTCCCAGATGAATTTTCCCTACCAAAACCTATGATTCCTTATGCTCATCATAAAAAAACACCCACACCATGCACCCACACATAAACCTGGCAAGAAGACTAAGAATGAAACAGAATCAACACTTTCACAAGGTGTATGGTCCAATAACCAAGTATCAGTCATTGAACACGAAAAGTTAACTGTCAAAACCTGTCCTTCCTCAATAAAGGATCTGCAGAAAACAACTGGCCTTTTTATTTTCTGACTTTTTTAAACATTAAAAGAAAATATATTAATTTCACTGCCCTGTTCAATAGCTTTAGTTAGTTCATGTGTATTTAGGTTCTCTCTCAAATCTTTGTTCAACTTCTGCTTTTGACCTAAGGCAATCTCATTCAATAAGGAAGAATGTGAGGGTTTTAATTGTGCTCTGTAAGAAGTTTGTGAATCTATTGGCTTGGAAACGTTCATTTCCCTAATATTACAACAGACTCAATTTCACTGATGAACTTTAATGAGTTGCTGTTGCCAAGAGTAATCCCATTTCTTTCAATCCTCCACCCCCATCCCTGCATACCTGGCTGGCTAGCACTCAGTTCTTGGATGACTACAGCTCATCTGGCCTCTCACTGTCAAACTGATTTAATCAGCAAATCTGGGGGGGAAGCTTTCCAAGGGGCAGGGAGAAGAGTGGAAAAGAGGTCAATTCAGTTCTCCTCACAAACCTCCAAACTGTTCTTTTAGGCTGAGTCAGCTCAGCAAGGGCTCCAACAAATGCCCCAGTCAGAGCTGGGGAAGCAGTGGGAATGAGGCAGAGGGTGAGAAATGTGTCACAGTGCTGTCAGGTTGGTTAAGATTGGCTTGGGGAATTGGAAGGGAAGTACTTACAAAGGCAGGTAGGTTGTCCAAAGAGATGGTGAAAGCACTTTTACCAAATTTGAAGAACAGATCAGCAATGGGCTCTTGCACCATAGGTCAGCATCTTGGGCTGCACTAGGTGCCACATGTTGGAGGTAAGCTTGCTTTTCCAGTCAGGGTTAGAGAGACATCTGGAATGCTGAGTCCAATTCTGGACCCCCTGGTAAAGAACTGCATGAACATACTGGAGGAGAGTCCAGAGGGTCGCTAATGATTCAGGTGTTGGAACTGCTCAGCCTGGAAAAGAGGAGGCTTGGAGTGGATCTGACCAATGTGTATGAATACCTGATGGGAGGGTGGAAAGAAGGCTCAGACACACTTGTCACAGTGATACCCAGTGAGAGGTAGCAGATACAAACTGAAATAAAGGAAATTCCATCTGGACATCAGGAAGCACATTTTTACTCTGAGGGTGACTGAGCATTGGCACAGGCTGCCCAGAGAGGTTGTGGAGTCACCATCCTTGGAGGCATTCAAAACCTGACTAGACATGCTCCTGAGAAAGCAAGGAGGATGGATTAGGCAACTTTAACAGGTCCCTTTCAACCTCATCCTCTCTACAATTCTGTGATTATGCATAGCTACAAATCCATCTATCATGTACAAAAGGATGTGATGCATTAATATCACCCAAAGCCAGGTAATTCCACACGGACATAGCAGAGAATTCCCATGTGCTTCATTAGCTACCATTAGTTATCATTACAATATTCTGAACATACTGAAGGAACACAAAGAAGGTTTGACATGATCCTGATACACAAGAAGTGTCATTGACTTAAGACATTATAAACAAAAATTAAATTACTGTTGAACATTAAGAACAGCATTTACCTATGAAAACAAGTCACATGTTGTTCCTTGCTCAACTGTGTAGCCTTACATGCCTTACAACATGCTATTCTGCAACCAGTGTGGCTCATCATTTAAGGAGGGAGGCTGTTCAACAGCAAATTAGAAGAAACCCAGATGTTTGCAAAAAGCCCACAGCATTGGAAAAACATCTGGCCACATGCTTTCCCAATCTGACCCGAGCCAATATCCCAGCATGACACCAGTGATTAGCCTGTTGCTGAACACAGAGCCCTGAAATGACTTGTAGGTTACCCAATCTTGGAAACTTGAGATTATAAGGCAGTAAACTGGCAGTTCAAGAGGGAATACTTTTTAAGCTTTTCTCCCCAGTTTGTTAAATAGCTTTATAACTTGCCTATCACACAGAACTAATTCTCACACCTCTCCCACTGGACATGCTATTCTTTACTTTTCAGTCTGAACTTCAGTGAACCTACAGCAACTGCTGAGAGTTTTCTTTTCAGGAGAGGTACAGTAGCATAATAGACACAAAAGGTCTACAACATGCTAATTAATTATCTTCCCTAAGGATCTACTACTGTACCTTGATGAGCCTGTATAGCAGCATAAAGCACCTGGATACTTAATTTTTCTTTGTGATTATTCATTCCGTTTAATGTATCACCAGAAATGTACAAAGCTCATTTAAATATTATTATGAGGCTGCAGAGGGTGCTCCAACACCGCTTATAGACAGTTTCTATTCAATCCCCATATTCCTCAGCAAATCCCTCATTGATTTTTCTGAAGTAATTAGAATTTGGAAATAATTTTGGAGGCAGGTTAAGAATAGACTTCCCCTAACATTTTCTTTTATCATGAGAGAAAAGTGATATGAATCACAAAAAAACCCTCTTTTTCCCCTCCTCCAACAGAAGGTGTTATCAGTGGGAATAGCATCAGGAAGGCAGCATTTCTCCATAATGCTGCCTTTTTCCTGCACCTAAGATATGAAATACCAAATTGCTCCACATGGATCTAATGGACTGGGGAATGGGGAAAGCAGGCACACAGATATGGAAACACATCATATAATATCATCACCCATGTTGCTTTCAAGTTGCTTAAGCAAGTAACCTCCCCAGAAGCAGCTTCTGCTGCTTTAAGAGTAGCTCCTATAAACCAGCAAAGCTTTCAGCTCTTTTTGTAACCACTCAACACCTCTATAAAGTGGTGCAGTGTCACTGAGTGCAGAATGCAGTGACTTGTGCAGGTCGTGCTCAAAAGGTGGGGGTAGCAATCTAGAAAGTAAGAATACCTCTGCTTGTGTATCCCAGATCTTACTTTTCAGTTTAGCTATGGAGAAGTTTTATTTGCTAGCTTTCAAAGTAGGTAAAGTGCAGAATAATTTAAAAAAATTATTTTGGCTAAAAGTAAATTTAATAAGGATTTCTATTCTCCTCTTTCTTACAGTTTTTTAAATCTCATTCCAGTAAGCACACAGTGAAAAGTATTACAGCATCAGACAATACTGTCATTTCAATATATTAATTCTGAGCCAGCTGATGAAAATTAAATAAAGGATATGCTTTTAAAGCATTTTAAATTAATTTTTTTTAATGTTTAAATAGTGTACTTAGCTGATCCTTCCATCTACTGGCTCCAAGACCCAATTAGCAAGTTCTAGGTTTGACAATTCATATATGGAACTTGAAACAGAGAACAGATATGCCAAACACACAACAGAGCATTAACCAAATACTGTCATGGCTCTTTTTGGTAAGAACAGCTAGCTCAAAGCAGCATGTAGTTCAAGAACAAAAACCCTGCCCTTTATATAGCTCACTGTCTTGCCTCACTACTTCTGCAGAGCTTTGCTTCCAGCACATGCTATCTGTGCCTCTGTCACTGCAAGATTACTTGCATTAACATTTTATACACTGTCTGAGCCTTAATGTCACCTAAAAATAACTTTGGGTGAGCCTGTTTTATGCTAAAGAATTGAATCAGAAGTTCAACTCTTAGTCCCACATAACTTCACATGGGTTTCAGACTGGTCTCTTCATTTAAGAAATTAGCACCTCTCATACAAAAGAAAGAGCAATAGAATAGGTGCAGTCTGGGTTAGGTTTTCATTTCACCAGTCTTTATATTATGAATAGAACATAAGGCACAAGCACTACAGTCACTGAAGATGCAACTCCATAGTTGGTACAAGGTAATATAAAGACCACATTGCCACCAAAGGTGTTCGTGCTGCCCCTCTCCTCCAGGAAGCTGATAACTGACTGCAAAAATTATCTACAAAAAGCAAGTTACCTTCCACCTGTGTTAGAAAGCTGATCCAGTGCAAGATGCAGCCCCACAATTTCCAGCAGTGGGGAGTTAAGACACGAGCACATGGCCAGAAGCTGAAGCACCAGCTGAGCACCAGCAGCATTCCTGCACTTTCTGTACTGTCCTGGTTGATTTAAAATTCACAAGGGGAGCACACAGAAACTCTTGATAGGAGTCAGATATCCTGAAAACTGGATGGAGACAAGAGAATACATCTCCCTTTGCTCTGAAGGGATCACTACTGCCCTAATTCATTTGACCATATCTCACTTTACAGAAGTATTAGGTCATTATAACAGAAAAGTTGCCTAATAAGCAGTAAAAGAAGGGAGTCAAACAGTATGTAATAACATAGTTAAGTAACCAGAGTGTGATACAGGGTAACTAAAAACCACATCCTATCATGACTTTGTAATTAACAGGTTCAAAGGTTAAGATCAGTCATTAGTGCTAATATTTTTATCCAACTCTGTAAAACCTATACACCTCACAAGTGTCAGCATTTAAGAGGAACTTCTAATTCCTGTTTTACTATGCAATATTTAGCACATCAGCAACTTGATTTCACACAAACTAAACAAAATATAACATCTGTAAGGAACATACCCCACCTCAGTGAAATGGGTTTTCTGTACTTTGTGCCTTGAAGACTCACCAACGTCTGTTGACTTGGAAAACACCCTCCCCCTCCAAATTACAGAAGCATTTCAGTAGAAGGAAACCTTTTTTTCCCCCCACCCCGAAGCTTTGTAAGTCAACATAAGCCAGTGATTTTACCACGAGGGGGAGATGAGAAAGACAGAAGTGACTGGAGGGATGGCTAGTGAGGCATCGGTTTAAAGATGACTAATTAACAGTTGAAAATCACCATTACCTATCTCCCATATGTTCTCATTTGTAAGCAAGAGTTGGACACTGAATCTAAACATATGGCAACAGTAAGTTGCACTCCAATCTTTGAATAGCAAAGTACATACAATCTGGTCCATTGCTTCAGCTGTTAAAATGTTATTGCAGGGTAATCTAAAAGGAAAAATAATCTCATATAAAGTAGTGGATAGAAAGAAGTGGTAAATGAGGAATAAAATGGCTGAGAACCCCCCAAATTAAGCTCTTCTGGTTAGTTTGGCTATTGGCTTACATTTAAGTGCACTAAATAACCTCATTCCACCTTCATGCCTCAGTCCCCAGTTCAATGATAGGAAGAATGACTATTTGTATTTGAAAGATGCACAGATGATACACAGGTTTTGGATCACACACAACATGCAGGCACACCAGGAGATATATATATATATATGTATATATAGATGGAAAAATAACTATAAAAAGAATTGGAACCAACCTCACAACATTTCAATGCTTGACCTGACTGCTAACAAATGACTCTTAAGCAAAAATTGTGCTTAGCTTTCTTACAGTAAAACTAATGTTTCTAGGAGAAAGGTTGTCACCTATTAACTCTTCAGGATCACTCGTGAAGTATTCTTTATGACAGTCTTACACAGTTTATAATTTCTCAAAAAGTATGAATTTATATCTATCAGACACATTTTTTTCAAAACTAAATCAAGAAGCTTATTATGCACTGGTCAAATTATATGAAGTCAGATGAAATTAAGCAATGGACAACCTCTTTGTTTCACACAGGAAATAAACAACTAGGCACCTTCAATTCACCACCACTGATTTGTTAACATCAGAACAGGAAACCATATATATACACACACACACACACACACACATATATATATATACATATATTACATTAAGAAATTAACAGAACATTTATAATACAGAAGAAAAACTGTTCTAATTTTTTCACACTGAAAAGAATGTCATGGCTTTTAAAAGATGCATTCATTTTTTAAAAAGTTGCATCCCAGTTCTGCATCTAAAAATACTTTAAAATTCAGAGGTAAGTTATTTTAACATTAACTTCCTTGTTTCTTGTTATCAACTATACACAAAACTGCCTACTATGAAAGTGCTAAATAGTTACTCTCAAACTGCAATAGGAAAAGAAGAAATGAACTGAAAAACAGTTACAACCTAAGGCTAAGGCTTCCTTCAAGAAACTAATTGTCAAATTAAATAGTGTGGTCAATTGAGAAAATACATTTAAAACATTTAAGTGTCAATGGAATATAGGCTCTAAAACAAAGATAAATGCTTGCTTGTCTCTTCGAGTAAGAGAAGTGAAGAGAAAAAAAAAACCTATTACCTTTCTACTTCAGTCCCTGTCTTCCTACTGTCACCACGACTATAAGGTCTAGTACTTGTCAAGTATCTTGACTGAAATCAAGAGGGGAAAAAATTTGTATCAAGTCTGCAATTATGTACAAAACACCCCCAAAAAAAACTAGGTGGACGTAATGTTAGGGAAACAGAGGGCACTGCAAGCAGTGAACAAAGTTTTGGACACAGAGGTATGATATAATCTAAGAAAAAAAAAAAAAAAGGACTGCAATTAAAAAAACCCAACCACAAAATCAAAAACCAGTCTTACTGAAAATGAGAATATTTGCTGTGGATATAATATCTTCCTCAAATACACTCAGTCAACTGCTTCAACAAAACTGTTAGCAAAGAAATTATCAAAATACAGTAAAACTAAAAAAAAAAAACAAAACAAACCATCAAAACCCAAAAAACCACTCTTCCATAAAGTAACTTCAAAATACCACCACAATACCTGAAATCAGATTCTCCAACATGAACACATCAATTCTCAAGAACATATTCAATAATCACTTCAATATCAAGAAATTAGTCAAAGTAACAATTACACCCATGAGAACCTGTCAGTACACAATGTGCACTTTTTAACACAAGGCACATCAACTAACCTCCCCACTTCCAGTTATTTGCTGCTGATCATGACATAACATTCTTATGCTCAACTTTACACAAAAAAAACCTCAAATAACTATGCAGTGCACAGGAAGACCATTCCTTGAAAGAACTCACTGCTACCTACAACCTACAAACCTCCAGATCCATCCAAACTCACTACCAGGAATATCTGCATGAAGTAGAAGCAGACTTACAGAAAAATCAGCGCAAAACTCCCGTTTTACAGCCACACAACGGGGCCTGTGGGTTCACTTGCAAGAACACAGCGTGTTTCGCCCATGGCACCACACGTCCTTCCAGGACCTACACTCATGTAACCAACCATGTTCCAGGATGAACCTGCACCACTCATCACCAAGGGACACAGAAACGCCCAGTTACCATTCCCACTTCATCTATTACGCCTCAGTGAGGACCTGCAAGATTCCTTAAAATACAAAGCAAAACAAATCATGGGTACCAGATGAGCTTTGAAGGCCTTTTACATTTTTGCCTACTTCTTACATCATATTAACTGTTCCTTATTCTACAAGGGCTTCTATCCATATTGCACCATAAAAAGACATGACTTCTATTGCATCAAGATATTTTTGTAGGGTTGTTGACCAGATCAGGTACATTCATCCAGTTTTATAAAAAAATACTTAAAAAAACCCCATTAAATGTTTAGCAATGCAGGCACTCTATGTATATATATGAATCTTGAAAATAAAGTAAAAGCAGACAGGGCTTTGAGAAATTTGGAGGGTTTTATAAGAAGAATGCTGATATGTTCTCATTTGCATGGTAAGAGCACACAAACTTCAGCAACTGGACCAAGACAGCAAGGAGAAATTTCTGCCTGGAGATTGGTGTTTACAGAAGCAGAATTAGAGAAAGACATTAATATGACAGCCCATACCATTCCTAAAGAAGTTTATTAGATGACAAACATCCAAAAGCCACTTATAGACAAAAACACAAGACCCCTTTCATGCTCAGCTCCTTTCATGGCAGGAAACAATAACCTGAATAAACCGGGGTTTTGAACATCTGATGAACTTCAGAACAACTTCAGGAAACATTTCCTACTTTAAAAGGTTTACCAAGGAAGGTGAGAATTAGAAGAATGCAAAGCAGAAATGCAGAACACCCTGAGCATCCGGTTAGTTTAGCTTCAACCACCTATAATTCTCAGAGATCAAAGTGCCATTTGAAGGTAGGAATTAACACATTCCAGCATAAACATCACCCCAATTTAAATTAATCTGTGTTCCACTTCAAAATAAATAGCAGGCATTTTGAAAGACTACAAGAGTCATCCTCCCTTTTTCCTCCCTCAAACTATTTGTCTTACATTTTTATGCCAAGTGTTTTTTGTCAACCCCATCTTCTTCACCTGTCTTCTCCAATGTCCTTTTCCCCATTTGCTTTCCTTTCATTCAGTCACCCAGAGTGGTACAGCTGGAACTGAGGAGATGCCCACTCTTACATTATTCATTCTGAATGGCTTTCAAGTGTGAGTAAAGACCCTGAGAGAGAAGAAACACAAGACTATGGCCTACCAGGACAGAGCAGAGCAGAGGCAGTCCCTAGGTGATGTGCTCAGAGGTCCACTCCCCTTGTTGTAGATTCTTACACAATTCCCCAACCTCACTGCAGAATCCTGTTTCCTAATTCACTTCCTGTCAATCAGCTTTTCAGGGCAATCAAAGGTGATAACAGTACAGGGAGGAGAGGGCAGTGAATGTAGAGGAATCACACTAAGAACCACCACTGATGGGATCAGAAAGAGGAATTCTCAGGCCAGAAGCCTGAGGAAGTAATGCAAAAAAGTCACTGACTACTGGGGAGACAAGAAAGAAACTCCTACAGCCTTCAGGGTAGAACAGAAATACTCAGACAGGATGTAATAAGTCTGACCCACATAATCAAAATAAGTAAATAAGAGTAAGACCTTCCAGTTTACAGCAGCAAGCTATACTGAGACGGGAATGCTGTATCTCTGAGTTATCCAAACATTCTGCCTCTCAAAAAACCTCACTCTTTCCTATATCCTAAATTTAGACGTCTAGAAAATGCATTACAGTCTTTGTCACTCACCTGTTTTCAAATAGCAGGCAGCTGACACTGCCTCAAAGGAAAATCATATTCTATTACACTGAGCTGTCCACCAGACACAGGCTAAGTGCTCTGCTTTCAGCTGACTTCGGGAGAGCTGCAGTTTATAGGATTCAACAGCCTCAGCTAGTATGGAATGCAGCAGCTCACTTCCTGAAGGCAAGCAGGGGGCATATGGCCATGACACCAACGATCCCCGGCTTGGCATTTTAGGTACAATAAATATTTGGAATATCGTGTACTTTCAAGATGAAAACAAAGATTCAGCTGAAAACAGGTCAGACAGACTCCAGCAGCATCCTCCAGTTAAATCACCAAGCTGGAGGAACTTGCTCTTTCACATGCACCATGAAGGTGGGTCTGTCTTTAAACATGAGCCAAACAAACATACACAGCCTTCAATTATTTATTTTTAACACCATTATTTAAAAATAGTTTTACTGAATTAATTTAAATCAACGTTGCTAGCACAGCTGCCAGGAAAGTAGATCATCATAACTGCTAAAGCAGTTAAATGAAGTACGTCAACAGCATTTTCACTATTTTTCAGTTAGTTCAGGAAGAAAATATTCTTCTGCCATCCAATGCTGAGGATATTTTAGGTGAGTTGTTTCTGTTTTGTCATTCCTCTAAAACAAACTAGGAAGAGTGCACTGTAATCTTTAAAAAGCAAGTTTTTCTAGATTCTGTTAAGTACCACCACATTGTGGAAGTAGAGGAACAGAATCTAAAACATCCAAATCAAGTTTCCAAGAGAAAGATCAGAAGACAGTCTGCAGGACAAGGGACACAACAGGTGACACCACTGTCTGTTTGAAAAAGTTTCTAATGAAAATGCCTGCCTCAGTGGGATCAAACTCAACTTTAAGCATTGAGAAGCCAGTAGTCATTACTGAGACCAGAAGTATAAATGAATTGAAAAATTATTAGTCATTTTAAGGAGAAGTCTTCATGAGCTTTTGAATTATAAGGGTACAATCTGTAGCTCAGCAAACTCCTAAGCTGAGCTTTAAAAAAAAAAGCCCAGAAGAAATATCGGTTTCTATTAATCTAATTGTTTTTCCCTAGGCATCTGTCACAGGACAGAGAAAGAGATAACCACCAGACATCACACCAGGCTAGGTGGACCTGTCATCTGATCTACAATGACTCTGCTCACAGCAATCTGCATCAAAAATAATTTCGCAAGGTGTGTATGTATTCCACAACAGAGTAATTAAAAACAGCCAAGCAATTCCCTTAATAGACAACTGCAATAATTACCTACTTCCCTTCTTCAGACACAGGTAAAACCAAGGCTAAGAAACAATATGACTGCAGGTAATTGTCTTCATTTAGCTGCAGTGCTACAATCCATCAGCGAAGAATTATTAGTTCCCACACTTGTGTTCAAACCACTAGATGGTGCTTCTAAAATGAAGCAATTCAGTATGCAAAACTCTGAATAATGCATGATGATTTATAAGTTGCCTTCCTCAGGATTGTTATCAATAACACTGATTAATGTAGTTAAATAGCTGCAGTCTCTGATCAGAGAGGGGCAACAAGAATAATTATGCAGATAACAGAGATCAAAGATCTGATCGTTAAAACAGTGCCTTTCAAATACCCAGTAAAAGCTCTTTCTCCAAGTAAGAGAAACTCCTCAATCTTCTGTCTTGTAAAGTCATTAGTTGTTAATATAAATATTGCATTAAATAATACATTTTGCTCCCAAACTGCTGTGCCCAAAGGCTTTGAATACTGTATGGCACCAGTCAAGAGAAACTTTTAAGTTATAAATAGCATTTACCTCTTCTTTCACTCTTCATTCTAAGACATTTTTCCCGAGACTAAACTCACTCTAGTTCTCTTTTGTGAAGAGCAACCCCTCACGTTTAGGATTTGGAAATTAGACCTGAATTAAGATGTTAGCTGCTTTCCATCTGTCACTGGTAAATCATCCTTCCTTTTTCATCCACTCTCCCAAAATCAGTATCAACAGTTGCTTGGCTATTCCAGCAGCTTTGTCCTTTTCATTTCTGACCATTTCCATCCATCAAAACACCACTCAAAATAATTCTATCTCTTCCTGCATCTCATTTTAAAATTCCTGCACCCAATTTTAAAAATGCTTTTTGCAGTATATTAAGCACAGTTGACTGTAATTTTTTATTATCTTCCACTCTTCTAAAGTTCAAACTTCTATTCATCTTTAAAGATCTCTTACTTTTTTCCTCCTTACAAATTTTTCCTACAAAAAAATCCTACCAACATGTTTCTTCTCTTATTGTAAAAAAAATTAGTTTAAACTATTTCCTATTGTATTTTCCATCTTTTACTTCTTGGAGTCAGCTCTGCCATTAAGCAACCCTGACAACACTGCTGAGAAAGATGACCTCTAGGACCTCCTGCATTACTTTGCACATGGAGAAGTATTAAAAAAAAAAAGTAAAAAGAGTCCTAGGTAAGTGTTGAACACTGAAAGCTGTACATAAGTAATCTCATTGTTTTGAGGGTTTGCCACTGGCTTTCACTTTTCTACTTTAGGTGATTGCTCTTGATCCCCTAGGTATGCTCTCTTCACCTTACTTGCCTGAGATCTTCCAAGATACCCACTATCTATTGTTTTAAGCCTTTTTTTGTAACTAGCATACCTATCTATTGTTCAAAGTCCTTTAGCAACTATTATTAGCAACAATTATTACTAGCTATAGCTTACTTTCATATAAATGTAGCTAAGAAGATCTCTGAAATAGTAAGAGAAAGGTACTGTGCACAAACCCAGAAACAAGCCTTCTCAAAGAACCTGCCATTCCACTTATCCTTAAATGTTATTTCTGATCACAGAGCACCACTGCAGACACGTTAACGGGCAGCAAGAACCTCTTGTCTTGAAGATGCATCCGCTAATCCAGCTGCAGAAAGCAATGATCAGATTTAAGAAAAGAAACCAATGAACAGTATTTCAAAACAAACGCCCAGGAAGAAAACAACTACAATACTCAGCATCTCAAGCGCTCGAGGGGGAGACGATGCACAGCCTCTGAGGGGTGTGAGAGAGCTCTGCTGAGCACCCACTTGTCAGTAAGTGTTCACTCCTAGCTACAAGTTGGGGCCATTTCCTTAAATCTACTTTCACATCCCCACGGTAGTTAGGTTGGCTTTTATTTAAAACAGGCACTAAGGGCACAGCTGCACTTCGGTCAGTCTTAGAGGAGAGAGGTGTTAAAAAACACACCTACGAAAGCTCCAGGCTTTATGCAAGCCTTGGGAGCGCCCCTTAACTGGGGCAGCGCATTCACAAAGCACTATCTTTACTACCAATAACTATGAATTTTGAGTGAATTACAGGAACATAAGACATGCTTTAACATTTACTGCTAGAAGTTCACATATACAATGCAAAAGAAACTAGGAGCAAATAAATAGGTTAATGAATGCAAATGGAAATAGAAAAAAGAAGGTATGGTCCCATAAAAAAATAAATCCCTGGCTTTTGTCCCCCAGGTAAAAATTTATTCAGAGATCTAAACCCAAAGCAAGAAATATTTTGGAAAAAATTGAGTATGAAAAATAAACATACACTGAAGATGTTTCAGTCTGTTATGCTAAGCAGATTAAAAACAAAATCAAGTTGTGGTTATAGACAGACTTTTTTTTCCCCCCATCAAACACTAAACAGGTCTTTCAAAACAACATGAGCACAATTCAAAGCAGGTATCCCTGTGAGCTAGTTACCCACGCATTTTTCAAGCCAGTCTACAGATTTAAGCTGCAACATTCAAAGAAATTATTCTGAATTCTTTGGATATCAAATGCATTTCAAAACTCTGCAGAACCAGTCCAGTTTTGTATTTTTACTGGATGCTCAGATCTGCCTGGGAGCATGTTCTGACCGGACACCTGTGGAATGCTCGAGCAGCAGACGGTACAAGATAAGAAATTCCCTCAACTGACAGGAAATATTTCTATCATATCTGTGCATACAGACAAGTATTTTGATTTAGAAGGGATCATCCTTTGTCTCAGGAAGGTGGCAGAGCTTGGGAAGCCTGCAGTGTGTCCCCAGGTCAAACAGAGCAACTGTTGTTCCAGCAACGTGCTGCAATTCAAGAACGCTATTGCTTCAAATCACCCATTTTCTCCGGGTTCAAAAGCAAACACCTGCCTCCCTCCAAAAACTTCACACCTTGAATCCGCAGGCCCCAAAAGCAAAACACATCTTACAGACAACATTTTAAAAATTAAACAACAATCGATGTGGCACAGGAGGCTGGAAACAAAATCCCATCTCTGCTCTGTCTCCAATACATCAGTTAACAGTCTGCGCCCTACCAGCTCCACAGATCACGTCTCTGCTATTTATTTCATTCTCTGGTTACCTCTACCCCTGGCATTTGATCTGGTTTATTAAAATCTGGCATATCAGCATACCTGAAGAATAGAGCTGGACAGGAAGACTGCACCAGGATCTAGGAGAGCCGTGCTGTTCCCGTGACAAGCTCGCAACATTAGTCAAGACTTTCCACTTCCTACACCCACATTTTCTCTCCCATTCTTGGTATGTTCAAACAGATGCAGCAGTTACCAAGTAAATATCCCTGCCTTGATGCAGGTCCCTGCATCTTACAGGAATTGATGATTATCCTGAGAGTTTTATGATTCCATCTTGTTATGCACTATCTGTTCTGCTCCGTTTCCCCGTCTCCACCATTTACAAAGATTAAACTGAATTAATTTACATATTTTGGGGTTGGGTTTTTGGGGGGATGAATTATGAAACAGTTCCCTTGGGATAAAGCTAAAGCACATTTTCAGGTTTCTGAGCAGGCTGCACTGTAAATTTGCTGCACTCTGATGTCATCCCCCACTGCCTTCAGAAGTATCTCTGAATGGCCATCAAAGCTGTAGGCCAAATGCCCAGTGCCATCAAAATCTGCTGCCATGCACAAGTCCTATTATATGACAGTAGGATCTGGAATACTTCAGAACCAGCATTCCCCATCACTTGGAGTGGCAAAATCTAACTGATATAATTTACCTGTCATACTTAGTACCTCACAGAGGATTACAAGTAAGTAATGTAAGTCATGAGCGGTGATAACCCCCAAAAGAATAAATATTCAGGAAAGTCATCTTCAAAATACAGTATATTCAAAACAGCCTATGGAACCCATTAACCTTATGGAAAGGAATCCTAAGGATTCCTTGATGGAATACAAAAGCAAGTAGTACAACCAGGAAAGGTACAGCCTCCAAATGTGAGCTCCTCCATCTTACAGTTTATCAGAGAAGTGCTATTCAAACTTCCTTGTATTTAATGACACTACCCACACCGATTCGATAGGGACACCAGGAAAAATGCCTGTTTCTGAAGCTACTACAGTTCGCCAGCAGCTCATTCTGAATACCAAACAAAAATTACCCAGGAAGCCACTGAAAGTAACAAAAACTATTGGCAAAGAAAGTATAAATATACAACAAAAAGGACTTGGTGCTGGTTTTAAACTAACAGTAATAGATGTCATTGATTTATGAGGTCCAGTGTCATGCAACAGGCTTGAAAAGTTCCTTCACCAGAGAGGTCTCATAAAAGTATAATCATACATTGTTTGATACAGACCCTGAATGCTGAACACACACCATACAACAATGAGACAGTATATTAGTATGTAAACTTCATCACAAAAAGATGAAATCTCCATTAGAAAGAAAAATAACGTGAAATCTAATGAGTTTTGGTTAAAAAAAAGTAGTGACAGAAGCGATTTTTGCAATGATTTCTTCTGCATTTAAGAATACCAGTATTTCTTTCTGTTCATTAACTCATTTTTTCCCTGTTATAAACCAAAAACAAATAACAAAGTTTAATGAAACCTACCTATAATTCGTTACTGTATTTTCAGTTACTTAATCTCTACATTATTTTCCTTTCAGCTATTAGCAGCAACAGCAACACCAGACAGTATGTATTCTTCAGCAGTACCCAGAATTATGATTACATACAAAATCCATAAAGCCAGCATAATACGAACTTTTATTTTGCAGAATTGCCTGGAGTTTTTTTTTCTTTTTTTAAACTGCAACACATTGGGCGTAATTCAGCCAAAAGGAGTGAGTACATAGGAGATTTACCGAGAAAAATCTGAGACTTTACTCAGAAAACTGCGACTTAACATCATTACTGAAATTAAAGCATAAGGAAGAAATGGGCGATAGCGACAAACAGGGACAAAAATTAAATGAGATACGTGATAAAGTGAACAACTATACTGACTGCTGTGATGTCTGGACAATAAAAGGATGCTCTAGATGTTCAAAACCAGCAATGCCCTTCATTTACAACCCGAACATCACATGCGAGACAAGATCACTCTCCAGACAGTTGTTACTTAACTCGTGCCAGAAGATGGTAATTTCATTACAAAGCAAACTGCGATTCTTGGATTCCTTCCAAGAATTTCAAAGCGAGAAGGGCAGAAAATAACACACCTACAGAAAGCACCGTTCAATAAATCTTCTTAACTTAAAAAAGTTCTCGGGTGCGCACCCAGGCAGCGTCACCAGCACCGCGGGAGCGCCCGCACGTCTCCCCGGGTCCGGGCTCCGCGCAGCGCACGGGGCAGGGCCGGGCACCGCCGGCAGCCCCGCGGTGCGGGGAGAGTCCCGAGCCCGCCCGGCCGCGCTCCCGCCGGGCCGGACCCGCACCGCGGCTCCCGCTCTGCTTTGTCATCCCCCCGCCGCAGCGGGCGAGACGCTCACACCGCCGCTCCCGCAGCCCCGACACCGAGCGCGCCCGGCGGGACCGTCCGAGCGCCCGCGGGCTCCGCTCGCCCCGCGCGGCTCCTCCGGTGGCGGCACCGGCGCGGAGGGACCCGCGGCGGGATCCGCCGGGACCCGCGTCCCGACCCGCACCCGCGGGTTGAGGTGACCCCGGAGAGAGGCGCCGGGCGCCGGCAGCTCCTCCTCACAAACAACTTGCCTTGGGTTTGTAGAGCCACTTTCTGAACCTGTTCATCATCACCGCGGCCGCTGACACCCCGCCGCCGCCGCTGCCACGGGGGGTGCCGGCTGCCCGCCCGAGCCGCTCGGGGGACCGGGGGCGAGCCCTGCCCCTCTCCGGGAGGCTCCGCCGGATGGTCTCCTGCTGTTTGGCCGCTCCAGGCGCGGTAGCGGCCGCGGGCGCTCCCTCAGCGCAGGGACCGAGCGGCGGCTCCGCGCGCTCCGCGCCGCCCCGACCGCCCCCAAAACATTGCGCGGCCGGCGACAGCGCCACCCCCGCCGCGCATGCGCGGTACCGCCCCCGTGCCCTCCCCTCCCCACCCAATCGGGTGGCGGCCCCGCCCACCAGGCCGCTCATTTGCGTAACACGCGCCGGGGGGCGGGCGGGCTGCGCGCCCCGCAGGCCACGCCCTGGCGCGGGGGATGCCGGGACTCTCAGTCCCTTGCGGTCTCTTGTAGTCTTCTCTGTGGTCTGGTCTGCGCGCGTCCGCTCGGGGGATCGCAGATTCTGTTCGTGCCCGCCGGCGCTTCCCATGCACCGGCAACTGGCGGCTGACCGGCCGCTGGCTGCTCGTGAGCGCAAACACCGGGGAGGCGCGGAACGAGACGCTTGGCAACGGCGGCAAACAAACGCCGCCATCTTGTTTCCCCCGCGTGGGTAGTTCCGCGCCCCCGGTCGCGCCGTCCCTCAGCGCTGAGGGAGGGCGCGGCAGGACTACAGCTCCCAGCATCCCTCGCGCGCCCCTGGCAACGCGTGAGCTGCTGAGACCAACTGGGAACGCAACTGGGAGCGCCGCGAACAGGCAGGGTCGGGACAGGGAGCACCGGGGGAGCCGGGAACGGGAGCGCAGGGTTCGGCCAGGGACGGGACAGGGAGCACCGGGAACAGCTAGGGATAGGACAGGGAGCACCGCGGGCAGCCGGGAACGGAGCGCCGGGAGCAGCGGGAACAGCCAGGGACAGGACAGGGAGCAGCGAGGGCAGCTTGGAGCGCCGGTGCAAGGCAGCTGTGGCCGTACGTGACCCCTCCGGAAAGAAAAGCGGGTACAGTCCCTGATGTGTGAGACTGACGGGAGCTCTGGGCAGGCTCATGGCTCCTTCACTTGTTTATTGTCGTGTAAATAACAGATTTACAGAGTGGTTTCGGTTCGGAGGAACCTTAAAGCCCATCCAGCCCAGCCCATGGGCAGGGACAGCTTCCACTAGACCAGGTTGTTCCAAGCCCCATTCAACCTGGCCTTGGACACTTCCAGGGATGGAGCAGCCACAGCGTCTCTGGGCAACCTGTGCCAGTGCCCTCACATTAAACAGCTTCTCCCTAATATCTAATCTAAACCTGCCCTCTTTCAGTGTTCATTTTTATTATGTTTTCATAAATGCAATAGAAAAGATCAATGGGGACTGTGTTACTCTGTGGAGGGGGTTGCTTTGCTATCTGAGATTTTGGGCAAGTAGCAAACCTTGGTGTCCATTTGCTAACACACCTTATAAATATACAACTTATTTGTAAAAGGTTTTGTACAATGAATATTTAATTGTTAAGTGCTAAAAGCAAATAGTTTAAAAATGCCATGTCATGTCAAGTAAACCACCTTCAGTAAGTACGCAAAACATTGACATTCATGCAAATTGAAATTAAAATCCGCACTATAGATACTCGGGGTGAACATTTTCCATCTGATGCCTTGCTTCCTTAAGGGAAGAATGTGCTAAAAAGAGGTCCCATGCCCAGAACTGCTCTGAGTGACACTCAGCAATGCAGAAAAGTCCAGAGTAAATGAGAATGTCAGGATGTAAACACTGGGCAACTGTACCCTGTATGAAAACCATTGGGACAGTCGTACCCTGGATTAGTGGCCCTGTTTCTAGCACACAGCTGAGAAATACCTCGTTCCATTTTGAGCAGTAGCTGCTTGATCTGACTGAATTTTGCAGGGAGGCTTAGTTCAGCTCTTTTTAAGGACAGCTTTCATCAGAGGAAATGCAATCGCAGTCTTTCTAGGCCAGGAACGTGGGAGCGAATGTAAAACCTGAAGGAATCTTTCAGGTCATTGAAACCAGTCCCTACAATTGTGGATAATCTTATCCTGTGTAATTGCTTTCAAAATATCTCCAAGCTCCATTGTAAGAAAAGGGTAAGTCAGGTTCTCACCTCCCTTTAACTGAAATCTACAGCTGATGATGAAAGAAAATTTCTACCATTTTATACCCAGTATAAATTTATATCATTTTTATACGTAGCAATTGGAGTATTCTCCTAAACGACTGTATGGAAACAAGGGTGCATGTCATACCAAAAGCATTTTATTCTCAATGTGTATGTTTTAAAACATTGACAATAATAATGGCAGCATGTTTAAATACAAGTGAAATTCTGTTAAGAACTCATGTATGTCCAGAGATCTCAAGGCATTTCTACATGTCCTAGTTTTTGTGTTCCAGTTTTTGGTTTTAATTATTGTTATTTGGGGGGAAGGGGTGGCTATCAGCGTGTACAGAGCATGAGAGCTCAGATTTCTTTCTGCTGTGCCAGAAGAAAAAATATTTGTCGCTGGTAGGTCTGTTGGAGCCTGAATTACGATTCGGCCTGAAGTACAGAGGTATTTCTCTCTCGCTCATCCAGATCCCCTTGTGAGTGTGAGAACCTTGGCAGGTTCTTACCTGAGAAACAAATGATTCTCAGAGGAGTGGAGAAACAGCAACTCCCCTGTGACAGAGAAACAGTAGTGCCTCTTTCTGTATTTGCCATCCCTTGTCATGTTCCAGCCCTGTTTTGAGGGACTTTTTTTTTTAATTGGACGTTTTGTCTTGATCATACCAAGTAACTGAATGCCTGTATTGAACATAATCACGGACGAACTCTTTTTTCAGCACTTTAGAAGTGCTATTTGGGCAGTTTTTATTGAGTATGGTAATGCTGAAAGGCAGAGTACAGAACCACTGTATCTGGAAATGTTATGATATCATTTTAAAGCAAGAAATTAATTACCTTTACCACAGTGGGAATTAATCATCTTGATCAAGCATTCTTTTCTGGCATCAAAATATGATGATATATAAAATACAAGAGCTATTTTCAAAAACATATTTTATTTTCACCACTGAAAATTACTTTTGTGCTCATTTTTTTTTTCCCATTGCTAAACCAGATTAATGACTTTCAGGCCTGATCATTGCTATCATTGGTCTTTTATACACCACCACACGTGCATGAGTAGGAACGAATGCATTGTATTCTTGCCATGTGAACATTAAAATCAAGGTAACCACTCCTACAAATTCTCAGACGTACGAGTAGGACATCATTTGAGATGGACAGATTTGATGCACAAACAAAGCATCAAATATAACAAGCACCCACCTGCTGAGCCTTCAGAAACCTTGAGAGTGACCCAGACAACTGATGTGACTGACCAACACCCTCATTGCTTCCTTATAATTCCTCTCTCATCCTGTTCTCTTGTTTTGGAAAAATAGGCTGTTAGCAGCAATATGTGATGAGATTTAAGACTAAAATTTTGCTTTCTGTTACATCTCACTGGGAAGAATAGTGTGTTAAATAGGACCTGTATGGCACACAGGCAAAAATTCATACTTTTCTCTAGTATTATCTTTAGTTATATTTTGTCAAATAGCCTGGCACAGGTTATTTTTGTCAAATACCTAACCATTTAGGTATCATCCTAAAGACATTTTAAGATGTTTACAGAGTAAGAAATATGTAATTTTGTTGAAATATGTAAGAAATATGTATTTTATTTTATTGATGTTTGTACTGTATTTTCCTTTTTCCTGTTAGCTGTTCTGAGTAACTGTGATTTTGAAAGCTTGACCTAAATGTTCTCTTCTATGTTACTGCAGTATCTTCTGTATGAGCCTATCAACATACATTATGCCACAACTGAAGGGGGCATGAAAAATTAAAGATTTTCTGTATTTATAGGATTCTCCATGGTGAAGATGGTCAGACATAGAGAACTTATTGCAGTAATAGTGCAACAGCTTGACAAGTTTAACCCTGAAAATCAGAACGTGGAGGATTTCTTGAATGAATCAGCTGTGATGTTGCAGGTATATTAAGTGTCAGTTCATCTTACATAGCTTACTTTGTTTTACTGTGTGATTTAAAATATAAAGATGTCTCTTTTCTAACATGTTGTTGTAACTTTCATTGATTTTTCTTACAGTGACATTCTTCATTCATGAGTAAAGTCCAAATTTCTTACAGTTATCACCAAAAAATAAGGCAGTAAAGATCAGAGTGGTTAAAAAACTGCTTGGATAAAAACAAAAAAACAGGAAGGCAACAACCTTTTAAAATGGATCTGACAATGATAGAGAAAACTTCTGTTCCACTTCTGACTAAGCTGTTCTGTAGTTTCTTATTCCTTTCTTCCTTCCATATAGAAGTTTCTGACAACCCCACCCATTTGTATGTACGACTGCAGTTCAGAAGCTGACTCACAGGATCAGGTACTCTTGCTTTGAGGAACATAAGTGACCATCAGAAGAGTGGCCTAGAAGGAAAGTGGCAGTAAATGAACTACCTGATTCTAATCGAATACTGCAAGTGACCAGACCACGATTTGCCAATATGTAGCTATAGTGGCTGAAGCAGTTCCCATCCTTTCCTGACCATGGTCTGTCACCTCTTCCCATCTCTTTATCCCCAGTGTCCCTCAGCCCTGACTTGTGCTGAGGCAGCTACTGGATTGAATCAGCTTTAGAAAATCACTAAGGGAAGGCAGTGATATTGTTTAGACTGCCATGTGTTATCAAATGACATTGTTGGAGCTCTGATTCCACGCTGCCATGTAGCTCCAGTACTCATTTCCACTTCTGACAATAAGGTCTAAACCATTTCTATTCCTGTTAGATGGTCTGTTGCATTGATTTTGCATAAACACAAATGAGTACAAGAATATAAAATTATGGAGGTGTGATGTGAAAACCAGAGGCTGAGGCAGTGGCTCTATACACATTCCTTGGGTTCTTGCTTTCTTAAACAGTTTTCAATCAGACCCCTGGTTTCTGCCTCTGCCTTCCTGCCTTGTAGTACTGCCATAACCCTTTGTGTATTCATATGCTGAATTACATCAGGGAACTGATCCAGTTTCAAAACAATCATTTTTTCACTGGGTGAGAGCAGGTAAATTCAGCTACCACTGCTGCCAAAGTAAACACTTGTAAAAATGAATCTTCAGATCATAGTTCTTCTCATCCCAAGAAAGGTGATACAAAGACAAAAGAAGCAGTAACTCTGTTAGAGAAACATGAATCTAAAGTTTCATAAAAAATCCTTTCAAAAGGGGGAGAAAAAGGAGGATAGCTGATGCCAAAGTTATGGCCAAAATCTCTAGGATAGTTTCAGATCACTTACTACATAATAATAATAATCCAAGAAAGTAAAAAGTAATATATGTGTTTATATAAAATTCATCTTTATTTCAGTACCAAGTAGGTGATTATAATTCATCATGAAAAATTCCCTTCTTTCTTTTCTGTTTCATAATGGGCATATGATCCTGAAAATATTGCAGCATTTTTGTACACATGATTTCCAGGCTTGACCACTTACCAATTAGCCAGTATGAACTGACCCATGCAGAAACTTCCTTCAGTTTGTATCTTGAATGATGCCATCACTCTAAATCACAGACTTGATCCGTGCCTGTACACCCCATGCCAGCAGTCTGACAAATAGCAAACCTCGTGGTGTGTACTGACCAGACAAAAATCAGGAGGGTCAGATTCCAAGAGCACAAATCTAAATAATTGCAAGATGCAGCTCTATGTTTATTTATTTACTGATTAGATATGCAGTATATCAGACTTTTCTACAAGTTGCTATCTTCTGTTCAGTTAGACTTTCCTAATTAAACTAATTAGTAGTTTTCCATCCCCTAAAAGTGCAGTCAGGTTCCAGTCACTATCAACACTGTATGTTTCATTCATACTGCAGATCTTGATTGTATTTGGGTGTTTAATAGTCTTTGCGTCCATCTAATGCAATATCTGAGGTGTCTTGTTTAGTTCTTTGATAACCTGTTGATGTTCCACATAAAATATGCTCCTTAGCCTATTGTCTAGCTTTCTGGGGTTTTTCCTGGTGAAACCAACAATTTTGGTTCAGATTATTTCCCTCAAAATAAAAACACAGTACACACAGTCATTCCAAAATATGTTCAAAGGAGTTCAGTACCCCACTAGCAGGGGCTGTAGGAGCCACTGTGATGCCAGTCTTGTTAAGTGTCAGATCCTGGAAATAAGTGCCTGTGACAGCCACACATTCTCATCTGAACTGCAAAGAGCAAAGGACATTTTGCAGAGCAAAACCTTTGTCAGAATAAAGTAGGTTTTAAGAGCAGTATAAATGTATGTATGATTGAAAGTAAACAAAATTACTTCTTTGGAAATCTAATAAATGAAATGAGGAGATGGCCATCCTTGGCTGATCAGAAATGGGGGATGACATCAGTAAAAAGTAAGAAATTATAGGCAGAATGGAACTGAGTTGTGAAGCATCTTGACAGGCAGCTCCAGTTCTATGTGCTAGAATCTGTGAGATGGTAGATGGAGTAAGTGGGTCAAATCAATGGACTAGCAGAACAAACTCAACAATAGCATTCCAGATTGTTGATTTGCTAAAGCCTGGGTTAGGTATACTCAGGAGAGAGATGTTTATTGCAATAAAATAGAATATTTTGAAACACTACCTTAGATTTTTAGCTCTGAAGCAATAGGAAAATACTACTTGAAACCTACTGCTCAAAAAGAGTGAAGAAGATGTGCACGTTAACTGGTTATGATATCCTGGGGAGTAATCTGGGTGAAAAATGACCTCTGAGGTTATGAGCTTGACTGACAAGCAGGGTGGCAATAGTACCAATAAATGAGGAAAGAAGTAGCATGAAAGTGCTGAAGTTTTGTCTTCACATTGTTGAAATTGAGCTGACAACAACAACAAGGAAATGTCACAGAGAGAGGCCAGCATCCTCGACTGAAGTGTAGGCCTCTTCTTTGTGTACATGATAAATGTGAATATGTTATGAAAGGAAGCTGGATGTAGTCCTAAGGGAGTGAGTCTGGAAGGCACAATCTGTCTTGATCCAAATATCCCTGTCATCCATCTACCAGCGGCATAAGACCATTCTTGTGGGAATCCTTGCAAATTAAGGCAGTAAAAATGGCTGTTCAAGGGAGGCATAGGAAGAGGAGTGAAAGTAGGAAAGCAAATATATTTTGAAATGAAGGACTGTACAACATGAATATATAAAAAAAGGAAGAGGCATAAAATACAATGGGTTGAAGCTGTAGGGTGAAAATATGCTTGCTTTGCAAATGACAGTAAGAAGGAACTTGTAGATTTCCATGTTAGATCTTTTACTAACTAATACAATTGGTCTCTGTTGAAAGGTGACACAATCCAGAGCTTTGCATAGTCACTCTTCAGCAAGATTTTCTTCTTTTACTTCTAGATGTATGTAAGGTTAGGGATATAAGTAAAACAAAAGCCAAAATACATGATTGTGTGAAATAATACATTTTGCTCTTCCCTTAAGACTGTCTAGAAATTTTTATGTTTTGGCAGTGCACAATGGCTGTACTGTAGAGGTTTGGAATACTATGCTAACCAAATTTTGGGTGGATGGAAGCAAAAGGTAAACTGAGTTCTGTTCCAAGCTCTGTCATCTTTCTATCACTGTCCTTTCTCTTACCCTCAGGTTTGCTTGCTCAGGTCTCTTTATTTAACCTGTCCCAGTTCCATCTCTTCAAGTGGTTGATTCCATTGCTGTTGTCACTGTGCAGCAAGTCCTGCTTGCTCTTTGGTCTTGTTCATCTCAAAGTTCTTGCACATTCAGTTCCAGTCTCTACTGTTCCTAAATCGAGTAAGAAATATCTCTCTTCAAGCTGCAGCCCACAAGAGGCAGATGTGACAGAGCAGGTAAGTGAGACAGGCTTTCTTCTATCAGTGTGAGCTCCCAGACTGACCCAGCACAGCTTGTCCCAGGCTCATCCTGTACTGTAGTGAAAGCTCTGCTTGCCCTGGGCTAGGCACAGTCAGGACACACAGAATTTTCAGGGGAGTTCACTGCTACAGTATAAATTCACACTAAACACATGCGAATGGGTGTTTTTTACTTGGCAAAATGTGCATGGATTTTCATAAGAAAACCATATGGCCAAATTTGTAAGGCACTGCTGACCCCTGTGTGCCACTTTGAAAATACATTCCTAGCTGTTTCCCTGCATTTGATTTGAAACTGCTTAATATTTCCAAATAGTCAGTTAAAACCCTGAAAATTTGACAACTTTCTGTCAAAAATCAGTTACATGTATCAGGCCATGTGAGTAACTGTGGTCTTACTGCTCTTGAATAACATGGGAGGGTATCCATTAACTTCAAGAGAAGCAGAAGCAGCCTCTTGATTATTATTACTTTTATTTCTTAATGCATCTTTGTAATTCTGTTCAGTGTCCCACCTGCACATATTCTCATTGTAGGAAATCTTGTCTCAAGCTTTGAGACAGAAACCTCTTCTGCAAACATTTGGGTGCACACTCTTATTCCGAGTATATTCTGGAGAGACTGTCCGAAGCCAGAAGCATTACCCTGTACATATGTTGGTGTACATGAGATAAGTAGTTTGCTGTCTTTATTTACAGAGGAATGATGGCATTAGATACTGCTATCAAGAAGTATGTTTTTTTCCTAGCTGTATGTGGGATTTAGCTTTACACAGTCCATTTACAGAAACGACGGCTGTGTGTCTAATCTCCGTGTACTGCTTTGAAAAATCACCCATCTTGCCCTGCATTTATGCAAGTGAGGTAGATCAAGCAGACACCATATCAAATAACTGTTGGGATACGTTTTTCTTTTTCAATCATTGCTCTTTGCCACCACCCAGTGATTCAATATACAAATAGGAAATCAGAAAATTAGTGCTAAAGGAACAGAAAGTGAATTTTAAAGTGGTAAACCATTACTCTGGCAATAGTTCAGGTCAGTCTGAACCACTGTACATCTGAAGATAAAATGTTCTTTTAGTATGATGGAAATGTAAAAAAGAATTGCTGAGTGGCAGGTAGTTAATAGTGTTTAAAACCACTGTGTCAAGGAGAACATTATCTCTGCAACGCCACTCAGAAAGCAAGAAAGAAAGACATGTTCCAATCTCAGTTCCTATCTTCCAATTCCTAGTTCAGGCTTCTACATAAAAGTGGAGTTAGGTAGGAAAACTCACTGATTATTAGCCTCCTGTTTTTAGAGAAAAACAAATGAAATATGGAAGTATTTGTAATTATTGAATAGAGTAAGATGAATAACACAGTTTCCTCTACTTAGAGTATTATGATCAAAATCAGTCTAGTGGCGATTCTGTGTTAAACTCCATACATTTTATTTCTGCTATATGTGAACTTTATATCATAAAAAGTATTTCTGTTTGTTGTTCTCAGTGAATGATCAGACTTAATTTTCTCCCAGGAAGAAAACTACACTTTGAGTTGTAATTCAGTTATTTACCATCTTTGTGTTTGCTGTATTGTAATTTATGATGTTTATAACATAATATTGGACTTGTTTTTCACTGCAAATATTTTCAATAAGAACATAGATTCATTAGCAACATGATGGATGATTCCTAGTTGCAACAAACAAGCCCTCACCTTCAATCATGAAGAATCATATTATTCCCTCAAACCTCCTAAAAGCGAATAAGTCCAGTTAAATGTTTTTGCTATTAAAACAGAATTCAATTTGAATTATCCTGAATAACACATTTAACTTAAAATAATTCCTAAGTCTATCTCAGATCCTTAAATTGTTGGTGTTCACATTCAAATTTACATCTCTGTTTCTGTTGTTCTTCATTTGAATAGACAGATTACTTCTTGTTTATCATCCTAAATGCATTTTAATACTCCTTTTATCAGACTGATGCCCTCCAGATAATATCTTCATTCTTGTGTACTAAACCCCCATCTTTTTATTAAGCATTCTTCAATTAAATCTATAAAAAATGATCCATATCCAGAGTGGTTTCATCCAGTGTATGTTGTACATAAACATATCGTTTCATCAGAGTGTTTATAGAAATGGACTGCATCTGTTTATTTTGAAAGAAGATTAAGTTTCGTACCTAACTGAAGCATCCCAGGTATTGTTCTTCCACGTGACTGTTAGAATCAAGCTTTTGTTACAGTAACAGGAGACAGATTTAACACGGGAGTTACCATGCAATGTTTGTGCCTTTCTCTATGCAAATAACTCACTCTATTTGCAGTGGACTTATTTGCTTCAATTAGAGTTGCAGGATCAGAGCCATCACATTGACCTTTCTACATCTCAGCTGCTGAAAAGCTTAGTTCTGTAAAATCAAAACTGCCACCCCAAATTCACTGTTTTGCTCCTTTATCCCTCCCATGTTGATAGCAAGATGAGCCTGTTTATAAGCTTTTCATTTCACAAGAACATGGTGTAATTTGGCACAACTCTTCATAGTTCTCATTTGTGCTGGTTCAGCTGTGTCTCACACATGCCCACTCAACTGATTTTACTCAACTGCGAGTAAAATCCCCAAATGTCAAAAGTCATAGATTTAGTTTTAAATATGAAGATAATGTAAGGCAAGAATGATAGATGTGGTGAAAAAAAAATCCTACTAAATTATACAAGTCTAATTTGTATTATTAGTTACTGACATAAATGCAGATTAGGATCTTCCTAAGGCAAGGATGGAATCTGAGTTTTCTGCAGTGCTCTGCTCATGTGATTTAATATTAACTACAAGGGAAAATAATGTTAACGGTACCTCTTGGTACAGCACTGGTCAGTATTGTCTCCTGAAGATGAAAATTCTACTGTGAATAGTAGAATCAGGATCCTAGTTATATTCTAAGATCCAAGGTGTTTTTTCCTGCATTGAAATTATTGGAAGCATTTTTACTGACTTCAAATGGAAAGACTGGTGAGTGATTCAAAACTCGATGAAGTCAATAGGAATATTTTTTCTTTTCCACAGCATTTTGATTAGACACTTGGAGAAGACTAGCTCTGATATCTGAAGCAGTATAAACTGATCAGACTGTATCTGCAAAATGTGCATATTCTGCCTAGAAGTAGAGAGGTTCACTACATACTATTACGTGGTTCTCTCAGGAGGTGAAAGCTATTCTATCTTTTCATCAAATATTGTCTTCTTTCTAAAATGTTTATTTCAACTCAGACTGTATCCTTAGCCTTAGAAGTCTCAGAGAGCATGACTGATGTTTCTTTCTCTCTTTCTCTCCAGAAGCAAGAGCTTTTCTTTCTCTCCTCACCCATCCTTTTCTAACCAGCCTTATTATGATACAACCATGGTGGCAAAGCTTTCATTTTGCAGACAATTTTCCATTTAATTTGTGCTATTTCTTGTACTAACCCATGTTGGAAATTCATTGTGTACACAAGCCTTCTTACGCAGTCTCTTCTCTCCTTGAGGAAACTTGAGGTGTTCACAGCTACAGGTATGTGTCAGACAGCAGGGAAAATATATCCGTGGCAGCAGGCTAAGGGCACTAGGGATTTCTCAAAACGGGGAGGTAACACCAATCAGCACATAATTAGACAATCACATCTTTTTCCCATTATCCTGAACAATAATTTCAGGCAGAATCTTTTTTTTTTTTTTTTTTTTACAACTTAAACACTTATTAATCATAAAAAGATTAAATTCAATGCCATAGAGAGAACACAGTCAGATATTTGTATCTATTAAAGATGTGTTTTGTCTTTGAATATTTTCAATATTAAGTGCACCAGAAGATGATTGCTGCATGTGTTACTTTGACCTGTAAATTATCTGGCCTTCCTCATGCTGAAGGGCTCACACATACTTGCAAACACAGCTAACTGCTGGTTGATTCAGAGAAATACGTGAGTTAAAGTATACCTGAAAAGGTAAGAAGTTGCTCTGATGGACAGATCAAAGGCTCACAAATTAGCATTTATTTATTCTTGCTGGCACCAATGACTTAGTGCTGCCTGGGGCAAATCTCTTACTGCTCCATGCCATAGTTCCCGCATTTAGAGAGTAATAGTAGCCAAAAGGAATCTCATTAAATGCAATTAATGTTAGTAAAGTGTTTTGAAAACCTCATGCAAAAGGTGCTATAAACATACAATCTATCATATTGTACTGTTTCAGGATCATTTGTCCCACTCTGAAATACATCTCACCGACATAAAGAGCAGCATAAAGCCACACAGAAAGAATACATTTAGGAATTAGTGCCAGAAATTACACCTACCCAACATATTCCTTTCCCAAAGCAATTATTATTTCAGATATACAGATAAATTCTAAATATCCCTGAAGAAATTTGTAGAGGACAAAATGCACTTTCTATGCAAAGAGTATCCCAACTGGTTTAAAGCATTGGCTCAGTTTTTGACTCACTAGATGATCCACAGGGCTTAACCAACAACTGGCTCACCTTTGAGATTTCCTATCCAAGTACTCCTCCTTCCCAGTCTTGTTTAGTTGATTATGAGTTTTGATGAGATCACTTCCTCAGATGACACAGCTGCAGGCTGCTTAACTATTCTCAGTTTTTACATGTAGGAACAGAACATTCAGTACCTTTTGTGGTTGAAAGCATATTTGACTGATTATATTTCATGGTAAGACTTTTTGGCCTGTGGTCAACAGAATTACCAATCAGTACTGATGTTCTGGGGCAGAGCTGTCTCCAGGCTGCCTTTCCTGTCACCTCGTTGCTTGGCTTGAGGCCATGTAGTGGTTATGTACTTTCTTGCTCAAGGAGTAGGCAAGAGTAAGCACTTACTTCTGTGTTTATTCTAACAGTTAACTTGTGACTGATTTGTCAACTCAGAGCAGTAAAAGTTGAATAAATGTGAATATGCCATTCTATTTTTATGCTGCAGTCTCTACTGTATGGGAGATATGATTTGGGCACTGGTGGTATCATCTGTTTATCTACTTTTGGCCATTTCTCCAAAGTCCCTTTGAAAAGCGCAGGTTTGCTGTAGCACTTTATACATGTATGGCATATCAAAGTACACAGAAGGCAAATGCAAAGATTCTAATCTAATAAAGATCTTGAAAACAATTTAAATTCTAGCTTTCTAGCAGAGATAATTGTGAGAGTTTCTATTTGGGCTTGTTTCCAATGGGCTTGACCAGTTTTACTATGGACTTTCTGTTTATTACCAGATCTGCTGTTTTCTGCAGATTGATCTGTTCATGAACAAGAGCATTTGCTCAAGGAGACCAATTATTTTAGATTAAAAATGTCACAATCCTGCTTTTACTGGAAGTGCATCCTCTCTCACTTTTCCAGTTCAGTTATTTAGGTTTGCTTTTGCCTTTTGTGGTGAATTCTTCCATATCTCATATTAAATTTGGGATATGTATATTTGATCATTTAGTGGGGGCTTAGATTTCTGGATTTTCTTTGTTAGTTTTATGAAAGAACTTCCATAAATCTTCATCCATAAAAGGTTTATTTGGAATGGACTTGTGCCTCACAAGAATTCTCAGTGCTTAGCAAGATGGAGTCCATGCTTCCCATCAGTGGTTTTTTTTGGTTTTGGAAAATTTTCAGATGCATTCAGTCTCTTTCCTCTGTTTTTTTTCTGGTGATTTGCACAAATTGGAAGGAATGAAACCTGGCTTTTGAGCAGGAGTAGTGAAAAAACTTATGCTTGCTCTGAAGGACAACCTGAGTAAATAACACTTTGAGTACTTCTCCATTATTTTTTACATTTAAATATTAGAACTGTAACTTTAAAGTTTTGCCTGGTAAGTGCTCGGTCTCAAAACCCTGTATAGTGTCATACATCAGAAAACTCACATAGTTCCATCCAGCAGCCTCTAATAATACCCTTAAACTAAAAATGAATCACATTAGGGAAATAAAGCGATCAAGAGGGTAGCAGAGAGCCTCCTAGGCAAGGTGAACCTCTCATCTGATATATTATTGCAGTTCAGTTGTTCCCACATTTCAGAGCTGTGGGAGAGATCTTATATCAAATGTGGACTATGTGTTTTCAGAAGAGGCACTTAGCTTTCTTCTTGACTTCTTGTCTAACCTCCTTAAATCAAAGGATCATTATTGTTTGTCATTTTGTCAGTGCATGGCTGTCCTTTTTCAATTCATGTAATAAACTGTTCTGGGCCTCAGATTTTATTGCACTGTTTAAAGGTGGTTCATACTAGAAGTTTATCTCATACAGTAACAGATATTCCATAGGTTATTTATTATGACTGAAACTCTTTGTAAAGTTCAGGAGCATTCAAACTTTTTAAAGGGATTACGTGGTAGGATGCAAAAGGCATTCAGTGAGCATCTGATTCTCCTATTCTCTTGTGGTATTGCATGAATATTATAAGAGACCTAGAGCATAGCTGGATAAGAAACAGTCTGCATTAAAAAGAATCCTGGCACTCACAGGTTGTTTAAATTGGTCATATTCTCCAAACTTAGGTTTCAGGAACAATTAAGAGTCTTGTCCATAATCCCTGTTCAGCTTCTCCCCTCAATTTAGTCTCCCTAAGTAGCACAGACTTCACTGACAAAGGAGAGGTTTCCTATGGGAAAATCAAACTCTTGCTGAAACTTTCTCATACAGTTGCCTAAGTTAACCATTGCTCATAGCTCAGAGACTTCAGATTTTCTTGCACTAACTGCTGACATTCACACGTCAAGGGCTTTAACTCAGTGTGTATGTCAGCAGATAAACTGAACGTTTAACACTGGGGAAGGTTACATTTTCCTTAACAAGGGCCATTAGTTTGCTGGGGCTGCCCATATTTGACAGCATTAGAAGAGCATCAGCCCTACCAAGGGCACTGCTGTTCATTATTCCTGTTTTCAACTTAGTTCAAAACGATTGTACTTTTTGTACACAACAAACATTTTCTTTCCAGAAGACATTAATCATTATTAATTTTGTATCTCTATAGACTCTTAAGATGACAGAAGAAAAATTTGTATTGGATACACTAGCAGGATGCATAGAATATAAATCCTTATTGGATGTTGTAGTCAATGCCTTTTATGCTGAGGATGGGAGATACTGCCTGATTCCTGAGCGTAATCTCTACACAGGTGAGTTGTTTTTACAACACCAAGTGTGTTTACCACAAATCTTTAAAAAATACCATTTTACTAGAGCAGATCTTAGTTATATATTACATTCGGAGCATTGTCATTGTGCCTAGTGCACTATGAAATACAGGACATTTTCCAATGTCCTTACAATGTAAAGTCTAAAACTTGAAATTGTTATTTAGTCTGGACTCTTACAGGTGTTAACTGGAATTTTACCTAAGAAAGTCAGGTAAGATGCAGGTGGAAAAAGCATCACTGGCTGGAAGAAGCATCTTAGACATTTAACCATCCCTTTAAAAATGTTCTTCACTGATTTCCCTTTATTCTCTTCTATGCAACCTGTTACTTCTGCCATTCAGACACAAAACTCTGTAACAAAGCTCTGTCTGCTGAGGAACAGCACATCTCACCATAGGCAGATAGGATTGTTTCTGTCCATACATGGGCATCTTCATTACTGACTGTCACAATGACATAAACAGACTTCTGTCTGTCTCCATGAGTGAAGTAAACTGGTTTCCTTGTGTTAGTTACTTGGTTAAAATCAGTTCCAATACAGCTACATCTGATACTATGAGCTAGTTAATTAGGGTAGTTACTACTCCCAAAGTTATTTCAGACATTGGGAAGTGCATTAAAATTTAATTTAAAAAATATTTTTATGTTATGCATTTAATACACACATTCTGAAGTTGATTTATTAAGTCCCTAAATAAGCTGGAATCACATATCACACTGGCATTGCTTCTCTAAGTCAGATATGTTCAGATGCTTTGTGGGTATATTGGAAAGTCAATTCAAAGTGGCTGAAAAATACAGTAAACATATAGATATATCTACATTTTATGTTTTAAAAGCTACAAATTTTTTATGGCAATTCTGGTTGCTTCTGTCACAATCTGGAAAAGTACAGAAATCTAAATCAAATAACAAACAGAAGGAAACCTAAACAGTCAAGGAAAAAATTATTAGTGTATTGAGTTTATTCTAAATGGTAATACTTCATTGTCTCCATTTCCCCAGGGCCATGTTTTTCATTGTCTGGGGCACAGAAATTATATCTTTAAGCTGAGTGTTGCTATAATTGGATTGTCAGGACTGGTCCACTCAAAAGCCTCCATTAATCATAGACAGAGGGGAGGCCCCAGAAAATTTTCCTTTATCAAGAAGTTGAGAGTTTAAGATCATTGGCTTACATTTTTTTAAGCTGCTTGTGATTCCCTTTGCCAAGCTGCATTGACACTTAAATGATCAAAGCTGCTTATAAAGGCTGTTGCTATGTGTGAGCAGATTTGAATTTAATAAAGCTTGTAGGAGATAAATGTATATTCTGCTAAGACTGCTTAAATATGTTGCTATACTAAAGCACATGAGATTGAAGCCTGACAATACACTCAGCTGGCTGCAGCACATTGGTCAGAATTTACTGATTTTACCATTACTGTTTGGTGGCAGCTAAAACACTGCAGTGCAAGTGAAGCCTGAGTGAACAAATGCAGGCTGATACAGAAGCCCATGAACTTTACAGGTCTGCAAAAATTTCACAGTACTGACTGTGCCTCTTTTTGCATCATAGAACAGAATCATAAATCATTTAAGTTGGAAAAGAACTCAAAGATCATCAAACTGTGTACTTGTCAGAGAGGGGTGCAAGAATGAGGTTTGGAATTTCCCAATTTAAAAACCTGATTTTATTTCCAAGAACAAAAACAAAGATTACAACATTTTAGGCAAAGTGGTCACTTGGGAAAAACAGTACAATAAATATGAAAATTTATGTTTAAAATTTTTGTTATGTATGATGTTGTTATGTATAATAAACTGTGAATTTGGAACAGAATAATAAGAGCCATCCTCTCTGAAAACATTAAAAATGGAGTATGTTGAAAAAATCACTATCAAAACTGTTAAAATTAAAGTGACAGTCTAAACCCCAGAGTATGCTGAGTATAGGTTTATTAGAATTGCCTGCTGCATTTTAAATGTATGTATCTTTTGATAGTTATCTGTTATCTGGCTACTTTTCAACTAGAAGAGCTTGGTCTTCAGCACTTCAGCAGAATTGTGAAGTCCTTAGACACTGCAAAAATGCAAAAGGTAATGAAATACAAAACATTTTAAAAAATAATTATCTCTTCATTGTGTTTGAGTAATCAGATGACTTTTCTCAACTTTGAGAATAACTTAAATTGAGAAATTAGTGTTATTTGCTGTTAAAATTCAGAAATTTAATTAGTATTTTGTTACCACAAACGCCTTAAATTTCTATACTTATGGGGTGATTCTCATATTCAGTCAAAGATCAATTTAAAATATACTTTATATAACCTGAGAAGGTAGAATAATCACACGATTTACACTTCATGTGATTTGCAGTTGTCCCTCCAACTTGCACTCTTACTCTTGCCTCTGCTCACATTCCTTCCTTGACTGTAGGCAGGAGAAGTTTTTTCCATACACAATGAATCTGCATTGAAACCTGCAGTTCCTGCTGATTAGTGTTCTTTTTCCCCCTGAACAACCCACTACCACTTTCATTGTCAAGCCTATTGTGCTTCCATCACTTTTTCTCCTTTCCAAAAAACAATGGCTTACTTGGAGCTATTAGTGTACCAATTGCCCCAATACAACATGCAATTGTCAAAACAACTGCTGCCAAATAAAAAGCGGGACAACAAAGTTCTGCCTGCCTTTCCTTCTCTGGAGTCCCGAATTTGGGGTTCACTCCACTATTTGTTTGCTAATTTTCATGAAATCTGTAGCAATATAAATATCTTCTGCTTCTCTTTCAAAATGGTTGAAAGTGCTAATTATCCTAAAAGCTATGTTGTAAAGAGGGGCAGAGGGATAAACTGAGTGGCAATGCTTTCTCATAAGCACTGTTTTCCCAGGAAAATGGGCTAAAAATTAAATTACTGGTGACACAGCATCTGTAACCTTTGATCATCCAGATGTTTCAAAGCATAGTCTGAACACGCTGTTTGAATAACAAATATGGAATTAAAGAGACAGGCAAATTTTAGTAATTAATAGTCAAAAGGCTAAGGTTTATCCTTGTAGTGATTACTCTGAATGTTCATGTGGATGCCAGTGTCTCTTTAATGAGTACAGCTGCTTTGCAGTATGTAGGGAGAGAGCAGGTTAGGTTGTCTGGTTTTAGATGGACTTAGTGTGGAATGGTTTTTATTAATTCCATTCAGAGACAAAAATTATATATTTCATTAACTATCAGAAAGAACAGAGAAGTGGCTGGAAGAATTATCATAATCTGGTAGACAGACAAATCACTCTGTCTAAAATGCTCTCCCAGCCCCTTCTTTGGTAAACATCTTAGACACGAGCCACTGGATTGGATGCATCTTGAGCTCGTTCAGCTAGCAACACAATTTTCCCACTTCTGCCAGTTATCCCTTGTTGATTCCATTCACCTAGCTTTATATGGCTTAAGCATCAGTGCCCTGATGTTCCAGTTTAGATAATTTCTCTTTCCTTGTCTGGAATAACTCTTCTGATAGGAAAGTGCTGTGTTTTCCAATGGTATGCACCTGCTTTTTCTCCCTTTAGATGTGACTTCACTTAAGTACTTATCAGATCTTCATCACCATGGTACCTAGTTTTTCTTCTCTTGCATTAGAAGAGGTTCTTTGTCTCCAAAGTGATGGTAGATGATATTAATGCACCTGCAGCAGAGGATTTAGAAGCAGCATTTGGTCCCCCCAGCAACAGAGACAAAAACAGCAGAAGGCAGATCTGCAGCCTTAGCAACAAAAGTTACCAGAAATCTGGGATTCTCCTTCAGGATGCTGACCTGTAGATTTTGCCTGATGACTATTTTGTCTGCATTCAGTTAAGATACTAAAAAAATTTTCACATATACTTACCTAGGATAGATTTACTGTAATTAAAAAATAAATTCAGCACGTCACAGGCTGAATGGAATTTTCTTAATCACACAGATGAACCTTACTCAAAGGAGTAGTCTTCAGGTGAATGTGATCAACTGTGTGAGATTTAAGACCTTTCTCTTACAAGACTGTGTGATGGAATCCATTCAACTCAAAGTCACAGTGGTTCCCTGTTCAAGTTCAAATATGTTCATTTGGGCAGAATATCCAGACAGAATAGTAATGCTGCCTCACACATGTTCATCTGCTTGAACAGAAAATCACAAGCTCTTATTTTGTAATATTAAAAATACATGCAAAAATTCTTTATGGTTGTATAATTACAGAACCATAGGATAAAAACCATTTTTCTAACTTCAGTGTGATTATCCTTCTAAGAAAGTAGCCATGCATTGCTAGCTCAAGCCTATTTTTGTGTTCTATTACTCATACGTGTTGTTGTTCTATATTTATTTTAGAATTTAAGGATTTGTGTATTAGAGAAAATATGCTATTGAAATAAAAATTCAATATGAAGCTGAAAATAGCTTTATAATTTCTTAATAGCCTTGTGAAATATGCAAAATACATAGTGTTTTCTTTCTAGCATTTAAGAACCTGTTTTGTTCTATTTCATGTTCTAATTGCTTCTAGCAGCTGTTCTAATGAACTTCTGAGATCTTCAAAAGAACATCACTATAAGAACTGGGCATTGTAATAGCTATTATGATGAGGTAGGAATAGTAGGACAAGATCAGCCTTATGGTGTATGGGAGGTAAAACCAGCCCTGGTTGGGTCAGTAACAGTGTTCTCTGGTAGTGGCTGATCTATATAGAGAAACAGAACCTGCTGTTTCTTGCAGTTACTTCCTTAAATCAAGAGTCAAAAGCATATATTGTGAATATAAGCATTTCAGCTCTGCAAATGCTTACATGGAGGTAAAGATATTACCAAATGAGGAAACTTCCCACCTTTTATTTGTTTTTCAGAAATCTGTACAATCCCACGTGTAAAAATGCATTAAGGATATTAGCAGGGTATGTTCAAATTCTCAAAAGCAAGGTATTAATTCAGCCCACCTGAAAAATGCATTAAAACCAGTCTTTAACTATACACACTTGTCCTACTACAGCCAGAGTACATTAAAGTAGTAAAAATGGGTACAGTTCATTTCATAATTCCCTGTGGTGTAATTCCACCACTTCTAAAAGGGAAATCAAACTTGGTTACCATGCTCTGTGAGTAGTGAAACTTTTGGAACATTCAAGATAGAAGAGCAAGCAGAATAATACTGTTACCAAAATGACTGTCCAGTGGCTTCTCTCAAGAGACAGATGCTGAGAGAATCCAAACAGAAATCTGAGATGCCCCATTTTGCTGCTATAAAAGCAACAGCCACTGATAGTTGATTTGCCACCTGTGTCACATATGGCCAAAGACCAAATAGAAATATAAGGGATTTGTTCTAGCAATTCAGTTCACAAAACACAGAAGTTTTTGTTGTTAAAAAAAAAAAAAAAAGAAATGTGCTATGGCTTCATGGCTCTTATTCTGCCAGCATTCGCCATCTGTGATAGGGATTATCAAAACTAAGACTGTGGACTTTTGGTTCAGACACACTCTGGTCAGAAAGGATGTCCAGTCATCCTGAATTGCCATTTGCAATCCCTGCAGTGCCTCGATGACCGTTCCAGGGCTGCATTCCAAGTATTCTCTAGTATGATGCATATTGTGGCATATACTTATTGTAGCATTGCTTTGGGGACTGTGACTAAAAGAGTACAAAAATATACATCACAGTATTGATATCTGATTACACAGCTAACCATTCTCTGTACCTCAGGAGTACATCACAGATGTGTCAATCACATGATTATGCATTTGTCTTAATACAGGGAGAAATGTTAATAACCAGTACAGGACTGGTGTTGCAGTAGGAGGCCTCAAAGAGGTAACAGCCAGCTGTTAAATACAACAGATAGAAATCACTGTGAGCCTTTTTTATTGTTTCATCTCTTCATCTTGAAGTGGCAGTCGAATTGTACTTTGTAAAAGATAGTTACAGCACATATTTAGGAGGCAGAGAGTCAGGGAGAGCCGAAACAACAGTTCAGAGGCGTAGTCTCACATGCCACTGAAGTAGAAAATTGAATGAAGCTTCTTAGGGTAGGCTAGTTATAAAGAGGAATACTGAGGGGGAAACAGAACAGGAGGAGTCTAACTTAGTGGAAGCTAGTGAAAGAAAACTGGGGGATTTACAAATTACCACCTGCAGCATTTCTACATCAGCTTCTTCTGTGAGCTCTTTGAATACCTAGGAATTTGAAACCAGCTTCAAATCTCAGGGTCTGCTTAATTTTAAGTGTATCAGCTCATGATCAATTCATTCCTGTTATACACTTGTTCAGATGGGTTTAAAACCATGGTTCTTATAAACTTTGTGTGTAGTCAGGGCCTTCCATGAAATGGGAAGAGTTCTGGGGCAGGGGACCTGTTCACTGGGTCTGTAATCACACATAACTGCTGGGATAACTGGATGTGAAATTTTGTTACAATGACTGGTAGAAATAGTGTCTATAAAGTGCCTCTGTTCTGGTGGAGGGTATGAACTCTGTCTAGACTTCTGACATTGTATTTATACATTGCATAAGTACAAATTACTATGTTAGGGGACAAATTTAATCCAATACGCAAGTGCTACAGAGGAAGATCCTCCATAAGGACAATGAATGACTTGGACAAAGACCGATGGGATGAAATGCATTCCTTACCATATGCTTTGCAAACTCCATGGAATCTGGCAGCACCAAAAAAACCAACTTCTTGACAATTCAACACTTAGTTTATAGTCATGCTTTTAGGGATGAAAGATCTTTTTTTGAGTGGTGTGCTTATAAGCCAGCATCTGCAGTTTTGGGGAGAAGCAGTAGTTTCTAGGCAAGAATCGAAATCCAAGGGGGTAATATTCTTCTAGTCCTGCAGCATTGATTAGTCTTTTGACTACCAAAAGCACAATAGATGAAAATAAGGCTAAATTTACAAGTTAATTCCTTGGAAATGGTCATATCAAGACTACAGATTTCAAGTAGAAAGCTTTTTACATCTGTTGCACCTCTGCAGCAAACACCTTGAGTCAAATCTGAATGGTTTGTAGCTGAATTATTCACAAAGCTCTGAGGCACCTTGTGCCTGGAACCGCATTTGAATTAAGAAGCTCCTTGGTAGTCTTGCAGAACTAAAAACTTAATACAAAGAGCTTTATGGTTCTGTAGAAACCAACTCAAGATGAGGCTGATGCCAAGTCTAAACTAAGCTCTGCAAGTCTCCACTGGAAGCTTGTCAGAATGACTGCACACTGCTGTCCAGTATGTCTCATAATATCAAAATTATTTAATGTGCTTTTTTCTCTTACTGTGACTGTTTCAGCATGATGCTTGTACTTTCATTTCCAAGAATTTTAATGAAAGAGCTAATGTTCAAATTTGGAATTTATATTGCTGTAAGTGATACAGGCTGAATCTGAGTGCCATTTTTCAAGAGTGTTTCAAAAGTTGAATAGTTCAAGATTTAAAGAAAAGCTTTTGACCTTCTGGTGAACCGCAGTGGCAAACAAAAGTTCAAATGTTAGTTGCTGTTCCTCCAGCATGTAGAACCATACAATGTATAAGTGTGCCAAATTTCAGTCTTCTAGTTTAATGAGAATATGACAAATAATTATATTTCAATAAAAGAAGAAAATATATTGTATAACATTTACTATAGTTTTTAGCAATTCTCCCTGTGCAGTTCCCAGGGAGGTGAAAAGAATTTAAGTAATTCAGGTGCAGTGCCAGGCCTGACATGTTTCTGGGCTCCATGGATCATCTAGTAATAAGTAATCAGAACTTGACTCTGGGTATATTAAACTCTGAAACTCTATTGTAAAATTATACTAAAATCAGAGTATTCCAGTAGTAATTAATTTTGAATAAAAACTGTTTTTTCACAATCTTTGAAGCAAATTAAAGATGAACCAACACATCTGTATGTTGCAGCCTCTAGATGATTTTTTTGCCACTAAAATATTTTAGTATCTATTGGTGTTTCACAAAATAGGGCTGAAAGACATGGGAGTGTCCACCAACTAAGAAGAACCTAAAAATATTGAGCACCTATGATTATAATTTCAAAGTAAAATATAAGCTAGCTCTTCAGCAGTGTTTGTAATAGAAACAGCTATCTTTTTGTGGTCTTAAGTACACCATATCTTCAGTATTCATAGATAAAATAAACCACTTATTATTAGTTTCTTAGATTCTTCTTCAATAAATTGCATTTGAACACATGGATAAAAGATGAATGGAGTCACTTCTACGATTCACTGTATGTAAAAGAGAATTTGATTGATCCACTGCTAAGGTAAGTAGAATTTAGTAGTCTCTGGTCAGCTCAAAGTTTAAAAGCTGGGGAAGGCTTACCCTGAAAGCTGAGTTTTCTGTTAAAGTGTTTCTTCTGTTGAAGTCTCTCAGAACTCTTCTTGTCTTCATGAGACTTCAGTAATCCCTTTTACTTACCCAGAGGCAAGGTTCTGTCATAGAAAAGTTCTTTCACAGCTGTTGTACATGTATTCCCTGGTGCCCCTGAATATATCAAACACCATAATCTGAAAAAAAAAAAAATAGAAGGTTCAAATTATCTTACTGAGTTAGAGTCATGCCTCATAAGTCACTTCAACATCTGTGACATTAGGCATTTGAAAAAATGATGTTTGACTTCTCTGAGTTTGGTTTTATGCACAGACTTGTTTATGCCAATGGTCATAAAATCCCTTCTGAGCAAATCAGATAAGCATGTAAACAAGTCTTTTAAAATTATTATTTATTTACACAGTTGCAGCATCATTTAACAGTTTAAACGCTCTGAGGTGCCAGGTGCATCTACACACTGGTTAGGGGTGATAGAGTATCAACAGTACCCTTGCCAGACTGGAACATATCCATGTTCCACGGGCAAACACCAGCTCTGCAGCCTACTGGGTCACTTTTTCACTGTTTTTATCCAGAACAGTATAGATTAACCCAGATGATGGCAGGCACTGTTAGACAAAAACGTGCTACAAACAATGTCAGCTGAAAAAGAGTTTGCATCTGGTTCTGTCATATCAAAGTCACTAGAATTAATCCTTTCATACTGTGTAGTTTATGAGCACTCCAGCAAATGTATAGCATAGATTTGGCTTGCACTACTCTAAATTTTACTGAGTTCTACAGGAACCGCAGGGATGGATATATTTGAAGTCAGAATTTGACTCAAAATACTCCAGTGTAGTGACTCTAATTACAACATATGCTTACAATACTGTTAAAGATACAGATAGAGAGGTAGAGATAGAGGTACACATCCATATTCACACCATTTTTATATGTACACATGCAGGCAGAGGCTTAGGCCATTGCTTGTTTCATTAGCACTCAGCTTATTGGAGCTGTCCTTCACAGTCAGTTACACTCAGTGGAATGAATTGTGTTTTGCCTAGAAGTGGTAAATGTAAGTTATACAAGAATGTTAAAGACCAGATTTGGTTCCTGTGTTTGAAACTTCCTTCAGGGGGCTGAGGATGCATTGATGAGTTTAGTCAGTTCAGTAGTGCAAATTCTTTTAAATATGTCTGTGTGTTCCTCTTTCTAATGCCAATTATGTTAATATAAAGAGTCCTATTTATTTTAACGGAGCTTCATCACTTGCACAAGTTACTTGCAAGCCTCCTCCTGTAATGACAGTACACTGTTTGTGTCTTACCTTTAATATGTCACTTCCTGTCATTCCTTGGAAGAATTTTGAACCTTCATACAAGTCCAAAGGCAAACACAGAGAAAAAATTATCTTGGCTGCCCCCAGGGTTCACTGAGGGTTCATTTGCTAACTCACCAAACTCCTTACATCTTTCTGTCTTTTTTACTAGAACTGCCTGTGCTTTGAGATTGATTTGTGTGTGCTCTGTTGGTTGGTACAAGTGACATTATTCAGACCACTGTTCGTTCATAGTCTCTTCATTTAAGTGTGTTAACTGTGTAATTAGCTTATGACAGCTGCTTTTCTGATTCATAGTCTGGTCCTGTTGCAAAACGAACTGGCAGCAAGAAATAGTTGCTTAGTCTGTAAAAACTGTGGCTATTTCACCAGTAGTAATCTGAATGGACCAGCATCTATCAAGAGGTGAAGTAACACAGTGCAACTAAACCCTGAGTACAGATTCATAGACCAGTTTTATCAAAATTGAATGGCTGAAAGCTTTACAGAATTTGCACCCATGCCAACCTCATATAGTGTGTAAGTTTGTATGAAATTAAAAAAATTAAAATCAAATTGAAAATTCTGTTTTTATTTGAAGATGGCAGCCAAAAGTCCAGCAACTGATTGAACAACTCACAAATAAATTAAATAATTGTGCTACCACTGTCAAGACTTCTAAAGTCACTCAGCCAAAGGAATTTAATTTGACTGTGCCCAAACCACGTGCCATTCCTCTTCCTCTGCCAACACATCTGCCAGTACTGGAAAAAAGACGACCTGTAAGTTGATTTATGATTTGAAAAACTCTAAATTTTTTGTATGCTTGTGCACAAAATCTTGGTAGGGGAGTTAATAACCTCTTTTAAGTAAGAATAGAAAATCTACAACCTTTGACAGATCAAAAAGGACTTTGGCAATAATCTATGTTATTGAAGGTCAGATTTCTAAAAATCCACCGATAAACTAATTCTTTTCATTTCAGTGAATGTTGTGTAAGCGAGTGGTAAGGCAAACAAAGGAAAGGGAAAAGGTTAGTTCTTGTGGTTATTTTGTGACTTTCAGAGGTAGAATTACAAAATGAGTATAAATTGATGGCAGCATTGATACAAGTGTTTCTGATAGTCCTTGGCTTTGTAAGATGCTTGCTTTGGATAATGCACCGAAGCAGGTAAGAAAAGAACATTGAAATGAAAATGTTTTATTAACTTAGATTTTTTTGTAGATGAACTCTCATTAAAATAAACAGAAAAGCCATTTAACTGGAAATGAGATGGACTCCAGGTTTGCAGCTCCTCCTTGAGGGTGGAATTTTATTCCTTTCTAACTGTATTAGTGCTGAATCTCTGAAATTAAAGTTTTTTCAGTTTAAATTCATTGCTCATCCTCAAATGAGCTCTGAAATTAAAGTTTTTTCAGTTTAAAATCACTGCTCATCCTCAAATGAGACTAGATGTATCTTTGAAATACTAAGTTGTTATTTTACTGATTGTCTCAGATTGTGGTTCAGTTACACTGGTACAAATCAGAGACCCACAACTGGTTTTAAGTTATCTCTCTGGGGTAAAGCAAACAGGATCTGGGATCAAGCTGCTGTGAGTAACTTAATAAGGACTCCAAAACCATCTGTATTCAAATGCAGTGGGAAGTGAGCTTGGAAATCATAGATTTGGGCATTATCTGCCACCTTGTATTAGCACTTGAGGTTTTAAATAATACATGTGTTGAATGCTCTTAGAAACCATTTACATCTTAGGATGGCAGAGCAATTTAATGGTACTGTGTTATACAGTTAATGGGATTTTACATTGAAATAGCTTAATACCAGGCTCTGAAAAACTGCATTTAATAACTACTTAATCAGTATAGGAATGAGTCATGTTGCTGTCATTTTAGAACCTTTATGCTGTGCAGCCCCTCTTAGAATAAATTTGCTTTAACACAGATGCATTTAGTGAAGTTCATTTGGGGTGTTAGGATTATACTAAATTTGGTTTACATTCTGGCCAGGTCTGCAAATTTAAAGCTTGTGTGGATCTAAAACCAATAGTGTAGTAGTGACACATGTTGTACTCATTTCTATACCTATCTCAGCAAATTAAGCTTCACTTTAATTTGCCATATTGTTATCAGTATCACCATTTTACATCCTGAAAGGAAGAGAGACTGAAAAGACAAGCTCAGATGGCAAGAGTCAGTAAAGTGAGAGTTTATTTTTGAAATTTAACAATGAAACTACTCACTCTAAATATTTGGTCTAAATATTGTAAATTCTTGTTTTCCACTGGCCTTTGCACATGGATGCAGACACAAGTATGCACATAGGCACTCACACATTCATAAATACAATTCTACAAAGGAATGCTTTGCCTTGAAGTTTTCAAAGGAGACAAATAGAGACAGGTGCTTAAACCTGATAACATGCAAAATTATTTGGACACATTTAACTTCCTTGGATATCTTGGCCTAGAGTGACAAATAAAATCCATTCTTTTAGTATCAGCACTGTACCAGAACAATAAGATTATGCAATGATTTTATTTTTAGATTTTCTAAAAACCAATAATATATTTTAAAAACCAAAAAGGCTGCACTGGGATGTTATTGTAATGCCTTTCAGCCAAATTTAATGTATTTTTTAGATATTTTCCTTATTATTTCAGCTGTGCTTCATGAATGAAATTGCTGATCGTTTAAAATAATTAAATGGGTGAAATAATTTAAGCAATACAGAGGATTTTGTTTGCAAATATACAGACCAAACAATAGATTTATGATCTTCTTATGTATAAAAATGGAAACCCTTAATACAATAGCATTGCATTAGCTTGTCCTTGTCCACCTTACAACAATAACTTTTAAAAAAGAGTGATGAAAGTTTAGAGCAATTAATAATTTTGTTCTTCCTTAAACTTCTTGTGGTACCTACTCCCAAAATAAACCTCTGGTTAAGGGATATCCACACAGCCTATGTGAGCCTGACCACTGGCTGGAGAGGGAAAGCAAGGTTGGTGTCTTACTCCCAGCTCCCTTTTTTCACATTTGGATTAAGTAGGTACAGTTTGGCCTTTTTGATCTCTCCGTTGCTGGAATTTACAATTTACTTACAGTGACCTCTTATCTTCTTCCAGCAATTGGGTAATTGCTGTATTGTCTATCTGTCTGTCTGCCTGGTATTCATACCATGGTGTCTGAGGGCTGAATTACAAGGCTAAGAACGTTTTTCAGACAGAGCTGATTGAAAAGTCTCCTCCTTAAATTACTTGGAATAAGCATAGCTGTTTCTGAGGAGAGATTTTCAGCTTACATTGGCAGACAAGTGCAGTTTTGCAGGTACAGCACATGACTAGGAAGGAGAGTGAAATAAACTGATACTCACTGCATGTGCAACCCTTTGCACATTCTCTGGGCTTTAATTTCTGCATCTATGAAAGCATAATAAAAATTCTTAGATAGTGCTGGGAAATACTTTCATTTCTGCTTTACTTAAAAAGCTCACAAAAATACTTGAGCAGTCTCACCAGTGCATTTAATTGCTAGCTTCTTCTGTTTGTGCATTTATTGTAGCTGCAGATAAAGATGTCACATAGTAAAGGCAGTGGAAAGTCACAGAATCACAATCCATCAGGTTCAAGACTTTTTGAAAGCACAGCTCTTTATACAGTCCAATAAAGCTAGATGGGATTCATATGTTCCCTAAACTGATCTCCAGTACAATACAGACTATACATTTCCCCCATTAATTCTTTAATTAATTTTGTAACTTCTAATTGATCTAGAACATTTTTAGCAAGATAAACATTTAAGCAGATGCCCACTAAGCTGTCAGACTATCTCACCCACATAGGAAGGAGACATTCAGTCTTTTTTCAGAGTTTGCTCTGGTCAAAATTTGTTGCTTGAGCAAATCTTGAAATCTCCCCAAAGTCCCTAGTCTCCTGTTGATCCCTATGACAGCCATACAGTCACTTCCTGGTCATTTTAGCTGTAGCACCTTCTGATCTGTGAATGCTTTCCCAAATCTTTCATTAATGCTAGGAGGGCCCTTTCAGTCCTCAGCCTCCAAACATTTAATCCATACCTCCAGTGGTTTTCCCTTACAAGGACATTGGGACAGCCATGGTAAACCAGAGCAAAGGCCCATTTTGCCCAGTGTATGTTTTCCAGCAGTGGCTAAACACAGATGTCTGGGAAGACCAGAGGGATGGGACAAGCACAGCTGCTGCTTTCTCCACCTGCCTTCTCAGTCTCCCACCATTTCAGCTCAAGGACTTCCTCAGTTACAATGAAGTTTCTGGGTATTTATTAAGCTTCAGAGGATTTCTCTTCACTAAACTTCGTTGGAGTCCCTGTAACTTGTTGCTACTATCACACAGGGTGCCGGAGAGCTCCACAGCTAAACTTTATTCAGCTGCCCTATGTGGCTGTCAGTGCTGTGAAACTAAAGTTTATGAGATGTCAAACAGAACTGTTCCCATTCTGGCAACATTTTTTTCCCCTTTGATAGGGCCTATAGGACTTACTATTGTTTTAGCCTTTCTTGTACTAGTTTCACATTTTTTTTCATTTGACCAGAGATTATATTACATTAGACAGGACTGAAAAGCCTGGGTAGTTCCAGCTAATTGGAATCTGTCCCTGTCTTCTACACTGGCACTAATAGAAAAGAATCAATATTTAAAAAATAATTGCTGCTGTTCTATGGTAAAAGTGAATGTGTCACTTGGAATGTTTTATATCCTATGTTCTAGAGATTTTTCTCTTTTAATATAGGTTCCTCCAAGCACCTACAAACCTCCAAAGGAAATAAAGCAACTAGAGGAAATCAAAGAAAAAAATTTCCAAAAAGCAAGCGTAAGTGTATTATATTCTTGTTCTACTGCTTCCTTTCTTCTAAACTTGTTCTTCTGTATTGTTCCATCTTCACAGGTCTTAGAACTTTATCTGAAACATACCTGCTTTTGCACCTAAATTTTGCACCTTGTGGCTCTTTATAGAGTCATGAAGTTTGTATCCTCTATTCTGTTCTAGCACCCTTTCCTCATCTTCTTTATTTTATTATTAATTGTCTGAGGCAAGATCCACCTTTTAGTCACTGTACAAGTACCATATGAGAAATTTTGCAATTGGGCATATAAGGTAACAGAAACATGATTACTTCCTTGTCTTCTCAAGCTTGAAGTAGTCTGATGGTTCTTTTACTCCCACAAGAAATGTGGATATTTAAGTTATTTGGTTATTAATTAAGGCTTCAAATTACAAAATATGTTCAATATTTTTGTTTTCTGTAGTAACTGATAAATAACCATGTCATCATCCACTGTTTTAAAGTATCAGCAGACTCTGACTTCTTTTTTTGTGCAGACTTCATACTCTTTCCTTCAGCACCTGAGAGAGCAGGAAGTCATCCTGGCTTGTACACAGTCTGTGTGTTAAGAGAGCAGGAGAAGGGAGGCCTGGAAAAACAAACAGATCTAGTTATTTTATCCAAACTTTGACATGAATCTTGTTCAATTATTTAGCTCCTGTCACAGTTAAAGCAGATTGTTATCATCTTCTCCTTGGAAAGGAATTAATTTAATGTCCATTTCCACTTTCTTTCTCCCTCCCCACACTGCAGACACCATATCCAATTAAATAATGGTATAAGCTTGATAAAAGGTATTGCCATGTGACTCCTTTTTAACTGCACTCTCACACCTCCATTCTGAAAATGCCTGACTCTAGTTTTCACTGGCCAGTACAAGTCCATTCATCACTGTTCTGGGCTCTCCTCATGTCCTTGTGAAAGGGGCATTGGATTCTGTTCCAAAACTATAGTAAGTGCTTTAATGTGTGATAGATTCTAGGGGGATAAACTTTGCATTCCTTTTGCTAGCCCATCACACTACCTATGCTTGATATTTCATTCTAAAACAATAAAACAATAAAACATTAATTTTTTTATTCTTTTGTTATTTCCATATTGTTGAGGAAGCTCATGTCTATTTGTCTGTGCACTTATTTGTACATTATGAACTTCTCAGAAAAACCAGGAAGGAAAAGCTAAATATCACAATGCCTAAATTGTCAAAAACCTATGGCAACTATAAAATCACTTTACAACCAGCCACATTCTTTAGTAGAGAAAATGCATGAATACAAGAAACAAAGGAAAACCACCGCAGAAATTATAGCTGCAATAACAGCAGCTTTTGCCGCCTCTGGAAATGTTATAAAAAGCATCCAAAGCATTCACAAAGGTCAGTTCCCTTGACTATTTGCTAAGCAAGCTGAAATGATGGGTCCGAACAGAAATATGCATGAAAAAAGCCATTTGTTTCATAGCATTTCTGCAGAAGCTGTAGCTGTCATTATAAGAACCATGTCTGTGCATCTGTGAGGAGTGAGAACATTGGAAGCCACACTCCAGACAGTTATGGAAGCGCTGATGTTATCAGCTGCTGCCCAGAAAGCCATTAGAAAATCTAGTCTGTGTTTCACAGCTCTGATTAGGAATTTGGTTTACAACCAAAAGAAATATACAAAAACTGGAAACATGGTTGCCTGCGCTTCCCTCTTTAAAATGACAGAGGGAATTACTGCCAGAGGTGTGCCCACTGGAGCAACCCCTGGTGCTGTGATCCCCTGATCATAATCTTCTAATGTAACTCAAAAACAAAGCCACTGTTTGTCAGCTATGTGGAAACAGTTACTACCAATGGTACTCATGTGCCATGGATAAGTATGATGCTTTTAAGTTGAAGTCTGGATGTTTCATATGGATGGACCTATCAAAGGCCTGATGCCCTGTGCAGAGGATACAACCACGCAGAACTGTGTAGAAAATCAAGAGTTGCTTACTTCAAGTCTTTAATCAGGAATGAAAATTCATATAAATACTAAGTCAAGCTTTCAGGGTCCGTCTTGGGACCAGTGTTATTTAATGTCTTCATTAATGACAGAGATGAAGGGATCAAGTGCACCCTCAGCATATTTGCTGATGACACCAAGCTGAGTGGTGCGGTTGACACTCCTGAAGGATGGAATGCCATCCAGAGGGACCTGACAAGCTCAGGAATTGGGCCCATGGGAATCTTATGAGGTTTAACAAGACCGAGTGCAAGGTGCTGCACCTGGGTTGGGGCAAATCCCCCGCATCAACAGAGGCTGGGGGATGAACAGATCGAGAGCAGCCCTGCTGAGAGGAACTTGGGGGTACTGATGGATGAGAGGCTGGACATGAGCCAGCCATGTGCACCTGCAGCTCAGAAAGCCAACTGTGTCCTGGACTGTATCCAAAGCAGCAGAACTGTGGCCAGCAGAGAAAAGGAGGGGATTCTGCCCATCTACTCTGCTCTGGTGAGACCCCTCCTGCAGTGCTGCATCCAACTCAGCACAAGAAGGACATCAACCTGTTGGAGGAAGTCCAGAGCAGGACCACCAAGATGATGAGAGGGATGGAGCACCTCTCCTACGAGGAAAGGCTGAGAGAATTGGGATTGTTCACCCTGGAGAAGAGAAGACTTCGGGGTGACCTAACTGTGGCCTTCCAGTACCTGAAGGGAACTCACAAGAAAGATGAAGAGAAACCTTTGACAAGGCCATGTAGTGACAGGACAAGGGGGAATGGCTTCAAACTGAAAGAGAGTAGGTTTTCATTAGTTATTAGGAAGAAATTCTTTACTGTGAACGTGGTGAGGCACTGGCACGTGTTGCTCAGAGAAATTGTAGATGCCCCATCCCTGGAAGTGTTCAAGGCCAGGCTGGATGTGGCTCTGAGCAACCTGGTCTAAGGAAAGGTGTCCCTGTCCATGGCAGGGGGGCTGGAACTAGATGACCCAAGCCATTCTATGATTCAATGAATAGACCCTGAGATTAGCTTAGTTAGTTAGAGCACAGTGCTAATGCTGAGGTTGTGGTTTTCATCCCAGTAGGGGCCATTCATGAGTTGGACTCGATGATCCTTGTGGGTCCCTTCAAACCCAGAATATTCTGTGAAAATAGTGGTCAGGGCTGCAAGGCTTTTTGAGACAAAATCATTCTTAGAGAATTTAAATGTACCACACTCTTCAAGTTAATTGTTGTAATTGCAGGATCTGCTCCTGAAAGCAAATACTGACCGGTTCAGATGTGCAACCATGAAGCCTGAAAAGAGAGAGGTATGCTACAAAATACTTCCTTACCTAAAAATCCCCCAGTATGAAGACGAAAAATGACTGAAGTATTTAAAGATCTCAGAGTATCTGAAAAATTATATTTACTTGGGCTTAGGGATTGTATGATTTATAGCTGTACTGTCATTTCACATCCATATATCAACCCCTGCCTCTTTGGATGCATAATGCACAACCCCCTTTTCTTCTGGTGCTGCTTTATTATTCTCCTAATTATGAGACAATCAGCCTTTCTGTGAAACTCCTCCAACAAGTCTCCAAACTGGCAATATTTCTCTAAATCCACATATTATTTTTCCATTAACTTTTATGCCACAGAGTCGCCAAGCTGAGGGAATAACAGTCCCATTCATACAGAATTCTTGCTTTGGTTGATTCCCAGTTTGCAGTTATGTCACTAAGCTATGTATGTAATATATGCATTTCAGCATCACTGCTGCATATTCTATTCACTGTGTTCATCCCCGTGATACCAGACAGTTTCACATCAGTATCTATAGCAAACATGATAAAATTAAATTAGTAACCATCAGTAGAATTCTACCACTAATTAATAATTTCATGAAGTGTGCTTTGACACTCTATTTTGTCCTCCCAGTATCTATTTCAGTTAAAAGCTGAATTTATTCATATATATATAAGTAATATTTCATAGTCAAACAAAGCATCGCTTACTTTTTACCATTATCTTAGTCAATAAATTTTAGTTAATATTTAGACCTACATTTCTGTGGTCATTTGATTTGAAATTTTCCCACTAAATGGGGTGTACATAGCAAATTTTTGTGGATATAACAATACCAAAATATGTCCCCTATGTATTTGTTACATTAGATGAATATTCAAGTGTTATTTTTGATAAATATCTAATATTTTTTGCTGAATAATTGAAAATCTGTTTCTGAAATGAAACCATATATTTTAGTTTGAACTGCAGAGCACACATGACAGTATGAAGAGTAAACCATCATTCCAGGCTCAGAAGATCCAAAGTAAGGTGAGAAACCTTTAAGGAACTGATGTCAGATGTGCTTGAAAATTTTCGAGTGAAAAACACACATGCAAATGCTGTGGTGACACAAACTCTCCTGGAATCCATGCTTTTACACTAAGGTCTGTGGCCAGGAGCATGGGATGGATTGGTCTATGGCTCATAGATTTTGTCCTATGCACCATGAACAATCCACAAAGAAATGGTCAGGGAGCAACAGGAGTGTGGCTACTCCATGAGGGAAGAGAAATAAGGAGCCAAAGGTAATGAAAGCACAGGCAGTGCCCTCACCAATCAGGAGACAGTATCTGAACGTGAGAAGGGTGGTGGCAGTGACAGGTTTGCTGACAGCAAGTCACCCTTGGGCAAAGCAAGGCAACAGGTCAGGTCTGGAGTCTGCCCTAGAAGTCCATTCAGGAGATGAAGCTACAACAGCAACCTGTGTCCATGACAGCAGGAGACAGAACTGGAGAGTCAGCCAGGAGTGGAAAAAATCCCAGCACAATGGGAAAGGACTGAAGGCCATATCTGAGCTTAAGTGGGGCTCCCAGACCAGTGAGCAGAGGGTGTGAGTGGAGGTTCCAGGGAAGGCTGGTCAAGGTGATTAAAACCTGTTGGTTCCCTGAGGGCTCTGACAGGTAAACTGTGTGCAGTTGCACCGTGTAGCCATATTGCCTTTATAGTGTTTTCAGTTACAAAGGGAGAAGATTTTATGTAATATGGTAAGAATTGAGAATCATCCCCAGGAAAAATAATTGTAAACCCTTGGGTTAAGAACTTAGCATAAGGACAGAAGAATCTTGCATCAGTAAATCACTGTTTCAAATGAGATCCTAAAGAATGCTGAGCAATCATTCCAGCTAATGACTGTCTGATACACAATATACAATCAGGCTGGATGTTTGTCTTGTTTCCTTCAGACATACTGAGGTTATGAAATCCACTATACTGATTGCTTCTCTTCTAGGATTTCCAAGGGTCAGGGAATTATAAATGTGGAAAATGGGCTGTTCAGCCTTAATGGTGTAACACATGAAAACTCACATTGCTGTTTCTGCAATAACTGTACTATGATGATCTTCAGTCTTGTATTTGTTCAATCTGTCACCTTTCATTTGTTTCAAGCTTATATGCAGAATAATTTAAGGTGGAAACTGTGCTTGTATCATGATCTCAAATATCTAGTGAGCAGGTCTGCCTGTGTGTTTAGGGACAGCTCATATATACCCTGAAAAGACTCTATTTGGGGAACTGGGCATCTGGCAAGTATTTCTAAAGCCTATCTGGCATTTATCACATACCAGAGTTATCTTTAATAACAGTATCAGTTACTCAGTCTGTTTGCTTATAGTCCAGCAGCATTTACAGTGCAGAAAAGTAGTAAGATCTCAGTTCCTTCTGCACAAAACAGAGGCAACCCCCCCCCCGCCCAAAACAGGAAACATTTACATAGTTAACCCAAACACACATGACCTGTAATTATGTGGGCTCATTTCAAAACTCTGTATATTCCACTCTCTTTGCTGATAATATAAAACCTTAGTGTGGACTACTGAGAGTCAAACCATCTGCCCAAATTGCATGACAAAAAACATTGATCTGGCATCCTCTGGCATTGATCAAGGCCACTTCTAAAACCTGCTGGTGTCTCCTCTAGAAGCATAATCAGTTTTATCTTGTCTGAACACATTTGCCTTAAAGGTTGGTTAGGTGATATTCAAGATGCTGCTGTAACTTTCAAGCAGAGATAGGCATATAGTTATTGACTTCTAAAATGCTTTCTATTCCTGTTGCCTCCTGCCTGTGCAGCTCTGTGAGTAGACAAATCCTAAGAGGAAAGTTTATCCAAGATATATAAATAAGATTATAACCTCTCCTCAAATTAATGAAATTATATAATGTTTTAACCAACTAGTATTTTCCTTTCCTCTTTTTAGAACACCCACACTATATTAAATATATTTTTTTTCATTTCAGGCACATTTATTATGTGCAGCAGCAATTATTTCTATTGCTCTTCCAAAGTGTCCGTTCATCCTTTTCAGTGGGAGAATGAGACAGTACAAATGTATCATCACTCTGCCTCAGTCTGCCTCTTGCTCATATCAGGCCTTGCTCTTTACATATTTATTGGTTTTGGTGAGCTATGGCATGTTCATTAAGTGGCAATAGTGAAAACAATTCTTTTTTACAAGAACTAGAGTGTTCTGCAATTTTCCCAATTATTTCCATTTTCTCATCTTAAAAAAAAGAAACATATCTCATGACAGGAAGAGAATGAGTAAAATTCAGAACTTCTCTGATACTATATGACATAGAAGAATCTATTCAGTTATTTTACTCATGCCTGCCTGCATATATCTTGGGAGTCCTACATATTTTTTACTGTATTGCCATATTTCTGTTTCATTGTTATACAGTCATATTTCTGGTCAATAAACTGCAAAACTGAAGCTAAAGGTATTTCCATAACCATTCTTAGTTCAGTTCTCTATCCAAATTATAGTTGGTAAATACCAAACATGAAATCTGTATACATAGATCATTGCCAAAAATATGAAAACTTCTACATGAGAGAAAATGCCTAAGTTTACATTTTTTACACAGTAGAGTACCTACAATACAGTCTGGCAAGTGACTGTTCATATAATGCAGAAACTCTGAGATGTGTTGAGAAGCAGATCAAAAGGTAGAACATCATTAGGCATTAAGAAGAGTAAGTATAGTGGGTCAAACAAAAGAAATAAAATACATTAGTTTTGAGTATTTTCCTACATTCTTCAAGCTATCACAATTTTGTCAAGAAACAGACAGGTATTTAACTTTTGTGCATTAAAATATGCCATCTATGTAAAAACATCTTAATTCTGCTTAGTGGATTTCTGATGGGAATGTGTTTTCTATCCTCAACCTACTTAATTAATAGAAATTATGAAACATGGTTTTTTCCAGTTAGCTCATGTATTTCAGGAGACTGCAGTGCATATTTGTGCATACAATATTTGCAGAATGTAGCTCGAGTGATTCTGTGCATCTGTTTCTCAGCCACTCATTAAGTTCTTAATTTGGAATTTAAGTACGTGTTTTAATTCTGAACGCGGAACTTGTCTGGATTTAAGTCTAATGTGTTATGATTAAGCTTTGTTTTCTGCAGGAATGATCCCAGTTTTTACCCCAGCAGCAGTGCTTTGCCCTGGTTCAGATCAGGTCTCTAACATGTGTCTGCGAAGGTGATCCATTTTTTCCGAATAGCCTACTTGTGCAGGGAACAATTGTAGCTGGCAGAGAAGTTGTTCCCTTCCTCCCTCAGTATTTAGAGGTTGTCTGGTAGTCAGTCCTAAGGCAATACTTTGAAGAACTACAAAGCAGCCACAGGGTCTAGTCCAAATTACACCATGAGGCCTGAAAGTCCCTGAGACCTGTACTTCACTTCTTCTGTCTAGAAAATGGATATGGCAGTGGGTGATGCCATAGTTGTCAAGTTGTCTTGGAAATACAAGTTATAATAGTGATCATTTATGAATTGCCTCTGAGACCTTCCTATGAAAGATGCTGCTTATGTTTTACTTGAATGGTTTTGGCTAACTGACTGTCTTTCAGAGAAGCAGTTTATTGTCTTTGTCCAAAACAGATGGAATCCCTTCGCACTGTGTATATGAGCACTGGAAGATATGAAGGGAAGTGAAGACATTCTATGGGATTTGACATGGTCCAGGAGTGATTACAAATTTATAATCCACTTGGGGGACTTTGCTGATTTCTTAAGCAGCTTGAGTGGTTTATGAACAGCATGCAATTTCATTGTGAATGTCAGATTAATGCTAGATGAATGCTTTAAGCAAAATTTATGCTGTCTTGGGTCAATTTATTTAACCCACTGAAATGTGTTTATACTCTGTTTTATGGTTTACATTACTAACAACAGTATATGCATTCCCTTTCCTGACAGATTGACAATATACCCATTAAATTAAACACTGCAGCTATTTTGAGGGAGGGTGCCCTCTATCAGAGGAAAATGGAAGACGAGCTCAAGAGGTATGACCACTCTCCTTCTAGAATGACTTTTCACATCTCTGGATGTGGGATAATTAACCACATTCAAAATAATTAAGTAAATTACAGGTAAACTAAACTAATGGATCTGTTGTAACCATTAGGAAGCTACTCTATAAAGATGCTTGACAAATAAAGAGAGAATTGGGTTGAAAAAAAAAGTCTACATTAAAGTAATTGTTTTTCTGTAGATATTGTACAGTGTGACTGGTTCTGATTCAGCACTCTGGTTAGAGTCCACTTGCAAAGTCCAACAGGGATCACTTTTATATTTATTCTGATTCTCTAAAATAAATAATGACCCAAATACACATCTATTTCTGTGTCCTTCATAAAGGTGCATCTATAATAAGCCAAATAATTTCATATATCTCCATTTTCTTCAATGGTTGTGGTCAACTACATCCCAAGTTGGATACTTGAACTTGTTCATATGTATATAAAAATACCAGTCCATTGCTATCACAGTAAGATATGGCGGGCAAAGAATGTGTTGCTCCTTGAGGCAAGATAAACCAGGAGCTGAGGGTGACAGCAAGACATTGTAGGGACAGTGTCCTCAGTGACAGCAGCTCAGTTCCATGTTACCCCGGCAAGGCAGTGGAGCAAGTCCAGTGACAGCCAGCAGGGTCAGCCAAGGGCCCAGGGATTGCAGGATGAGTCCAAAGTGATGAGTCAGGACCGAGGTCCAGCCAGGAAGCCAAGTCAACAAGGCAGGGTCAACAAGGTCCTAGGCTGGGTGCAGGTATACCTGCAGCATAGCTCAGGCAAGGCTTTTAACACTGGCTTAAATGTGTCTCCTGGGATGAAACTCTCCACACACACCAGGACTTTTTATAGCTCTCCCTCACACAGTTCTTTTCACTCAGCCCAGTCCCGTGTTACACCATCACACTGCAACTGAGCTATCTTTGAACACAAGCACTAAGTCCTGGGCGGTGGTGGTGGGGTGGGAATAAGAGGTTGCAGGTCCTTTTGGTGCACTTAGGGCTCTAAGGAATCCTGACATAAGAATTCCTCTGACATAAGGAATCATTATTCAGCAGGATAGGTTTTCACAGGATGTTAACTAGGGAGAGGGTGACTCCTGGATGGCCACTACAGATTGTATTCTGTAACTAGAATTACAGAACATTTTCACTAAAAATTTTAAGAAAGATTAAACCTCTATCATGTTATCTTGATTTAAACCACCTGACTTAGCAGGTTAAGTACTAAATATTGTTAGCATTTTAAGTCCTGGAATGACTGTGTAAGGTTGGACTTGGTCTTTCAACCTTTCAGGTTTTAGTAGATGCATCAGGATTCTAGCAGTAAGATATTATACATCACTCAGGTTCTGTTATCAGCTATGTATGTATATTGAGGCTCTTCTGTATTACATATGATACTGTTCACTAGAGATGGCAGAATTTGTTCTACTCAGCAAAGGAATAGATTTTCCCTGTAACTATTATACATTAATAAGTTTAATCTTCAGCTGCATTTAACACACAACAGATATATATAGATATGTGTATATATACACACATATATATGCATTGGGGAGCAGGAGTAAGATGCAATTCATTGCATGTTTGTGTCTCTGCCCTAGTTATTGGCTTATTCCCTCCTCTGCTGCAGGACTTTGATGAGCCTGCCCCAGGGCTTTGCTATGCTTTTCTCTCTCAGCTGAGCACAAAAATAAGAATGTTACTTTGCTTAATAGCTGAATACTTCTTTGCCTCGTTACAGCAATATTATTTGACAGAATGCAAAACAGAAACAGAATTAAGCAGAAGTTTTTAGTTCTCTGTGTTAAAGTTGCCAAGAAGATTGCCAAAGAGAAAAGTTATTTGTTATTTCTACCTGTAAGGAAAACAATGCTCTGAGAAAATGGTCATACCTTCAGCATGATTCTCTCAGTTCCTTATGAGAATCCATACGTAGCTAAAGTTTGCCCTCTCTTGGGGCTCTGTTTTACTGAAAACTTTCAGGTCTGTCCCCTCATGCACTTTCTTCCAGTCTGGCTTTCTCAGGCTTTCCTCATAGTAGAAACACCTCTTAGACTGGAATTAAAATATATCTGCCAAGTGACTTTGCAATGACCGACTTTTTTCTCAGCAGAGATCAAACCTTTCCTACAGAAAAAACCACTGGAAATGTTTTATGAACCAAGGAAGGGCTGCAGAGGCAGATCCTTAGAATGGTATGCTCTTCTTTTCTCTCTTGTAGAATTGAAAATTTGGAACAAGGGTTTGGAGACCCATCTGAATTCTTGGAATGGCAAAAACAGATGCGTGGAAAAGATTTGGAAGAACAGCTGGCGGAAATAGAGTGTAGGAGGCTTCAAGGGAAACTGAGTCATGAAGAGGCAGTTCTAGCCCGTCAGAATGTAATTCAAGAAAACAAGAAGAAAGCTGATCTGTTGAGGGAAGAGGTAATGCATACACAGATGCTCAAATTTTGCTTACTTTCAATCAGTGTAAAACACACCACAGATAAGACTTCCTATAAGAAGGTGTAAAAATTCTATGCAGCATTTTTACTCACTTAAGTCTGCAAACAAAAGAAAAATAGTGCTATAACTTCCAGATGCAGCAGTGCTTGTACATTTAAGTACTTGTACAAGTGATTGATTTGATTGATAACACTTAAGAAGCAAACTGAATAAAAGCAGAAGGTTAAAGCATGCTCCCCTATATTCACATCATTATAGAAATCCCTTTTGAACAGATACTGAGATACAAAGCACGATTTGCAATGAAATCAATAAAATATAGGACTAATTTCTTTATCTTGTTAAAATGAGAGCCACAAATACTAAAGAATTTGTTTTCTTCAACTGTTATAATTCAATTGACTTCATATTATCTGACATGCCTAGGTCTCTCTTAAAGGAAAACTCAGGCAGAGAACCCTCTTTGGATCCACCTATATGGAAAACCGAGTATTTTTGCCAAGAAACAGTTTCACACAGTTTTTGATCTGGCAAATCAGTTTCCCAAAAACATTGCTAGATATTTTCATTATTTTCCAAAATTTGCCTTACATTTTCTATAAACTAAACAGGTGATCAATAATCAACATATACTACAGATTTTAAAAACTTTTCATAGCCACTGTCACAGGCTTTTCTTTTCTATTAGTCCAGTATGTTGCTATGCCCTGTAGGCCAGTAATTGTCTCTTGACCACCTCTCACAGATGTCTCTCTTCAGTGTCTCAGCAATGTAAGATGGGACAGAAAATGTACAAAATTTTGATAAAGACCCTGCTGCAAAAAGGAAACTTGCTTAATGAACTCCTTTTCTGTCCTGTAAAATCTTTCAATCTTTTTTTTGGCATTGAGTCTTCCTGTTTCTTTAGACAGACTGTAGCAAGGATTTACAGTGAATCCTACTGTGTACAACTGATCATAGTGTGATCACTCGCACTCATTCCAAAATTATTGCAATTGTTATATTCAATGTAATTTCAGAGCATATGTGTTTTATTTGTTAACAGAAATGCCCCAATATGAATAGACTTGGGGATGTGCAAATAAGACTTGCTCTAAGCTGACCAATTCCAGGTAGCTCCCTTTGCCTGTCAACAGATGCCAGCAGGGTATTTCATCCACATGCAGATCTCCAGACACACTGAGCACCAAGAGCTGTTGTGCTGATCTTCCTCCTCCCTTTAAAACTCTGGTATTACATCTAAAACAGAAAGAACAGCAAGGAATCTAGTCTAGGAAAATCCATTTTCCTGCTTCTTGTTCCTTTCCTCTGATAAAGAAAGGAACATGGTAGCCCAAAGTGGGCTGTGTTACAGAGCTGTGGCTTAGGCCCAAGAAGATCCTGTTATGTAGGCACATAAACAGCTATATATTAGATTACCACACCTCTTGCTATCTCACAACCAGATCCAGAAATGGCTCTTTTTGTCTGCTTTTAGAAACATGTAGGAGGGAATAATGGAAAATAGCAGCACAAATGTCATGGAGGGGCAGTTGTGAGTAAATAAAACAAAGAAGGGAACTTAAATCTGTGTCTCTTTCTTGTCCCCAGCCAATGTCCTTTACTACTTTTGTGGATGATGTAATAGTTTGAATCCAATTGTCCTTGCCCTGTTTCAATGATTTGAGGCACTAAGGTCATCAGCCATCAGGAGTTGTGTTCACCTCTTTGTTTGCAATTTAGAAAGCAGAGCTGATGCACCAGCATGCAGAGAAACGTCTACAGGAACAGAAAGAAATGAAAGAGCTGGCGGAGCAGGTCATGGAAGGACACAAGAATGTAAAGCAAGTAAAAACAAAGCTCCAGGAATACAAACAGCAGATAGGTATTTATATATTGTCAGAAAAATGAGAGATGGTGCTAAATGTCCCCAAATTACTTCATCTTTCTTTTAGTGGGCCAATTACAACTTTTACAGAGGGGAAAGTAAAACTGAGGGAAAGATCCAGGCTGTACATTCCCATGAATGTATGAATATGAATTCCAGGAATAAGCTGGATAGATCAGAAATTCTAAGCTACTGGTCATGGGACTTAGTCTTTGTTTAAATGAGAGAAATAAAGCACTAATTTTCTGCAGCCAGTTTTCCTTCCATCTAAAAGTAACATGTGAATGACTCTACTTTTTGTCAAGTCATGAAGCTCAGATTCTTGTGATTCATATAATTTTTGCCTGGCAACTGGTGTGAAAGAATTATGGCTCAAGATTATTGTCTTCTCCAGAGAAGGCCATCCGGAGAAGAAGACTGTACCTATTTAAAGAAAAGCCATCTTCTAGAAGGACAGTATCACAAGGGAGAAGGATGTAACACCTCCAAGATAGACCAGTGGTTATGATGAAGGGAAATAATGTTACTCATCCTCCATTATCCTTAAAGAAAACTCTTCAGTTAATGCATAACAAAGCCCAGGCTGTTTCACTGACATGGTTGTACATATTTCAATGCAATGCCATGTTTAACATCTACTATATGAACAGACTGCCTCTAGTTGGGCGTATCTTGGTGAGGACACTTTTCTCTGCTTGTGTATCTCCATATTTATATCCGTAAGGGTTGAGGCAGACAGAGAGTGTTAGCCACTCCAAAATGGACTAGCAGAGCCCACCAGCCTTTGCAGTTCAGTGATTTCTAGGATATACATAGCCTGAAAAACTATGAATACTTTCTGTTGTATAATATCCTTTGATTAAATAATGAAATAGTATGCATAGATGAGAACAGAAACTACAAAGCAGTAATTCAAAGTGCCTGTGTGTGTATACAGTACATTTATGAGCTGAATAGAAGGATAGATAGTAGAGGTGGGAAGTACTCATTTGTTTCTCTAATGATTCCTCCCACCAATGCCAGACTGTTCCCTCAAGTACCTTCAGATCAGTATTATTATCATTATTCACAAATGCATATGAATTTTCCTCCAGATGGACTACTTGTTAAAATAGGAAACGAGCTAACAGAGATTAATTCTTATCTTTCAGCTCAGCAAGTTTCTGAAGAAAGTGGAGAACTTCTTCGGCAAGCTTTAAAAGAAGAGGAGGAGAAGGCTAAGAAAAGATATGAACTAATTCAACAAATACGAGCTCTTGAGTCTATACCTGGCATCAGACACAAGTTTGTTGACTTAACAGAGGTAAACTCAAAAAGCAGAACTACTGTTTTTACATAAATGTGTCCTGTATATGTTTCACACATTAAGAGGAATCGTGTATTGCATGCAGATATATCACAGTCTGGGTGCATTAAGTACAAAGTGACCCCATAACACAAAGGTTAGATTTGAAATGGAACTTTCCCAAAGTTATAAACCAAAAAATTTTATCAAGAGCAATATTCTGATGGTAAGTGAAAACTTAGTTCCCTTGAACCTTCTTTGAATTTTGCCAATACAATCTGGGTTACCCAATATCTTACAAAACGAAACTAGCAAGTGATTACAAGATGTTCTATCCATATTAACAAATTCAAAGATTTGTCAGTCCTGGGTAAGAACTGAATGAACACAAACGTTGGACTGAGGTATAGCTGTTCATATTGCAGTGGTGATAGCCACTGGTAATTAGCAAAATAAATTTCCTTTGCTTTTAAAACTGTCAACATTCAGGTATATGAAAGAGATGGTCAAGAGAACCCAAAACCTTCTGAGCTGTTACGTATGTACTGTGCAAATGACTTGTGTGAGTGTGTTTAAGTCTACAGGAACTGTATCCCAAACTTCTGTTGATGCACAACAACTGATATGCCTGAGACTGGGCTTTGTAATGCCCAGACTTAGGCAACATCCAGAAATCTGTTAACTTACCACTAAATCAGAACTAGATTAACTGAAAATACTTTTCCATTTTTCTTATCTACACTGAAAGAAGAATAACATAGAATAATGTTAAATGACACTAGCAATTTTAAATCACAGAATCCTTTTGTTTTGGTGTTTTTTTCCTTTCTTTTATGAGTACTCAAATGAAGAACACAAAAAACATCCATGGCTAGTCTGCAGAAATCATACAGAAGGAACAGGTCTTCCTTCCATGGGGCTGTGGTGATGCTTTGGTTTTATCTCCTGCTCCTCTGAATAGAACTGAGCCACTAATTGATTCCAAAGCTACCTGTCTTTGCAACTACCAAATAAATCCCTCATCTCATTTATCAAATTTTAGAATGCATTTAATGTCAAATGTGAAAGAAGTGAACAAGAACGAAATCAGCTCCCCAGACATCCCATCCTCCATTACTCTCCTTAGTTGCATCTATGGCTTCTCCACTTCTTTTCCAGCCAAAAAAGGCAATTCTCTTTTTTCAAACACAGACTTCCTCCACCCCTTTCTGAAGAAATATTACTGCACTGCAATGGAAAAAGTAGGTAAAAAAAAGTGAGGAATACGAAGAATTATTGTACACCGTAGATATGGTAAATGACAAAAGGTAGATTTGTACACTCTGTCAACCCTAAACAGATCCTTTAGTATGGTCTCACTGCACATTTGTTACCCTGATGACTCAGTCACAAAGTGTTGGCTGCAAAGACATAATGGTTTGATATAGTCAGATATGGAAATGTCATTACTTTTTCTATCACAACTGTAAAATGGTGCAGGGTCTCATTCAGGAAAATGACAGTGACTGGAATGTCAGCACTTTCTTATTTTTGAACCTAGTTCATGTCATTGCATCTTACAGTGGCTGTTGACTCCTCACATAGAGCTACCACTGAAATACTGTTTGTTTCCAAGTACAGAATATGGCTTTAAAGACATTTTCCCATCTAGTTCATCTCAAAAGACAAAGCAGAAAAACACAGCAGGTTTCAAGTCGTATATGAAAAATTCATTCAAAAATCAAGTAAAGTTACCAAAATGTAAGGTTGCTGAAAATAGAATGGCCACACAGTAGGTCATATCGAAAGTACAAAGGAATGGACTTGAATGATATGGATATGTTAGATGGATAAGGAATTGGCTGGTTGGCCACATCCAGAGTTACAGTCAATGATTTACTGAAAAGCAGGAAGGAGTGGTGTCCTCAAGGGTCCATACTGGGATCAATGCTGTTTAGTATCTTCCCTAATGACACAGATAGTGGGATTAAGTGCACCCTCAGCAAGTTTTCAGAGGACACCAAGTTGGGTGGTGCAGTTGATACAGTTGAAGAAAGAGATGTTGAAAGGCTGGAGGAGCAGGCCTGTGTGAACCTCGTGCAGGCCGAAAAGGCCAAGTGCAACAAGGTGCTGCACGTGGGTCAGGGCAACCCCCGTTTGCCTGTATCAAACAGGCTGGGGGATGAATTGCTTGAGAGTAGCCCTGTGGAGAAGGCCTTGGGGGCATTGGTAGATGAAAAATTCAGTATGAGCTGTCAATGTGCACTTGCAGCCCAGAAAGCCAGTCATATCCTGGGCTGCATCCAAAGCAGTGAGAGCAGCAGGTCGAGGGAGGGAATTCTGCCCCTCTCTTTGCTCTTGTGAGACTCCACCCCGAGTTCTGTGTCCGTCTCTGCAGTCCTCAGTACAAGAACAACATGGACCTGTTAGAGTGGGTCCAGAGGAGGGACACAAAAATGATCAGAGAGCTGGAGTACCTCTGCTGTGAAGAATGGCTGGAGAGTTGGGGTCGTTCAGCCTGAAAGAGAGAAAGCTCTGGGGAGACCACACTGCAGCCTTGCAGTGTATAAAAGTACTTCAAAGAAAGATGTTTTACCAAGGCCTGTAGTGACAGGACAGGAGGAGATTGTTTGAAACTGTAAGCCTTACACTGGGCATAAGGAACAAATTTTTTAAAAAGAGTATGGTGAACCACTGGCACAGGTTGCTCATAGAAGTTCCAACTCAAATCATTCTATGATTCTATATCACAACTTCACAGTTCCCTTATACCAACTATTACAATAGCACTCTAGTGAATTAGGACACTTTTGGTGATATCTTGCCCTGTTTTTCTTTCTTTTTACTAAAGGCTTTTTTTTTGGCTTAGTGAAATTAAGTATTTGTTCATAAAATTCTCACTCCTTCTCCTAATTTTTAAAGTACCTGTTCTTTCCTTGATGGCACTTAAGTTGCTTGAACACCAGCAGTATCTACTGCAGGAGTATAGAACTTTTCTTATTTTAGGAATCATTTCATCAACTTCACTGAGTATTTTTGAAATTTAGACATTCAAAATATTCAGCTTCTACCATTCTATACCTGTAGGAAGATCTCTTTCCTTGACATTTTTGGTTTCTGCTTGTCATGCTCAAACATTACCACTTACATGTAAGCCCTGTTGCAAAGTGTTTCCCTTTCACTTCCTGTGAATACAACTTGATGGTCATGGAGGCAAAGTATTAGGGCACTTGCTATTTGCAAATTCATTCTGAAATGAAATCTGAGAAGGAGATCACAGAACCACAGAATCATGAAGGTTGGAAGAGACCTTCAAGATAATCCAGTACAACCACCACCCCAGCACCATCATTATCAGCCCTAAACCATATCCCCAAGTGCCACATCCAGAGGTCTCTTGAACAGCTTCAGAGGCAATGACTCCACCACCTCCCTAGGCAATTTATTCCAATGCCTAACCACTCTTTCAGTGAAAAAAGTTTTTCTAATATCTAATCTGAACCTCCCCTGACACAACTTAAAGCCATTTCTTCTCATCCTTTCACTTGAGACGTGGCAGAAGAAGCCAACCCTCACCTCGCTACAACCTCTTGTCAGGGAGTTGTAGATGACAATAAGGTCCCCCCTGAGCCTCCTTTTCTCCCAGCTGAGCCCCTCCAGCTCTCTCAGTCGCTCTTCATCAGACTTGTGCTGCAGACCCTTCCCCAGCTCTGCTGCCCTTCTCTGGACTCACTCCAGCACCTCGATGTCCTCTTTGAAATGAGAGGCCCAGAACTGGACACAGCACTCAAGGTGTGGCCTCACCAGTGCCCAGCACAGGGGGACAATCACTGGTCCTGCTGGCCACACTATTCCTGATACAGGCCAGGATGCCATTGGCCTTCTTGGCCACCTGGGCACACACACTGGCTCATGTTCACCCACTGTTGACCAGCACCCCCAGGTCCTTTTCTTCCAGGTAGCTTTCCAGCCACTCTGCCCTCAGCCTGCAGCATTGCAGGGGGGTGTTGTGACCGAAGTACAGGACCCAGGGCTTTGCCTTGTTGAACCTCAGACCACTGGCCTCAGCCCATTGATCGAGCTGGTCCAGATTCCTCTGCAGAGCCTTCCTGCCCCCCAGCAGATCAACACTCCCACCCCACTTGGTGTCAGGAAGGATACTGAGGTGCTGGAGCAGGTCCAGAGAAGAGCAACAAGGCTGGTGAAGGGACTTGAGCACAAGTCCTATGAGGAGAGGCTGAGGGAGCTGGGGTTGTTCAGCCTGGAGAGAAGGAGGCTCAGGGGAGACCTCATCACTCTCTACAACTACCTGACAGGAGGTTGGAGCCAGATGGGGGTTGGTCTCTTCTCCCAGGCAACTATCAGCAAGACAAGAGGGCATGGTCTTAAGTTGTGCCAGGGGAGGTTTAGGTTAGATATCAGGAATAAATTCTTTACAGAGAGGGTAATCAGGCATTGGAATGGGCTGCCCAGGGAAGTGGTGGATTCTCCATCCCTGGAGGTTTTTAAGATGAGACTGGATGTGGCATCAGTGCCATGGTCTCCTAAACCACAGCGGTAGTGGATCAAGGATTGGACTTGATGATCTCAGAGATCCATTCCAACCCAGCTGATTCTATGATACTATGATTCCATCTGCAAACTGACTGAGGATGCACTTGATCACCTTGTCCAGATCATCAATAAAGATGTTAAACAGGACCAGCCCCAATACTGAGCCCTGAGGAACACCTCTCGTGATCAGCCACCAACTGGATTTATTTCCATTCACCACCAATGATAAATGATAAATGACCATTTACCATTTCATTTACCTGTGGTGGTACCTATTTTTTAGTTTAAAGTTCTGGTTTTACACATTAAAAAAGAAAAGTAGTTTTGCACATTTTTAAAATTTGAAAGAGTAATTAAAACTAAAAGTCAAGTCGAATTTTTTTGGAGAGCAAATATATTGTATTTATGATTAATCTTCTGTATATTTCAATGCTTTTTCTTTAAATATTTTATGATCACACATATGAGAGATAAGCTCTACATTTTAAAAACAGCTTTTAAATACCAGTAACTTTAGGGCCATCCCTATATTTCTGGAAGTCAGAATATATTTGGCATGCATTGGAACACAATCAAAATGTTCTGTTTTTACTCATTTACTCTCCCCTTGGTATTTACAGTGTTATTTAAATGTATATTTCGTGTTCTCTAGACTGGTGGCCATGGTTTATTTTGTGAAATGTCAATAGTGGAACTACGTGAACGCCTCGCTCTACTCAAAGAAGCACAGAAGGCAGCAGAGGAAGAGAAGAGAGACCAGATAATTCATGAAAAACAAGCTAAGGAACAACTTATTCTAGAAAAACTGGACCAGATTTCCCAATTCAGAGCAGAACTTGGACGAGCAGCTGCTTTAAAGTCAGTATAAAACAGCATGTGACATTTAAGACATTGCGACTTTGTTAATATTTTGCCAGCCCCTTGAGGAGAAGAACAAGTAGAGAGCAAAATACTGCCCTTTTGTAAATCAGTATGACTTTTGTCGCGGATTACACTGGGGACAGGATTTCCTTTTTATTCTTGAAAATAACTTGCATCAGATTTAACAAATCTTTTTCATCATTTATGGTTGAAGACGCTCCATAGGCTAGTGTTGACAGTATTGCCCCGGGATTCAGAGCCAGTAATATATATTTAGAAAGAAGTTTTGCCTTTCTTCTGTTCCTTTTCAGCTAATCAGAACTAATTTGATGTTATTAGAATCATTCTAGCTTGCCACTTAAAGTGGTTTCTTGTTTTCATCTAAACCAATATTAAGGCTGTAGCTTTCTTCCTTGAATATCATCTGTAATGTGAAAAGGCAGGCCTTATTCTAGAAGTTAAAAATACTTTAGGAAGAATATTTTCTGATAGCAATAATAAGTTATAAATTAAATATGGCAGTAGATCAAAGAGGAAATTCTTTGCTTACAGGCTCTCTGATAAAATTCTGCGTTTATTATTCATATTTATAATTAATTATTATATTTATTATTCATTGTCATCAAGGATCCATAACTAACATAGATGCCTCACATATGCAGAAGACAGGTCCCTTCCACAATGGTTTTAAAATCTAAGTTAAAGCTATTTACAGATAAAGCTAAGCCTGTGTAAAAGAATCAAATGTGACACACATCTTACACCATTTTTACTGCATCTGGAATATTTGCACTGTTTTCTTGCAAGCTGTCTTTCACCTTTTCCCTTTTGTGGCTTTGAGAGGTTAGTCCTTGTCTTGCTATATGTATTTTCCAAACTGATTTCAGGCTGACATTCTGAAGACATATTTTATCAGGCTACAAATATATGTCTTTAGACATGTCTTAGATTCATGTTTATGGCCAAAGGTGGCTTCTTAGAGTTCAGTTCATGTTATTGATTAATCATCCAGTTCAATTACAGAAGGCAGTACTGATGTATTCCTTTAACTAGTTTACACTAGTCTCAGCTCTAATTTGTTTTTTTTGCTGATAGTTAATCTCCAAAGACTTGGGTTTTAGTATGTTAGTACTTAAGAAGATAGTTTAATGAATTTAATGAATCAATAACCGTGGCTGCAGTGGATTGACTGCACAGATCAGTGACCCTCTTTTCTATGGCATATATCAAGGCATGATTTTAAGACTTAAGAACTTGAAATGGAGGAGCTGGAAATACACCCTCATTGCTAAGCATTCAATATTGTGAAATCCTGTGGGAGCAACTCAAGCCACTGCTTTCCAGTAGAGACACAAACTGGACATTAAGAATTTGTGTACTACCTGAAACCTGTTTCACTAGTAACTGCTTAAAGAATCATCTGTCCTGCTAGATGTGCAGTCTGTGAATTTTGTATAGCACTGGGTTCCTTTAAACTTTAAACTTTTTGGCTTAATTCAGACCTAAAGCGGTTCTGATCCTGAAATAAGCTATGCTTGAATGAGAAGCTAACTTTGATTCACTTTTTTGTCCTGTCATTTGAAATGTTTTTTAGAATAGAGCAGTCAAAGATAGTAGAATCCAAATGAAGTTAAACACTAAATTTGCAAGCTTTTGGTCAGACTTATGATAAATAATACAGTAATTTTAATGTGCTCTGTTTGCTCTCCAAGTAAAGAAAATATAACGTTTCATTATAGATGTTGTAAGACATTTTCCTTTCATGGCTCCCAGGCAATCAATGTATGAAACTTGAAGACTCTCCTATAAAAAGTACATAAAAAATGTTGTTCTTTAGGAGTGTATTTCATGCATTTTCATCTAGAATCCAAATCTCTGGTGTTATTTCTGTTAATACAGAAATATGGCACGCTGGCCATAGCATTTACAAATGTTAGACACTTTGATGCAGTTTTTATTTCTCTCTATAGAAACTATAGACTTAGTATATTAAACCTTATTTGCAGATCTTGAATTCTGAAATACCTATCAAATCAGTGTGAGAGTTTAATTGTTTGGGTTGTTTTCTTGATACACTGCACAGGAGATGTAAAAAGCAAATTTTTATGTTTACAGAGTTAATTCATTATAGGGATAGAATAGCAAACCTTACCAATGGTCCTCATAAGTTAGCCCTATGCATCAATATGAAACTAGGTGTTTATATCTGAAATTGCATTATGTTGAAGGCTACTGCTAATCAGCTAAAGTATGGCAGCTAAACTTTGCTAAAAAAAGTGCTTTAATGTCCGCTGGAGTTTAATCAGGTCCCTATCAAGCAGGTTCCTTTCAATGTCATTAACAAACAGACATACATCAACACAAAAGAAGCACATTGAGCAGGCCTATAGTGAGTTATATTAACAAAACAGAAAATGGAACATGAAAAATTACTGAGACATTGGCCTTTAACAGACTGCAAGCCGTGACACCCATCACAGCAGTGGCTTTGTGAGTGCTTGCACAACACTTAACAATGAATGCAGTTCATATGCAGGACATCCCTTTAATTGCTAGAATTTCACACAGTTTGAAAATCAGCACTGGCATATGAAGTGGATGAACATTTGAGTTCTCAGATTTCAAACTTGAGCACCAGCAGATTTATGTGTGTTTGCAAACATGCTAATTTACCAAGAAAGAGAAAGAGGACAAGCAGAAGGGAGGGTTATGGATGAACGGCTGTGATGGTCCTGTCCAAGTAGAACAAACTTCCTAAAGCAGGTGTTCCCTGGAGCGTCCAGGTCTGACTTAGGGGTTCAAAAGCTTTCTGGAGAATGGAGACCCATCCTTCAAAACTCATAAGGCACTCTGGCAGCACAACCCTGAGATACAGCACAGAACTGAGAGAAGGGGCAAACAGCACATGGAGGGGGGAAAAAAATAGTGCTATGCTATGGCTGTATGTGGTTGTTCCTTCAGATCTTCAAAAATATAGCCTAGAATAATGAAAAAAAAGCTGAATAATTAACAATATAAAGGACTTTGGTTTGGTACTTCACAATACTCGTGATTTCATTGATTTCACAAATATTTCATAAAAGAGTCCTGTGTAGGTTTGCAATAAGGAAGTAAGATTTAGTTTCTCATTTCCTACACTGGTAATGAGTTCTTCACTAGCATTCAAACAGAAGGAGGAGATTTATCAGCAATGATGGATCAGAAATATAAGATGTGAAGAGAGACTTTTAAAAAAGCAAAGCCAGGCTCTTCTCAGTGGTGACCATTGAAAGGACAGGAGGAACATCAGGAAACACTTTTTGCTGTGAGGGTGACCAAGCACTGGCACAGGTTGTACAGAAAGGTTGTGGAGTCTCCATCCTTGGAGATGTTCAAAAGCCATCTGGACACATTCCTGTGCAACCAGCTCGAGGTGGCTCTGCTTGAGCAGGTTGGACAAGATGACCCCCAGAGGTGCTTTCCAACCTCAGCCATTCTGTGATTCAGTGAATGAACTTTGATTATACACCCTCATAATCTTTATTTCAAATGAGGAAAACACTGTTATGAATAAAAATCACTTCCCCACCTAAAATTAGGTTGATTATTTTGGAAAGGAGTCAGATTTTGAGTGCTTAAATCCCTCACATTAATACAAAATAGTAATCAGTCTAATAGTGTAGAGTTCTTAAATTTCAAAATAATGACTGCCTTAACAGTGAACTTTTAACAGTTAGATACATTCACTTTACTTACTGCAGTAACTAAGAATTATATGGTGCAGGACAGAAAAAGGCAAGGAGGGAAGTACAGGGAGACTGAGAGTATGAGGAAACCAAAAAAATTATTGCACTATAAGGCAATCCTGGTTTGGGTTTTTTTTAACAAAATGTGTTTATTGCACAAGACTCCATTTTGCAAGGTGAGGTTATAAATACAGTTTCAGCTGCTTAGGTTGATATTCTGGTCCCTATAATGGTAAAGTCATCATTTTTACTCTATCTCCTACAAGTATTGAGTCAGTTAAGAGCTGTCATACCTCTATCTCTTTATACTTTTGATGCAAAGGTGGAGTTTGAAAATGTAAATGAAGAGCAAAATGTAGTTTCTAGGAGGAATCATCTGTGCAAATCTTCAAATTCTCCATTTTTTAAACACAGAAGATTTTTCATAAATTATCACGTAATTTTATATTGAATCTGGATAGGACTTTTCTAACTATGTACTAGCCCTTTCTGACTGGCTGTTACCATATTTCCTTCAGAAATACGTGATATGAGGTGAGAGAGATCATAAGGTTTTTCTGTCTTGAGTCATGAAAGTTCGCAACTGACCATCACAGAAAAACAGAATTTTAAAATTTTGTTTTTCATTCCTTCCCCTCTTGGAGTTTCCATTATGATATGGTGTGGCAGCTGAAAATCTATAGGACTGGCAGCTTTTTGGAATAGTGTAGATGATTGGCACATGACTTCCTGTAGAAGAGGACTAAATATTACTCTGGGGATAAGGAACTATTTACAATGTTAATACAGAAGCAGCTGCTGCTGCTTCATGATGTTAAACCTCTTGCTGTATTTCCTTTAATTGTAGTTACAAGAATCTGGATTTGCATGTAAGGAGAGGTTTTGTTGTTTATTCCCATTGACAAGATTTAATCATCAAGTATTTACATAAAACCTTACTGTTATGTTCTCCTATATCCTTTGGAATGCAATGCCTTGATACAGTGCAAGTAGAAATAAACCATGTTCTCAATTAGATTAAGTGATAGTACATAATTTTCAGATTTACAGAATAGTGTTAAAAATTAATCTCAGTGTAGCAGAGTATATCACAGTATTAAGGAGGATAAGGAAATGTTATCCTAACCAGACAGTATGACACAAGAAGCAGAGAGGTTTGGGAAGTGTCTCAGGAAAGCAACTGGAAATGAGAAGCCAAGCTAAACTGTGTCCCTGATTTAGAGTTCAGTCACATTTTAGAATGTAACAGAGGTCATATCTCCCCTTCATCCACTCCCTGAGGATTTTGGGCCCTGTAGTCTGGAATGCCTGCTCTGAAGAAAATCTGCTGTCATGGAGAGTTTCCTGTTAGCAAAGATGAAGCTAACAAGGCAGGCAAAAGCCATCTCTCCCAAGATGAAAGAAGTGTTTGGATCCCTGGAGTCTTGATACAGACACTTTTTTAAGGCAAATTGGTGGATTTAGCATCAGAAGGAACTTCTTCCTTCTTCCCTATCTGCCAGCTTCTTGAAGAGAGTGTGTCTTATACTGAAAACACTTGATGTAAGACCCAAGATATAAGGGCAGAGTTCAGTTGTAAAACATTTATTTCCAAGAGGCATCTTGTCTTTGAAACTAGTCCTGCCACTGGCAGAATGACAGACTCAGCTGGACAATGCCCTGATGCACTCTGCTCTGGGTCATTTTGGAGTCTTTATCTGGTTTCCAATAAAAGCAATTTTAATCTTGCACCACTGCACTATATAAAAAGATCTTTTATAAACTATCCCCGCCAGCTGCATCAGATCTAACCTGATTATATGTTATATAATTATGTGCATTCTTTGGAAGATCTGACACTTCCTTTAGCTCTCAATTTGGCCAGAGAATCACAGCTGATCATGATATAATATTAACTCTGCAATTTGATCATACTAGGCCAAATTCCAGTGCAATGTTGAATAAATGAGAAAGTTGGATGTTAAGTGAGTCACTATGTAACATGGTGCAACCTCCATGAAGAAGCTGTGACTAAATTGTGCCAGTTGTGTGAAAGTAAGCAAAACCAGATCAAATGTAAATTCCAGAGGACAGAGAAGTGGCTACAATAGAAGGGGAGGAAAAAAGGAAGACTGTCCAAAAACCTCTCTCTTATGCCTTACTTTTATGCTGCACATGCTGCTATCAATTTATGCTCACCTAGAGCAACTAACCTTAATTAATACATCACCACCCCAGAGATTCTGTGTCCAGGCATTGGGATTACGCAGAAAAGAATATCTTTCATTTGCCAAGGAATACAGCGATCAGGATGAATACTAACGATCATATAAGGAAAACTCCATAGCTTTCACAAGCAAGTGCTGCAGTATTATCTCAAGTTCTGCATGTTTTTTTACTGAAGAATATCATGTCAAGCTTGAAGTACTTCAGATATTGTCATCATGGCATCCTGTGGGAAAAAATTATTCTATATGGTTTAGTAATGCTCTGGTGTAAACAACGAGAGGCAAGTTGCAAATACCACACGCAAGTTATATGATTTACGTCTGTTTTGAGTCTAGCTGGTTCCCAGAAGCAAGAGCAAATTCATTATTATTAAGGTAATATATGCTCAGATGGATTTATTCTGTGGGATGATATTATTTTGCCTTCTCATTGCTTCTTTTTGATTTTGCAGGCAAGAAGAAAAGAAAAGAAAGTCCCAGTCTGGTGAAAGGCCCACGAAAGATGAACGCATTTTAAACCTGCAGAGGAAGATTGTAGAAAAAAAAATGGAGCGTAAAAAGCAAGCAGGACTCTTAAAGATTATCCCCCAGAAAACCAGCATCATGCCAAGCAAGGTCTGGTTATTACATAAGGAGAAAGGCTCTGCAATAGACCTGCTGTTCACAGACCTTTGCTCAACTGCCAGCACTGGCAAGGGGGGCAGAGACAGATGGTGCCATGCATGACTGGCAATAGCAACACCCTGCTTCCTGCACAGGCACAGTTTCTCCAGCCACGGCCTTGACCTCACCTTCTTGTCACACATTCTGCCACCACGGAGCAGGGCTCATCCATACTACACCTGCCTTCCCACTCTTGTTATCCCATCAAGACAGCATCTTACCCTGTCTCTAACTCTCGTCATTCCCAGCTTCCCATCACACACACCTCATCCCAAACTGGGATTACCCCCTCTCTCACCCTAGGTATATTACAGTTCATCATTCCCATGGTTTTGTGGAGTGTTGCAGCTGTGTTTAAGTCATTTTAAACTGGGCAAGCTGCTCAGGTTACCTTTCTGTTCATCACACACCTACTTTGATGTTGACAAGTTTCCCAATCATGTTAGAAAACAAACCAGGTTGTCAGCCAGCAGGATCAAATAGAAATTCAGTGTATCCTCTGAAGAGGAGACCACTGTATCATCTGCAGTCTGATCATCTCTGTGTCTTTCCTGCAGGATTCCTCCCAAGGGAACCACTGGAGAGAACTGGAAGAGATTCGGGAAAGACAGTTCAAACTCCTTCAACATGGCTTCATGGCCAGAGAAGCAGCTCAGAAAAGGGCTGCCTGTGTGGCTGCAAGAATTGGAACCACAACCTATATATTGCGCTCTGATATACAGTAAAATACACTTGGAACCAATTCGGGCCTGCTGCAAATCTCCCAATGTACCTATGTACTACAAGGTTGAGTTTTATTCTTTATTTCACCTTTACAGTGTGATTAGAAAAATGTGGGTCTTACAAGCACAATAGAATAAAAATGGGTGTGTTTCTTTATAATTTTATTATTTTATATTATTTTATAATGATATAATGAATAAATACGATATAATGATTTTTTTCTGGTATAATCAAAAGCTTTAAGAAAGCGAAACCTTATCATCAGAGATCCTACAGCAGAATGGCAAATATCTGGGTAAGAATGTTGAGACCTGTATTTCTGTTATGGTTTGCTACACTCATCTTCCAAAAGGATAAAAATGAGGGCAAAACCCAAGGAACATTTGTTTACAAACGCATCTTTTCAGAAGGCATGGTCAGCCCAAGGTTCTAACACGTCTTCTTACATGACAGTAACCACGTGTAGGAGGATCACCAGTTTCAACACTGGTTTTAGAGGATGAGGGAAAATCTGTTTAGAAGGTTTAGGTGATGTGATAGCCTCCAGGAGCCAGTGTCTAGATTCAGTGACCCAGGCAGACCATCTCTCTATTTGCAGATGTAAATCTCTTCAGTATTTAAACAGTGGAAGGAGAACATAACATTGTTTGGTCTCTTTAGGGAGCTGCTTCCAGAAAAAGTCAAAATTCTGTTACTCACTTAGAAGATAATTTGCCCTCTATGACAATTGCTATACTGTGTAAAACAGCCTTTAAATCACAAGACTTATCCAGGCACAAAGCCAAGGAGGATATAAATCGGAATTAAAATCTACACAACAGTAAGGCTATGTAATGTATTTCCATTTTAACTCATTGCCAGTTACTAAGTGTTTAATTATGGCTATTGCAAATATTTAAATTGACGGAGACTGTCACTGACATTAGAGTCAGGCAGCTGCTTCTAATGCTCTCACAACATTGCATTTCTCACTTTTTATTGCAGGAAGTCTAATGGAATTCTTTTGTTGCCATCTAGCTGTGAAGATCATTTCCACAACCCTCAAGTTGATAAAATGTGTTGTATTTTTCACTCGAAGTAAATGCTACAGTAGTCCATAGAAGCAATGCAAGTAGGGCTCATACTCCATAACAAGAGTTAAGGAACACAGCTGAGTGAAAAGAAGGAATCATAGAAACAGAACTACAGAGAAAAGGGAACTATGACACCATGTCGAGTAAGGGATTGTAATATCTTTAAATGACAAACCCTTGGTGGCAGGGAGTTTGTCTTCCCTTGTGGTTGTTCAGCATTCTTTTGCACTGTATTCCAGAGCAACAAAGCTAAGTGGTGACTCTAACACCTTGATTTTCCAGAAGCCAGCAATTAACAGCTGACAGTCACAGTCTAGGATGTTGCATAGCCGAATAGTTCTTCTTAACCATTTTCGAGAGAATTTAAAAATGCAAGAAAAAAGCATCATTAAGCAGATAGGGAAGTCATGTGGAAATTTCAAACCCCCATCATACTGCAGGCTTCTTCCCCTGTGATTTTGGACCAAGTTTTCAAAACTTTTACTGAATTGCAATCAAGCTGATTCATAACTATTTCCTTCTCCATATTTTCCCTGCTGTCGAATGAAAGGACTGAGGAATAAAGGAATCTCAGTAATCCAGCTGTGGAATTTTTACCTTCAGAAGTCACAAATAGCCCTATTGCAACTTTAGGATCTGGTGCATAAAGTCATCTTCAGATTCAATGTTTTGAGGAATATAAAAGAATGTATTTTGAAGAAAATAACAATACATTCCTATTTTTGTATCTGTATATTCATCATTTTTATATCAATGTAGGCTATTGATTTTTTTAGTGAAGGCAGGTCTTGCAACGGAATACACAGAATAACATAAAAAATACCACCTTCCTCCTGACAAAAGCATATAACTTGATGCTGGACACAGCAGATCCTATTCAGAAACTCTGGCCCTGCCTTCTAGAGCACCTTCTCTGGTATTCCTGTTCTAGCAGTGTGGGGTACACCAAAACCTGAGGTGACCCAGTGCAGAGCCATCAAAGGCCAGGTGGGACTTGTTAGCGTTGTATTACAAAAGCAGCTGTAATGCCCTTGGAGCCAGGTGAGCTTTGGAGTCACACAGCTCTACTCAGACTGCTGCCTGGTGTCTGTGGCAGGGACCAGCCAGCACCTGGTTCTTCCACTCACAGATAATTGAGCAAGCAATGCCTCTACCCTTGCTTCATGGAAACACAGGTGGATGAATAATTCATGATTCATTCATTTACACTATTTGCAGCAAAGAAGATGAGCCTAAGTGAACAAGGCTGACTCTGAAATCTTCTATCAAAAAAACCCCAACAAACAACAGAGGTTTCACCTGTCTGATCATAGTGACAGACTCATTAAGAAACATTTCTAGTGCCAAAAGCTGCACATTTCAGAAATCTCTCATTCTAGTGTAAATGGTCACACCACAGAAGCCTTCACATGCCACTATGGTGTAAGGAGGTGTAACAAAGCCCAGATGACCTGAGGAAGACCAGGGGGTTTTGCCCTGTGATAAGCACCAGGCACAGGGTGCTCACCTCTCATGTAGCGTGGTCACTGCTGGGGGGCATTTGGCTCCCTCTTCCACATCAGCCCCAGTAACATGACTGCCAGGCCAGGTAATGCAACCTGCCCTAGAGAACATGATGTTTTCTCTCAGAGAGACAGACGTTTTCTTGTTTAAATGAAACCAAAGACAGTTACATTGGAATGGCAAACAAAAAAAATACCCAGTACAGACCTCCAGCACTTTTCGCCCAGGGAAGAAGAGAAGTCACCAGGGAAAGCTACAAACAGCCCAATTGCTGGACACAGGGCAGTAAGAAACCAGGGAGGGACAGATGGTCCTTGCATTAAGGTAAATCAGCTGGGAAAACCCCTTTTTGATGGTGAGGTGAGTTGAAACACCTCTGCCATTGTTTATAATGAGTTACACACTGGATCTGGAGTAATTATGCCATGGGCAACAGGTAATGATCTCCCACGTTGATGGCTCTGATAAATTTTGCTCAGTGTGTTGGAAACACTCTGACAAAAATAATTTCACAGAAGGGGTGATTAGACATTAGAATGGGCTGCCCAGGGTTGTGGAGGCACTGTGCCTGGAGGTGTTTAAGAACAGACTGGACGAGGCATTCAGTGCCATGGTCTCATTGACAAGGTGGTGCTCGGTCACAGGCTGGACTCGATGATCTCAGATATCTTTTCCAACCTCATTGATTCTGTGACTGTGAAACGTTTACAGAAGACTGGCGGGGGGGGGGGGGGGGGGGAAGGGGGGTGAGGGGCCCCCCAGAGATCACACACATCCTACCTCCAGGTACAACAGCACCACAGAACACAGCAAAAGCGTGGTCAGGGCCGAACTAACACGGGGACTGAGGAGAGCTTTCGAGGGACAGCGACGAGGGACAGCGGGCCCCAACAGCCCCGCACAGGCCGCACGCCCGTGCGGAACTACAGCTCCCAGCACGCCCCGCGGCCGGAGGAGAGGCGGGGCCGCCGGTCAACCCTCCCTGATTGACGTGCGCGCCGACCACTCGGCAGGGTGCGGAGCCGCAGTTCTGCCAATGGCGGGCAGGAGGGGGCGGGCCCTGCCGTGCGCGCTGCCGGCCGGCGCTGAGGTGAGCGCGGCGGGCCGGGGGCTCGGCCGGTGGTATCGGGCCCGTCCCGCCCGTCAGAGAGCCCGGGCGGCAGGTGAGCGGGGGAACGGGAGCGGAAAGGGGGAGGGAAAAGGGAGAGGGGAAAGGGAAAGAGAAAGAGGAAGGGGAAGGGGAAGAGCAAGGGGAAGGGGAAGGGGAAGGGGAAGCAGAAGCAGAAGCAGAAGCAGAAGGGGAAGCAGAAGCAGAAGGGGAAGCAGGCGTTCCCGGCCGCGGCGGGGGGAGCGGGGGCGATGCGGCCGCTCCTGCCGGTGCGCGGGGCTGGGCCGGCGCCGCTCCGGCCTGGGGACGGTGCCCGAGCCCCTGCCCCGGGCGCGGCCCTGCCCGGGAGCCGCGTGGCAGGTCCGCTCTCCCCCGGGCTCGGGGGGCTCCGGGGCCGTGAGCGGCGCTGCCCGGGGGGCGCGGGGCGGCCCCACCGCTCCTGCCCTGCCCTGCCCTGCCCGGCAGGGCCGAGGTGCGGGCACGGCCGGCTCCCGCCGGTGCAGAGCTCCCGCCGGCTCTGCCCTGTGTTCCTGGGAAGGTGGGTCTCCTCTCCCGCGGAGGAACCGCAGGGGTTCAGTGGATGTAGCTGCGTGAAGTTGCTGCTCTCCCTCCCCCCCCGTACGGTATGACAGGAGGAGGGGAGGGGAATGTTTCTCTTCTGCCTCAGCGCCCCCCCTCTGCACTTCGATTACAGAATGTGGAAAGACTCAACTGTTTTTGTTTTCCTTTCTTTGTATCTGATTTTTGTGACTGTTGAAAGTAAGCTGTGTCCTTTCAGAAAAACTTGTGCAGGTAAGAGCAATGAGGAGCTTTTTCTTCTGGCCATTGTCCATCTTTCGTTGCTGTTTCTGAAATAGGACATCTGACCGATGGAAAGGTTTTGTCTGTTCTGTTCTGTGGGTTTTTTAATGTTTTGTTTTTCTTAGGCTGATCGTGAACATGCCATACTTGTCTGTAGATGTAACTGGCTGCTTGGAGCAGGCAGACCGGTGTATCTCTGGTTGGCTGGTTATCTCTCATGTTACTCTGTTTATAGTGCCTCTCACCAAGCTTTTGTAGTGTGGGAGTGTTTGACCTAATTTGGGTAACACATAATAGATTCAACTTCTGTTTCCAACTGAAGTTGCTGTAGGGCATCTGAGAAAAGGGGAGCATCTTTACAGGTACTGGAAGTACAGGAATACGAAGCTTTGTAAGAGTAAAATATCAGATTAGTGTTCTCTGTGATAAAAAACCATAAAAATTAAGACTAGCACTTTGTGATTGGCATGTGCATCTTCTGGCCACGGAAATCTTGTTATGCAGCTGCATCTTTGATACTGTGTTTTCTGTTGTTAGTAGTACAAAGAGACATTTTGGATAGAAATAAGAAGCAAAGTCTTAAAGGCATGGGATAACACCTTTTGACATATTTAGTGTATACTGGTTTTGTCGGCTGTGCCTTGCACATTTCCAACGTTTGGATTGACATAATTGCTTCCTTCAAGTAGGTACTTCAGTGTATTTGTTGTGTTTAGGATGTTTATGAACTAAAGTCTTGTTTGTGTTAGTCAGACATAGGGAAAATGTCTGTTTCTTGCTTAAGACAGTTTGCCTCAATTCATGCTAAGGACATGGGAGACCAAGACTTTGTTTTCAGTGGTGCAAAAAAGTTTTCAGTTTATGTTGTCTAGAAAATCAATTATTTTTGAATGGTAATTCAAACATGTTTCATTAGGTCAACTTGAACTCAGTGAAAGTGTTAATTTTCTTGTGGAGGAAAAAATGTAACAGGAGACTTAAATGAGGAATAGGGGTAGTTACCACTCCTGGTGTAAATATTCTTATTTTAAATGGCTTGACCTTTATTTTTCTCAAGTATCTACCTCTACAGAGAAAGGTTGGTGGATATAGTCTTTAAAATGCTGTTTGTTGTGAGGTCAACACTGCTTAAGCCCTTGGGAGAGCTAAATGATAGGAACAATAACTGCATGTGCAGAGCTCTGCCTGTAAGGGGAAGGGGAGTGGCTTTTTCTGGTACTGTTATCATCCTGCAGTGGTGCAATAAAAAGTATGTAAAAGTTAAAAGTATTTATTGGCTTCCTGAGTTGATCTACTAAGTTTTCACATACAAAAGAAAAAAAAAGTCCAGCTGAAGCTGTGAGTTAATGAGGTCACTGGATGTGTAGGGGTTGAGAGGAAGGAGGTTGATGCATAACTCTTGGTATCAGCCACTCCTGGGAGTCTTGGTGCTGGGTGGTTCTGTGGTGGCTGCTGGAAGAGGAGTGTATGGGCCTTATCATTTAACTTGTCCTCTCCAGTCCTGTGTAGCAGATTGTGTTATTAAATTGAGTGGTCCTGATGTTTTGAAAATTGTGAGGAATTCTTACTGATGAGTGTATCTCTTAGTGTGCCATGTGTTTACCTCTGTCCCTGTGCATTACTAGACTTGACCTGTGGTGTATTTCCTGTGCATTGCTAGACTCGGTCTGTGGTGTATTTAAGGAGGCAAACTTTGCTTTATTTTCAGTATGCATTCTTACAGTTCAGGTAGTTAATGTTCAATGAAGTTTCCCAAGTAAGCCAAGAACATGTGGAAGTCTGTAGTTCCACAGAAGAGGTTTGTTCTTGCAAAACAGAAATGTTGCTGGATCATGAGATTACTTCCACAGTCTTAATAAATTCCAGTAGTCTGATTTGCTTTGCTCTCCTGAGATGGGTCATGTTGATACTGATGAGCCCGCCTATGGTGCTTTATTTTGAGGTGTTTTAACAGTGATGAGCTTCCCTATGGGTATAATTCTCAACTTTCTTCTTCAAGGCAGCTCCTGAAGAAGTTAAGATTTGAGCCATTGCAGGTAGAACGTTTGTGCCTCATATGAACTCTCTGCGTTAATTCCAAAGAAAGCCTACTGTTGGAAGATTCTGAAAATTAAACCATCTAAATAGCAATCATGCTCTCTGTCATTTAAGTAAAAAAGTGGTTCTGTCTGCTGTTGCCATTGAGGTCTGATACTAGATCCTCTGAGACATTTCATAGTAATCCTGTAAATAATCTGTTCCTTGATATCTTGTTAAAGAAGTAAGTGGATATTTAAAGTGAGTAGGGTGGTCTTAGCACAACAGGTCTTCTATTGTGTATTACTTTGGTTTTCTTTTCACCATAACTTTGAAAGTAGATGTTTGTTTGTTGGTTGGCTTCATTTTTTCTTCTGTTTTAGCTCTTCTTTGGCATTTAAGCCACTTGTGGCCAAAGAGAATCTGTGCAACGCTTTTTGTTTGGAGTCATCCCAGGTGTTCCTCCCATGTTTTTAACCCTTTCTAAAGATACTTTGTCAACAAACCATTGCACTGGATTGTATTTAGTGTTAAATCCTAACAGCACCAGGTCTTGGAAAACCTTCTGGGTGTTTTATATCCAAACTCATGCTGTCTGGTGAATACAGTGAGCTTCTTTTTTTATCAGTGCAGTTATGTCAGGTTGCTCCAAAAGGTTCTGTTTTAAAACAGTTCTAAGAACTTGTAATTAAAAATAAGCTTATATAAAGTTAATTTCTTTGTAATCCTCAGGTGTGTGTACCAACTAACATTTCCCAGCTTTTTAAGATCCCAAATATTTTTTCCAATTCCATATCTGAGGATAATCAAGGAAAACATCCTTGACTTTCTTGATGAAATAAAACTTTTAGAAGAATCTAATGTCCTAACTTCCTAATGTACCTCATGTGTTGCTGTCTATTTTTTTTTTTGCTGTGTGCAGAAAACTACTTTGCCCAAGTTATTTTTCATTTCATTTGTACCTGGTTGATGAAGATGGTAGCTTGTCTTTCAGAAATTAGTTTGAAACAGCACATATACCAGGCTTAGGGATGATTCTCTCCCTTGCCCCCATCCCTCATCCCCTGTGCTGTGTCCTCCTCCTTCACCTCCTTCTTCCCTTTGTCTCCTAAAACCTCCAAACCCATGAATAATAATTGTGTGGAACGAGGAACTCCTATAGCACAAAGAAAATGTGCTCACAGAACAGTCCTGCTGTTCTGTTGGGTTTGGGTTTTTTTGTATGAGTGCCTCATTAGGCATGGTCTTGTTTTAAAAGTTCTTGTCCTCTACCCGAGGAACTCAGTAAAGTGAGTCAAATAGGCTCTTCTCAAGAATGTTGGTAAGGTTGGCAGAAAAGCTTTCTTTCTTAACAAGTGAAATGAAATCTAGACCTTAAGAACAGTGTGAAGTGTTCAGAGAGAGCTCACACTACCTGGACACAGAATGTTGTGGAAAGGAATGCATAGGTGAGTCCTGCATTGGGGGAGCAAGAGACAAAGTCTTTCCCAGCTTTCTCTGAGCCTTAGTCTTCAGGTAAGACAGAAAAACTGTACATGTCAGTTTAGATTCCTAAAAGGAACTGGTTACTGAATAGGTTCATAGTAGGAGGGGATGTTAAACATAACAGTTCTGAAAATGAGATCTACTGTGATCAGAATCTGCCTGTGGACTCACTGAGCATTAAGTCTGGCATGTAGTAAATGATTCAGCTGGGGGGAGAGGGGGAAGACAATGTTGACTTTAATTGTGGCTTTTGTGCCAGTTTTAAAATGAAAAAATGTGAGAAAATTGCTGAGCGGTGTGTTGCTTAAAACTATACATTAATGTATCTCTGGGCTTAGGAATAAGTAACAAATTTAGTGTAAGCATTTTTCTCAAGCATGTTTTGTTTTAAAATATTACAGTTCAGTGTTAATGGATCTCTTAAGAAAGTGATTTATGAAATAGAGAGAGTAAGTTGAAGATGAAAAAGATCAGTCAGATTTCCTTTAATTCAAGGTTAGGATTGACTACTGGTGCTGTTCCATCCCATTATCCCACTGCATGGTCTCTGTTTCCTCATCTGTGAGTAGGCTAACACCATGTGTGCTGGTCTTTGCAGTGAAAATCAAAGTCAGCTCAGGAAGACAATTCAGCAGTTCTTGTTTAACATAATTGGTTTTTTCCTAGCCCCTCCACTGTCTCCCCTCACGCCCTCCCCCAGCTCCTCCTTGTGTGTTGGATCTGTGGTAACTGTACCACAGCCGAGCTCTGAGATGGAACCTTCAGTACCCTGGCAGTTACTCAGAGCTGCCTTTATGCTTTTCACCTCTCCCCCTTGGCAGGTAGCTGGGCACACACACCTGCAGGCACCAGAGCAGCTACGGTGAGCACGTGTTCTCCTGCACATCAGCGAGTATTTTGAAACTGAAATTTCTCTGCTCCACTTGCTTTAGATTCCTCTCAAGCTCTTTGGCTCCCAGCTGCTGGAATCTGAAGGTGGGTTGGAGAAGAGAACTGCTCTTCTGGAGTTTTTCGTTCTCTGAAGATGGCTGCTTATGACACAATTCCCAGTGATTGCTGCCCACGGACATTGCCTCGAGAGTCAATCAGTTGCTTTTCAGTTCAATGTCATTGGGATTCCTTAGTATTCTTCTAGTTTACTGTCAAATTCACTTATTCTGGTGTTTAGTTAATGGGTAAGAATGACTGAGGCTTCAGGCTCAGCTGCAGGTGTCTGAGGCTCAAATACTGAACTCTGGGACTTCCCTCCCCTCTGGCTTTGGGCAGAAGCTGGTGACTCAGGAATGGGAGTCTTGGAGTAGGAGTATTGAAGAGAACAAGCATTGCAGATAGGTAATCTCTCTTCTCTTTGATAGGTTTGGAAGAACATCGTTCTCTGACCCTGAAAGATCTGGACTTTTTGTCAGTGACCTACTTAAAGGAATCCAAGGAACTTATAGTTTTAGCTTCCTTGCCATTACTTTTTTGTTGTGTGTACCTCTTGATCGGTGGTTTTAGATCAAGAAACACTATGAGCACAGTAAGTATTTCACTACTCAATGCAATCCTGATTCTTGAAATATGTTTTCCATCGTACTTCTGAAAATTATTTTAAGAGTTTGTAGTTAATACACAGGAACATAAGTATATTAAATCTTCATGTAACTTTATGTTCCGTGGTAATGAAGATTTTGAATCTCTCTAGGTTTTAGCAATAGTTCAGAAATGCTTAGAATGTGAGCAAAAACCTGATAAATTGTGAACTAGTCTTCTCATTTCCAAACCACCATGATAGGCTTTTTCTTGGTGAGACAACTGGTAAGAGGTCTGGGGTGATGTCTTTTCATTGATGCCATGCATTCAGGTAGGAATAACTCATACCACCATTCAATGAGTGCTACAATCATTCCAGGACTGTTGTCTGTATCCTTGTGTGCTTTCGTTGGTGTTGCAAAATCGAGGGCCACATTAATATTACTCATACAGAAAATGCTAAGTCTTTGTTCTCTCTTAGACTCAACGAAAACGCCGTGGAGGAGCAGTTAATTCTAGGCAAGCTCGAAAAAGAAACAGGCTCACGGCTTCTACTGCAGAAATGGCCTCAGAAGCAGAGCCCATTGAACTTGAAGAAAGCGGTAAGCTTTCTTTTGAACTTGATGAGAACAGAAACTGCTTCTGGAGGTTTGGTGTTCAACTGAATGTGTGTTTTAGCCTAGAAGATGTTCGTTTCTAGGCCCTTTACTGTAGAGGAAGGGAAACCTAGAATGGAAGCACCTAGTATGGCATCTTGAAATAACAAGCCTACTGACAACTGGTTTGATTTAGTACTGGGCTACGATACATTTACCACTAGTGATAGATTAGTTGCATAGGAAAGGTCCTCAAAAGCTGCTCAAACATCTGGAAGTCTACTCTGATGAGCTGGGAGTCACTGCAGCTGCCACTACAGAGAGTGGCAAACTAAGTTTGGGAACTCCTAGGTTTGAAAAAGATAAGAAAAGCTCTGTCATTAGTTGTGTCCTATTTAAAGGGAACATGTGCAGCACAGTACTTTAAAGTTATTATTTTTTTTCTGTGTGATGAACATTCTGCTGTGTCAGATGAATTGTCTGTTGCTGTGTGCCTCCCACAAGCTGTATTATCCAACAGAACTGTGTGAGGAGCTCAGCTGCTGTTCCCTTTGCATTGCAGCTTGCAGAAGACAGGGCAGGTAATGCTTTGTGTGGACTGCTGAGGGCAAAACTTGAGTGAAATGTTGGACACAGTCTTATAGATAAAATGGACAGAATGTGGTTGAATCTTGGCCTGTTTTACAGTGGCAGGCAATTTTACTCCTCTGCAATCTCTGATCTTGATTCTAACATTCTGTTTTTCAGCTGGTGAAGAAGTAGTAGATCTCACATGTGAATCTTCAGAGCCTGTGGTCGTTGATCTAACTCACAATGATTCCGTTGTGGTAAGTAGTGAACAGCACACTTGTCTAAATCTTGTAGTCAAATGAGTTTTCTCTTGTGCTCCCTCATAGAATCTGACTTTAAGTTCAAAATTGACTTGTCAGTGCATGGAAGCCCTGTGTTACAGACAACACAGAAGCTGCTCTGGAGGTGCACTTGCAGGTAGTGATAGGATAATATAAAATACCTGTTTGCTCCAGAACCTGATGTGAATATATATCAGTCATGAGTAGTGTAACATAAAGAGATAGTTGAAGCTTTTCTAGATATATCAAAGATAGAATCGTAGAATTGTTCAGGTTGAAAAAAACCTCTAAGATGATTGAGTCCAACCATTCACCCAGCACCACCAAGTCCACAACTAAACCATGTCCCTAAGCATGACATCTACATGTCTTTGAAATACTGCCAGGGATGGGGACTCAAGCACTGTCCTAGGCAGCCTCTTCCAGTGCTTGCCAACCCTTTTGGCGAAGAATTTTTTCAAATATCCCTAGTGATTTAAAGAAAAAGCCAAGGGAGAGAAGAGCAAGTCTTTGACTTATTCTTATATGAAGTGTTTAGCTGCTGCATTGGTTTGAGATAGTCCTGTCAGAGATGCCAAGCACAACTTTAGCTGACTGGGTGCAAACCAGTTGATCTCATTACTCCAACAAGTCTTAAAAAAATCTACTTTTTTTTTTCCCTTTAGTGCTGTTTTGAAAACTTTGATTCAGCCAGAAGTGTGGTTTATCTTCTCAGATTTGGGATGCCACTGCTGCTACGCAAATCAGAAACAAGCAGCAGGAATAGCATGGGGGTACTTCTTGATGGGGTTGTTCCTTAGCCTTTGCAAAGGAAAGGCCTCAAACTTTACAATTGCACTGCCCCTGCTCCAGTTCCACCAAAGACAACAGTGGGTTGGGGATTATTTTTTTTCCCTTCAGCTGCTGCTCTCATATGAAGCATTTGTGGACATCACTGCTGGATCAGCCTGTTTGGGGAGAAAGAGGGAAAGAATCACCTCCAGCCTGAAACCATAAATCATGGAACTGAAGTGGGGGAGCAGGGAAGAGGGGGCTCAGGTGGTTCATAAACTGCCTTTATTTCTACCCCACTGGAGCAGCAGGAGCAGAACCATCAGCATCCACTTGAGAGTAGCAGTTAATATAATACTTTTAACATTCTTAGTCAAAAGAAGAGCAATAGCCTACCATTCTTAGCTTGTTTTGTTGTAACTGCTTTGCTTAACTGGTGTTTGTATGTAATACCAGGGGTGCACAACAAAGTCTAATTGTGTTTTGTTTTCTCTTCTTTCCCATGTGTATTGATGCAAGATTGTTGAAGGTGAGTGGACGTTTTAAAATTGGTAATGGAATTGTCTTAAATGGACTTATTATTTTGTTTGCCTTTTCCAATGAGCTTGAGCAGCATGAATTGAAAATGCGTTTAGGAAAAGGCAAAGGATATTGATAAAGCATCTAGATGCTGTCTTAAGAGAATGAATCCAGTCTGTGTTTCATAGTCACTATCAGAGCTTGCAGAAAGTACCTGAAATAAAATACATCAAAGCTGTTTTAATTGCTTCTTACTTTCCAAAAATAGAATTTCTTTAAGCCCCAAGCTGACCATAATTTTAATTAGCACTGGAATATCAGCTTTGAATAAAAAAGAAAATGTCAAAAGATTTGTTTAACCTGTATTGCAGTGAAGGAGCTTATGGAGAAAGTGATTTGTGGTCATAGTATTCAGTTTCATTATCTACTCTAACATGCTTCAAATTTTGTAGAGATTAGTATTAAGTGTTAATTAACAAGTTGGGTTTTTTATTACATTAGATATTAAAATAGTTACAGGTCTAAAGAAGTTAATCTCTTTATATCTTTCAGCCTTGTTCTGATTATATTATTGGACATGCATTAGTATGTTGTCAGCTGCTTACCTAGAATGTAATCTGTTCTGTGCTCTAAATGAAGCAAGAGCAAGTGAAAAGTACCGACATTAGAAGCTGTAGCTGAACACTTAGGCAGGAAGGGACTTTTATTTTGTGACTCTTTTGTCATTTTAATTGATTAGTGCTTGATTATTTTTACATGGTCACTGAAGTTGCAGAGATAATTGACTTAGTCTTCTCCCTTCCCTATCACACAGAGACTGTTGCAGTTCCTCACCATAGGATCGTAGCAGTGTCTGTCAGCAGGCACTGGGAGGGGTATCTTCTTTTTACAGGGGAAATTGATTCACAGGTGGTGTAATTACATGAAACATATGACACTGAGAATCTTTTAAGGTCGGTTTTAGCTGTTTGTAGGGGGAGGAGTGCAAATGTTTTCTGTCAGTATGTAGCAAAATATTCACAATATTTGGACGTGTTCAGCCTTAATATTTAGGAAACTAGTTTGTTTAAGGTTGCTTTTAACCCAGCTGAGTATGGTCCATTTAAAATAGGAACCCTTACAGACTATTTCTAATCTTGCATTTCAAGGATAGTTCCAGATAGAGAGAGATAATAGTATAGCTAACTTAAAAAATTAAATTGCAGAGAATCAACGACAAAGGAGAAATCTTAGACTAAGAAGCCAGCGACAGTCGGACAGCTGTGTACTGAGTAGTGATGATGAAGATGAAACAAGAGATAATGATGTGTATGTAACTGAAAAAGTGTCTCGAGAACTGGGACCACTGGAAGAGGAAACTGAAAGCACTAAGTACGTATGCCTCATGACCCACCAAACACTGAGTTGTGCTTCTTTTGATACAGACAGCACTGACTTGTATGGCCATCACCTGACTTGTCTTTGAAGCCTTCACTTAGTTCCCTCTTTCAATGAGTACAACATCCCATGTTGCATGATGATCAAATGATACCATTTCCACTTCAGGATGAAAAGCCAGCCCAAGACAGATGTACAGCTTTGTATACAGCCTTAAAGATGAGTGTGGGGATATATTAAGGAAGGGGTATTAGTCACAGGCCACAGCTCAAAATGTATTGCATTTGCTTTTTATACAAAGCTCTAGTAGTTATTTTAGATATGGAAGTACTTTTGTTGGTGTCGATGAGGTTTGATATCACAAGGCTGGCAGGCAGCAGCCTGGCAAGTTCCAGTAAAAACGCTTCTGCATTCCCTGCTTGTTTTGCACACTGTGCCACTTGGTGCCTTTCTCCAAGCAGCAGCCATCCTCCCCAAGGTATCCTTGCAAGGCAATTGTGGAGGTTGTGCTCTTATGGCCAGTTCTTGTTCTGCCCCATGGATGTTATGGAGCCCTGGTATGTCTGCATGTGAGATAGGGATCTTGCTGTTTCAGTCAGTAAAGACCCCATTGTGCAGAGAAACAGTAAAGTCCTGCTGTAATGTGTTAGACTAATTAAGAGAACTTGGGTTTTCTGTGACTAGGGAAGACAAAGGACATAAGAATTGTTGTATAAACTTTTTTTAAAGTGGTTCTTTGGAGGGAGAAAAGTACAGGATTTAATGAAGCTAGTGTGCTTTGAGCGTTTTGGATTACTGAAAGGCAATGTGAGAGAGAACTTGAGTATGGAACTTCTGGGTGTCAGATCATAAATATGCCATTGAAAGGGCCTATACTATTCTAACTCATAGTGCATTTTGACAATGGATTTATAGATGTTTAAATTTTGGTTGTTAAGTATTTCAGAGAACAAATCCCACTAATTGGATAATATGAAAAATATTAGTTTGTTTCTTCAGCCTCAGGCTTCTCTGTTAAAGACTGTGCCTTCCTGTTCTGTGTAGGTGAGGCTGAAAGAATTCACTGCTGCAGCATTTAACATTGACAAAAGGGTCCTCCCGGGTGCTGGAGATTGCCAGAACCATCTGTAGTGTTGGACTCCTCTTCCTTCTAAGAAGATTATCATTAATTATGATTTGTTACTGAGGTGCTATTATAGCTGCTGCCTAAAGAATTTGAGGAGTAAAAATGGGAGAATTAGTGGAGTTAAATTTTGTAGGTTAAACAAGGAGTAGATGTTAGTAGGGTTCCCTGCTTGAATTTAAGCTATCCTATGCTTTCTATTCCTCTATGATTAATAAATTACAAACTGTGATTTAGCATGAGCAGTGATGTAAAGCCAAGTGTTTAAGGTAGAGGTCTGAAAGTTTAAAATAGAGATTGGTTTCAAAAGAAAAGCAGCAGGAAGTTCTTTCTAATAGAGAATAATATTTAGCTGTTGGACTAGGACATGTTCCTTAGGCAGCTGAGCTGTGTCCCTTGGCAAGTGTGTGTGCAATAGAGCTGTCCTGGAGGCTGAAGGCAGCACAGGGACGTCTGTAAGCACAGCTGGGTAACAGCCACCAGGTGGGTCTTTCCTTCTTGAAAGTGGAAATTTGTTTTTTGGTATCTCCTGATGTTTGTGTGTTGCTGCCCTCCATTTTATAAGAAGTTCTTGGAATGTGTATGTTGCTAAATTAGAACAGGGGATATTTGAATTTCTGACAGCCTCTTCCCTTTCTAGTATGACTTGTTTCCAAGGCACAGGTAGATGCTTTTGTTACAAAACTGTTACTGATGTTGTCGATGGCCGTACCTATGGTGCCCAGTGCTAGAGACTGCTGTCACTTCTAGTGCTACAGTAGGGTGACTGACTGCATCTTCCCCCTAGTGAAAACCTTTCCCTTAGAACAAGGAGACCCAAACTCCTTATTACATGCCACAAACTGAGGGAGCTAAAGTTACATGGGGATCTTCAAAAGAAATGTGTCATGGCTGGTCTGCGCTCGATGGTGACGGGACATTTTTGTGTCGGGAACGCCCGACATGCAGTGAGATTAATGGCTGCATGTTCTTTCTTGTTCTGTTCTCTCTGCCACAAGGCCGTCTGGTACTGTTAGCTGTCCCATTTGCATGGATGTCTACTCAGAGGTAAGAGTCCACATCCTTTCTGTCTTGTGGGAGGGAGAATGGGGCAGAGGGGGAGCTGCACAACTCAGTTGGCCCGTTTGGGATGTTGCAGGGATCTGACTTGAAGCACAGAGCTTGTTTTGAAGCTCATACTAACTTGTCACTCCAAGTCACTTCTTGGTGGCATGGATAGAGGGAGAAACTTTTGCCAGGATGGCACTGAAGGATCTTTCAGTTCCTTATTATTCTAAGAGTAAAAGACAATTTCAGATATCCAAGTCCTGTTTGCCTGGTGGCAGGAAACCAGCAAAGTTGAATTCTTTACTTCCAGTGCCTCTTGTGGTTTCCTTTCTTCCAGATTGTGCAAAGTGGACGACTGATTGTGTCAACAAAATGTGGCCATGTCTTCTGCAGTCAGTGCCTCCGTGATTCCCTTAGGAATGCCAACTCTTGCCCAACCTGCAGGAAGAAACTCACTCACAGACAATATCATCCCATTTATATATGAGTACTTTTACTTCTCAGGACAGTCTCAATGGATTTTGGGGGAAAATGTCATGTTTTCAGTGCTTTGAAGATTTAAAGAGCAACAGGTTGTGCACAAATCCAAATAAAATTGTTTTGGTTTTTTTTTGGAGAACAACTTGTATGTATCTAGACAACTTTTTTTTATGGTCCAAACTGCTTCTTTTTATGTTCCTTGTTATAATGTTTTATCAATGACTGTCTATAAACTAGACCAGCAGCCTAGACCAGGAAGGAAGCAGTTAATCAATTTTCTTCTACTTTTTCTAATGCTAAAATGAGGGGGCCTGAATATTTTGTTTTTTCTTACTCTATAAATTATTCCCACCATCATATATAGATACGAAAGTTTCCTTTTCAGAAGACAGATTAGCAATTTACCATTTAATTACACTTTTGTTTTTGTCCTGTAAGAAGTTCATGACTCTTACTTTCCTGCATGTCATCTTTGCCCAAGTAGAGTAAGTTCTGTACTGATGGCTTGTGTTTTCATAAACAAGGCTTAAATTGACAATGAAGGTTATGCAATAAAATAACCTGCTGTTGACCAGCAGTCAGGTGTTTTGAGCAGAAGGCTTGAACATGTAGATGTTTTTATGAACTCCATGAGATCTAAAGTACGTAGAAACGTTGCAACATGTCCAATGTGAAAATACTTCTTTGATTGTTTTAACTGCCAAGAATTCCTGTATTTGAATCCAAACACTGAATTTATTTTCTAACATGTTGAGGTGGTCTCTTGGGTTTACTGCTGTGCTGTAACACTCTCTCCTAATAACTAATGAGAATATAGACTTCTCTAGGCTTCCTAGTGATGAATAAGAAGCAAATTGTATGCTGCCCTCTTGTCAGGTGAATACCAAACTACCTACAGATCTTCTTACTTGTGTCAACTGTTCCCTGTTTAATGCTTTGAGTGTGTTTGCTTTGCTGTTCTCTCTGGTTGTTACACTGATACCTGACTGGTTGTAGCCTGGTGCATAGGATTGAAAATTAAATAACCATACTGCCTTGGATTTAGGAAGTGGAGGCTTTAGAAGGTGTTTGGTAGCAATGTTAACTTGACAGCTTTTTGAGAGACAAATTTAATCACTCTTTGCCCTGAGGGTTGCCCAGCTTTCTTTAAATGTGTATTTTTAAAAAAGAAGAGAAGGCGGGTATATGTCCTAGGAGAGAGAATTCCTCTATTTCAGAAGGCAGGAATACACCAGTTTATGTACTGTTATCAAGTCACTTTTTTTTCACCCCAGAACTGAGTTCTAAATGCTTCAAGTCTGTTACTAAATGTGCAAGCTGTTGTAGAATCCTAGATGAGCCGATACAAACAGGTTTATGTAGACAAGATTATTAAAATCAATGTTTTATGATCCACATTTGCAGTAGGCATATCTATGAAAAAGTCCAGAATTAACCTTGGACACCTTTTGGCAGTTGGTTGATTATGGAAACCATTATAAGAACCATTCTGTGCCCTGGTGCAGCACAGCTGTAGGATGTGCCTTTGCTAACCTGTCCTAGGAATCTGTAGGAAGTCTTTAATTACAGCAGCTCTTGTAATTAGCTGTTTCAAGATCTTTCTTGAAGTTTACAACCCAAAGTAAAGTTGATTTTTTTTTTCTTTTTTTTTTTTAAATGAGGATGTTTCTGGATATAGTAATACAGAGTTTTGTTCTGTAAAGGCTGTCTGAAGAAATGCAGTACCTTCCCCACCCTGGTTTGGAATAGCTTTGGTTCAGCACTGTTAGCAGGAATATGCAGTTGCTGCATTGTGGCAGTACGGTGACTCCTGCAAAGTTACACACATTGAGTTCCTGTGTGCTCCCACTGGTAATATAAACTACAGGCAAGCACTACAGCTGTCTTAGGGGTAGTGTGGTGACAGTGACGGCTGCATTTGTGTCCCAAAAAGCAGATAGTCAATGCTTAAAGCATTAACTGTGTGAAGAGAAAAAACCCAACATTAAAACAGTCAAGACCCTTAAGGATCGCAGGAACAGCTTTCCCCAAGTAGCTTAAGAAACAAATAATACTAAATTATGGCCAGTTTTCCTTGGGTGACTGCTCCATGAGAAAAACGATCAAAAGAGGATTTAAGGGATTACTTCTGGGGATGAGGGTCAGTTCCTTAACCATGCATCTTTCACAGTGTACTAGCCATAGCCTAATTGACTTTGCACAACTCCCTCCATGTAAATAACACTTTACAGTTAGTGTCTCCATAAATAGATTTAATTGAAATTTAGATATCATAAACTATAAAATAACAAGACAAAACATTTTTAGCTTTTGTGTACCCTGTGAAGTGCCACAAATTTTGTGCATCTCAAAATGGATATTATGCCTCAGTAAATGGAAAAAAAATAGGAAATTCATTACATGCTTTCTTTTTAAGGGGAAAAAAGAAAAAAATCTGAATATACTTGAGTTCCAGTAATGTTTTGCATTGGCAAGAACTCATAGATACAGGAAAAAACTCTTTATAATATGTAGATGTCTGTCTTGCTGTATATAGTTCAATTTTTCCTGTATTTAATTGTATTCAAGTCTGTCTGCCCATCTGTGTTGGACTCTGCTGGTAAGCAAAGGGTTTTCTTAACAGGTGGAAATAAAACTCTTGGTTTGACCAATCATAAGGACTTGTTCTTTTCATCACGATCTAGTCCTTAATTTCGGGGGGAAAAAAGCATCCTGAAGACCCAAGCCTTTTAGTTGCTGGGACCAGCGTGTGTTGGGTGGGGTGAAGGAGAAGGGTGCTGCCTGGGGCAGGAGGGAGGCAGCGTGCTGGAGAGAGGGAGAGGAGGAACACAGAGGAGAGGGCCGGGTGCCTGCTGCTTTGAAAGTCATGATAAAGCTCCTTGGAGTTCTTCTCCCAACAAACGAAAGAGATGCCCTTTCCCTGAAGTTCTTGGCCCTCCTTTTGGCTTTTCCTACATTCTTTCTTACCTTTTGCCCTTTCTTACTTTTACCAAGGCAATTCTACCCACAAGTAATTTATCTCTCTGACCCTGGGACCTGCCGTGGCACCACCAGCTGCTGGATGCAGACAGGGCTGAACTCTGGGGAGGCCGCGGGTACCGAGGGCGTGTGGGAGCTGTTGGCTCGGGCCAGCTGGAGCGTCTGTGAGGGGAAAGCGGGGGAGCCTTGGGCCGGGCACAGCCGGTTCCAACTAGTTCCAGCCAGCTGTAGCCAGTTGTGTGCCCCCTAGGCTGCTGCCCTAGGGGTGCCGGGAAATGGCCCATTGTGACAGCGCATTGCCGGGCCCTTTGTGATGCAGGGCCTCATTGGGCACACAGGCCATTGTGACAGTGCTGGGCCCCGCCCTGCCCGGGAGGCTATTTAAGGAGGGCAGAGCCCTGGAGTGCCCTCTTTCTCCCAGGAGAGCATCTGTCTCAGGAGGCAGCATCTCTCTCGGGAGCCTCAGCGGCAGAGGAAGTAGCCGACGTGAACGATGTGGAAGATGAAGAAGTTTACCAACTTGCAGCCATGCAAGTGGCTGTCGAGCTGGCAGAGGAAGAACAAGGTGAAGGATAGGGTAGCAGAGAGCTGCCTTGGTGCCAGAGCTGGGCTTGCGGGCACGGAGAGGCCTGATGTGCCATGGCAACCGTCTCCACCTCATACCACCTTCTCCTCCTCCTCCTCGCCACAGGTGGACAACTGGCAGACGCAGGCAGCAGCGCAGGAAGAGGAGAACAGCAGCTCTTCTGCTGCCGTGGCCCAGCAGGTGAGAGCAGCAGGGGCAGAGAGCCAGGCAGCTGCCCCACACAGCCCCAGAGGCTGCGGCCGCGCTGTGCTGGACACACTGCAGCGTGTGGCACGCGCCACCCGGCGCAGGCTTGCATCTGGGATCCGGAGACGTGGCCAGGAGCCGGAGCCACAGAGGGAGGTAGAACCAGGTATGGAGGTAGTGACAGCAGGAACATCCACAGCAGCAGGGTCAGAGAGGCAGGACCCTGCCCTGCAAAGCCCCTGCTGTCCCCCCAGCCCCTTCCCAAGCCATCTGGAAGCTCTCAATGGGCAGTGGGCCAGGGCAGCAGCAAGGGCAGTGCTGCCAGTGGCAGAGAGCAAGGAGGGGGCCTGGTCTGAGGAGCTCTCAGACATCTCCAGCCAATCAGAGCAGTCCCAAGGGGAGGAAAGGACAGAGCAACCGCTGTCCCATGGAGGAGACAACAACGGTCAAGAGCTGTTTCAGGAGAAGACAGAGAAGAAGAAGAGCAGCCAAGTCCACACCATATGGGTCAAGCCCTTTTACCCGGAGGTCTTGCTGGACCCCCACACTGGTTGCCAGGAGGGGCCCGGTTTCCCCAGCAGTGTGGGCATACAGGTGGTAGAAGAGGCAGACACTGACCTGCACAGCTCTTGTCCTACCCTGGCGGGTCCCACGGACAGCCAGGCAGAAGCTGCTGCCCTCACCAGAGCTCCTGAGGAAGAGGAGCACTGCACACCTGTCACTGCCAAGGTACAAGAGGCGGCAAAGACATCAACTTCTCCTGCCTTGGGCGAGCAGGCGACAGCAGCAGGGCCAGGGAGCCAGGCAGCTGCCCTGCACACCCCCTTCTGCTCCCCCAGCCCCTCGCCAATCCAGCTGGAAGCCAATGGCCTCAGCGAGCAGTGGGCAAGGGCAGCAGCAAAGACAGTGCTTCCAGTACCAGAGGCTGAGGAGGGGGCCTTTTCCAAGCTGGGGCGAGACTTAAATGTGTACAGCCCCCAAGAGCTGCCCCCAAGAGCTGGGGAACGCAGTGGAGACCAAAGCTGGAGCAGCAGAGAAAAGGGGTTCCCTGTGGCCATCCCACGTGAGGTATTGGCAGAGTCCCGGGACCTTCAAGGGCCCACACCGAGAGCCCGTGCCCCAGTTCGCCGCAGCAGCAGCCCTTACATCAGGCCACAGGCCCCGACCCCGGACCGCTGTGCCCTCAGCCCCTCGCCATGTGAGCTGGAAACTCTCAGTGGGCAGTGCGGGGGCGTCTGGTCCTCAGAGGTCTGGGACATCTCCAGGGAGTCCCAAGGACAAGAACACACACACCAACCGCTGTCCCAGGAGGAAGACAGCAACGACAATGAGCTGTCACAGGACAACTGGGAAGACATCAAGATCTACACCATTTGGGTCAAGCCCTCCCTCATACCAATCTTGCTGGAACCTCAGACTGGGGGCCAGGAGGGGCCCAAATGCCCCTGCACCATATGCAGAGAGGCAGCAGAACAGACAGACAGTGACCAGCACAGCACAGCAGCAGGGGCAGAGAGCCAGGCAGCTGCCCTGCACAGTTCCCCCTGCCCTGCCAGCCCCTCACCAAGCCAGCTGGCAGCTCTCAGTGAGCAGTGGGCAGTGGCAGCGGTGGGGGCATTCCTGCCAGTGGCCCAGACAAAGGAGACGGCCTGGTCCGAGGATGGGAGTCTCTGGGACATCTCCAGCCTCTTAGAGCGCTGCCAAGAGGAAGAAAACACAGCTGAAAGCTGGAATACTGGGGGAGCAACTAGCTCTGTGTCCCTCCCCTGCGGGCCACGGGCAGAGCCCTGGGACGCTCAAGAAGGCACATCCACGGACAATGATCTGGGGGCAGTCCGGGACATGGGTCCTTCCAACCCAAACCAGCAGTTTTACATGGGCACAGACATGGACTTGACAGAAGAAGGCCTTTTCCAACCCAGACAAAGTGCAAAGCAGAACTCCCAGGAACAGCAGGCCGTCAGGGGGGCCACTTGCTTGGAGGACTTGCTGGTGTCGGACAGACAGTCTTTTGAGCGTTGGCAAGTCGAGCCCTCACCAACAGCTGTCTCAGCACAGCGGCCCTCTCTCTTCAGGGAGGCGCTCCGGGCTCTGCGCAGGGCATTCTGCTGGCCCTGCCTGGCGGATTGGGATGGCGGCTCCCAGGGTGTGGCGGTGACTGCACCGACATCCACCTGATGACCGGTCACCAGTGCTGTCGCCCAGGGCTCAGTGTTGGGGCCAGTCCTGCTGCTCTGTTGGTTTGGATTGCCCTTTGCCCGGTCATCGAGGACTTCACCTGACTGCCACGATTTTCCAAAACCATGGCGAGTGGCCTAGCAACTTTGTCTGCCAGCTCCCTCAGGACCTGTGGATGAACCTCAGCGGGTCCCTTGTGCACATTCAGGTTCCTGACACGCTCTCGAACCTGATCCTCTGCTGCAGGGGACTTAGGCTCTTCTGCCAGTCCCTGCCTTCGCCTTTCTCCACTTGGGCGGCGTGGCTGGAGCACTTGCTGTCGGAGACTGAAGCACAGAAGTCATCAAGAGCCTCAGCCTTCTCTTTGTGCATGATAGCCACGTCTGCCAGTTCCTTCTGGAGAGGGCCCACTTTATCCCTAGTCTGTCTTTAGCAAGACAGCTGTAGAAGCCCTTCCTGTTCTCCTTAAGAGCTCTGGCCAGACTCAAGCCGAGCTGGGCCTTGGCTTTCCCACCCTTGTCCCCAGCTTCCCTACCCTTGTCCCCATCCTCCCACACCACCTGTCCTTCTTTCCGTTCCCTGAAATAGGAGAATAAGTCCCCTTAAGTTCTGTAGGTTAAAGTAGGAGTAGGGAAGAATTAGCTGAGTTAAGTTCCATAGGATAAAGTAGGGGTAGGGAAGAATTAGCTGAGTTAAGTTCCATAGGATAAAGTAGGGGTAGGGAAGAATTAGCTGAGTTAAGTTCCATAGGATAAAGTAGGGGTAGGTGTTAGCAGTGCTCTCCACTTGAATTTCAAAGAACAAGGTAAAGGCCGTCTCATGCTTTCTCTTCCCGTTTCCTGACCAAAATGACAAACGGTGCTTTAGCATGGGCGGTGACCTAGGAGAGCCTAGTGTTTCAAGTAGACTTGTGAGAGTTTAAAATAAAGATTGGTTTTGAAAGAAAAGTGCCAGGAAGCTTGTCTTGTAATGGTTGGGCTCGGACTTGTTCCTTAGGCAGCTGAGCTGTGTCCCTTGGCAAGTGTGTGTGCAATAGAGCTGTCCTGGAGGCTGAAGGCAGCACAGGGACGTCTGTAAGCACAGCTGGGTAACTGCCACCGAGTGGGTCTTTCGTTCTTGGAAGTAGAAGTTTGTTTTTCAGGCTCTCCCGATGTTCGTGTGTTGCTGCCCTCCATTTTATAAGGAGGAGTTCTTGGAAGACGTGTCTTCCAGGGCTGAGCCGCTGCTAAATTACAACAGAATATCTAGAAGCCTTTGTTGAAATGAAACTACTGGTTTGACCAATATGCAGAGCTGGTTCTTTTTGTCACGCTGTAGTCCGATATTTGGGAGGAAATAAACCTCCTGAAGACCCAAGCCTTTTAGTTGCTGGGGCCAGTGAGTGTTGGGTGGGGTGAAGGAGAAGGGCGCTGCCTGGGGTGGGAGGGATGCGTGGACGAGAAGGGGAAGTCCTGCTGCAGGCTGGGGCAGTGTGGCCATGCAGGGCTGGGCCTGTGAGCGGGGGGATCCCGGCCGGCGGTGCCGGAGAGGGCGGACTGGAAGGGCCGGCAGGCTGTTGGGCCATCTGCCTGCTCTGAAGCTGCTGTGCAAGCCCCCGTTGCCTGTTGTGTGCAGACATCGTCGTCAGATGGGAGGCAGCGTGCTGGAGAGAGGGAGAGGAGGAACGCAGAGGAGAGGGCCGGGTGCCTGCTGCTTTGAAAGTCATGATAAAGCTCCTTGGAGTTCTTCTCCCAACAAACGAAAGAGATGCCCTTTCCCTGAAGTTCTTGGCCCTCCTTTTGGCTTTTCTTACCTTCTCTTCTTTCTTACCTTTTGCCCTTTCTTACTCTTTTCTGAGTCACACACATATTAAGTAGGTCCCTTTCAAAACACTGACGAGCAATTTGCTGTTTCATGAGACTTTTTGGTTTTATCCTAAAACAAGCTCATGACTTTTTTGCTTTCTACCATACCCTCTTTGCCCTAGTAGAGCACGTTCTGTGAGGATGGACCTTTCTTCTCTACAAAGCAATAGGAAAGTGACAACCAGCATCATGCAATACCATAAGCTGCTGTGCAAGAGCAGTTGGCTGTTTGACCCAAAAGGCTGTTGTTATGGCTGACAACTCCTAACTGGCTGCTTCAGGGACGGCCTTGATCTGCTTCTAGTGGCACCCCAGATCCCTCAGATCCCCTCTGTGATCTGCAGTCAGATTTGCTGCTTTGGTTGGGTGAAGCAATTGCAGCAAGCTGTTTGTCACGTGGGCTCCGATTCTGGTCACTGGAGAGACACGCGTCCTTGCACTGGGTCTGATCTACACTTGCTGGCTACCAGTGCTAATTTCCCAAGGTCTTCTAAAAGCTGTTTTCTTCTCTGTGTCAAGAGCGGGCGATCGAGCCCTTGGGCTTGTGAGGATGGGTTTAACCCGCCCCTGGTTTAGGTCTTTTTCATCTCCCTCTGGCCTGCTGATGCCAAAGTCAGCTTGGTTTGCATTTCACCTGAAGCCTGAATTCATGGTGCAGTTTCCACAGTTGACTTAAGGGCCTGCAAACCCTGAGATGCTTTGGAGCTGCTTCATATTCTTTCTGAAATCCAAAGTCCTCTTCCAATTTCTCTTGGAGGGTTATGGCAAGGGAAGAGGAACAGGAATATCTGCCAGGGGGCTTCCCAGAGGACAAGACTGCCATCTCCATCAAGGAGAGTTGCGGGTGCTGTGTGCAAATGCAGTCTAAGCGTCTGACATGTCCCTTCAGGGCAGGGTCCCACGCATGCCAGTGGTGGAGGATAAATAGAGAGGTGATGTGATGTGTTCTTTTGGGTATTTTTGCAATGAGATGGACGTCTCTAAGACCATTTCAAAACTACTTGCATTAATTGTCTCATCTTTCATTCAGTAAAGCCATTGATTACATGAACAAGGTAAAACTGAATATCTTTCTTCCCGCTAGTAACTTTGCTACTCACGGATTGCAGATTCAGTCTGTGTGGTTTTATTTTCCATATCACATGTTTCCTTAAGGTTGTAGGTAAGCAGTTATGAATTAATGGGTAAATGCATAACTTCTTATTTTTATTGTATTGCAGGAACAAGACATTAGCATTAATATCCTTACACAGAAAAATCACAGGTTATGATATTGATTTAGTACAGAGGTCACAGAGGTTAAGGGATTGATGTCCTCAGAGATGTGTCTATACAAGGAATTGCCAATTTTTAAACACGTTTCAACAGATTTTAAACACATTTCAAGTCTTTATATTGAAACTTGTTTTACAGGGTGTGCACCAAATGCATTCACACAGTGAGGGATTCTTCTTGCCTTCTGGGGAAGGAGAAGAACCTCTGCTTTCTGTAGCAGCAGTTCATCTCTTTTTTCCTTTGGCAAGTGCTGTTATGTTCAATATCTGCTGTGATTTCCTCTTCCCTTCCCAATCTCCAGTAGCATATGTGGTGGCAGAGAGGAAGCAATCCCTGGCTCAGCACCCTCCACTCCTGCAGAGCATCTGAAGATGTCGTGTTAAACTGAGGCAAGGTCCTTGCCCTGCTCCATAAGTTCATACTACTCCTGGCAAAGACACATAGCACAGGTGCCTTATGGCTCTGTGGGATGGGATAGGTGAATCAGCATCATTTTTTTGATGCAAACTTCTGTGTAGCTCTTTTTGCATATCTTGGTTTGCAGCATTGTGACAAGTGGGCACTTCATAAGTAGTGTGATTAAAAGTGCACATATTGCAGTGGAAAGGAGCATGAAACTTAGTCATTAAAGTCTGATGCAAGGAGGTGGTGTGCTACAGCTTCTTTCATTTGCCATAAGTTCTTCCATAATTTTAATTTCAAGTCTTGCTCAGTAGAGGAAGAGTATGAAGCTGTGGCTATTTCAGTGACCAGTGTTACAACACCATTTCCCCAAATCATTTATTAGTCATCACAAAGATTGTAGCTTATTTCTAACTAATTCAGAAATCAAAATTTTGGACCTGGAACATGCATATATTTGTGCCTTCCTCCTCACTGGAGTGCAGACAAATGAATTTTAAAAATAGCCTGGGGTGAATGTTTAAGTCATTCATTTTACAAGGCTCTTTAAAAGCTTCTTTTCTAACCTGCCAAATTACAGAATGGCTATAATTTGTTTAAGTCTTTCAACATTTAAGAAAATGCCTGCTGCATATTGAAGCATTAGTACCCCTTAGCTGAGCAAATTGAACACCGGGCTGCAGGAGCAGCCAGGACTCCGCTGGGAAGAGAGCTGTCTGCTCAACATGAGGCCTCATGAATTGCAAAGACCTAATTAGAAGAAATGCTTACATAAGACCGATTTTCTGACACTTCTGCCTAAACATATTTGAAGTGCTTTGGGCATACTGAGGGTTCTCTGTCAGTAGAGACAGTTTATTAGATTTGCCATCCAGCGTTCCTTTTATTTTTGCCTTCTCCTACCTCTTGTATTTGAAGGAAGGGAGCACTGCATAGAATGAAGTGCTGCTCAGCCATGTGACTGTCACCATCACTCAGAAAGACTTGTAGCTGGAGGTGCTTGGACCCTAAAATCCATTTTTGTTATTCATTTTATTTGACCAGCAAAAATCAGCCAGTTCCATAAACCTCTACAGCCATCTGCAGGAGCTGCAAACTGTCCCTCAAAGCTGTTTTCGGAGGGGAGCAGAGAGGAGCAATTCAAGTGGTGCTGGAGGCTGGGGATTCATTCAATAAATGCCACCTGGTTCCCAGGGATGAAGTCAGGCGGAGCCTTCATTTTGGAGCCTCCTCCCCTGAGAAAGCAGGGCCACTGGTTGCTATGTGTTCAGGGATGCCAAGGGAAAAGTCTGTTTACCGAATCTGCTGTGAACTTACCACTCCCTCTGGCAGCAATGGTGTTCCACAGAGCCAGTGCAGGGCAGTGCCTATTCATCTGAAGAGGTGAATGAAATAATTGTGTCATGTGCACAGCAGTTTCTTGGAAGTGGAAGGGAAGTAGGATGGATTTGATATTAAAGAAATGGAAAGTAAAGCTGTATATACTCTTGTTACTTCTCAGCATTGCTACCTAGATATTTTATAGGATTTTATTGATTTATTTATTGTTTCATATCTTTTAGGATGCCTAGAAAAAGCTTTTTTTTTACATTGTTTTGAAAACAAATGTTTATGTATTTATTTATTTATCTATACTACCCTATATACTGGTTTTACAGCTGAACTTGCAATGCTTGGATATTCTGGACAGGAATGAGACTGTCAACTCTGACCCCTCAGTCATCCCTCTGGGCTTCTACATCTGAATTAGCAAGCATTAACAAGCCTGCACTCTTAATATCTGAGAGATCTCTTGGGTAAGGTGTTGTGTGTATAGGTTGGGAAATACCTGTGGTCCTGGGTTTGTGTTCTGCATTCCCTGTTCCATGCCCTACTGATGCCCAGACAGAGCCAGGGTGAGCCAGGCCAGGACACAAGGCAGTTCACTAGGACAGAAAACTCCATGTGTCTGATTTAGGTTAGATCCAACACTTAGGAAGAGTTTGAGGCTGTCACTAGGGCAAGCCTGGTGTTTGACAGCCTAGCTTTGGCTGGTTCCCAGACGGGCGGGGTTCCTACGGCTGGAGCTCACCTCCCCAGACTGAGTTATGTTGCTCCTACCTCATGCGCTGCAGCTGCATCATCCCAGATCCTACGAGAGAGACCGTCCAGCACTGATGTGTCCTGCGTGACTTGGGAAGCGGCACCCCACTGCCAGATTTCTCCTAGAAAAGGGTTTTGTCCCAGGTGGGAACACCTGGGAAACATCCCCTCGGATGCACTCACCTCACCGACAGGAGGAGCTGGCAGCGCAAGGGAGACCTGGTTTTGTGCTAATTCTTTGCGCGGGGTTTTGTGACATTTCCCTATTTTCTAGTTGTGGGATTAATCAAAACATATAAATAGGATAAAACCAAGGTAAGGAAAGACACTGTTGCCTGGTACCACACCGTTTTGGTGTGGGCACACACCCTGACAGAAGTCTGGGTGTTTCTAACCAAAATCCATAGCATAAGTGCACGTAAGCCACCACTGGCCTTATTTTTCTTATCATATAGTACCAGGTTGGAAGGGATCCTGGGTGTAATCTTTTTTGGCAAAAGCACAATCTAGACAAGATGGCCCAGCACCCGGTCCAGCTGAATTCTAAAAATGTCCGGTGCTGGGGAGTCCACCACTTCCCTGGGGAGTTTATCCCAATGACTGACTGCTCCTACTGTAAAAAATTTTCCTTCTTTGTCCAGTCTCATCAGGACTAACTTGTACCCATAACCCCTCCTCTTTTCCATGTTACTCCTTATAAAAAGGGAGTCTCCATCTTCTTTGTAACCACCCTTTAAGAACGGGAACATGGCAATAAGGTCTCCCCTAAGCCTTCTTTTCCCAAGGCTGTACAAACCCAACTCTCCCAGCCTTTTCTGTTATGGCAGGCTTCCCAGTCCTCTGATCACCTTTCTGACCCTTCTCTGGACCCCCTCCAGCCTGTGGGGACCAAAATGGAACACTGTATTCCAGGTGTGGCCTGACAAGTGCAGAGTAGAGTGGGATGATGACATCTTTATCTCTGCTGGTGATGCCCTTGTTGATGCAACTCACCATCCTGTGGGCTTTCTTTTTATATTGTATTTAAACGTTGTTGGAACACTGAGTTGCAGATTTTGTTCATTAAACAACAGTAATGAAATTGATTAAAAATGAATATCTTTCTAACTAGTCTATTTTTGCTTTCTGCTTTCAGTAATTAGAAGAAATTAGTGGTGAATAGCAAATTTTGTCAGTGCTGTGAATAATTATACCTGCAATTATTAAACACTTGTTATTAAAGCAGATGAGGAAGCTGGCAGTTCCTGTTTAAGCTGTGTACTGGTAACATTAAGGAAGCCAAGAGAAAAACAATGGCGATGATTAGGGATCTTGGTGGGATGTATGGAAGAAATCTGACTTTTATTCAGCCTAACAAGGGAACTGTTAGAGAGGATTTAATACAAGTATTTAGTATATTGAAATTTATTGCAATAACAGGCCTAGTAAGAGGGAAGCAATTATTTGAGGTTAATGGTAAACACTAAAATGTGTAGTTGTGGTTCTTTCCTTCAGCACTAAGCTGTGAGCCAGGCATCTCACCAATATCTTACATTACATTTTATATGTGAGACAAGAGAAGAAACCCCTGGACAACACACGAGTCGATGGATGAACAGAAAAATGATGCAACCCACAGAAGGGCATTTTGAAATTAGCAATGGAGTCTGCTGGGACCCTGTCAGGGACTACCCAGCCCTTGGAAGTATCCAATGCTGGAAATGGAGAAGTGCAGCCTGGCACAAGTCCTGAAGGGACACTTGGGGTTGGCAACCTCATATCCTAGCAGTGGTCACTCATGCTTTTAATGCTGCCCCTCTTGGCTGCAAATACTGCTGGCCCAAGAGGAGAACAACTTCCTGCCTTTGTTGAAAAAAAAAAAAGAAAATATTTCTAAAAAAAATAAATAAGGCACCTATCAGAGTTTTCTGGGAAGCTATTAATAAAGAGCTACATAGGGGCATTATAATTGAAAATAAAAATATTTTTCTTCAAGAGCTAAGTATTTCCTTGGAAAGCATTTTTATTTATGATTGTGATATCCCAGTGCAGGGCACTGATACACAACCCGCAGCTCTTGCTGACTTCCCTACACCAAAACACACAGGGCTTTGTGAGCTCCTGTGCTGGGCCCAGAGAGGAATTCCTCCCCTCCTAGCTCAGATTTATTTCAATTCATGCTGATTTTAATTCATATTAATTTTGTTGTCATAGCAATTGCTCTGTCAAGTATCTGAGCACCCTTCAAGGCAGGAAGCAGTGTGTCCCACTGAGGCTCTCTCTTGCTCTGGCATGCCAGCATCTCGACTACCAGTTGTGGCACTTCAGTGTCAACCAGTCCAGGAGCAAAGGCCAGACAAGCCACTTTCTTCAGCTTCTGGCTGGAGGAAGGACAAGAGTCTGCCAACAGCATAAAGTGTTATCACTGCGACTTGGAGAGGCTAAGACCAGACTCTATTCAGAACAGCAGGCCACCTCGACAGGTACTTTTCCCAAGAACCCTGGCAACTGCTGGCACGTTTGGCTCATACATATCCAACTGGTGCTGCAAAAGGTCAGAATGTAGGAAGGAAGCTTCATGGCTTCTCTCAGTAGACAAGAGCACAGGAATTTCTTGTAGCTGTTGTGCATAGGAGCCAGGACCCTATTGATTTGCCTGACACAAAGGTGGTCTCTGATGCTGTGGTGCACACCACCACATCTGTCACCTGTGGCCAGCGAGGATTTCAGGACTCCGGAGTTATAAACTCACGTTGTATTTTTTTCTTGGAGGTAAGATGCCACATGTGCTTAAACAACAATCATCTCTGTGTCCTCTAGGGTCCATGAGGAAAAAAAATTATGTCTCAGATTAGAGAGGTAAACAAAGTAAACACTCATATTTTCCAAATAACCTCAGTTCCAAAGGAGATATTAATGGGCAGCATTGGGATGCCTCCATTACACAGATCTCGACCTTATGGTTCCAGCTAGATGGAAATATTTTCTTTCTGCTGCTGTAGAGCAGATGAAATGCTACTAGAGGAAAATAATGGATATTAACTTTCAAAAGCGTGGCCATTTGGACTGAAATAAAATTCCTGCGGTTGACACTATGTGCTTGAGTTATAAGATCAAGTAGCGAATTACTTACAAAATTGCTATGGGGAGGTCTTTGAAGTGGTGAATTGGGGTAACGAATGTCATAATATATTTAGCAACTGATAATGCAAATTGTAGAAGAAGAGAAGAGGAGAGGAAAATAAATTAACACTCTAAAATGTTGTTATTTATGGGAAGGTAATAGGTTTCATGTGAACCTGATCGTTAATCCTGGGGTGCTGGAGAAATGCCAGTTCAGGTAATTGTGCTCTGTCAGCCCCAGTCACGTTTGAGCATCTGCTCTGATCCTCTCCACCGCAGAGGGAAGTGCTTCCACCTCTCTCATGCCTTCCTCAGGGTTTGCAAACCAGCCCCTCTGAAGTTATCCTGATGTTTCAAGACCCCTAAAGATTAAGGGTACAGTGTCTCTATTCTTGTATGAAATGTGTCAGTGTTCCTACCCCAGCTCCCGGCCGGCAGTGGCACAGTCTGTCCCTGTGCATGGCTGGAAGCTGGTGGTGGCTGCAGAGGAGGCACCAGGTTCCTTCACTGGCCTGACTCGGCCAAGCAAGTGATGGGCCTGTTGCTGAGGGGGGTATTTCTATGAATCCGGGGGGTTTTGACACTGATGGGAGTCCAGATTTATACTAGAGGCAGACAAACCTCCTGGCTCTCCAAGCAAAGTGCCAAAATCATAAAATCATTTAGCCTGGGAAAGACCCTTAATATCCAACTGTTAACCTAACCCTGCCAAGTCCACCACTAAACCACGATCCTAAGTGTCACATCTGCATGTCTTTTCAATATCTACAGGGATGCTGACTCCACAACTTCCCTGGGCAGCCTGTTCCTATGTATGACAATCCTTTCCATGAAGAAAGTTTTCCTAATATCCAATGTAAACCTCCCTTGGTGTAACTTGAAGCCATTTCCACTTATCCTACCACTTGTAGTAACCTGAGAGACAAGACCAACCCCCACTTGTCTACAGACTCCTTTCAGGAGGTCTCCCCTGAGCCTTCTTTTCTCCAGGCTGAACAACCCCAGTTCCAACAGTTGCTCCTAACAGGATTTATACTCCAGACCCTTCACCAACTTTGTTGCCCTTCTCTGGACATGCTCCAGCACCTCAATGTCTCTCTTATAGTGATGGACCCAAAACTGAACACAGGATTTGAGGTCTCACCGGTGCTTGCCGGTGATACAGACGCACAGCCCACTCCTGGGTGGGCAGCCAGGTGCCAAACGGAGAAGGGCAACAGCAACAGCGCCCCAGGAACAGGGCAGGGCATCCTTTCATGCCTGTAGCTGCTGCATAAGCACAGCCCACAGCGCTGTGTGATGTAGCCCAAGCTGGGGAGAGTGGCAGTTTCCAGGCAGAGGACTGCAGCCCTTGTTTGCAGCAGCCTCTTTCCCTTTGTCCTCCTCTGCCTTGTTGCACCTTTTTGCAAGTCCTGAATGCACTTTGAAGAATTGTAAATCAGTAACAACAAGCATGTTGCAGAAGTTCAGTACATCGCAGACAGATTTAAAGGCCATAACTTTCACGAACAGACATAAGTGTTAGAGAGATTTGTTTTGAAATAGCTTTCTTGCTCTTTGGTGCTCTCCGTGCCAGTTAGAAGAAATGTCTAGTAAGTCTATACTCTGCCAGTGACTATATACACAAAATACACTGAATTGATGCTTGTACCCTAATTCAGATGCCTATTGCGCCCTCTGGATGTACCACGATGATGCCTGGAACTCAGCACAGTAAATAAATATGCATATTCTTAAACAGACATAAAGCAGAGCTCCTCTATGCCTAGGATTTGCACAGCATAGGTGTGGTTTTGATTTTGCACGTGGCTTTCATAATTTTCCATGGAAAATAAACTTCCACTATTTCTCTACCACATCCTGGCTCAATTCCTCTGGGTACAAATAACAAATACATGACCTAATGCAGTATTGTGCTACCAGATGTGGAGGCAGAGGATTCACAGCACTCCATGCTGATGCTCAGGCACCATGCCACAGCCGCCAGCAGCTCTTGCTTGGTTGCCATCCTGTTGTGGGTATAGCCAGGATGGGAACAGTACCCACCTCAAGAGGGGCAGTCAAGCCCTGCCACACTGTCTCTGCTCTGTGCCAGGCTAATCAGTGCTAACAGAGTTAATTGTGAACTGCTAAATTTCCCCCAGTGTGTCTCTCTTGCAATATAAGTCATGCTCTGCATCTTGTCTGCAAAGCAAGAGAGTCCCCCTGGTTCTTCTCTCTGCAAAGCAATTCCTTTTGTGGGAATGGTGGTGCTCCTGTGGGATCATGCCTGAGAAGGAGGGGAATAAACCACGCAGCTCACACAGACACCAATGCATTTGTTGTCTATCACATTTTAGCATCAAAAAAACGTGCTCCTGTGTTGGATGGTTTATATATTTCTTTTGCTTCCCAAACAACCACAGGCACCATTCCAGCCTTTGCAAATCTCCATTGCATCAGAGGCTGTGGTTGAGAAGATCTCCAGCTCAGTGGGTGCTTGGTTGCATGACCATGACTGTATTGTGCTCCTGTTGAGGACCGGAGGGACCAGGGAAGATGACCAGAACTCTCTTCATCTCCATCCATCCTCCTCCCTCCCAGTTTTCTAGACTTGGGAAGTTTCTTGGTCAGGCTGGGGCTGACCTTGCCTTATTCTGACCACCAGAATGATTTCAATGGGCTGACAACAGCAATTCAAAAGTCCGTGCTGTTTTACTGCTTACCATCTCCCTGCCTTCATTACATAGAATCGTAGAATATCCTGAGTTGGGAGGGACCCACAAGTCCAGCTCTTGGTCTTGCACAGGACAGCCCCAAGAATCACACCGTGTGCCTGAGAGCATTGTCCAAACACATCTTGAATCCTATGGGACTGGATAAAACTGGCTTGGGAAAAGGTGTCCTACAAACCGCCCGTGTTTGAGGCCCAGGACTGGCTTTATCAGTCATCCTTTAAAATGTCTGGCACTGATTGCTCAGAGGCAGACAGCAGCCTAGCTGGACATCCAAGACTATCCTGCAAGAAGAAATGTTAATGTTTTGAAGAAACGCCCGTTATATCCAAGTATGTACAGTATATGCTTATGGTTTCCCTGTGGAACTACTAGAAGGAAAACCAAAAAGGAGACAAGCATCTTCTGGAGTCAGCTTTCTGTTTTCTCAGCACACCACCCGAAATGTGCCTTACTGCTTGCAAAACCTCAGTGTATTATGAAATTTTGAGCTGAAGAAGATTGGTAGAAAGACTCTAGGGAAGGCAAATCAGCCTTAAAATAATGTAATTTTTGGATTGCGACAAAACTCTGGGAAGAAATTTCAGAAAGATATTTTAAAATTTAGAAAATGTTCCTCAAGGTTTCAGGAGGTCCCGGAGGCAGCGAGGGGTGAAGTGCTACACCCACAGCAAACCCTTACTCTAAGGAAACCTCAGGAAGGAGCATACACCTTTTGATTTATAAAGTTAGAAACCTTAAAATCAGAGTCTTCCTCAGGCAACTCAAGACTTAATGTTAGGCATAAACATTTTTAACCACCACCTCACAGAATAGAGCTAAACAAGCATCAAATGGTTACTTTTGTTGTTTACAATGTAGATACAATGCTCATTCCTAGGTGCAAGAACTTGAACTGCATTAGAAAACACCATCTCATACAACAAATGCCCTAATTTTTCTTTCCTCACTGGTCTTCAAAAAATGGTTACAAATAGATTTTTTCTTTCTGTCTTTTTCCTACCTCCTTTCAAACAATGGCCCATCCAAGGGCATCTCTCAGCTACAGCTGCTGCTACCTGCAACAGAATACATAACAGGCTTCACCTCCAAGCATCGCCTTGGAAACGGCAGAGTGGCTTTGTGCAGTGTCCAGAGGAGAGTGGGGTGCTTTGCAGAGAAATGAAAAAGGCATTGCCCTTCTCCAAAGAGCTCTCAATCAGTCGTTTGTGGTAGGTAACAGTACCCAGGTGGAGGTTTACTGACATGGGCTGATGCTGGTAGTTGTCAGCCTTGACACCATAGCCCTGGGCACGATGGGGCAGTGGGGTGAGCACAGTTTGGGACCCAGGCTTGGGATGCTGCTTCCAAGAATTGTGTTAATATCGGCCATGGAGGTCTGTCGAGCACGTCTCTCAATGCCTCCTTTGTTATCGCAAGGAGGAGTCTTTGCACTGCGTCAAAATGTTCTGCATTGTGGAGGGAGCCTGTGGCCACTGCAGCAACATAACTCTGATTGCAAGGAGTTGCATCGTGCTAAAATAAATCACATTCTCCACTGGCTGATGTCACTGTGGAAAGGAATGGCCTCACTGCCTGCAAATCTAAGGCTGTTAATAGACTATATGGTTAATAGACTATATGGTAATGCTTGCGTACAGCTTCTCATGGAAAGGGTGTCTTCATTAAAGGCAAAAGCAGAAAAGCAGTAGCAGTCCTGATAGAAAAAAAAAATGGTATAGTCACACACCCTCACTGTGCACATGGAATAGCTCTGCTGACTGCCACATGGTTGGCTGCAATGTCTCTGTGATGTTTTGGCCACCCCAGAGATCCCTTCCAACACACTGCCATAGATAAAAATAAAGTAAAGACCTGGAAAGGCACCTGTGGCATAGGTCAGTCTCATAGCATTTGTCCTGCTGCAAACCAAGGGGATCCTGCTTGTTTTATCTCATTGTTGGGGAATTTGGTAAGACCTATCCTGTGCAAAAGGGATGGCAGAGCTGGGAGAGATGCCACGTGCTGAGGGAGTGTTGCAGCCTGCGGTGACAGGAAAGCTACATGTGCTTCTAACTGCATTGTGTTTCTCATGAACTGAGTTGCACTTTGTAATATTTTCACTGTAAAACACAGTATTAGGGATTCTAGTGAAGCTGTAAACAAGGCAGAAGGTCAGCAGAGATTGTGTGACTGAGGGTCAGAAGAAGCAAGCACTAATTGTCTTCAGCTTGTCAGCTGGCTGTCATATTTGCACATACCTATGTTTCTAAAGGTGATACAGGGGTGCTGCAAGAATAAAGATATCTTCAGCTTGCAGGCAGAAGGATGCTTTTGCTAAAGGTGAAAAGTATTGAGAACAGTCCTGACACTGAAGACATTTACCTTCATGCTTGGTCTTGATGAGACAGAAAAGCCATCTGGGTCAAAGGTGGAGAGGCTGCCCTTGAGTGGAAGTCGAGCTTTTCCATGCTCACTGCTTTCACTGCACGTGAATGACTCACTGTCCACTCTGGGAGCTCACATCATGTAGCCTTAAGCACTCGGCACTGGCAGCTGCTCAGAGGGAGGCAGTGCCTCCTGGTGCCAGTGGCCACACGTGGCACCAGTAGGGACTGTCAAAACCTGATGCACATGGATGGAGGCAAACAATTTCTGGGCACAGTTTCATGGAAATGGAGCCAGGAGAATCTGTCATCAGCTGATGCACCAGGGCCATATGCATGTTGGTGGTGTCTCTGTATATCCCCACACACATCTGTGTGTGGCCACACAGAGCAATTCAGCAGCCAGGCAGGATGGCCACAAACCATAAACCAGGCAGACTCATTTACTGCCTTGACTCTTGAAGGCTGCTTCAGGCTGAGAAAATCAAATGATCCACAGAGAGCAAAGCAAATGTAAAAACATAAACATCTGTCTCTGGTGCTGGCTGAGAGTCTGGGATGGCCTTCTCACCTCTACTTCTCCTCTTCTTTCTGTTCTTACCAACAATTACAGTTGGGGTTAGACAAAGTCTTCATTGTACCAGACCTCCAGGGATAACAGGAGGAAAACGCCGTAAAAACTCACCGAAGTTAAGTGGGCAAAATAGATGAGACTTCTTCAATTTAACAGCAACAGTGGAAGTGTTTGCTGAGTTTTTGCAGAATATAAAAAATGGTCAGTGGTTTGTTCTATGCCATTATAGCTCCACTGGCTTTTTACATGATGTTACTGTTGTGTTTTGTAGGAGAAAATGATGGCTTAGTTCAACCATGGCAGCTTTTTTCACAGATCAGTCTACTTTATAGATCAGATTTATATGGTCCTTGCAATCTTCAGTGATTTATTCTGGAAACACTAAGACACCATGCCAGATAGGCTCAGAAAAAAAGATTTGCACAGTGAGTTTTATTTTCATTTTATACTGGGGAAACTGAACCCAAGGAGGTTAAATAAATGGTCAGAACCACAGAGGGTATTGGGCAGGAAAGGAAACTCCACCCAAACCATGTACATCCTAAGCTAGAGCACAAGCAGCAAGAAACATCCACAGGTAACCCAGGTTAGATTGATTTCTAAAGGGTGTCCTCATATAAAGTTTCCTTCCAAGAAACATTTTTCTGGCAGCCCTTCCCCTGCCAAAAAGGAATTGCTCTCTTTGACAAAGCTTTTGGATCCATTCAAGCTGAATCTGCTGCCCCTTCTGGATTTGAGTTATTAACCATTATTTTTATCTACTACGCATTTGGCTACCACATACTCTTAAATAAAGACAATTTTCCACTTTTTTTCTCTTGCACTTTGAAGTAAATAAAATTTCTTGAAATGTAGAGAGGCGACCCTTCCTTGAGAAGTGGCAGGATTTTCAAGTACATCTGTAGCACACAGTACTTCTCATAGAAGCAAGTTATTTTACTGAAGCATATCATCTATTGGTTTTATATAGCACTTATTTGCAGTCGTATAATGAAATATCTCTTCTTTGTTACAGCCTGTTTCCAATTTAGTCACCAAGAAATAAAAGAATTAGGAGAATACACCCATGTCTTATCTGGAACAACAGCAATGTCATGTTATTAATTTTGAATGAGATGACTAGAAGTGCTTCATTAGCCAAAGACAGGGAGCTGTTATATGGCCTGTAGAAGCTGAAATAGTTATAAAAATAAGTATAAATAAATGATAGAAATAAGTATAAATAAAGTTATCATAACTAAATCCAACTACACCCTGTTTCCTTTTACTTCAGTTGGCATGAATTGCCTAAAATAATATAAATACTTTAAAAGAGGGAAGAGAAAATTTCTCATTTCTCGTCCAGCCTTGACTCAATTAGCCAAGGTGGGAAAAATTTATCCTTGAAAAAATTATTTCTCACTATTTAAAGCAGTGCTTCTTGCTGTTCTTTAAAATCATCTGAGTACCTGGAGGGATCTGGGAGATGTGGGAGAAAGACTTGCAAAGGGAGGGAGGGAGGGAGGGAGGGAGAGAGGGAGGGAGGAAGGAAGGAAGGAAGGAAGGAAGTAAGGAAGGAAGGAAGGAAGTACGGGAGGAAGGAAGGAAGGTCGGAAGGAAGGAAGGAAGGTAGGAAGGAAGGAAGGAAGGTCGGAAGGGAGGAAGGAAGGAAGGAAGGAAGGAAGGAAGGAAGGAAGGAAGGGAGGAAGGAAGGAAGGAAGGAAGGAAGGAAGGAAGGAAGGAAGGAAGGAAGGAAGGGAGGGAGGGAGGGAGGAAGGGAGGAAGGAAGGAAGGAAGGAAGGAAGGAAGGAAGGAAGGAAGGAAGGAAGGAAGAGATGCTGCTTCTGTGCCTTAGCTTGCCAGTATTTGCCAGGGGGATCAAACAGTCAGAAATCAATGGAGCAATCCACAGTGCCTTTGAAGCATTTACATACTTTGAAGCATTTACATCCTCTTGACATCTGCTGTAACTGGTAGGGTTGTACGTGGTACATTGTTTGCAATGCCCAGTCCTTCCTTGTCCCACCTCTTTCCCAAACAAACAGCACATGGTTGATGGTATGATGCACTCTCTGAAGGTGGATGCTTTAAAGGTCCTGGTTTGTCTCTGAGGTTAAAAATAATGGTATGCTCAAATATGTGTTCTATATGTTCTTTTTTTTTGTGTACAAGTCAGTGTAATTACAGTACGCATGTAATTTGTACTACTTCAAAATAAATAAATAAATAGACTGATAGATTAACTAGCAAAAGCCCTGAAACCCAGCAACTGTAGGCTTCTGCTAATGGTTTGTGCCCAGAAACAGTTTACAAGCCCATTTCTGCTGAAGCTTTTGATATTGCTGTTGCACTTGACAACTCTGATACTGAAGTGGTGCAAAAAATTCCTCTGCCAGCCTTGCTAATGCACAAACTGCTTCCTTGCACTTACAGAAATGCCTCTTGCAAGCACATACTGTGCAAACATGTCAGTGTTTATTAAATCTGGGGCTGAGATGTGGAGTGGCCTCAATCTCCTCTGATACCAAGGCAGACGATGTTCCACTCCCTGCAGGATCAGCTCTTAGCTGGTAAATAATGCTGTATTCTCATTCTTCCTCAGGTAAATTCCCTTTCTCTGGCAATCTCACATGCTTGGAGTGATGCCAGCCTTATCCAAATGTGACTTGCCCTTTGGGGAATTTCCTTGAATAATTTCTCTCGTAGGGATGAGAGAAGCTCAGAATTATGACACCCTGTATTCATATAAATACCATGAATTGGTTGTTTACAGTGAACTGCATATCAATCCAGCAAAAAGCCCCCCTGTGCAAATGATGTGAATTGGTTAGAATAACAGGTAGCTCTTAAAGGACCTGCAGATGAAACCCAGTTATATTTATACTCACTGCTATAAGGTTTCTGGTGCTCAGCATCTTTCTGGAACACATAACTATATTGACTGTTTAAGTTTTCTGGGGATTAAAAGACCTGGTTTGGACTTTAGGAGGCAAGATGGAAATGATTCAACAATCCAGGGGCAAGCCCAGTCAGTTGCAATAATCTCATCAAGCAAGCTAAATATTTAAGTTGAAGCACAGATGCTTATTGTGGTGAGGAATTCAGTCTGGACTGGAATTTCACAGCTGGTTTTGGTATCTTTGATCTTGGACCAAACATTAGCCCCCAACACCCAGGCTTGGAGTCATCTCAGCAATGCCACCTCTGAATCTCAGTCTTCACTGAAATATGCTACTCTATGAAGAGAGGAAATGAAGTTTCCCATGGGGTTGGACTCTGTATCTTTCCCTTCCCTTCCCTTCCCTTCCCTTCCCTTCCCTTCCCTTCCAGAACCTTCCCTTCCAGAACCTTCCCTTCCAGAACCTTCCCTTCCAGAACCTTCCCTTCCCTTCCAGAATCTTCCCTTCCAGAACCTTCCCTTCCCTTCCAGAACCTTCCCTTCCAGAACCTTCCGTTCCAGAACCTTCCCTTCCCTGTCATGTAGCTAAAGCATCATGGTTTGGTGGGAGGTGTCTGCACCACAGCCTAGGGTGCAAAGATGACAGGCTCCTGGGAGTTTGACTCCATCCCTGTAAAGTAAATAGAGGCTTTTGGTGGATCTCTTCTGTTGCAGACTCGGCTCAGGGTGGGGGCAGAAATGGGGACTCCCACATTGCACAAGACCCAGGGAAGAGAGGCAGAGATCAAGAACACAACACGCAGGATTATCAGCTTCATCCAAATTCCTGCTACTCTGAGGAAGGCACCACAAAAACCAGTGCCATAATAAACAGTGCCCTGCCATGGCTTCAAGATTTCCCCAAAGTGAGTGTCACCTGTTTGCTCCCCTCAGCCTGCCCACATGCAGAACATGACTCCCACCTGCTGCCCCACCATGAGACCTACATGCCCTGATGCTTCCCAATCCAAATCACAAGCACTGCCAGTACTGAATCTTTATTGCTTGGATTTGATCCGTGTGTTGCTTTTCCAGCCAGCTCTCCACATACCCCATAAGAGAGGACGGGTGGTGCCCTCACTTTGCTGTCATCCCTTCCCTCCTCCCGGGGGGTTGTTCCCAGGGGATCACTCATGGGTTCTTCATTCAGTAAGTGGGGAAGGCGTCAAAATGTGCAATGAAAAAGGAACGCGTTCCAGATGCACAAAATTACACTGGGCTTCCTGAAGGCAGCAGTGGGCAAGGCTAGACATGGTTGGAAATGGCTAGTCCAGCCTGCCTTGCCCTTGCACCACTAACACTGCTGTTCCCCTCTGCCAGGCAAGCCTATATCCAGAAAAATCTGGGCTGCAAGGGAATTACTAACATTTTAACAAGGAGTGCAATTTGCTTCCTCGGTTAGGACTTTTTCTGTGACCATATGTCTCTTGTTAGTTGGTATTTTTAAGGCTGAGACCAGACATCTTTCAGAAAACATTTTCATCCATAAACTGATTTGGGGGCATCCCAACAATAAGTAAAATTTTAAGAATGATGTTGAAGGTAGTCAGGTAAATTTGGCTTGTATAGGCTTACTGGCTATGTCTGCAGCATTCTAAGGCCACAGTTCTCTACTTCGTTCTGGTCAGCTAGGATGGACAAAGGATACTGTCTGTGACTACTGCCAATTCCCCTGTGTCATGCTGGTGGAGAGATGTTCCCATCTAGACTCCCTCTCTCCTGACATCCAAGAAAGGTAACATGAGCCCATAAATCCCCTCCCTAATGTTACTTCGGGCTCAACTACTTTACCACTGTCAGTTAAAATTCATTAACTTGATTGCTCAGAGACAAGCAGAGGGAAATTGGAAATTTTTATCCCTTTTCTCTGCTGGGTTTCTCAGACATAGGGTGGAAACCTACGTGATCCATGAGCTCTGTTGAGCATCCTTAAGTTATGACAAGATCTGCTACTACAATCAGAACTCGGTGATAGGGAAAAACAAATTATATGGGGTATTTTGAAGAAACAGCTGACAGAAGAGCAATGATATACTCTTTTTTTTCCCTGTGATGAAAAATTTAAAAGCCAAAATAGAAAGATAAACAGTAAGAAAGATTCACAAGCTGCATTGCTCATTTTGATAATGTTAAAAAGCTCCAAATAAAAGAGTGCAAAAGCAGATCATACTTCTGTCGGTACAACTTGCAATGAAATTGGATCTGTGCTTTTAGGTGCTAATGGCTGCCAGGAGGCAGGTTCTGATCTTTCAGTTGTCATACTCTGGATTAAAACTGATAGATGGATTTGGAATCTTTTAAAAAATAAAAAGAAAGGGTCAAAAGAGCCTCAAACCTTGTTATACAGCAGTAGCTGGAAACAGGAGAAACACCACTAGAATAATTTGGATCAGACAGGTAGAACCAACGAAAAATGCTGGGAGACCTCAGTGAATGGCTGCCAGTGCTTAATTTTAAGGGTTAATGGCAATAATTACGGAAGGAAAAGATAGAGAAGGTGAACATCCCCAGTGATCGTGGCCTTCACAGGAAGAGGAGAGCCTGGGCTCCTCAAGGCATGGAGCTGGCTGGGCAGGCAGGACTGGAAACTGTGAGCAAAGAAACTGCTGATGTATTTTCTTCCTGTGCAGGGACTCTGTGAACAGAGAAGATCACACTATGGAAAAATCCTCTTCACTCCCCTAGCACACCATCAAAGCTCTGAATGTGCAGGTTAACACCTATGCTGAAAGGTGGAAATTGGATTTTCTTCCAAAACTCTAGCTGAGAGACTAAACTTCATTCCCTGCACACTTTATTTCAAGGGTTTGAAAGCATCTGAGGGCAGACTTGTCCAAACTGCTTTGCTTCACTTTGAACTGCTGCTGGTATTGCTGGTAGGACATCCTCCAGCAGTGTGCCAGCAACCTGCAGGCATGCCATTTCCCACACACAGGGATATCTCGGGCTCTAGTTAGGCAAAACTGGAACCAACAGAGAGGCTTATCTGCTGTCAGTACTGATGCGCAAAATGTTTCTTTGTAGCTGCTTCAGTAGGCAACAAGGGACAGCAGCGTTGCTTTCTAATGCAGAAAATGTACCATATTTCATTGTGCAAAATGTCAGCTGGCAGAGAAGCAACATTACGTGACATAACTGATATTTCAGCGGCCAGAATTAAGTAAGGCTTTGTAAAATGCAGGTTATGTTTCAAAAGGCATTCTTCAGAATAGGCTGAAAAAGTCTACTCGAGAGTGGGACAAGTTGAGAATCAAAGGAATATTGGGAAAAAAGCTGCTGAATTAAGACCAGTTCAGTAGACATATATGTTCTACCATTCCCATTGTAAGAAACAGACCTTTGTTCAATCTATTTACTGACGTACTCGGGAGGAAAAAAATATTTTTCTGCACTTCTGCTTCTGCATTTATGGTTTATAAGTTCAACACAACACAGGAGTCTGTCATTGCAGGCACCGTGAACGAGAACCCAGAAATCACACATCGTCTCAGCTACAGCAAGTACCAAGTCAAGGTTTCCCTGGGATACTGTTCTCCATGGTGGATGCTCTGGAGCGAGTCTGACCTTCTGCAAGATCTCTTTGCTTATGGCTTTACAGAATACATTGTTTAAGGACAAGAGAAGATTGTCTAGTAAAAACCCAATAACCATAGAGCCAAAGGGGTCATAAAATTCCTGAAATGAAATTTTATTATCCAACATGTGAGATTTGTTTTATTTTGCTCTAACCCTCTTCAGCATTAGATAAAGTCTTCTCAGCTGAGGCATCTGGCTGTGAAACAAATTCCAGAGGAGATTAGGTAAAACTAAATTTGGCCATCTAGAGGAAAACCTGCAGTCTTTTGCTTTAGAGAAAGCCTTACTAGAAGAATGATGCTGCTTGCATTATTCTTCCATTTAGTCCCACCAAGCAACCAGAAATTCTCTCAACCAAAGCCAATAAATCGATAATCTCATCCTGAGAACATTTTCTTTCTTTGAAAAGGAGGCAGTGCCTAGGATTCCATGAAGGCCATCCAGAAACTTGCTGTCAATATCCGTTGTATGTAGAAGGAGCTCCGACACTCTGGCATTGGGTAGAAGAACTGGAGGTAAGATGATTAAAAGGTAGTCAGTGTACATACATACTGTGATGCTGCTTTAGTGCCAGCTTGTAAACATGATGTGTGTGAGAACTGACAGAGCTCATCCTTGAGACTTCAGTCACCTCCAGGTGCTTTCCCAAAGAGTGGTGGGATGTGAGTTTGGTATGTGGATCATGGAGGGGATCTTTTACCATTAGGATGATCTTTATATCAAAGGGAGAGAAATGCAAGGCTGGAAGAGCCCTATCTAGTTCTCATGCTGTGCTGTGGCATGGTCCTTTTAATCTAACCTGGAGAAAAGACAGAGCAGCCTCTGGAGATGAACAACATCAACTAATGTCACAGCCCCTGTTCACAGTCACACCAGATGAAATGTCTGGGCTTGTTCTAAGTGTTTTCACTTATGTGTAAATACATCCTTCCCGATATTTGCACGCCTGCATGTGCACTCTCCTGTAGAGAAGCCTTTTAGAAAAATGAACTTACTGTTAAAATGACATCTTGTTAGATGGTAAAGACAAAATAGTGTTAGTTGCCGAATAATTATATTGACAAAATGCTTGAGTTTTATAATGCTTATGTCAGTAAAACTGTAGCAATATGGAAAAAATGGAGGGAAAGTGGAGAGAAAATAGGGACCCCAAGGAAAGGTTCAGTAATGTAAATTAAATAGTTCTGTGAATCAGGGTAATTACAGAATGGTGAGGAACAGAAGGCCAGCTTCAATCTCTTCTTAGGGCTGCCTTGCATGAGAGTTGCTTCTTTGACTTCAGTCTATTATTAATGTCATCAAGTAGCACTTACAAAACTGGGAACTAAATGCATAATTAAGAACCCCTTGAAACTAGAGAAACCATAAATTTTAACCTCCCTGGCACAGAGACTATTATTTAAAGAGTGGTAACGATTAACAGATCTCTTAATTTTTTCTTGAAGTTATAGTAACAGTTCAGTGTGTGAACTCCTGACATCATTCTGCATGCAACAGGAGATCAGCACAAATATTCCAGCAAGGTGGTGAAACCATATGGAGATTTTCCAGCCACCTTGGCATCTTGAAGGCAGAACTCAAAGGTAAGTGTGATCTGCGCAGCTCTCTACACAGCTTTTTATTGACTTTATGGCTCACAGAGAAAATTACAATCCTGATGGAACTGGGCTGGTTCAAAGGAAGAGTACGGGAAAGCCCTGCAGTGATCTGCACTGTTTATGCAGTGAGTTTTTATAAATGCCATTCCTGGAAAATGTTAAAAATTTTCAGAGTATAAATGATTTTTCACCCCAAAGGATTTTGAAGTGCAACACCATGCTTTAGGTTAACAATGAGGTAAATTAAAGTTAGTTTGTTCAAATGACTGAGTTTATTTTCTTAGGGATGGAGTGGAGCGTTATAAGTAATTTGATTCAAGTAAGGGCAAGAAACTTAGTTGTAGGTCTTCACAGCAGTCAAATTAATTTCCTTTGCCTTTTGTTCTGGTTCATACAAACATTCAAATCCACCATCAAAGTGGCAAGTTCATTTCTAAAACAACCTCCTGGCTCAGCAGCTAATTGTAAGTTAAAAATTAAGTGTGGTAGCTGAGTTCAGTGCAAAACCATAGAAGTACTTCATTCCCCTGAGCACTAATATTTACCTGCAGGTTTAAAAAAAGACCCTGACACGCACAGATTATAAAAACTTACTGTCCCACACTATGAACTTTCTTTAATATTGAAAACTGGATTAAAAAAATTATCTGGATGGCATTTATTTTCTGGAGTGTAAAAGGAAAACATTTATGTTTCTACAATGAAAGTATCAGAATTAAATACTGTGATGTCAGACTAAGTAGTGCTACTTTAGCTCCTGTATGGTTGAATGATTTTACTATAATAGTTTCTCATAATAATGCTTTTTATCAGAAATACATATGGGATACAGAGACCGACAGAGCTGTAATCTTTCTTTCAGACGCATGGAGTGTTAAATGAATAGGGTTCAAGTGAAAATATAATTCTGAAAGGCAGATAAAGATGGCCCTATATAAGACTGAAATAAGGTGTGTCACCATTTCAAGTGAAAAATTCTAGCTCTGAAAATAATACCATACATTACAAAGAGAAGTAAACTTCAAATTTATGCTACAAGGTCTAGAATTTATTTGTTTGTAGCAGAAGGCTGCATACAGTTGCATGAGTTTTGTATACCTTTTTGTATACCCTGCTTTTACCACTGCTATTTGCTGTTTATGCAGCACTGTGAGTGCTGAGCATTGAACACATTTATGAAGACTATGGCCCTGACCCAAAAAACCTCCCTATTTACTAGACCACAGAACGAACAAACATGTTCTCCTGGTTTCACAGCTGCCTGTGTGTACAAGCAAAGCTCCTCCATGTGTACAGAGGCAAACTAAGCCTAGAACTGCTACAGCATGGATGGCAGCTTCCACTGGTGCTGCCAAACACTCAGCAGGACACACTGAAATTAGTGTCTTCTTCCACTGCTCTCCCAAAGCTCCTGAGCTGTCTTTCCTGTGATCTTTTAAGCATGTGTGGTCATTGGTGAATGAAAGGCAAATATGCTGGTGCTCCTGAACTGTGCTCTAACCCACCATCACTACCCCACAATGCCTTCCCAATTTTAACACTGCAGAAGGGAATTTATAGTGCCCTAAGTAATCACCAGGTTTAATGATTCACACCTATGATTTTAATGTCACACTACCCAGTCACGTCAAAGTCACATCGAGTCTAGAGAAGGGCAACAAGGCTGGTGAAGCATCTGGAGCACAAGTCTTACAAGGAGCAGCGGAGGGAGCTGGGGGTGTTTAGCCCGGAGAAGAGAAGGCTCAGGGATGACCTTATTGCTCTCTACAACTGCCTCAAAGGAGGTTGTAGCCAGGTGGAGGTTGGCCTCCCAGGCAACTGGAAGAAAGAACATAGTCTTAAGCTGCACCAGAGGTCTACGCTGGACATTAGGAAGAATTTCTTCACAGAAGGCGTGATCAGACATTGGAATGGACTGCCCAGGGAGGTGGTAGAGTCACGGTCCCTGGATGTGTTTAAGGAAAGACTGGATGAGGCGCTCAGTGACACGGTCTCATTGACAAGGTGGTGTTCAGTCATAGGTTGGATTTGATGATCTCAGAGGTCTTTTCCAACCTAATTGATTCTGTGATTCTGTGACGTTATCACTGGGCTTAATGTGCTCACATCTATGATTTTTGCATCACGTCACTCAGTCACGTCAAAGCCCAGAGCTACAGCGTTTCACCTCTCCTGGGCTTGTGTGACTGCGCACTGTGCAGAACAACATGGAATTATGGAATCTTTTAAGTTGGAAAAGGCTTCTAAACTACTGAGTCCAACCATTAATGCAGCACTGCCAAGCCCATCACTAAACCATGTGGTGGTGGACTTGGCAGTCCACTAAACCATCACTAAGCACCACATCTACACTTCCCAGGGATGGTGACTCCATTACCGGCCTCAGGGCGCTTCAGGGTAGAGCAGTGCCCTCAGCCCCCTCGCGTGTGATGTAACCTCCATTTTCAGCCTGCCCTACGCGGGGTTGGGGAAAGGTGGTGCTTGCGGGGTACTGAGGTCTGGTTGCACGGAGACAGGATGACAAAGCAGCCCTACGCTGAAGGACTGTGCACTCTCAGAGCGGCTCTGCCCCCCCCGGCCGCTCTGAGGAGACGAATCCCCTCACGCCTCATTCCCCCGCGGCTGCACCGGAGCGCGACGGCTCCTTTAAGGCGTCACGTGACTCTTGGGCGGCGCTGTAGTCCCTGGACCGGGGTGGCAACGCGGGCGGGCTCTGCCAACGGTGGCGCGGGGGACTGCAACTCCCAGCAGCCCCCGCGGGGACGGATGAGCTCACCCGCCGAGCCCAGGCGGGCGCCGCGATGAATGCTGGGAGCTGTAGTCCGCTGTCAGCAACGGCCGCAGGTTGTGGCGCGGCGCGCGAACTACGCATCCCAGCGCGCCGCGCGGGGCGGGTTCCCGTCAGCGCCGAGGGAGAGCCCCCCGACGTAAAGGGGGATCACTTTCCCCTTGTGTCCGCCATATTGGACGGTAACTCTGCCCAGCGGCGCCGGGGCCGAGCGAGTCCCCGCGGCCGTGACAGCCCCGCTCCTCCCGCTCCGCTCCGCGCCACCCGAGGAGCCCCGCCCGCGCCCGGCCCCGCCGCCCCCGGGCGCTCGGCGCGACCCCGCGCCCCTTCCCCTCCTCCTCCTCCTCCTCCTCCTCCTCCCCGGCGCTCCCTGCTCCCGTGCCCGGGTGTCAGCACCATGAGTCCGGCCGACGCCAAGCGCGGAGCGAAGCGCCGAAAGAACAAGCGGGGCGGCGGCCTCGGCAGCGCCGGCGGGCCGGGCCCCAGCGGCGGCGCCGGCGGGCTGGGCAAGGCCGGGGGGGCGGCGGGAGCGGCCCCCGCCCCGGCGGGCGCGGCGGGCGCGCTGCTGACAGCGCCGGGCGGCGGCGGCGGAGCAGCCCCGGGCGGCGCCGGGGCCGCGGCGGGACACGGCGAGGTGAGCGGGGCCGGGCGGGCGCGGTGACACCGCACACCCGCGGCCGGGGGGGCCGCGCCGCGCCCTCCGCCCGCGCCCCCGGCCCGCCCGGGCCCCCGCAGGGGTCGCGGGGCCGGACCCGGGGGGGCGGGGAGGGGGCGGCGGGGCCGGGCCGGGCAGCGGCCGAGGCTCCACACCCTTTGTGGGGGAAGGGCCTGCGCGGGGCCGTGTCGCCCGGGGGATTCTCCCGAGAGCTCTGGGTCCCCCATCCGCGGGGTCTCTCTCGCCCCAATGGAGGAGCTGTAAGAAGTGGGTGGGCAGGCCTTGAGAAAACAAAAATGCACCTTTGTGTGTATTTTTTTTTTCTCATTGAGCCCCCTTTTTGCAGTAGACAACTTGGTTATTAAAAGTAGGGGGTTCATTGTAGCTTGGGCTGTGGATTGCTTTCTGGTGCCTCGGAATAATTCAGATCTGTTACATTATTTCATAATAATTCATAAAATTATTTACTGGGAACAGATTGTATAGTTTAATCAGTGTTTTGGTTTTTTCTCCCAAGAAAAATTGCTGGAGGATTAGGCACTTTGGGAAGGTGTCCTATGGCTTAAGTGACAAAAGAGTGAATAAGTTCACGTTCCTTTCTCTCGTAAGGTTACCTCAAATTTTTTGTTGCCTACACAAAGCTTGTGTTGAGGTGTTATATCTACAGCAGCATTTCCTGCTGGCAGCATCTTCAGACTTCCATGTGTCTGTCATACTGGCTGCTCTATTTCCTCTTGCTCTCATAAACTTGTTGAGCACATGAGGCAGAAACAGAAGAAATGGCTTAAGTAGTGTGGCTGAAATACCACAATGTAACACATCGGTTTAATTTCTTATCCAGGTAGTTTTTTGCCCACCTATTTTGCTGGGTCGACAAGCATTGTGATGGTTGCGGCTGACTTTCCCTCCCCCCCCTCCCCTCTAAAACTTGTTTTTAAACACTTTCATACCTGGTTACCCAAAATCCACAGTAGATAAACCGTTTCTGTATGTCTGTTCTAATCTGATACTTATTTCAGGCATAATTTCCTTTTGGGACAGCAGTCTTTGTGTGATTTAGATATCCAGAAGAATGAAGTGCATAACGGTGAACAAGTGTGCAAGGCTGTATTTGTAACTTTGCAAGTCATTCCTAAATACTTTTCTTAACTAAACCTCTAGCAGGAAGACGCATCTTGTTTTGTTTTACATCTAAGTTTGCGAGCTTTTCCAGACACAGGTTCCTAAGTATTGTTAAACATCATCCTGCCAAGGGAAATAAAACAAGCAATGAAGTGATCTGCAGAATGGGACCTTGATGTGGCTCCACTATCCCCAATATTTTGATGTTTGTGTCTTGTGGTTATGTGTAGTATTGGATCTTTTTCTGAAATTTATCTTGAAAGCCAATGTCGCTGCTAATCTTCCTACTTTGTGTTTCTTCTTTTTGTCAGACTAGGTAGTTCCTGATAAAATTTCTCAGTCTTCAGAGTCTTAACTTGGAAAGTATGTCATGCCTTGAAAATTAAATACAGTATTTCAGCACTAGATCTCTGGGAGCATACTTCTGTCTGCTGCACGTACTGATATGTTATTTATGGTTTTATAAGTGTGCACAATGTGTTACTCTGAGTGCATTTGTGACTTTGTCTTAACTGATCTTTTTTTGCCTGCGCTCCTGGATGTGTATGCGGTTTGTCAAGCGTTCCTATTTCACTTTCTGGTGTGGTGCAAGTGGTTCTGAAGTCTGATGGACAAATGGGGAGTTCAGAAGTCAGTTAAACAAATCAGTTAGTTAATCTAGAACAAACCTGCAGCAGAGACCTTGTTCAGTCAAACAGCATATTAGAATTAGATTTTGAGGATAGATAAATCCCTGTGCTCAGTTTTTGAAAGGTAAATGCTTATACCTCATAATGCTCCTTTGAAAGTTGGTGTTGCTTCCTCCACCTCTTTCTTGACACTTTCAATAGCTTTCCAATGGTGGTGACATTTGAAAATTGCCAGTACTTTAAAGTTCACCGATAATCTTATTGCAAAGGTGAAATCTTAAAGCATGATCACACGATAGTTGCTGACATGAAAATGCAATCTCCTTAATGGTATATAAAAATTTGATAGTTAAGGATACATGGTTAAAACAAGACTTAGTTCTTTGAGGGAAACACCAGCATATGTTGTTTCTGGATGAAGTTGAGAAAGAAAACTGTATTTTACATGACTGATGACTTCTAAATTGGGTGCAATGTTTGTTTTGGCTAAATAGAAAGTAGATTTAAAGTAGTAACCAGAGTTGCTTTACTTTCTTCTTATACAGAATGTTATAAAGTTCCTTTTGGTAGGTAATAGAAATCATCAGCCAGTGCTCTGTGGGACAAACTTGAATGTTTAATCTCTGAAAAGATGTAAAATATAACCCCCTCCTCAAATTTAGTATTTCCTGTACAGCATAATGTTTTCTACTTATTCTCATGCCCTCTGTTTCCAGCTTTTGTCACTTCCATGGATTTAGGGCATCCATTGTGGATGGGGTAGGCACATCCTTCTACTAATGTTCTTTCAGATGTTTCTTCCAAAACTTGTCTAAAATACAGAGTGAAACAGGACGTTTTTAAGGACTGATTCTGTGTGTGGTCCACGTTCTTGGGTGTCGGTAGTTGTTTGGAATGAGGTACATGTGCCCGTACTGAAATTCCAGCTAAGCCTGGTAGAGCTAACAAGTATATTTTAGCTGAGGTTTTTATGCATCTTATCTGAAGGTTTTTTAAGACTGTAGGCTAAATACTGGGTTAGAGTACATGCTAAGTCTTGTTCTGGGATGCAAGTGGGCAGCTCCTAATGGAATCTTCCTGGAAGGTATGTTATCCCATGCATATGCTTTATAGCATCCGAATTCATCCTCTGAAGCACTGTCAGATATTTTAGAGTGATAGTGAAATTAAGGTGCTTTGGCACTGTATCAGTGCAAGGGAGTCTGAGTTTTGGAAACCTGTAACTGAGTCAGCTTTAACCAGAATTGGAAACCAAGTCACTTAATTGTCCAGTGCTGCTGCAGGACTTATCTAGGAATTTTGAATTTTTTTTTTAATATACATATTTAAAGAAATAGATCTTGCTTTCTGTTGAGTTGGTTGGTTTTGGTTTTGTTTTAATTCAGTAGTGCATTGCATCAGGCCTTCATAATTTGATCCTATAAATTTTTGATGGACTTGGATTATTGGCGTTGTGAGAGGCATTTGATTATCTTTAGCAACCACTGCATAACTCATAGGTACACTGTAGTAAAATTGGCTATTCCCTACTATGTTCAGGAATTTTGGAGTCAAGAGTGGTTATGTCAGGCTGATCAGCTACAGAAGTACTTTTTGTTACAGGCCTGACCGATCCTGTGTTAATATGGGGAATAATTTAGTAACCATTTTACAATTCTCTCACTTGCATTTTTCAAAGTATTGTTTGTCAAGTGTAGTAATGTATTAAATCTTCTTATGTTTGAGAGCTCTCGGTTTTAGAATGTAATAAAATTTTTCATTGGACTATTCCTTTATTATTAAAGGAACTGCTTTTTAAATAGAGATTCTATACATAGCAGACCCTACATTGCAAATTTTTTCAGCAGCTTTGTACCTCATTGTGTTTTTCTGATATCTGTGTTTGATTTGTGATTTGAGATTTTCCCTACTCTCTCTTCCCTCTCCCTGATTCAAACATTCAAAAGAAAGGAAACGTTCAAAAGAGGAGCTTTGTCAGGAGCTCAGAAGTTCAGCGAATAGCCAGCTTTTGTGCTTTTGTGTAGGGCCTCCTCCCCTCCAAAAGCAAACTTATTTTGGCCAATTTTGTGTCAAGGCTCAGGTAAACTGGATAAATGCTAGTCAATAAAATAGTATTGTAACCTCTGCTCCTCAGGCTGAGGAAGCAGGTACTTCTAAACACTCAACACTTGCTTGAAGAAAAATAAGCCTTTTTGACAGTCGAGTAGCAAATTTGTTCCTCTGACTCAATTCTTTTTTTATTTTTTTAATAGACATGCAGTCCCTGCCCTGAAGAGCTTATGCTCTTCTCTTTTTTATAAAAGGAGATGTAAGGGAATGGGATGAAACTATTAGGGTTTGGTTTAGATGGTATGGTTGAGTTAACTTGCTAATTTAGAAGGAGAACTAGAACATTTCAAACTTTAAAACAAGCTTAATGGTTGCATAACATTCACATTAATAGCTGTTTCTTAGCTTCTTCCCATGATCAGTTAAGGCATTTTTCAGCTAATAGATCTGAGGCCACAGGCACACGTGTTAGTGGTTCGGTCAGAGCGTGCAGTGCTGCTCCCGGGAAGTGTGTGCCTGTGTGTACTCATGACCTTGACGTGCATCCAATCCCTGAGCACTCCATTTCTCCCCCACCTCCTGCACCTGCTAAATCATGGTCAGTTCATAACAAGAATAATCGGTTGTGAATTGTTAAATGAAACATGTGGAAAGAGTGTCCAAAAAATTGGCCTCTGGTTCAGCGGTATCTAATCTGTACAAGCTAAATATCCTCCTTTGGCTTTGTTATGAGACATTTGATTCTGGGTGTGAAGGCAAAGGGGTTTTTTTCCTTGCTGTATTGGTTGCAAAATGTTTGTGAGATTAAGAGAGAGAAATCTTTTGCTCTGAAAAACATAGTGACTCCCTCCCCTTCCAGACTTTTGTTTCCAGACTGTGGAAGCAAAACCTTGTTGATTTTATTTGGAACTAGATTAGTATGAAAAGTTAGTTCTGAAATAGGTGCATATTGATGAGAATGTTCAGTGTTCTTGTCCAGTTCTTCTCCTTCAAGTTTTTTGACCCCAAGCACTATCTGAAGGTACTGATTATTTAGGTACTTAATAATTCTTTTCTTGGTTAGGACATTTATCCTTTTGTAGTTGTATCCCATCTTGGGGGGAGCCCTCAGACCCTTTCTCCTTTAGAGTCTGTGTGAGGGAGGGATCCAGTCTGCCTCTCTTTTGGCCTGGCAAGGAGAGCTGAGTGGATGTGAAAATTCAATTTGGTGGTGGCTTGGTGCTTAGTCCCTTGGTGCTTTGTTGTTTAGTCCATGATATATGTGTGTAGCAAGGCTGGTCCTGAACAAATAGAGGTCTGCTGAAGACCTGCTGTGCAGAAGTGATTGGGAGAAATAGCTGGGAAATAAACTTGCTTTGCTTAGGATGTACAGGGCTTCATGGATGTGCTAGGCAGTGTTCTGGGTTTATATGCATCTGGCTAATCAAAGAAGATTTAATATTTATTGGGGCTCCTTCACTGGTGGAAAGGAGGTCATATATCCCCTGTTATTAAGGTAATGAAAACAGTCCTGCGTTTTCTTTTCTTGTGGTTTGTGGGTTTGGTTTTTTGAATTTTAATAGTGACCAAGGTAGCTTTGGACTGCTCCGTTTTGAGAAAGAGTATTCCATATGTGACTTTTTCCTAGGATGATTAAACATAAAGAAAAAATTGAGTTAAATGGCTAGAAGAATACCGTGGTTCTTTTCTCCGCTAATGTCTTAATCTACAATTTCCAGATTTCTTGTGCTGCAAATGAAGAGTTCAACTGTGAAATGACATTTATGATGCTGCCCTTAATGTTATTAGGGGAACTGCCCAAATTGAGGGTTGTCTGAGAATGCAATAGAATAAATATGCCATTATTTTTTGACACAAGAGTTACTTAAGTTTATAGTGTAAAAATTCAAGGCAGCCTGTGACATTATTGACCTTCACCTCCTAGCTGTGTGAGGAAACACACCAGGAACAGTGTTAAAGATTAGTCTGAGTAACATAGCAATCTTCCTGAAGTACGGATTTTTTCTTACATATTTTCAAAATATTTACTTTTTTTTTTTAATATGGAGTGTACAGCCTCTTTAGTGGTGCAGAAGTTAGTCTGAGCACTGCTTTACAAAGTGGGTTTTAGGGGGAAACTTAGTGTATCTGCTTATGAACCTGTTCAAGGCTGTTGTTCATGTTGGACTGGTGTAGTGCTGGTGGAAAAACTTGCTTGGAGTGGATACTTGAACCCTGTCCTTAAATAATCAACTCCCCTTCTTTTGCAAGAGCCACAAATGTAGTTTTCTCCATCTCAAAATTCCTGATAATCACAGAACCCACTCAGGCGTCTGAGCGGAAGGCACTCCTGTTCTGCACCACTCTGTAGAGTGGCAGCCTCTCTCCTCTCTATTGGAAGAAAACCTTGAGAGACCGTGATACAAGCTGGATGCCCTAAGTCAGATAGTATGAAAAACCAAATAGGAGGCCATGCTTAGCCTCTACCTGCCTGTTCAGTCATGGTTTCTTCCTGAAAGAAAAAAAAAAAGTTGGAGCTCATAACGATTATAAGTGATCCTTTGGATCATTTCTTAAAACTGAGAGAGTAGCTTTGCTCATTTCTAGGGAGAAAAATTATTGTGTTTCCCAGAAGAAAATCACTTGGTACTTCCATGAAATATTCCTATGCATTTTCTCTCCTCAGGCCTAGAGGAATAAAACCCAATAGGTTGGAGGTGCCTCTGTAGTGTTACTTAGGGTGGAATTCACAAAGTTAAATCCTCATGCACAGTATATTTTTACAATAGTCCTCCTTTCACACATTGATCTGTTGAACTGGCTTGTAGTAGCTTTTTCAAGTGTTTGCTAGTGAGGGATCCTCAAAAACATGAGACCACAATCATCAAGGTAAATAATAAAATATTTACAGTGTCACAAGAGTCATTATTTTGAAGTCCAGAGCTTTGGCCTGCCTTGATATAGAGCAGACTTGTTAGTCATGGCATCTGGATTTTAGGGCATCTCTTACAGTCTCATCTCCCACTCATCCTAGAACGTGGCTGTGGGAGGTGAGTTGCTGCTGGTGCAGGAGGGGCTGGAGCCTTGTGCAGCAATAGGCAGAGAGGGCTGATTTCTGGGAGTGTGCCTGGATGGCAGTTGCTCTTAGGAAAAAGCTGCTGGATTATTTTTTTTTTTCTGTAACTGCTTTGGCGGCAGTTCAGTGGTCTGTGTTGAGTTGCAAACAGATGGAGGATGTGATCAGCTGTTGGGGCAGTGTTTGCTGCTCTAAATAGCTGTTCCTTTCTTCTCCAGGGAAAGGTAACAGGCTGGATAGAAGTGTCTGGCTGGCAGCACAGGCAACTTTACTGTTCTAGATACAGAATTTCAGATTACCATCTTTATTCTTCTAGATATTTATTATGCCAAAAATGTCAAAAGTGCCAGTTTAGTCATGGCTTGCGTTGCAGTGTCAGCTTTGCTCACTTTGGTCCATAAGTCAGTTGTTGCTCTTTTTGGAAATAAGAGCCTCTCTACTTACAGCAAAACCAAATAATGTAGAGAACTGGGCAGTGTATGGTTTAGGTCACAAATCTGTACCTGTGCTGTAGAGGTGAGCTGTCTAATGGTTGTATATGAAAACATGCATGTATCACTAGCATGTAAAACTCTAGTGATTGATATCTGCTTATTAAATAATACATGGTTGATAAGTTAGCTGTAGTAATTAAATCCAGTAGTTGTCCTGTAAAAATGTAAAGGGCTCCATGGACCCATAACTATCTGTAGTTTTCTGAATTAGGAATAGGAATACTGGCAACTGAAGTCTACACTGAGGCTTTTAGACTTCTGTGATCAATAGTGAATTAATTCTGAGATACATTTTTTTTTTGTGTAGTTTTCTTTTTCCTTCTTCCTTAAGGTCTCACCTCCTTTAGGAAATCTGCAAGCATAGCAGAAGTAACCTCTGAAATTATTCCCTAAAAAGGGTACCGGAGAGTAAAGGGTAGAGTAGTAGGCATGTTTCTCTACAGCATCAGAAGCTGAAGGAGGTTTACAGTACTGGGAATCTCATTTAGTTATAACACTCATAAAGCTATGGAGAAGGGGAGAAATGCATGTGGCATGTTGTGTTACAACCATCTACCTCCTGAGCCAGATTTGATCAAAAATTGGTCATCTAAGCTAATACATGAACTGGATTTCTGGTAGTAATCTGCCTCTCAGATGGATTTAGCACAGCTGTGTGCTAGCAGGGCTGGCTGGCTGCTGCCAGAGCTGGTGCAGGATAACTCAAGAGTTCGTGTTCAGCCTTGCCCATGCAAATTTCTTTCTGTATCACCACTAACCATTTAGGAGCTATAAACATGGATATTTGCCAACTAGACTGACATCTGAAGAAGACCCTGAAAGAGCACTTGAATGTACTTTGTATGTAGCAAAACACTCTTTTCTCGGGGACTGGTCTTTTTTGGTGTACTTTTATTCTCCCCAGATGTCAGAATAAGCAGGTGGCAATTAATGATCTGGTCGGTTAAAAATTCTGTGGGTAGTGAATGAAGATGGGGTCTTTGGAAGGATAGAATACAACTAAAATTGCTTTGTTTTTCTTTTGGGTGATGTAGGAGATGAGTTAATGTGGATGAGGGGACGAAGAGCTGTAAAAGAGCAAGTATTGTTGATGTTACATGAAATATCCTTAGCCTTTTGAAATGGGCAGGTGAGCTCATGAAAGAAAGACTTTTGAACGTACTTGCTGAGCATGGCATTATGTAGACTTGTTTTTTTGGACTTGACTAGGAAGTTTTGGTCATGTCCCTCATAGGTTTTGAGTGTCTGCCGTTACTGACACTTAAAATAAACTTAATTATATCAGCATTGTAAGGTGAAGCAAAGAGAAGAAGGCTGTCAAATGAATCCTGCTCTGTGAAGAAGTCTATTAATTAATGCAAGCCATGACTCTTTACAGTCTGTGTATTAGGGCATATCTCATTGTGTGCAGTGCTGAAATAAGTTGGAACTGTATTAAATGTAATGTTCACGTAGTGTTCTGCAAAGTGCTGTAAGGCTCTACCTTGACTCCTGTTCTGCTTTAGGGTTTGTGCTGTCAGGCTGCATCAGTGACAGCTCCTTACAAGCAAAAGAAGTGGCTTTAGGCAGGGGTGCCAGACTTGAACACGCTCTGCCACCAGCTTCCCTCTTTGAGGCTTTTTTCAAAGAGAGAGAACTGATACAAACAGCTGTATGTTGACATGGTTGAAGTCAGTGCACTGACTGTGGGCACTGCAAACTTTGCAATTTATTCTGTATTTTGGGACTGAAGTAGGTTTGCTTTTAAGATGTTTTTTTTTTTTAAGCCAAAGCTTGTTTTCTAGTTTTTAGTGTGTTTTCTAGTTTTAGGGTGTTTGTTTTCTTTCCCTTTCTGTGCAGCAATAGAAGCTTTAGCTCTCAGAGCAGAAGTCTTCCTAAGCTAGGAAGGTGATGATACCATTGAATTGTACACAGAATTGCTGAAGTTGGATGGGACCACTAGTGGGGTCATCTGGTCCAACCTGCCTGCCTAAGCAGGATCTTCCTAGAGCACATTGCACAGGATTACTTCCAGACAGGTCTTGAATATCTCCAGTAAGAAAGACTCCACAACCTCTCTGGGCAACCTGTTCCAGGGCTCAGTGACCAACACAACGAAGTAGTTCTTCCTCATGATGAGGTGAAACTTATGTGCATCAAGATTCTGCTCATTGCCTCTTCTTCTGTTCCTCAGAAGAGCCTGGCCCCATCCTCTTTACACTCTCCCTTCAGATACTTAGAGACGTTGATAAGTTGTACCCTTTCAGTCTTCTCTTCTTCTCAAGGTAGTTCAGATATTTTCGAATATTAGAGGGGTTTTTCCGTTGATTTAGGCAGTGTGATTTAGAAGTGCCTTGAGTAAACAGGTTTTTGTAGACTCTTTGGTTCGTTTGTAAATATTACAAGAAGTCAAGGAACTTCTTTCAAATTCTATAACCATATTAAAGCCAATAGTTGACTGTTTCAAACTTGTTATAAGGGGTATTTTACAGAGATGGATATGAGGCTCTGTATTTGGGTAACACTGATGGCGACACAACCCCAGAGACACTTTGCTGGACAGATGCATGAGTGAGAATGTGTGTGTGCATGATCACAGATGTGTGTGCATGAACCCAAGCTTTTTGAAATATGATGTTTTTGAATGTGGGTTAATGAGGTTGCTGTGTAAGCGCAGGAATGAACTAAATAGTTTGTGTGTGTGCGTGTAAATATTTTTTTGAGTAGGAGAACACACGTGTATGTCAGGGCTGCCAATGGCCAAAGTGCCTGAGTAAATGCTTAAAGCTTCTTTGCCACACTGGGTCTCATAGGGAAACCAGTCATTGGGAACAGAAGAGTTTGCCTTAAAATGTGGTTCTGAGCCACAGTACAGTTCTGCCAGCCTTTAGTGTTTAATTGGTGTGGAGTTAATGACCAAAAGATTTCTTAATTGCCATAATGCTTCCAGGCTGCTTATCTTCAATAAGCTGCTGCCACAACAGATGGCAAGTTAGTGGTTTAGCTGAGGTTCAGTAGAAGTTTTTCACAATTTTATTTTAATGGCCTTAACTTATCTATGTGGCTGTAGGTAATGTGTAGTTGAAACCCAAACCTTCACTGGAATAGGCTTCAGATGAATTAAGGTTTTATTTTGTCACCCAGCAAGAGAGAGAACTCCTCTTTACTGTCAAAGAAACTTTGCAGTTTTATCTGTGTGATCATCTTTATTTTATCTTCACTTCTTTTCCTTGGCTACTCTCAAGATTCATCTCCACTATACTGTCATTCTCTGCTTCTTCTGAGGGAGTCTGCAGGGAATTGTACTGGTGTCTGCTGTGATTTGAGACAGCTTGCAGCAGCAGCCTGAAGCTGACTGGGTTGGGGCTTTTTTTTTTAGCATCATAGGAGTCTAAACCACAGGAATAAAATGGACAAAGTTAAAGTTCCATAATTTTCAGATATAAAAAAGCTTTAAAAAAGATTCTTATGATTTCAGAGGGGAAAAAAATGACAATTACTTTATTTTTTTTTTTGTGGAAAACAGGCTACCGTACTTGTACAGTGTTCTCCACTAGCTTTAGATTTGAAACCTTATGTAGGAGTAGGAGGAACTTTGTACTGAGAAACATTGCATAGTAACTAAGTTAAATATTAATTATTATATAATGTTTTTAGAAGTGCTGCCATTGGTGACCACTTTTCAGAATTATGTAGAAATCATGACACTTAAGCACATATACTTTGAATATTATTTAGACTCCTTGTTGCATGGGCTTTTTTAAACTTTATGGCTGTATCTTAATATAAGAATGAAGAGGAACATTCTTCTGTCAATATTTAAAGTCATTCTGAACCTATGTTTTCATTTTTAATCAGGTGAAAAATCTAGTGATTGTGTAGGGTTTAGGGATTGTTCTGGTCCCCAGGAGTTTGTCAAAACGTTGCCTGTGGGAATTTATTCCTTACATACAAGTAGAACATCCACATAAGTCTGAATGTGTGTTTGCCTTTGTAGCTTTTGACTAACGACAGAAATGAGTATTTGTCTAAATGTGAAGCCAGTTTTGAAACAAACTCTGAAGTCAGCATGTTGCACCTGATGATGTTACCTGTTGGTGAGATTGGCTCATCCTCTCAGTCAGGTGTTTCTGATGACTTGACGGCTAAGCTGTAAAAGTCCATTTAATCTGTGTCTCTCCTCTGCTAAAGCCTAGAGGATCTGAACTCCCTTGAACTGAAGACACTGAAAAAAAAAATCAAGGGAAGTTACTCTCAGCCCTGTTTATATTTGTGATAATCCTGAGAAAGTCAACATCACTTATCATTTGCTTTTTCCATGAGGTCTTGGCTTGGTGAAATAGCTGATAAGTTGTGTGCAATGTTATAATAGGAGGATACAGAATCACAGAAACATTTAGGTTGGAAAAGACCTCAGAGATCAAGTCCATCCTTTGACTGATCACCACCCTGTCAACTAGACCATGGCACTTAGTGCCACATCCAGTCATTTCTTGAGCAGCCACTTGCCCCCAGCCTGTAGCGCTGCAGGGGGTGGTTGTGACCCAAGGGCAGGACCCGGCACTTGGCCTTGTTGAACCTCAGACCGTTGGCCTTGGCCCATCGATCCAGCCTGTCCAGATCCCTCTGCAGAGCCACCTTGCCCTCCAGCAGATCAACACTCCCACTCCGGCCCTCAGTATGTGAGGTATTGCCCTAATATTAAAAAATAATTCCCAGAAAATTGTATTTTTACATTTTAAATGTTTTCCCAAGTTAGGGATGAATTCTTCTGGTGGGAAAAAATTTTTCTATGGTTTCCTTGTTACTCATGAATTTCCTTTTTTTTTTTTTTTTTAATAACAGGAAGTTACTTTTCTCTGGTTTTTTTTGCTTGCATTGTCTTATCTCTGACACTTTTTCCACAAATTCATTCTTTTGTATAGTTTGCTTGAGTAATTTAAATTTTGAAGTTACATGTGAAGTTTTTTTTAGCGTTTGTATTAAGTCATGATCAGCAAAAAATAGTTGATGCAGTGGGCTCTGCCTTTATTGATGCTTTTAAGGCTTGTTATTTATGATTAGTACATTTTTAGTGTCCTTGTCATAATCTTTTTCATCAAAATGGATATCCATTTTCATCAAAATGGATATGTCTGTGACATGAGAGAGTGTGAATAACTTTAGGAGTAATCTAAGCGTCGCTACATGGTCAGGAAGGTGTTATGTCTGATGATTATTTCTTCTGTAGGTGTCTCTGCTTAGTGGGCTTTACTGGGGTTTAGCGGAGCAGGAATCCCTGTCATTAAGGCATGAGAGGATCACTGGAAGGTGTCTTTCTGGCACCTGTTGTGTCTGCCCTTCCAATATGTTGTTGTGATTCTTCCTTTACCCTTAAGCAAAATTTGACTGACAATATTGAACAGGGAGGATGATGGAAGCTCCTCTTCATGGAAAACCAGTCCTCGTTGTGGTCGGACATCCTGAGCTGGTTGGCCAACACTGGAAAGGAAGTTGTATTGGTTAGACTTACAACTCCACTGTATTGCCTTAAAGGGTGAGAAAAGGCAGAAAGGATGTCTGTGTGTACTACTGTTACTGTGTGTATTTATCCTTCTAATTAGACTGTCTTTTTTTTCTGTCTTCCCAATCACCCTTTTACTATTTGTGAGAGAGAAGACGTTTGGGTAACTGGTGAGCGGGCAGGGAGTCTGAACACCGCGGCGTTTTGGGAGCCAGGGGTCTTCCAGGGAAGTTGAGTGTTGTGGCCCTGTTTTTTCCCTTTGTGAATTGTCTCAGGTGTAGACCGTACTGATTATTGAGCTTTTTATCTTTTAAACTATTAAAGCACAACAGTATTGGTACATATTAAAAGATAGATGATTTGTCTGAAAAATGCAATTGATTTTCTTTAAGGTTGTTTTGTGTTGTGGTGTTTTTCGTTGTTGTGGTTGTTTTGGGTTTTTTTAATTCCACTCTTGGAAGTAGACTTAAATCAAAGCAACTATCTTTTTAAACCAGCTCCTTAAGTTTGACACCCAGGCCGAGTGAAATATTCCAGAATCTCTTATCAGTGCTATAAAGACTTGACTTCAAGTTTTGTTCCATCCTTATTTTTATCTCATTCATATATCTGTCTTCTGGCCAGTGGAGACAGTGCTGATTCTGCTCTTGTTAGTTGTTTAATCTGCTCTTAAAATGATGTATTTGATGGAGACTCCTTAACCTTACCAAGCAACCTATTTTTGCCCTTAAATACTTTGCTGTTAATTTTCTAATGCGTAGAAATCTCCCTTGCTGCAAATCAAACATTTTATTGATTATTCTGTTTCCTGTGGATAGAGAGAACTGACTCTTACTCTCTCCTCGGTGTTCTGATCTGTAAGCTTGGTGTCCCTAGTCCTTTCAGCCTTTCCTGGCAGGTACTATTGTCTATGTCTGGTGGTAGTTCTGTTGTGGCTTTTCTCCAGCTATTCCTGTCTGGCTCAAAGACCCACATTCAGAATGAGTTGCAGTTTTGCCTCTGAGACTTCCTGGAGCAGTGTTGGGTGAAAGGATTATGGCCTGTGTCTCACACGCTGTGCATCCCAAGGTAGCATTAGCTTTTTTCCAGGTCTGAATCTGGTTGACTCCTCTTTTGCGTATAGTCACCTATGTGTGTTTGAAAATGCATGGTAATTCTGTTAAGATCTTGCTATTTAGTTTGATCATGGGAAAGTTTTAGTAATTAATAGTCACAAACATTAATCAAGTAAACCGCGACATTTATTCTTCCTTCTGTGTGTAACTCTTTCATTGATGAAAATTTTACTGGTTTGACATGGCTTGTGTTTGGCAAACCCAAGGTGGCTGTTCCTTCTCTCTGTATCATCTAAGTGTTTAAAAGACTTGTTTATTTATATTTAACTTCTCTGGGAACTAAAGACAAGACACTCCTCAGGTGTTTCTGCCTTTCACCAGCTGTTTTTTTCTCCCTCAGCTTTGGGGTCATTTTTTGAGGGGTGATGTTATTTCTTTGCTTTAAAGAAACGGTTTATATAGTTCACCTTTTTCTAAGCTTCTGGTTATCCAGGGTATCCTCCATGAGTTTTCAAAGATGGGATTATTTATTTTTGAGATAGCCCAGAGGATTTCCTGAGCAACTTTGTTGAGTGTTATCAGATGTAGCCAGCTTGGAAAAAAATCTAAAATCTAAGTATGGCTGTTTCAGATAATCAACGATTATGGGTGGATATTTTTACCCATTTAATTTTGTTAATTGTGCTAGTCACCTGCTTGTAGTTGATCTCTTTGGTGAGGACTTGTTCTTCATGAATCTGTTTTCTCTCTTCATTCAGTAATGGAGAAATTGTCTTAGTAGTAGTAGTAGTAGTATACTGATAGAATGATTTCTTAGTAGCCTCAGGCTGTTTTGTGAGAATTATTTCGTTTTGTGCCTTTAGCCTTTTATATTTTTCCCTTGTATTCTCTTGCCATTGTTATGCTTGTTATTCCTTTTGCATGCTTTTTCTGAGTCGTTATTCTCTTGCTATGTTTTCTATTCTTTTGCTGTGCTTGATTTTCTTGAATTTGTTTGTATCTATTGTGTCATTTGAGAATTAGCTCTTCCTTGCTGTAGACTTGCCTTCTGTGAGCTCTTATTAAGTAATGTTAAATCTGTCTCTTGCTGTTCTTCCTTCCTTTTCCTCTGCAGTAACTCTTGACTTGATGGTTCACTTCCAGTGAAACTCTCTTATTGTTTACTGTCAACCACTATTTTTCTTACTGGCTACAGCTAAAGGAAGTGTCTCCAGTTGCTTTCTGTGTTTTAAAAATGTAAGTTCCTTGAATCAGTCTCAGTAGGGGCCTAGGTTCTTAGTATCTCGTAATAAGAATCTTTATGCTTTTTTCCCTCTTCTACGTGATCAGAAAGATTATCTCCTGTCTGTTGACTATTTTTGATGGTCTGTAGTAAGCTTACAGCTTGCTTGCACTCACGTGCTTTCTTCCTTTTATTATTTACAGACTTCCAGGATATCTCTCTCTGCATTTGTGATGCTTGTGTCCTTTGGGTATAGAGCATAACACTCCTGGGCACTTGGATTTGTTTGGTTTGGTTTTTTATTTATTTGAGGTTTGTTGTGTTTTTTGTTTTTCTGTGAGCTGACTGAATTCTCTGTGTTAGTATTCCAGCGGGAAAGGGACTCTTATGGAGTAGATCATAACCTTAATCACGTTCACAGAATTCTAGCTCCTTTTCTTATGCTTCATACATTTGTATGCATATATCTAAGACCAATGGATTGGTTGTTTGGATTTTATGAACTTTTGTGAATAATTACTTGTTCTTTTAGGCTCTTTTTCAGATTGCCCTGGTATATCATCTTTGGACTCCTGATGTTTTGCTCATGGTCCTAGTGTAAAATATTCACAAACAGTAGCTGGTGTTATGAATGAACGTTGAGCAGCTTTCTGCAGTGCCTTAGAGGTGATGCACATCTGCCTGTTGGTTAGACTTGATAGATGTGATTTCTGCTCCTCTGACAAGTTACTGAAGGAGACAGAGAACATCCAGACAAGCCCAAGTACACAGCCCAAGGCAGGGCCCGCAGACAGCTTGTTCTGTATGGCATTTTCTCTGGTACAGCTCTTTAGCTGCCTTGTTTTTCACAGTCTCTCCATGGATTGCCTTAAAGACTTGGTAGTCTCCTCATAGATTGTCTTAAAGACAGTTACAGATGTCTCAGCTCAGCTGCCCCTGCTTCTCCTTAATGCCTCCCCCCCCCAAAAGAGTGATCCTCCTCAATATGGGAAATATAGGCAAGTGTTCCTGCAAATCCAGTCCAGGACATAAATTCGGCTCGCTGTCTCATTATAGCCCTTACATGCTTGAGTCTAGGAACATTCCAGATGAGAGTTTTGGAGATGCCACTTTCTTCTTTTGTTCCTGGTATGTATGTTGGATTCATGGTTGTCTTCCTGCCATATACACCCCTGCATTTTGGTGAGATAGACTCCTGGACACACTGATCTCTGCTTCTTAAGTTGCAGCAGTAAATCAGATGCTTGGGTCAAAGGACTTCAAATTTTACATGTTTCTTCAGTTGATTCAGTAAATTTCTGGTGCCTCCCATGGTGGTAGTTGAAGGAAATGCCGTGTTCTGTTTCAGTAGTGTGGTGTATGGGTGTCTGCTGAACATCGAGAGCTGGGTAGTTTGAGGGTAATGAAGTGCAAGGACTGAGGTAATGTTCTCTGGATATTTGCGTAACTTGTGGTTTTATTAACTTTGTAGTGATTTGTTAGAAACAGCCTTTGAATGCAGTTCTGATGTTAAAGCTTACTTGCTGCATCTTCTCCTGTAATTTTGGTGATTGCTCTTAAGTCTTAACTGTTAAATTAGGACTCTGCTTCTTACTGATGCTGATTTTTGCAGAATTGAATGGGCTGAGAAATGGAGAACTATTTCTCTGGCTTGTATTGTCTGTGTCATGTCCAAGTACAGTGTATGCAATTTGTCTGACTTTTCTGTTTCTCTGCTGTGGGAAAAACATGGCTAGTTTCAGAAATCGTATTTGGTGGATCTTTCTGAAAATGTCCTCTCCCATGCATGGCTTTACTTAATACTCTGAGGTTTCACTGTTGGGAATGTGTATGTTTTAACCCTTTACTAGTTAACAGGTGAGGTCATTTTCGTGTAGCATAATTCCTGGAGTAGAGTGTCTGCAGTTGTAGCATTGAAGTTACACAGTCGAGTAGCTACCTTCTAAATGTCATCTTATGCATCTTACACTTGACTTTGGATGAATGCTTCTTACTGTTCATAAGGGAAGTGCAGGCACATTTTGGCGTTTTTTTGCATAATCCTATTAATTTTACATATTTCTGTTCAGGATTGAAGTATAAGCAACAGGTTAAATCTCTAACGACTCTGTATTAGGAAAAAAATGTATATGCATGCTTGTTATGTGTCAGGGCTAGTTGAGAGATTTTTGGGGCATTTTAACTACCTGCTCAGAAGACTGACCATTGTACTTTGGAAAATAAATGCTCGAATCATGTTCATTATTAGCTTTTGGTATCTTTTAGTACATGTGACTGCAAAATTGCTGGGAAAATATTAAACATATTCCTGGAACAGTAAAGGCAGAATCCTGGAAGGAGGTGGATTGGCTCTGTTCTGTTGTGTCATATTTAGCTACCAAGAAGGGAAGTATTGCATGTGGGATGGGATATGTGCTCCTAAAGAATTTGTAATATGTGTAATGAAAGCAAAATCTCCTTCTCTCCCTTTTTCCACTAGAAAGCCTGGGTTCTTGGTAGCTGCACATCCAAGTATTACAGATCCAAGTATTTTTTCACTGAAGTCTAAGCTTATCTGTGCTTAGAGTTAGTTCTGTTATGTTGTGTACTTGCTATCATTTCACTTATCAGATGGGGATAGCATTTAATTCTGTGCTAGAAACTCTTTTAATCTTATTAATTCCTGTACATCCACCAATAAGAGACATGATTTCCTCCCCTTATTTTAATTTGGTTTCAGGATTTCAAATTTGCTTTAGCTTGCAAATTGTCCATACCTTTATACACGACTTAAAATATTTTTTTTTTTTTTGCTTTTTGTTTTAAATGCAGTGTTAAAAGGTGTGTAAGAGCTTTATAAAAACCACTGTAGGGAAATTTACCTTCTTCTCCCCTGCTGCAAATAGAATTGAAAAAACCACCCAGAAGACTAAGCCAGCTCATCTAGTACAGTTGAGTCGCAGATATATTTGGGTGACCACAAAGCTTTTCCATGTGAAGGGTGATAAAAATGTGAAGGGATATGGGCAGCTTTTTTGGTACTGCCTGTCTGTAGAAATACCATAAAATGCCTTTCATTAGCTAATTCAACTCCATCTGAAATAGATCTTTACTACCGTATCTTCAGTTCTGCTTTGCGTCCTTCGTGCTGTGACTGATAGACTTTTCCTTCAGTTTGAGTGTATTCCAGGACACTTTACTCTGCTTCCCTGTCCTCATTTTAGTTCTTGTCTTCTGCCCATCCCCGGTACATCTGCAGAGAACTTCATTGCTTCGCTAAGCTAAACGAGCCAGGCCTCTTGCTGACACCTCTGCTTGGCTGTCACCATGTCTGTTCCAGTTACTCGTTCCTTGAAGGTGGTTGACCAAATGAGGTCTCCTCCAGAGGGCTGTGAAGCAGCACTAATACTTCCCAATGTCTCTTGAAAACAGTGTGATGCGTGTTGGAATCATGTTTTCTTTTTGCAGCCTCAGTGATGACCCTAAGCCATTGGTAAGCCACTTCCCACCATAAGCCACTTCCCAATCTTGATAGAGAATTAATCTCAGAAAGGATATTTGGTTGCAAATACAGCACGAGAAACTTGTCAGTATCTCTTTTGTAGTTTTCCTTTAAGATGTGCAATTTCTTGATTTGAAGCTGGCAGTTGAAAAATTCTGACAGTTGTAAACTAAGAATAATTAGTTGAATAGGATGAAAGAGAAGTAGTTATGGAATCATCAGTACAAATCATTAAATATGCATATGCACAGTGATACTTCTTAAAAATAACCAATTATTACTAACATATTCTTCAATTTACATGCAGTACTTCAGGTCAATGCAATGCAAGATACAAAGAAGATAAGGATATTAATTGCTACTGGCTTTAATCTGAATAAACAGCCTTATTTATCCGAGTGATTGCTTGCACAAGTATAGGAAGCTGTAGTTTCTTGGTTACACACAATTTAAGAGCTAATAGCCTCATACTTATTGTAGCTATTGGGTTTTGCTCTGTTTAAAAACATTTTTCTTTGGGAAAGTAGTTATGAAGACATAACTATAAAGATGAGCATAAGCTTGTGTTACAGTTTGCAGCTTTCTGATTGGTATTTAATTTTTTACTTCAAAACTTAGAGCTCTGATTTTTTCCTATCTTCGTTATTTCTTTGCTGAAGTGTCATTGTTTATTACACTATGCTGGCTGTAATATTTCTGTTCTGAATTCTCTATTAACTTACTGCCCTAAGTGTGAATAGGGATTTTTTAAAAATTATTGGGTTTAATGACCAAAATAATTTTGTTTTACTCTGGGATTGGAAGTGTTGCCAAATTTCATGTGACTTAAATAGAGTGATCTTTAGAATAGCTGTGCTGATGGCCTCTGCCTGGCTGTACAATATTCTGTGTATTAAAAAAAAAAAAAAAAAAAGATTGGCCTGGCCCTTGAATCTGTTCACAAAGGTATCAAATGGGAGGCTGTTTGCTGTCCAGCAGGGATTTCTTCCTGAATTACCAGTTCTTGTGGCTACCCAGGAAGTAGGAAGTACTAGTAGAAAGGATGATCCCATTTGTCTGTGTTCCCATTTGTCTGTGTGGCTGACTTCCAAGGGCCTGTTTTTTCGCTCTCTCCAGTTTTCTCAGAAGGTAAGGGGAAAAAAGGCTCTTCAGATTGAAGCATCTGAATACATAACAGAAGAAAAGTTATGATGAAGAGCAATATTTGCTGTTTCATTCTGAGCCCAGATTAATTCTGTTTTAGGTAGATTATTTGCTACTTGAAGTTTTCAAATAGGAATTATTCTAGATCATATCCTATGGAAGGACCATCCAAACAGGAATTAATTTGGGAAGGTCTTTGGCCTTTTTCAAGAGAAATTTCATGAGATCATGTGCCAGACAGTGCTTAGGTATTTTTCTTAGTTACAACTTAGGTTTGTTTTTAGCAGTGGAATTCAACACAGAATTGAATATCTTCAGAATGCAGTAGGACTTCTGGTAGGGTCTGTACACTTCATTCTGCAAAGCTACTGTCTGTTTCTTAATTTTTTTCTCCTTAGAGTATTATTTGATAGTGATTAGTTGCCACATCAGACTTTTTAAAATAGAAGAAAGAGAGGGGGATTTCATTGCAGTGGTTGAGGTAGGAGTGAGTATTACCCATCTGCAACTTTCATGGAATGAATAGTTGAGGTCTGCATCATTCAAATTAACATACAAGGAAGTTCAGTAAAGCAAAATAGGTGAAAAAAACTCTTCTTTGAGTACAACCTTGCTTTAACTTCCAGTTAAAAAGTTGTAGATCATTCTGTCTTGTAATGGGATACAGATCAGAATTCCATCTTTTTAATTTTGGATTATGAATTCTTCATAGTTCCTGTAGAGATCATAGCTTTTTTTGTGTGCTGACATTTTCGTATTGTGGCACTATAACCTTTGAACTCCTTATTTCCTAACAGGTGCTCATTTCCTGAAGGATGTATTTTAAATTGATTCAACTAAAAGAAAAACTGAGTATGCTATTGAAGAATGTGTGGGAGGAATGGCACAGAATATAGACATTGCTTCCTTAAAACTCATTATAGAACAGCAATATCTGTCTTCCTTTCAAAGTACTACTTCAAAGTCATCTTTTTGAGGTACTACTGAGAAAAAAAACCCTGTCCCTGGGGAGCTTCAGGCACCTTTATTTGCAGCATAGGTCATGTCACTTTAGATGGCTGTGTTTCTGAGTAAGGCTTTTTGTCAGACCAGGTTTGATGGGTTTGTGAATTTTAAGTAGCTGTTAGACTTCAGTTTATTCTGATTACTGTGCTACAGTAGAGTTATTTTGGCACTGAGGACCCAAAGGAAAAAAAGATACATCAGCTAAATAATCAATTTTATGTAAATACACTAGAAGTGGTGCTTTACTTATTTTCAGAGGACTTTAGTCTTAAAGAACCAGAATTAGAAAACTGGTTTTCTTCCTATTCTGCACTGTTCAGTGCTGTCTGATTTCCTTCCTCCCTGCTCCAATTTTGAGGTTTTTCTGTGCATCTGGTCATACAAACAAAACAATACCTTAATTACATATACTTTTTGCACAGACTTTTAAAAGGTATCCATGTATTTGATCCAGCAGATGCTAACAGTGCATGACCAGCACTTTTCCAAACCATGGGGGAATTAGATGCTTTTAACTTTCTCTGACTAGTAATGTTATGGCTTATGTTGAAGAACAGGGCTGTGTACAGGTGATTTATCCTCCTCCTCCCCCTTCCTGCCCCACGATGAGCGTGAAAATACTTATATCTTATAAAAATTCCCTGACACAAAGTCTTGTTGGCCAAGTATCTTAGACTTGAGTTTTAGCAGGAGGTGGTACACACTTAGTCATCTTGGTTTTGTTTTAGGGGATCTCCCCAAATGAGTGAGATGGGGACAGCCTCCCCACCCACCCCCACTGTCACTCTTAAATCAGAACTGTTGCTAAACTGGAAAGTATTGGTCTTTTTTAACAAGTCTTGTATATACCTGCTACTTACACTTTTTTAAATTCCTCTCCGTAAATGGAACTTACATAATGACAAAGGCTTCAACTGGGAAAAGTATAACTTGGAATTTCAGTTTCTGTTGAAAATTTCTTTGACATTTTGACTTAATATCAAAGGTCTTAAAGGATTTCACCTTTGGAAAAGAAGCAAATCAGGTTTGAGATCTTGAGGGTGTGGGGAGAGGAATAATGTTGGGGGTTTGAGCCATTCATAGTACACTTGCCTTATCTACATGCAAGGTAGATGGAGCTTTCTAGATTAAGCCTCCCCACCCTCAGCTTGTCAGCTTGTTTGACATCAACAATTTACTTTAGGAATAGCTTTTACTAAACCATGAAAGTAGTGTTATGTTTACTTAAAACCAGGTGATAAGTTTTAATAATAAGACCTTGTTGAAGAAGGGAAGCCTTCAGAGAACCTGTCTTTCGGGTTAGTCAGATTCTGTAGTGGCTGATTTTACTTAATAAAGAAAACACTGGAAGTCAATGTTATCACATAAAAAAAGATTAAAATTGCAGAAGAGGTGTCACTAAAATTATTGAAGTCTCATAATGTTGATTTTGTTTGTGATTTTCCTCATTATTCATATAAGAAGACTGTTATATTGGCTAAAGAGGGATTAACCTTGGATCTCATGAAGTTTATTTTGGCAGTAACACAGGTCAAAAGAGATAGAAACCATTTTGCTCATAAGCATTTTCTGTGGAGATACCTGGATAGTGAGTGCCTAATTTTGGTTTAATATAATGACTATTGCCAAATATTATCTTAAAAACTCTTAATAGATTTTTCATAATATGAAGTAATATCGTACTTTGCCTTTTGGAGGGCTAAATGAGTGACCTATTTGACAAGAGCCTCGTTAGTTTGTCGCATGTAGTTGGGTTTGTAACTGAGTGCAACACTGTGCTCTCTGCTCAGCGTTTTCCTGTCTTTTGCTTGTCTTTACTAACAAAACAAGTATGAATTCTTGAGTTAGATGAATAATCTTTTCATAGTGCCAGCATTTCCTGTGTTTAACCCTTGAGTAAGTGTGTAATTCCTGCTGGCTAAGCATGACGGGGGAGCAGGACACAATAGGCTGGTGTGCTTTACAGTCAAGATTTCTAACCAGCCCCATCCAGATGTATATACACAAGGTGGTACATACAGCAATAACATGTTGGCTGTCACAGCTGGTTGATGTATCTCACATGGTGTTCTGCAGCAAATCTACTTCCACAAACACCCTCAGCGACTGGGAGGGCACTGTGCACTCAGGTCCCGCTGAGCTCCTTGGCTTTTGAGTGGGCTTTAGTCCTGTTTCTACATCAGAACAGATTGTTGAGGTTATGGATTTGACTGAGCTCTCTGGTATGATGTTAATGATTTCTGTTAAGTACAATAGCTGTTGAGCATAAATGTGCTGTGTGTTAGACACCAATATAAGTAAGGGTTGAGTCGACACATTTGCTGTATTGATGTGCAGTGCTTTTGCCCTCTGGAGCCTCTGCCAGGCTTCTCACTGACGCTTTACTGTTCAGCTTCTGGCAACTTCTCTTTCTTCTGCTACTTAATTATTTCAGACCTAAAAAGTAGTTTATCTATATTATTTGAGAGTAATATCAAAAATTTAAAATACAGAGTCTGAATGTTGGAACTTCTGCAGCTTTCGCTTTTCCATATCCCTGATAATTGACATAAAGATTTAAAGGTTCTCTGAAATTGCATGTAGTCCAGCAGCTTTTTTAAGAAGTACCAAAGGACTGGCTTCTGGTATCATTGACTTGTTTATGGGTATGTTTTTATTCATTGAAAAGTTTTCAGTCTCAAGAGTGTGGACTACACTAAAATAATGCAGGCTGGGCTGGGAAAGGATAATTTAGGTGTTTGTGAATATTGATGCTGAGGACAGCATGCCTGGTAAAATGAATTGATAATCTGAAAAATTAATCAGTTGACCAGATCAGGTGTTGGCTGCCTTAATATGGATATATGAACTTCAATAGTTATCATCTTGTCTTTGCTTTCTCTGGTTTTTATTTGGTATTTCAGCATCCTTGGTAAAATCAAGGATCTTTGTGTCGAAAACCTTCACAACTTTCCCTGTTGGTGACACTTGCAGCTAATCAATAATCACTTTATCTGGCAGTGTCTCTCCTGTAATATTGAGACTACCTGGTAAACAAGTGTGTATTAGGAAGTATAAAAGTATAACTGCATTCTGTTCAGTGTTACTAGAGAAGTGTGATTATCACAAGAAAAATGTAGATGTTTATGTCAGTTTCTTAAACAAAACACTCCTAACTCAGGGAGAGGTACTATGGTAGTTTGTTTATCTTTTACCTTTATAGTTAATAAAAGTATTTGATGATCTTTATTCACATACACACCCTCCTTCCCCCAAGATGTGTTTCACTACTGCATAACACTAAACCATGTTTGGAGTGGAAACCTCCAGACTTCTCACTGTTGCCCATCAAACATTTACTTATTTTCAATCTACTGATTAAAAGCTCTTTGCAATTAAATTTTCTGCAACTGATGTAGAAAGATTTTTTTTTTCTTTAAAACAATAATAATAGACTGATAGCTGCTTGAGTTTCTTGAGTGTTGCTCTGCTAATGAACCTGGAAATGTATTGCATATTGCTGATTATTTTCCTGCCTGCTGTTGGACGTGTTAATTTTGCATTCTCCTTACTCCAGTGCTAGGAAGAAAATTCTTACATTTAATCTTAAAATATCATTTTGGTATGCTTTTCTAAGAGGTCATGCTTTCCTTCTGCAGAAGCTTTAGTTCTTTTGGGGGTTATTTAAAAATTAAAAATAAGAGCTCCACAGACTTCTGTCTTACCTTCTTTTGGAAAAGTTTCCTGTTCGCCTGCCACTTGGGTGTCAGACTTTCATGACCATGGACAGGGACTTTCAATGACCTTGGGCCAGCCCAGCCACAGTACATCAGGCCCAGGCACACTGTGTCAGAGGGCACTTCTGCATTTCTTGGCCATGTTGATACTGACCATAAATACACCCATAGCTCCAGCAGTAATGTGCTCGTCCTCACCAAGGGGATTCCTGAATATGGTTCTGGGTGACCATTCATCTCTTTCCAAGACCTCCCTGGACCGTTTCTTTCAGTGTTAAGACTACCCTTAACAACAAATAATTTCATGAAAAAATAATGGAATACAGTGTTTTTTGTAGAGCACATTCTGCTTTATTGGACATATGCTTTATTTTGCTTTGATTTTGCACTTGCAGGGCTTATGGTATTTTGGTGGGTGAGTTTGTTTTTGCTTTCATGTGCTGCATGGAACTGGTCTGCCCGAGTATAGAAACCAGACAGTACTTTGGTTAGTCTCTTGAGTGTGTACTACCAGTGCCTTTAAAAATGTTCCTGGGTTTCTTAAAGCAGATTAAAAATATTCAGAATGTTGAAATAAATGAAATCTCATAGGCAAGAGGGATGACAGTGCCAAGTAGATCTGTTGCAGTTTGCTCCTCCTCTGAAAAACTGGGTTGTACCAGATGTTAACTGGTTATAATGTGGACTTAAAAAAGGATTAAGGAAGGGATGAGTGTTGATAGTTTACGACTGGTTTTCACATCATAATATCTCTTCATTGCTGTCATATACATTGTGCAGAGACTTTTGTTACTGCAGAGGATACGGTCACTACTGGTGGAGTTCAGGAGCAGTGTTTAAAGCAAACAAACCCCAAAACCTTCATGTGCTAGAGGTCTGGCCAGCACACTGTGCTGTCTGACAGTGCTTGGTGCTAGAGAATGGAGAGAGAGAACTACAGTGGATGTGTAGAATAACCCTCCCCCCGTGTGTCTTTCCAGGTCTTACAATCCAGGAGTATCGTGCATCAGATTTTGTTTGTTACCTACTTTTGAACCTCTCTTATGCACTTATCATCATTCTTTCCTCTCATCCATGTGTTTGACTTTTAGAGTGGCTTATCCTTAAATCAGTTTGTGTTAGGGAGGGAAGGATCCTAAATTTTCACTTACTGAAATCAGATAGTTAGCTATTCTGTTGAACTAAATGCATAAAGAAATCATTCTTCATATCTGAGAGTCACTTAGGATTTTGTAAGCATCACTCATCTGCCAACAGCAGTTCTGTGACCGATTTAGCTGTGTCTGGGAGAGGAGAGGAACAGCTCAGGCTGAGACTGGAGAGCTCCCAAGTTGGAGCTTCACTCAGGCTGTGGGGAGGGGCATCTTCACCAGGGAGGGGCACCTGAGACTGCTGCCTCCCAAACGGTGTTGGGTGACAGCGGTGGGGAGCGAGGCAAAGCTGCTCTGAGGAGCTGCAGAGCAGTGCTGGGGTGTGCTCACTGCCTGGAAGTGCCTGAGAGAAGGCTCAGCACAGAACAGCTGTAGCAAATGGGTTTTGGCACAAAAATGCAGGCAGGAGAGCAAGTGGCATTGATGAGACATCTGGATGGGTTTTGAGAGGGTAGCAGGGTTAAGTGCAGTACCTTTCTTTAGTGTTAGACACTCACAGATCTTTCAACAAACTTAATTTTTTACCTCCCTATATAAAAATAAGGTAATTGATTCAAGTGGTATGGAATACCTTTATTATATTAGGACCTTGTAGAATAAAGTGTAGCCTGAATTGTCCCTTGGTAACTGTTTTGTTTTCTAGTCTGTCTTTCCTAAGAAAGCAAAACCTTTCCTGAGAAAATCAGTGCAGTATATCCCTGCTGGTTTTCCCCAGGAGAAATTTTATTAAATGCTGCATTTTTTTTTTTTAACATCACATTTCTGTCGAACTGTTTAGGGTTCAGTGATGATGCATCAAATCTAAATTTCCTTCCTGTGCTTTTCTTTTCCTGAGCTCTCCCGAGATTGTTGTATCACTCTCACTTCCATGATCTTTGTGGCTTCACAAGGCTTCAGCTGCGAGAAAGATGGGGGGGTGTTGTCTAGTAATATGTCACTGAGCCTCCTGAAGGTCTGATTTCGATAGCGGCAGACTATTAGAGCAAATTATGGCAGCCTCTGAGTGCTTATTTTCTAATTGCTCAACTGGTTCTTCAAGGTCATTCTGGTGTAATCAAGGACTGTTGTTTAAGCTGTGATTCTCTCCTTCTTCACACTTTTTGGTATGAATTATACTGTGCCAAAATGATGCATGCCTTATTCTCTAGAAAATCACTGTTTTCAAGAAGGTGAGTTAGTGTGACGGCAGCTTCTAAGAAACACAGGATATATTTCCCTATATCTTTTCCATTGTAAATACCATTTACAGCAAGAACAGGAAGGTTTCACACACACACTTCATTATGGTGAAGAGTTCTTGTGGAGATTCATGTTTTCCTGATGATCCATGTCAGCCTTCCTTCTGGCATTCACTTTCACAAAACAGGTTTTTAAAACATAAAACTATAAAATCATTGAAAAGGATATTCAGGGCTGTAAAAATAAGTTTAATTTAACAAAAAAAAAGTTAGTTATCCAGAAGTGACAGCTGTCTAGCTTGTAACTTCCACTTTAATTCTCTGCACACAGAGTTATGTCTGTCAACATATGGCCCTGTAACTAGATCTTGGAAGGTCCTTCTGCCATTCTTCCCCTCTCTTTAGTTACATGTGGAATTTAATGCTGATAGTTAACTTTGTAATCTCAGGCACTTTCTTGCTATAGGCTTTGGATAACTGCAGTTTCCTAGATCTTTGAAAGCTTCATAAATGAATAATAAAAAAATCATCTGCTCCTCTAGTGCTGCTGAAGTAGAGAGCAAGAGTTAACATGCTGAAATTGTTAGTGCAACGATAATGTCCTTGAGCTCCTTTAGGACTCATGGCTGAATGTCATCCACTCTTGGTGGTTTGCTAATTTTTCACTTGTCCATTTTCTCTGTACTGTTTTTTTTCTAGCAGTGCTTTACCTTGAAGCTCATCCTCTAATCCATCTTCCATAAAGAAGCCTTTTGCTGGGAGAACATCTTTAAGCTCCTCCATAGTGAACATGAACATACAAAAAATAAATCTGGTGTTTCTACTGTGACCTTAGCTTTTTAAGCATTTTTAATGCTTCTGTTTGTTTACTTACCTTAGCTTTAGAGATTCTCACAGGCTACTTACTGTTCCTTGCTCCTTATGGGCTTTGAGAAAGGATTTAATTGTAGTTTTTATACTTCTTTTTCTTCCTTAAATTATTTGTGGAACTGTCTCATTGTAATTTTTTTTTTCTCAGTCTGTTTTTAGCTTGCTATTGTTTGAGCCCCATTTGGACAACTTCTACAAGATTCTTGTAATATTTTCTCTAATATGTTATTTAGCCCCCTCCTTCCCTTGCCTGTCACGTCATTATTCATCCCCACTTAAGTCTTTTTTTGTGATTTTTGTGTTTGCTCTAAGCCTCACATACAATGTCTTACATCTCATTGCCTACAGACACTTAATTTTTGATGATTCTCTTTGTTTCCTCCTATTTGTCTAATTCCTTCTTTTTAAATTCCTTGGTGTGTGTTCCTTCTGCAGATCTTTAGTCACTACTAAATTTGGGGGGGTTACGCTAATATTTTTAAGCAAATTCTGCACAGTGCTTAGGATCAAGAGATGTCTTTTCTTTTGTTAGCAGCATGACAACTCATTCCATGAAGCAGTCATTCCTGATGTTCAGTAATTTTGTCTTGGCTTCTTGTGTCATTTAGTGGGTAACTAAACCTCCCACTGTTTTTGTCTCTGCTTTTGTAACATTTCTGACTGCTTTTAGCTTGGCCACTCAGTTCCTGCATGTTTCAATGTGATGGCTCATGCATTTCTCATTACCACTGTCTTGAATGTAAAGAAGGTAAATGTACTCCCTTGATAATGTTGGATAAACTTACCTTTTATTAATTTTCAAAAAAATTATAAAATTTTAGCTGCAGATACCAATTTCATTCTGAGCTTTCTTACTGGTTTCTTGGTTTTTGAATACATATGCATACCAAAAACCAGTGGACCTCCAGACTGGAGGATATCTTTTCTTGGTCAAGAAGACTTCTTCTAATTAAAAAAACCTTCATTTTTTTCACTTTTCGGAAGGTGTCTCAATAAAAAGAGGTAACTTGTTCCACATCAGCATTTTTGCTCCCATAACTTTAGATCTGAGATGCTTGGCTTGCATATGAGGGGTTTGTTTTCTTAAATACCTACTCTGGAAACATAGCATAGGGTGTCTAAAAGAAGTTGTGTCGTTTCTTGTTTGTATTTGCTTTAGCAATTATTTGAAATTATTCTTTTGCCTTTGAAAAAAGCTAGCTGAAGACAATGGCTTTGCAGTAATCCCCTTGTCTCTAAACTGAGCAATTGGTAATTCTGTGGATGTGTAAATCTGAAGGATGCTCTTTTGTACTGAAGAAGGCTCCAGTCAGAGCTTATGGTTTGGGGGCAGGGCAGAAATATTTTCTGACCTCTGTCAATACAACAGACAAGACGTGGGGGGGGGGGGTCCTACGTTAAACAGACCACTTTTTTTCATGGTCTTTAGAGAAGTATTAGAGATATTAATATCTGACAGCAGTGGGTGGAAAACTGGAGGGCAAAAAGAGGTTAGCAAAAACACGTGGAAGGTGGAACAGAGGTGTGAGGTAAAATGATCTCTGAAATCCCGGAGCTCAACCGCTGCTCAAGAAGGAGGAAAGTAAAGAATAATAGAATTGACTTTATTTCCACTTTCCCGCTGTTTTTAATCTAATGCTTTTTCTTCAAGGTGGTGTGATCTAGGGCTCTTCATTGTCATGGGCTTGAATTTGTGTGTTGTCTTAACTTTACTCTTGATTTAATGTCTTCAAATAATGCTGTATGAGAACAGTTGGGGCTTGTAAAAGTCGCTTCATTGCTGCCTGGTGTGGTCTCTGTAACACTGGAGTAGAGGAGATCTGGGAGATTTCTGTTGGAGTTATAACCTGGGGCAGGAAGGAAGCTGCTGCAGTGGAATAGCTGAGTGGCTTTTGGAGGCTTGCTGTGGAATACTCTTCCTGGTTAATACTGCGTATTTTTCTGAGTAGCATTGTATTCAACTTTCAGAAGACAAAAATCTTTTAATTGTTTCAATTCACAGTAGAAGTTTAAAAGCTAATTACAAACAATCAAATACCGAAGGAAAAACGTAATTTTGCTTATGAATTTTCTGTGTTCCTATATCAATTCTTTCACCTCAAAGTTGCTACTGGAAGAGCTACTGTGCAAAAGTTTAAAATCCATAAATTGCAAAATTTACACCTGTAGAACTTCTGTTACAAAAGAAAAGGAGTTTTCCATTTCTGCAATTTTTTAGTCATTGAAGTTTCAAAAGCTGTTTTATCAAACCTTGAATACAGGGGAAGGTTTTGTGTCATTTTTGTAATGGTCTTCTAGCATTAAACTCAGCTATTGTCACCAACCCATTATTGATTTTTTCCAGGTTTCACTGAATGGTACACAGTTTACAGACAGTACTGTTGGATCAGAGTTCACAGGTGTTTCTCAGGTAAGTGCAGGCAAATTTTGTGGGTGTATATGATTGCAGAATTATTTACTAATGGGAAAAGATACCAAACAGTATTAAACATACTAGAGAAAACTCTTCAAAAAGAATTCTGTTTGAGATTGGGACTTTGCCAACTGAAGTTAGTTTCTGATAATTTCAGTAATCAAGCTTTAAAAAGCAGTTACAGCTTTTTTTTTAAAAAAAGTAAAATTTTATTGTTATAATATGCTTGAAATTGCACACGGATGTTCAAAAAAAAATCTGTGTGATTTTATGGTAATAAAGTTATTCTTGGAAATAAATCTAAATGCATAGCAGAGATGCAGTTATTTCTGTTCCAATTTGTCCTACTTCCAGCTTTCATTTATGAATGTTATATCTGAACATGTTTCAGAGAGAAAGTGAGACTGCGTGTTCTTTTGTAGAGATGCATCCCACATTTTTTGAAGCTTGACTAGTGGAAAAATATCTCGCTTTTCTCAAAATGTACACTTTGCTCTGATTGCACTGAAGACACATACAAATGTGTATGTGACCTAATTCCAAGCTCATCTAATCCAGGAAGAGTTTACTGCCCCTGCTCCTGGTGAAATGATCACATGAACAGTCACTGCATTCATTATCTTTTAAATAACTAAGAAACTGCAATTCATAGCTTCATTTTAGTATGAAAGAGCTATAGCAGGTATCTGAGATGCTTATGATCTAGATTTTGTCAAAGTTCCAACTGTCAATTTTGTTAGGAATAAACTGCTTAAATCAAGTTTCATTCATGATGTGCATTGTGCTCTAGGTACCAAGTGCTTTAGTTTAAACTTCATATCTGTCATAAATATGGGCCCAGTGGGGAAATAGGGTTTTCCTGAGTCTGTGAGTTGGTCAGAATGAAGATTGTTGTTCCTTCTGTGTTTGCCATGGCTTTTATAATAATTGTGGTGCAGCTTTAAGCAAATTATACACCATCATCTTAACTTCTAGGAGTCCTTGCAGTATGTCTGGGGTGCATTTGCCATGACCTTAACCTTTGCAAAAGAGTGTCAGGTTGTCTCAGCTTCGGAATGTTCATGTTTTGTCCTCTGCTGTTCCTGCTTGTTGGAAGATGTCCTTGGATGATGTTCATAAGGATTTGCCTGCGATAGCTGTAACCATCATTCCAACAGGGACTTAATTTGGCTTCAAAAAAAATTTAGGAAGGAAACTTTCAGGGTTTTCATGAGCAGCCATGGCCTCCTGCATGCAGGGTTTTTAGGCATTAATAAGATCTGCAGTTGAGTGCAGAGCAGCCAAGAGGAATGCTTAACTTGAGAAATCTGTTCGTGCTTGTAGAGCCATCAAAGGATTTGGTCAGTCCCAGCCTTTCAGGAGGCAGAGTGAATCTTCCCAAATAAGGTGGTTTTCTGCAAACCTGCAATAGATTCCTGGAGAGATTGTGTTCTTTTTCCTGCCCTAGGTGTGAATTCTAGGAGTGGCATCAATAAGTAAAGGGATTAGCTGTTTTTACTGAATCTGTTAAATTTCTCATGAACTTCTGAAAGATAGGAGGATACTTGTGGAGATGAATTCAGTGTGTCTTTTTTTATGTCTAGAATTATTAGTTTTTCTTTCCATATTGCCGAGTCTGTCAGTTTTACAAATGTGAAGAACACAAAAATCAGAGTTTGTAATGCTCTGCCGTTTTTCATTAGATGTCAGCAATAGGGAATTGATTTGTTGGTGTTGTGAAGAAGAGAGGTGGTGATTTAATTCTCTTTTAGCTTGAACTAGTCCTTTGACCTAAAGAACTGTTCACCTGTGCTTGTGCAGTTCAGCCCTACAAGATCTTTAAAGCAATATTTTTGTTAGTATTGAGGTTTGAGCAGTATTGAGAAGGATGTTTGAATTACTTACTTAAATTTTGCTTTATCTTTGAGAAAGAATTTAACAATGTTGAGACTTACACAGATGATGGTAATTAAGGCAGAGCTGGTAGCTGTAATATAATGGGACAAATCTGTGATTCTGCCACTTTTTTATTCCTTTCATCTCAGTTTCACTTATGTCCAGTAAAGTTGGGTTCTCTTTGTCTTGAGCAGCCTAACTTGATTTTCACTGTCAGTCTTGATGAATAATCAGCATTTCATGGCTGAACCATAGAGAGACAGAGAGAGAGTTTAGGTTTTGAACTGTCTCTGTCCCCCTGAGTTACTGAGTCTACTGGATTCAATAGATGATTGTGGATTTTAAGACCCTCCTGATTGGTTTTGTTTAAACCGATTTATACTTTTGTTTTGTAAAAAGCGTAGCTGAAAGTGTCTCTTTTCACATAGTATTAGAAAGCAGGTTACACAGAATTTCAAAGAGCAGTTATTTTTCTTTTATCTGTAATGATGACAACAGTAAAAGGAATTGTACTATCCCTTTTTAATTTCACTTACTAGATTATTGCACCTAGGCTGAATTGTTCTAGAGGGAAAGGCTGTGGTCCATGCTCCCTGAAAACATTTTTTTCTAAATGTGAATATATTCATAGTCTGACTTGTTTACCTCATGGATGTTGAGACTGATGTGTTTGATCTTGGGACACACTAAATATTCACCATTTAATAATGACTAGTAAAATATGTGCATTGTTCTTTGGGGGAAGGGTTGTTTGTTTCAAATCTGAGAATAAGTTTTTCTGGTGTGTATTCTCTCGATAACCAGTTACCTATCAACATATTTGTTTGCAGACACCATTTACCTTTGGCTTGGGCCAAAGGGCACCGTATACAACTGGCGAGCATTGTCTTCTTTGTAGAAGTGAACGAAAAGATACGTCGCTTTCAGAGAGCGGAATAAAAAATTCTAGCAAAACAGCACTTTCCACATCTCCTAAAGCAAACAATATGCTGCATCTTCCACTGTGGGTGTGTCCAGACTGTCGAAGAACAGTTGAAAAGGAGGAGAGGCACGCTACAATAGAGCAATCTCTTGTGGTAAGTTCAAGTGCTTCTGTTTGTTGGACTGAGATGATGTGTTGTTATGGGCTGAATGGCGCTTTGTGCTTTGGAATCACTTAAACTATAAACGCTCAGGAAGCATTCTAGGAGATCTTGAGTTGGTTTTCCTGTGAGGTAAACTGAACCAGCTAGGTGTTTCAGAAATGAGGAGTTCTCAATCTGAGTTTTGGATTTTCGAGTAGAGCAAGGTTTAGATCTGGGGGTTTTGCCTTTTTACTGGGGTTTCTGCCTTTTAATTCACCAGATCTCGAACTTTGTCCTTACTCCCTTTAATTAAATTCATCTTCTTCTACTCCTACAAGTGTGACCTTAGTCATTACACTCTTTTCTATGCTGTCTGCTCATGGTGTGCTTTTCCCTCTGTGTAAGGTAAAGTATCTGAGTTTTCCTTATTCTTTTAGCAGTGTTCTGGAGTCACTATACTTGCACTGACACTTCCCTGTGTCTCTGAGTTTTGCAGTCTTTTCTTTCCTGTATTGTTTTAGTAAGGAAGCACAACTTTGCCTAGTATGCATATAACAATTTTTTATTCTTGGTAGCACTGCAAACACCAATTTAATACATGGTGCTAATATTTCAAGTCGTGAATTCAGCCTCGTGTGAGAACTGTGCTCAGTGTAGCAGAAAGATACTAAAAGTTCATTGACAGTTCCAGCAAAACCTCATTAGAAGTAAACTATGCTATACTGCAGAACCAAATCATCTGGCTGATCTGGGAAACCACACACTTGGGATAATTGGAAGTATTATAGATTCCAGCTGACATCTCCTTGCAGAGAACTAACAGGCTGTGCACATGCCCATAGGCACATAAAGATTTTTATTTCAATAAATCAATGTGAAGAAAGATTACCTTTGTATAGTGTATGTTATTAAGCTCATGTTAAAAGCTTAATATGTTAACTATGTTAACATAGTTTTTTGTGAGGAAAAGTTAAGAGTATGTTTAACAGATATCCTTGCTATTAGAAAGGGTAGTAAAATTAACCAAGAGATTATATCTGAGGAAATTATACTGGTAGTAAGATGGTAAACACATCCTATAGAGTTCAAAGCACAGCAAGACTGAGACACATTATTGTTCAGTTTAGTCAAAATTTTTGACTTATTTAAGCTCTGGTAGTGAATTAGTAAAGGAAATAAGTGTTCTACAAGTGCAGGAAAAGCAGGAGTTGCTTCCTAAACATTTTAAGTTATAGATACTCCCGATGAAATAAAAATCTAAGGTTTTTTGTTTTTTTTTTAATTTCGTGACTGTTTTCTTGTTTAAAGAGGAATTTTTAAAAGCAAACAGCAAAAGTGGTTTCTAAGTATGGAAGCTTGACTTAAAAAAGACCCAAGTGGATTTGGTAACTAGCCAAATTTGAGAAACCAGCTGGGAAAAAAAGCCAAAATTATCTAAAAAAAAATTTGTTAGCAGTCACTGAAGGCCAGACTACAGGTGGTTTGCTATAGATGCTCCTGTGTTCAGGTTGCTGTTGCTCTCCTTACCTTGCTTGGTATCCCAGTCCAGGCTTTGGGGCACAAAAATACCTCTTCAGTCATGCTGCTACTGTGGGAGAGGTCCCTGCCTGGTGCCACAGAAAGCTTGTGGCAGCCTTGGGAGGGTGCAGGAGGGAAGGATGGCATGTGCTGGGGCTGGAGCACAGAGAAGGGAGAGAAACTGGTGACAAAAATACCAGCGGTCTTGGGCGAGAGGTCTTTGTCATCTGCTGGTACTGAGCAGTGCTGGGTGCAGGAGGTCACATCCATTCCCAGTGACAGCAGCTTTCTAACATCCATTACCATGAAATGCTATGTCTGGCTGCTACAAGCAAGGGGGTTTAATGATTTTTGCTAGAAGGGATTGTTAAACTCCAAAAGTCAAACATACTGTTAAATGGAGACTGCGGAGATACTACTGGTTTATGGTTAAGCGTGGATGATGCAAGCCTTCCTTTAGCTTAGTTCGTTGTTTATGCTGAAGTACATAAAGGTGATAATTATAACCAACATACCTTTGGTTATTAGAAATGAAACTCTGTATAGTTGGTTTTCTCAGTCCATCTCTTGCATTTATTAGGCTTTTCGTAGATAAATTCTTTGTGTCTGTTTGAGTGTCCTCCCAAAATACATGCAGCACTAAGAATTACCGCTCTAATATTTGCCCACCTCTTAACATATCAGACCTCACAAACCGAAGGCTACCTGTTTGGTTGTTTTTTTTCCTTCAGAGCCAAGACTTTCTTTTGCACATGCCTCTTGGAAACAGTGGATCACAGCAGGAATCTGTAGGAGGAGGAAGAATAACTGTGGGTGCGCAGACAGTGCCTGCTGCAGATCTTAGCAATTCCTCTCCTTCAGACATAGCATGCAACTGTGAGGCCTGTAATGAGCGCAGGTAAGAACTGAATTCAAGCTCAGCAGCGTGGTGGCTGTGGTCAGACTGTGGGCACTATTGTGGCTTGTTTGTAGGTGTGTGCTTAAACTCCTTTATACGGGTTGTCTGACAGTAACAGTAATTTATGAATGGCAGCATTTATCCAGTTTCTTACCTTATTGTAGGCATTTTCAGATGTATTTTGTTGGGTTTTTTCCCAGAATAATAGGAATCAATACACCTATGTGATGTGTACAAATAGAGGGTAATTATTTTTGTCTTTATTTGCAGAGAAAATTCAGCAGAGCCTGAACGTGAACCTCAGCAGCTTCAAAATTACTGGTCAGAAGTCCGATACATGGTTCGGTGTATATATCGCCAAGCTGGGACCCCTTTGGCAGATGACCAAGACCAGTCGTTGGTACCAGATAAAGAAGGAATGAAGGAGCTGGTGGATAGGTATATATCACTTTGAAGAATATTAATTCTGTTTTGTGCAGGATTTTTCAATGCTACTTTGAATGCACAGGAAGCTGTTAAATCTGTATGCTGTTTGCAATAGGAATATAAATGTCTAATTGTGGAAGGGTCCCAAAATCTTATCCTTCAAAAGACCTTCAGATGATGATTATTTATAAGACGCTGTTAACTTTGAATTGTCCCATGTGAAAATCTTACCTTGTTGAACTAACCTGAGTTATAAAAGTGCTTGCACTTTACTGTAGTTTTAACAGCTGGAAGAGACTTCATAAAAATGGAAAAAAATAATATTCATTGATCATTAGATGAGGTGGATTCTAAGAATTTTTTCCCATTTTAGAAGTCAAAAGTTGTAGCTTTTCTGGGTGTGAAGTTGAAGATGGGCTTAATGAGATCCTCAGTGGTGGCTTTTTGTTTTTGAGAAAAGTGGCAGTCGCTAAAGTGCTCCAGGAGGATTATCTCTGTTTCTAACTCAGTGTGTGGTCAAGAAATAGTTGTTCTACTTGGGTCTGTATGTGCTTAATATACTGAGCTCTGACCAACTGTAGTTCATATGTGGAATTTTTAGTTGAAGCTGAATTCTGGTGAAGTAAAGAAACTTTGGAAAGGTTATAGTAGTCATCTAGCAATGCTCTTTATATGATTGTACACCTGAACCAGCATTAATAGATAATGAAATAATCTTCTTGCACTTTGGTTATATAAAACCTGAGTGTTTGGTTTTGGATATGAGTTCTGAACAAGCAGGGTAATATAGCATGTCTCTGTATTAGTCACTCTTTGTTTATTTAAGTGATCCAAACACACAGCATAGGCTTTGAAATCGAAGGTGTTTAAATGTTGCTTGGTGTGTAGGTAATTAAAATTGAATCACAGCTAAAATGGTGGTTGATTTGATGCATTTTCTCTTTAATGGAAACATTTTGGAAATTGGAACATATACTATGTACCTTTGTTATGTACTCAGGAACTTTGATTGCTCTAGAACTGTTTTTCACTTTGGAGAGAGATTATTCAAAATATAAAGGCAGAAACAGGATCTCAGAGAAGGAATCCCTAAATGTCAGTAGAATTATTTTTCACTCAAGTTCCTTATGGTCTCTGAAGTATGAAATGAAACTGGGATACAGTTTGTGCAGGCACCAGTGTGTCCAGTCTGCGGTGCTAATGTCACACAGAACTTTTTAACAAAGCTAGTCAATGTAGGTGTTGGAAGTTTAAAAAAAAAAAACAAACACAAAACCATTTAGGTAGCACACCAAAGACCATGCTGTGACCAAGTAACTCTGTGTTTAAAAGGCAGAAATTCCTAATTTCATGCTCGACTCTGTTAGATACAGCTGGCAAGAAACAGAGTGTCTGGTCTTCTTAGTTGGAATACATAGTGGTGCCAAGTAATGTCCCTACTGTATATTGGAGTACTTGATGGCAGTATGATAGGACTGTTCTGTGAGTGGTGAGGGAAGAGCATGGACTAGTAGCTGCAAACTTTTATTCATCTAACTCTTAAGAAAGGGATTAGGTAAGTGCTTCTTCTCCACCTCCCTGTGCTGTAAAAACACTGAGGTGAGTGCTTAAACTCCATGCACAGGACTTTAGAGTGAAATTGAATTATTTAAAGTGCTTCAAAGCAGGCATCATGTTTAATTCTCTTCGGTAGAGACAAATGTGTCACGTATAAGAACAGGGAGAAGTTGTGAAGAAGCTTGTCTGAAGAGTCTGGGTGCCTGTAGGGTTGTATGCAAATTGAGTTCAGATTTTTGAGCTCACAAGTTGAAGTGAAACAGTAAGGTCCTAAACCGATCTGTTCCTCAGATGTGTAGGCATCCTAGTCCTAGAGCTACACTAGAGCTCAGTTTCCACAGTGTAGAAGTAGGGGACTGGAGTGTGTTCTCTGGGATTTAAGGTAGTTCTCTAAACCCTAGCCATTGAGGTTATGTTTGATGATGATAATGGTCGCTGGTAAAAGTTTCTAGGAAAATGAAAACTGTTGATTATATTCTCTCTTTTGTGTGGTTTTTTTTGTTTGTTTGTTTCTTTTTTGTCACAAATATTCTAAAAATACAGGCTTTGTGAAAGAGATCCATACCAGCTTTACCAACGGTTGGAACAGCAAGCTAGAGAATATGTGCTTGAAATGAAGGTTCGTCTGCTCAGACACTTGTCACTGGGATCTAAAGTTGCATCAACATTAGTGACAGAAGGGCCACCCCAGGCACAACAGTTCATCTCACTCCTACTTGAAGAATACAGTGCACTCTGTCAGGCAGCGTGTACAATCAGCGCCTTCCTAGTTACTCTGGTAAGACTGAAGAAACAGCCTGTGTGCTTCCGGGGTAATACTGCCAGAGTTGTTCTGGGCTCTTTCAGGAGTCTTCTGTGGTTATAAAATGTCAGGTTCCTTTTGTGTGCATCCTTGGAGACAGGGAGATTCTGAAAATGCAAATTTAGGTATTCGGAAGTGCAGAGTAGGCACCTCTTGCAGTGACTTAATGAAATCGGTTTTTGTAAAGAAAGAGGTGGGATGCTGTGTGTAGCACTTATTCTGAACCAAGTAATTAAGCAGATTTACAAAATATTAGTTAATGCCTCTGAAAATGTGGGAAACACTTCTCTGTTAATCCTAAATGGTCTGTTGACAGCCATGTTTAAACAACACAAACTTTTATGAGTAACACTAACTTAAATTGTCTCGGTGTTCAGTTTTTCTTTTCACTTATAATCAAGGATGGCTACTTGAAAAGATTTTCTCTTGCCTTGTAACTAATCTGCTATTATTTCCAAAGTTCTTTCTTAAATGCTTGTTTTATCAACTGACAGTGATATTAGACTTGGGATTATATTGTCAGCTATAAAATAACCAATAGCCTTAAAAATTTCTTCTTGTGTAGTTGTCCATCATGAGTGAGTAGTATTACAGTAAACAAATTCCATAATTCTATTTGTTTAAGGCCTGAGAAGGTTATTAATCCTGTTTTGTTAATAATCCTCTCTTGCACATCCTTTGTAAATGTTCTTATCCTGTACCATCCTTTTCTTGTACAAACTCGGTGCAAATAGGAAAAAAAAGGTGGATAAACTGGTGAATTTGGCTTTTATTGCCAATTAGCTGAAAGTGACTGTCTAACTTTATAAAGAGAGATAAAAATAGATTGTGGTGGCCACAGGTGAGGATATAAAATGGAGGGGAAGCAGACTGTCATTGCTGAGGTTGGGCTGTTACCCAAAATTGAGTTGTCAAAGCAGGAAGATATTTCTATTTAGAAACTTGAGCGTATCTGATGCTCTTTTTCTGCTCTCAATGCTGTGTATTTGCTATTGTCTGTATTATCTTCCCCGGCTTTATCACTAAGATACAGATTTGAGGTCACTGCCATCTCCTGTTTATTGTCTGCTTTTAGTAGTCATTAAGTTTCTAATAAGGTGCTTGAGAGAAGATTGCTCCTCAGGTTCATTTGCATTCCAACTTGTTCAACTGAAAAGTGAATGGTTTACAGTACAGATGTTAGCTTTCTCAAAGTGGATCTGCCAATAACTATCCCATTAGTGCCAGCTAATCAGAAAATAACCATTTCATACTTTTTCCCTGGCAGTTATTGTGAACTAGTAGTCATGAAAACTTGGTAGGTGTGAGAGATTGAGATAACAGCCATGAAAAGAAAGATGATGCTTGAACTATCTAATCTGCACCTTTTCTGATAAAATTCGAAGTAAAATAAAATTCCTATTTTAAAAGCAAAGCATAGGAAAACACAAAATATGCCAGATTTTTCTTATCCTTTTCATTCTGCAGCCCAGTAAGTACTAAAAACTTCTTTCTACTAAGCTGTGACAGTCAGAAACTGAACTGTGAGAATGTAGGATACTGTCTTGTCATATATTTATTAGATTTGTTAAATAACCTCTTTATTAAATGGAGTGGTATGTCCCAGCTTTCAGTACAGGTAGTAGGGTCACAAGCTGTTTCAGTGTGCGTGGATGTTTCCTCTCAAGATACCAGTGCACTATGGAAGAAGGAATCTTTTGGGCTGAAATACATAAAAGGCAGCCAAGATCTCTAAACTTAGTGCAGCCTTCCTTTTAAAGATAAAAGCTTTGCACGTAGTGTACTGTACAAAGGCATATAATGCCTTGAACCTCCACCTGTGAGGAACTAACTTCTCAATGAAATTATGAACAGTTGTCCTTCCTTTCAAAGGAATCCATCTGAGTTCAAGAGCAGGAACTAAAGCCTTGTGCCCCACCAGGGAATGACAGAATATACTGACAGCAAGTACTGTGGTCAGTACTGAAGAGCCCTCAAGTACAGGGTATAGCAGACTAAAGAGGAAAACTTCCTGGTATTTCTTTGTGTAAACTGATAGACAAGATTTTTTAGATAAATGTTGATGGTTTTGTTCACAGCATAATATGGAAATTCCCTAAGAAATCAACCTGTTGCAGTGACTCTTGGGAAATTATTAGCAATTTATAGACATTTTGAATATTTTGAAGACATAATAGTAAAGAGGTACAGGTGTCTTATGCTACTCAAAAACAACACTATCCATCCTTCTTAAATAATAATAATAAAACTTAAAGATTAATTCTCTTTTTGAATACCAGTAGTCTCGTCTTTAGGTCTGATATAAAAACATTTGGGTTTGGTTTATTTTTTTTAACCCACTATGCTTAACAAAACTTAAAAGTTCCAGAGTATTCTGGTGTTTCTGGGTACTAGAGGTTATATTTCACAGGGCTCACTTGCTTATCTGAGAACCAGAACAGTTGAATTTAATTCTGCTGTGTGGGTGAGTCCTGGTATAGAAAATCTGTGTACTGCTGGTTATATGTGGGAAAACTTGCTGACTTGAAAAATATATTATACCTGTCTTGGATTCTTGTGTTTTTATGATAAGAGTTTTAAGTTTTAGGCCTTGAAGTTACATACAATTATGTGTTAAATAACCTCCAATACAAAAACATTATTCTTACTAGGGAAGTAAGCTGTTGATCTCTTGTCTGTTTAGAAAACTTAGTTTTTTAAGCTGCACTTGGGAGAACTGTTTACTTGTTTTTATGTCAGTTTTGAATAAAGATTATAGGTTGTCATTGTATATGTGTCTTACTAGATAAGTTCAAAGAACTGAAAAATAATCAGAGATAGACAATTTTTTGACAAGAAAACCTGAGAATTACGGGTTCAGATCATAAAATACATCTTTCAGTGCAGAAATGAATGGAAGCTTTGAACAATATAGCCTGATTTTTGTGGGTTTTTTTTCTTCCTGATTCATTACAATTTAGAAAAACAAAGAATTAAGCTATGTTATTTAAGTAATTAAAAATGGCTTAAATTCTGAGTTTCTGGATATTAAAACTGCATTATTAACTGAGCTGGTTAATCCTGCCAGTAGGTTGGAAAGAAGACTTTTTAAAAAGATTCTTGCCTTGGACAGAATTCTTTATTTTTTTCCTAACCGAGCTTATTTCTGGTTGTTTTATCGTTATAGGAAAATGAACATTTGAAGAAATTTCAGGTGACATGGGAATTGCACAACAAGCATCTGTTTGAAAATCTGGTATTTTCTGAGCCACTCTTGCAGAATAGCTTGCCAACGTTGGTGTCACAGCTAAGGTAGAGTTTAACTTTTGTTTTGTAATTTAAAGGAGAAATGAAAACACATGTTTGCAACCACAACTTTTAAAAAAAAATTCTGCTGCTACAATTGAATAGGTAAAAAAATCCTTGTGGATCTGTCTTGAAAATAGTGTTGTTGATTGAGCAGGCTGCTGTCATAACTTGCTTGACAGAAGAATTACAACCCTAATCTGCTTATTTGTAGGTTACCCTGTAAAATGACAGCATCCCATGAAAATGCTGATGGTATGACTGAATAATACTGTTTTCACTTATCATCAGGCATTGCTGCTGTCTGTACAGCTCTACAGGAAAACTAAAACCTCATTGCCTTCTGCTTCCCATAGTGCACAAATAATTTAGTTTTAAGCAGTTTTAAGCAGTCTTTTCATTGGAGAAAGCAATATGTTTGTAGATCTCAGGACTTCACCACTCCTGAGGCTTTAAATTGTATATTTTCCTGGTAGGATTTCTCTGCTTGTAATTTGTGTACTGGCAAAGTGTTTGGGTTTCCTGAGAAAGAGGTATTAATTAATAGAAATTTTATTCTTTATCCTAAGTCTGAACATTTTTGCAGTACAGTCATGGATAGTTCATGCTGATCTCTCAGTCTTGTTTCTGATGAAGATGCATTTATGCTCTATGTACATGTGTTTAAAGGTATTGTCTTGGGTAATTTTCCGTGGTATAAGAGCAGTTTGATTAAGTCTGTCACGAGAGATGTTGCTCACAGTGAATAAGGAAAATTTCTGATGAGTTCTTCTTTTGCTGATAGGTAATAGAAAGGAAAACAAGAAAAGGCAAGAAAGCTTAATTGTTGCTGAGCTCAGCCAGATGTCTAAGGTCCCTCATAAGTTATTCGGTTCATTTACATGAGACTGGATTGGCACTAAAAGCTTTCCCTCTCCAGACAGCTAATTGTGTTGCTGTGTTCAACATCATGTTGTTCAGTTGCACTTTTTTTCAGTGATCTGTATCTTCTTTTGTGGCCATCCTACAGTCATGGCCATGCTTTCTGACAAGGCTTCTCTCCATCTCTTTACTCCAGCAATCCTGGCTATATCAAGACTCTTTATATTGCCTTCATCTGAAGAGCTGAGAATGGTCTCAGTGAAGTTTATGGTCTTAACAAAAGCATTGGATTTGTTTTCATTTACCTGTTGTGCTACTGCAAATAAACTCTGAGCAACAGAGGTTGTTTCTCTGTTGTCACTGTAGTGACAGCTCCATTCAGAGCTTACATATGATGAAGTCAGAATCTCTTCCTGTAGGAATTTCTTTTCCAGTGCATTTGTGCATTATGTGAAACACCCTTAAACTTACAGTTTTGCCTAGATTGGTTCACATGAGCATTTTTGAAAGGAGAGGTTCAGCACAAACTTCCTGTTCCATGGTTTCTAGGTTTATATAGTGTATGTCTTGTTTTTCTTTGATTGTGTCTTTTTTCATAGACTCCCAGGATTTTACTTCTGAGTTCTCTGGATCTTGAAGTGAGAGAATTGGGTATCCTTCCCTGAGAAATCTTTCTGGAGGGTAATCTGCCTTCCATTGGAAATTGGTGGAGAAATGTTCCATCACAGAGGCCTCACATGGAGAAGCAGGGATCAGGCTAGTCCTCTAATCATTTGGTCAACAGAGAATCATCTGTGTGCAGTAGAGAAGGTGTTGCCAGTTTCTTTACAAAAGAACATTGGCCTCATTGCTTTCTCTTCCCGAAGAACAGAAATGTGAAATGGCATTTTGGCATCTCAGCTTCACTTAGATTTTGGGTGTTAGCCATTTCTTTCATCCCTTACACAAAAAATTCAGTGATTTAAGTATCTCTAGCTTTATCAAAATATGTAGTTGGTGTGCTATGGTTAGTTCCAAGGGTGTTTATCAGATGTCAGACTAGAAAAGATGTTCACATAGGGAGGTTCAGACAACAGTCTTGTGGGGATGGAGGTTATAAACTGATATGAGATCAGCTGTGCCAGTGTTTTACATCTGAAACTGGTCATCTGCTCAGAGTAAACTACCAGGGTCTTAATGTGTTAGATCTTGTTTGGCTACCCAGTCAACATCCGTGGCTGGTTTAGGAGGCACACTCAGCTGCACAGTGTGCAGACCAGCTGTAAGAGCTGTCCATAGCTTAACAAGAGTTGATTAATCAGCAGGGCTTCTAGGTCAGACACAGCATTTCATAAGGCTGTATTTTCATAATCAGTATTTAAGGAAATCCAGTCCTTTCAAAGATAAGTTTCTAGTACTTTTGATGGTGGTGTCAATACGAAGAGTTTCTTAGAGGTTAAATATCTTGCTTGGTCAAGATGCTTTTGATTCCATGCAACCGCTGACGTGCCTCTTACATCCAACAGACTGTTTTATTGGGGTTTGGTAATGAAGCAACTGAGACCTGGAGCTTCTCTGCCTGCTTTGCTTTCCCAGTGTGGGATGGGACAGTATTCAGGATGTTTGCACAGCTTCAGTTAAATGCTGTTGTCCAGAAAATCATGTGTTCCTAATCAAAATATGTAGGTGTACAGTAAGACCTGTGTCAACAGGTACCACTTGTAAGATTCAGTTACTTTAAACTGAGCAACTCCTGTTAAGTTTTATGTATGTGTTATTCTTTTTATCACTTTTTTTTACTGCAGTCCAGAAATACATTCCACCTCTGTGTACAGAATGGAAATATTACCTAGATGGTTGCTTTATACTTGCCTTGGGAGGGGAGACTGTATTTACTAATAGCCTGTTAACCTTTACTCAGAATCACAATAAAAAATGACAGTGTAAATGCTGTTCTTTTGCATTCTAACTTAATACGTTCTTTTGCTTCTAACTTAAGAGCATATTTAAAAAAATAATTTGTGCACAAGTGTTTGAAAGAATAGTGCTACACAGCAACAGTTACAAGAACAAATTCTTGATTTCTGTGCAGTAGGGGTCCTATTTTCACATAATTGCATGATATCAGAAAGACTTCAGAAAAGCAGTAAATTGTGATCTAGTAACGTGAATTGACAGTGTTTGCACTGACAGTAAGGGAGAGTCACTGTATACCTTGAAACTTCTTTCTACTCTTCCAGTTGTAGACTTCCCAAGTTTTATTGTGCAGAATTGCTTATGCACCTTTCTTAAGTGGTTGCATTGCAGGTTCTGGAAAGAACAACAAAATGAAACAAATTTGAATTTATTGGTGAAGTCACACTAACAGCTGTAACTTGGTGCTTACTGAGTTGTCTGTATGATTAGCTCTTCATTATACTTAATGGTCAAGTTAAAATTAAGGGATTAGTTCTTTACCAGGTGACAAAGAAGACTGTGTGGTTCTTAGGTTGGGTTAACATCCTGCTGCAGTGAAAATCTGTAACAAACTTCCCTCAAATGCTGGAACTGGGCTTAAATATCACATTTTGAGATGCTTCAATTTTGGTTTTTTGGTACTGACATTGACTTGCCATGCAACCTCTGTGCCTAATTAACTACTGCCCACTTTCTCCTTAATTACTTTGAGTAGTAGAAATGTTATAAAACTTCAGTCTATTTGTGTCATTTGTCTAGTCATTATTCAGTGTGCTTTAAATACATGTAGAATTTTGTCTTTTATTATTTCTAAAGTCAGCATATCGGGAGTTTGCATAGTTACTCAAGAAGCATTTTGATGATGCTGTGCAAAGATGTAGAAAAGGATGTAAGTCTTTCTTCTATTTCTGAGACTCCTCACAGAGACAGTCATCAGTGAATGGCATAATCATGTTTTTAATTCAGTGCTGCTCAAGTGATAGTGAATAACTGCTTATATCTCACTTCCCTCCTTCTGCAGCACATTTCCCACCTGGAACTCCAACTCGTCTAGTAATCTTTTTAGCATTGGTCATGAGAGTTCTGCTTAACAAGCTTCTGGCTTTATTTTTATTATGTAGCTCTTCACTAAGTAGTCAACATGTATATTTAGCCCATAGAATTTCGAAGGATAAATATATCAAGCAACAAAATTTGCATGAATATGGCTCAGTATTTGTCATCTGGTTGCTCACGGAAAAGAGGCTCTAGCAATGTGGCACTTCCCACATTCTTGCTATTGGAATAAGCAGTTCTGGGATATTTTTTGAAAAACTACTAAAAATAGTACTCAGCTTTGGGATACTAGCAGCTCCGTGGGCCTGGGTGTGTCAATAACTGCACTGTAACACCACTTTTTTTGGCTGGCAGAACTTAAAAGCGTGATTCTTCGGTGAAGTGTCTCTTCTGTAACAAGTGCTGTTTGGACTTTTAGGCTTGGAACAACACACGATTCCTGTAGTGAAGATATGTATAGTACCTTGCTACAAAGGTATCATCAGCTGGAACAGGAAATGGGCCAAGTTGCTGAAGCATGGCTTGAATGCCAGAAAAGAATAGATGATTATGTTGATGAGCAGGTAAGAGTCACGCAGTCTCGAGACTGATTATGTAGGGAGCAGCCCATTCAGGGCTGTGCCTTCAGTGAGGAATAATTTCTTTGATATTTTTATCCAGAGCTTTGAAGCAACAGAATCTAACTTTTTTAATTTATGTCATTCATTCCCAATAGAAAAGAACGCTAACATTCCAATACTTAATGCTGATTGTACAATAACTTCCTTAAATTGTTGAAGCAGATTGTATTTTCGTTGTTTGGAGCTGGTTTTTGAACATTTTTTTAATTAGTTTAGCCAGTAAATTAGCCATAGGGAGAAAAAAACCAACTTATCCCACAGAACCCCCTAAGCTTCCAAAATAATAACTGCATTAAATGAAGCCAGAGGAAGATATTGCTTTTAAAGACTGTTGCATGTTGCATAGTGTGATGATGATCGTTGTACTGTTCTCAAAAAAGGAACTCCAATTTGTCTCCATACACAAATATTTGAGACCTCTGAAGTTGTCTTTTTATAAAGTATATAATCTGATAGCTGGTTCTTCTGAATTTGTGCTACATTACAGAAAATAATCATGTTGTGCTGACTCCTACATTTTTTCAGAAAAATAGCTGTTTATTTTGGAAGTGTTTGTTCATATTCTTCAAAGAAAATTTCTCATGCTTTTTGTTTCATGCTTAAAGAACCTGATTTTCCTAAAACACCTCAGGATAAGGCTTTGAATTTAGTTCAGTCTTAAGTGGTGTGGAAGAAAGAATGTCTTGGAAATATCTGAAGATACAGAATTTTATAGAACTTTTCTTCTGTTTTGAAGTTTTATGAGCACTAGGAATATGGACATCCAGTTTGAGATTCAGTAATGTTATGTTACTTCTTATAGGTAACAAGCATATTTTAGTCTTATTGTACATTATAAATGTCCTTCAGAAGCTGTTCCCTGTGCTGAAGATTTAAGTGAACTTATACCATTAATACCAGTACCTTCAAGATGGAGACAAGACATAACTAATTTTATTTTTAGAGATTGTTCTATATTTGGGGACTGCATCTGTGAGCTATCAGTTACAAAGTTTTGTCTTGGCCTGGCAGATTTTGTGCACCTAAAGATTTGATTGCAGCTCAGTAAAATTTGATCATCTCACATTTTTCACTACTAGAAGTGATTTTCCCCATAGTCTCAGGGTGTCATGGCTGTCTGATGCCTCTCTAGTAAGAAAAGAAACCCAGTTCATTTTGCATTATTCACTTATTTTTTTTTTAAAAAGTGGCGTTTCTGTAGAGTCACTTTCATATCAGGCTTCTGACTGGTGTTTCTGCATCATGCCAAAATAAAGTTCTTAACTGATTTTTTCTGTATTTCTTCATATCAAGTGACCATGCAACTGCCACAAGTGCTGTCTTATATAATTTTTTAATTTGCTCAGTGAAACCTGTATCCTGGTGCAAACAGACACCATTCTCCAATAGGGAAAACTATGGCTTATTTCCTAATGACCAAAAATACCTGCAAGTGCAGGTAGGTAGAGGAAATAATTAAAAAACTTAAACCAGCAAATTTTAAAGAAGATATTGGTATTTATATCGGTATTTATATATAGAAAAAAGCATTTTCAGAATCATACCTTAAAGCCTGTGTTGATGATAACTTGTGGTTTTACTCTCTTGATCAAAAATACATCATGCAATATGACCATCATACCTGAATTTGCAGTGATATTTTTGTCAACAGGGTAGAAATCAGAAAGCCCTGCTGGTATAGAAACTGTGGATCTTAATAATGAATGTGCATTCACTGTTTGCTTGCCTCTTGACTTAACAAACTTGTGAGGTTTTATTGCTAGTATTTGAAAGGTTAGAGGGGAAAGAAAATATAAGAATGGTTCTCATTTATCTGTTGTGGAACTACACCCAAAACTGTAGACAAGGCATCAGCAGAGATAAGTAGTGGACTCTCCTGCTGTATGTTATGTTACTTGTTCATGGGAAACAAAGTTAATAGTTTTTGCAAGTGATTAAAATACTAGTTTAACACAGTGTATGACAGCTGTGTCACACACAGACGTGTAACTTAATACACTGCTGTACCACGTGTGTACACTGTAATACAATTTAGAATAAGGATTCTTTCATATCAGTGCCTGTGTTCATCACTTGTTACATCTGCGGAAGATCTTTGGAGTATCTGGCATTTGAATTTATCTTCCACTCCCTAGAAGAGTTCTTGGGCATGATGCATGTGGTTTGTATTGCAGCTGCCCTGCTCTGCTGAAATAAATATTCATTGGGGAAAAGAAAGAGGGGAGAGAAGTGATTTTCTATTATTTATGGAATCAATAACTTAAGATACTTGCATCTGTGGAATATTGGAAAGGCTGCTAAGTCAGAAGTAGGAAATCTTGCATGTCAGCCCCTGTTCCTGTTAACAGCAGAGTGCCAACACTTGTACCATGCTGTTTGCTTTGACAGCTTCTTGGCAGGCTTGAGTAGGCAGCTCCCAGTTAATGCACTGGCTGTTTTAAACGTCGTTCTCTGGCATTAAAAGTCTTCTCTTATAATGTATATTGAATGTAGGTAGCTGTCTTTGGTGAGGATTCAGCTAGGTGGCAGGGCAACTAAACCAGTGAGTTTAAATATAGCTCAGGGATTCTCGGAAGCTGGTATTGCACCCAGGATGAAATTTCTGATGTTGCTGGCCGCAGGCTCTGCAGTACCTCTTTTTTTTAAACGCACATGGACACGATAAACTCACTTTTTGGTGTTAACGTAACCTCGCTGGAGCAAGGGAAATCAAAATCTATAGTAGTAGTTAGAATATGATGCTGATCCTTTCAGAAATTAATTAGGCAAAATTTTACCACTTAATGCTGTTCCAGATCCCCAGCTTAAAATTTCATTTTCCTAAGTTAAATAATGATAATAGCAATAATATACTTAGCTTAGTTGTTAGACTTTAAATTTTTGATCAAGTATGAATTCCTGGAGGCATGCTTTTGAAGAAAAAAAAGATTTCTAATGGTATAACTAATGGCTCACTAACCTATTTTTATGAAGCAATTTACTATATTCTATAAGGTAGTAGATTTATTTTTTTTTAATTAGGTAAATGAAAAAAAGAAGAACTGTAAAAGATAACCTTAGGTAGTTGTTTCCTCCCTGATGAAGTAGTGCTGTTAAAATGTTGTAAGGTACAACAGGAGGAGCTCTGTTCCTGCATTTTACTGTGTTAAAATTCATGAAAGTTTTTGCTTCCTGTCAGAGACAATTTCTTTGCTAAACTGGAAAAATATCATTTGTGTACAAAAAGTTAAGGGCTCTATATGCATTTATGGTGATATGATTCAAGAGACAAGTAATTGTAAATATTTTTCCAGCCTTAGCTAAATCAAGGAACATGAAAAACTTTGAGGAATAAATGGGCCAAATAGTATTAGTCTAGTTGATTCTTTTGACTCTTGGGGTGATTAGTTCCACATGTGGTACATCAGGCTTTGCACTTGAGCCTGCGTTGAGGCCTTGCCATAAGTCCTTTATCTCTAGATTTTAGTGGTTTTTAATGGATCTGAGATGCTGAGTATTTAATGCCAGTCACATTTTATTGAAAATGGTATGCACGTATTTAATGAAAAGAAATATTAACATAAGGAGTAACAGTGGGAAAGTCTGAAAAGTAGTGTTAATGAATATGAACTCTTACGTTTAAGTAAATCTAATCAAATTATTAGCAAATAAAGTACACTTAATATTGACTAAGTAAGTACTTGCAAAATAGTATAGATAAGCTAGGTTTAATGAAACTTAGATCAATTGACAATAATTTAGGTTTTCTATTGTTAAGTCAATGAGTTTTCCTTAAATTCTGTTTTAGATGGCAATGAAAACAAAACAACGCATGCTAAAGGAAGACTGGGAATTTTTTAAGCAGAGGCGTTTTATTGAAGAGCAGGTAGGATTTTTTTTTTTTTGTTATACCATTCTAAGTTATAATAATGCTACACATATATTTGTAAGATGCAAACAATGAGTGTAGTATATTGTACCAGTTCTGTGCAATCTAATTCTGCAACTATGCCAGGCATGAAATTTGATCAGCTAAAATACAGAAAAGTAAGATCCAAGAAGAGTAAGTAAAAGTATGTAATCTCACTTACTACAAGATAAAAAGATGAACCCGTAGTTTTAGGATTAAATACCAGGTCTTTAAAATCTTTGTACAAAAGAAGGGGAATTTTTGCTGCCTTAGAGTGGAATCCAAAACAGCCAATACATTGAGTGTGGAGCTGTCTTGATTTGCATGATAGGGAATAGTGTGTTCAGGAGTTTGACAAATTCCTATGTGTGTGCAGGACTGTGAGCTACAGTAGCAGGGCAGGTGATTCCATCCCTCGGGGCTTTGGGGATGGCTCCTGCATCTGTTGTGTGGGGGAAAAGGCTGAGCAGAACTATATTTCTTTTTTTAAGCTGTAACCAGACAGGGGCCAATAGAAGTTGCTCACTTATTATAAAACTACTGTTTAGGACTCAGTACTCTCTTCTCCAGCCTGGAAGTGCTCAAGTGTGCATCATGCTTTCCATAAGAGTACAGTGGGCTTTGGGTAGAGTCGACTCTGGATGGAGAACCTCTCCATTCCTGTACCAGTATGCAGCAAGAAACACTAGTCCTGAGCCACAGAGAGTATGGCAGTACATTTTAATAAACTTAAGCTTAAATTGGCAATGTCTCAAAGCAGTCATCAGTAAGTACTTTTTCCTGAAAGGAACATAAACCTATGTTAACAGTGTTTTTAGAACATCTGGTATACAGGTCTTCTCAGAGGACTTGAGGAAAGAATCCTCTTTTTTCTTGATCCTAATTGGCCTTAAGTGAGCTCTAAGACCATGGCTGCTTAGGTAAGGATCAGATCTGGGCATCCATAGAGGTGGGAGCTTAGACACATCCTTGTTTAACCTAAGGTTTGTAGATATCTAATGAAATTAGGTGCTTTCGGGATTAGACCTCTACCAGGTGGAGGTTATTTGGATTTTATTTTTTCACTAGTGCAGTCAGGTCCTGTCTTGGGCAGCTACTTTGTTTCTTGACTCTGTCCCATTGTGGCTACAAAATTAGTGCTAATTCTTCTTTGCCAGCTAAGGGTGAGTTTGCTTTCTCCGTTTGTCAGCAGTGTCCTTTTGTGCATACCATGAAACAAGACAAGAACTGCTCAAGTTCAGAATGCGTCAGCAGAAATACCGTGCAAGATGTATGTACAAATGAGTCAAGGAGATGGACTTTGCTATTTCATAGTAGAAACATACTTTATTTAAAGAGTTTCAGTGCCAAATGTTTGTTGTTTGTAACTTTGAACTTTTTCCTTTTTCACTCATGATCAAAATGCCACCTTCATGAAATTATTCTGAATTATTCTGCTTTTAAAGTATTTTGCCCAAAGAACCCCTTTTGATTATGTAACTTGTCATTATGTGCCATTGAATTTTTAATGGAAAGACTTGCACTACTAAAACACTGCCTTTACCATTTACTTCAGCTTAATAACAAGAAAGCACTAGCTGGGGAGAACAACTTCACAGACACAATGAGACACATGCTGTCATCACGTTTGAGCATGCCTGACTGTCCCAACTGTAATTATAGAAGAAGGTGAGCTGATGTTTTTAGTTTGGAATCATAATAAAGCATAACTTTCTCGTTCAAGGAAAAAAGAAATGCATTACTGGAACAAAGAATGTGGTTACTTTAAATCTTTGCTACTTAAACAAGGTCATAGAAACATGTAATCTTAATTCTTGAACAGATGTACTTGTGATGACTGCAGCCTTTCACACATTTTAACGTGTGGCATCATGGATTCTCCTATAACGGATGATATCCACATTAACCAGTTACCACTACAAATTGATTCTGCTCCGGATTATCTGTCTGAGATCCGCCCACCCAGTATGTCTTCAGCAAGTTCAGGATCAGGTTCCAGCTCGCCTATCACAATTCAGCAACATCCCAGACTGATCCTCGCAGATAATGGTTCTGCACCAACTTTGTAAGTTCTTTTTTCTGTTCTCAGTTTTTGTAGTGAATTGGACTTGAGCAGGCAAGTGGCATTGGCAGGCTGTTGTTATGTAATGTTAGTTTTCCTCTGAAAATTATTTAATAACAGCACTGTATTCAGCCAACCACAACTCCGGTGCTATATGTGCGCTAACATATATATATAAAAAAATCCTGTGAAGTTCTTAAAAATTTCTGAAGATATTGACTTAACAATATTGCTAGAAGTGTGTGTAGTGTGTACTTTCCTGGTTTGCAATTACAAGGACATCAGATACATATCTAATTTAGAGGATCATTTTAAAATGTCACATTTTCCTGGACTGAGCAAAGGAACTGGTGTTCTTTTCTTTGAGGGACTGTCATTTCATATGAGTCAGCTTACTTCCAAGAAAACCTTTTTTAGAAGGCTTTTAGGATTGTTGAAGTTGTGTTAACCCGAGTCATTAAAAATTGTCTCCATCAGAACTATCTGCCACCCCCTTTCTTATACTCTGATCACAATGACCATCAGATTTGAGGATTAGTCTAATGTAAACTCCCACCCCTTCGTAATTCTGAAGGGTTAGAGTTGCTTGGTGGGCTGGCTTTTGTATTGGGTATGTGTACAGCTAACCAGGAGTCTCCTCTGTCATGTGATATTCTAAAAGAATACTTTTAAAAAAACCACCCAGCTTTGGGACTGGTGGGAACACTGATGAAATACTTGCTGTAGGTACAGTCAAGGAAATTTGCATTAGTGTTCCATGTTACTATGGTGTGATGAACGAGGAGAGTGCCGATGTGTGAGGTGTTTCTGATGACTGTCACTCACTAAGTTCCATTTCCTCTAAACGTTTATCTACCAGCATCAATGATTTAATCTTCCGTAACAGGACTTTAGTTTCTGATCCCATTCAGGGAACACTTGAAAACAGATTTTGTGGTGGTATGTTTAGCTGTGTATTCTTAAGTGTGTGCTTTGCCATTTCCATAAACTCTCACTAGTTTTGATGCTGAAATGTCAAAAACTGTTCAATTTGTCTCTTCAGAAGCTAGTTCAGTTGAATCCAAGTATTATTTACTGTCAGAAGCCTATTTTTAGGGAAGTACCACTGCTCCCTGGGGAGGTGCTGTCTTGTGTCTCGTACTATCTGCTGTGTTTTATTTCTTCATTGCACGTTTGAAATATGCCTGATGGTGCTGTCATGTAATTAGATCTTGGCACAGTATTTTAAGGAATGCAACAAGATAAAGTGTACAATTTAAGAGCTCTTCTAAGAGCTCTGGATTGTTGTAGGAACACAAACTAGCGAATCTTTGCAACATATCCCTGGAGTGAGTAATTAAACCTGCAGGTTCTTTTACTAGCTATGTGTATGGCAAAAAATTCCATGAAGTATTTTAGAGCAGATTCTGAAAAGCAGATGTGGGGTTGTCTACCAACTAGTTGCTGCTGAGAAATTTAAGAGTTACTGTGATGTGTTCAGTGTTCCCTACTTACTGGTTTGACATTTAATATGTGGAAAAACTTGAATTTTATATTGTATTTTTTTCCACATCACAATTTCTGTAAATGAAATCATTGGCATGAGGCTCTTTTCATCAAATTAAAGGTCATCCGTATCCTGTGATTATTAATTCCATAGATTCTTGCTCAGAAAGCAGTGGCGGGAAAAGGTTTTATTAAAAACCAGCAGAGAATCACATTTTTGATCAAGTCTGTCGTTCAGACACGCGACTGCTACATTCAGTAGGATTTGTGTGGCAGTTTGCTTGATTTTACTTGCTTGACAGTGTAGGTTCAGTTGAACAACTTGAGAGACCATCCTTTGATTCCTAATCAGAACATTTATACAAGGGATACTTTCAACTTCATTTTGGTGTTGTAGCTGCTTTCACTATAACTGAGGTTACTGAGCACTGTGATTTATTGAAGCCTCTTTTCCCCTCAGTGGTAGTGATGATGAAGATGTTGCACCATTATCAGCAAAATTTGCTGATATCTACCCGCTGAATAACTACGATGATGCAGAGGTTGTAGCCAACATGAATGGAATTCACAGTGAGCTGAACGGCGGAGGTGAAAACATGGCATTGAAAGATGAGGTACAGCATTTCCAGCGTCCTGTCTTTTTCTGGCAGTTGGATGTGCTCACTGGGGAAGGGCCTGTCCTTCACTCCCGTGTTAATGACTTGATGTTTTCAGTCTCCTCAGGTGAGCAGTACGAGCAGCAGTTCTTCAGAAGCAGATGATGAAGAAGCAGATGGGGAGAGCAGTGGTGAACCACCAGGGACTCAAAAGGAGGAAATATCTCTAGGAAAAAGGGCTTTAAGGAAAGATGAAACAAAAATGGATAGTCCACCACCTTCTTACCCTAGTCAGCAGGTATAGTCATCTAAAAGCAACCCTTGTAGTAATTTAATTTCTGAAATGTGGCTGCTTGAATGAGAAGACATGTATCATCAATTATTTCCTTAACTTTTAAAATATTAAGTTATCAGTGGGTAAGTATGACATGTAAAATATTTTTCGACTAATGGTTATATTGTCATGGCAAATATCTTCCTGTAGTCAAAACCTGAAAAATATTAAGTCATATTGAAGGTGGCTTCAGTTAAAAGGGTAAAATACTTATTCCTGCCTGTATGAATGAGAGACATAAACTAAGGAGCATTTCTGTTTGGAAGTTTGACCTTTGTCTTTGCTAAATATTAATGTTATGTTTTTTGAAATTAATTGGGGGATGTTACAAGTACTTAGTTAACACTAAGTATTTTTTAATATTATATTTGAGGATTAACCTTCCCCATTGAAAAACCCTGGGTATTTAAATCCATTGCATGACTTATGTCATGGGTCTTGGTGTGTGTGATTTTGTTTGTTTTTAATGGTTTAAGACTATTAAGCTCTTGACTGTAAGGTCACCAGACCACCGAGAGAACCATGCCTAGAATATCTGCTCAGCCAGGAGTGGTGTTCAGTTTAACAGCTGAGCGCCAAGGCAAAGTATCTGATGGATTTGCTTTTGTAGTTGTGTGGCTTTTAATCTGAGTTACCCCACAGCTATGACACAGACTCACTGCTTTGAGGGAGAACATTACTTTTATTTCTTACTGTACAAAAGAATCCACATTGGTGCACCTTTGATAGCTCAGACAACAGTCATCTCCCAGTCGGTGTTCTCCTGTGGTTAGGATGTTTGTAAGACCTTCCACTGAAAGTATTTTCTCATGTGTTAAGAGTAAACTGATTTTCTTTCAGCAAGTATGTAGAGGTTTTTTTCTGTGTATGGTTGACCAGTGCCATACTTACATGGGGTGAGACCTCTGTCAAACTAGTTTGAAACCAGTGAAGAGGTTCTGCATTTGTTGTGGAAAATCAAATGAGATTATGTAAGTCTACTTGCCTTAGGGAAGCAAACTAAAATGCAAAATAAAAAGATGGATTTAGCCTTTCACTTTTTTGTTTTCTTTATGGAAAAGGGATTTTCTCAGAATTTTTCTGGGGAACTCTGTGAGTTTCTTTTTTTAGTCTGGTCTTCTAATCAGAGCTGAGTGAGTACAGTGTTGTATTTAAGTGATTAATTTCACTGGTACATGTCATGTGCATTTGGCATTGTCTCTTGGGATTGCTCATTTATTCAGTAGCTCTGTCTCTCTTTGGATTCCTTTTCAGTATGCAAAGGTTTGTCAGTATTGGGTTTTGAGTCTCATCATTCTGTTTGACTTCTTTTTTCCATTTTTAATTTTTAGTAGATTAGTGTTGGTTTCTCAGTAATACTGTTTCTTTTTGAGAGAGTTGGGTTTTTTTCTTCTTTATACACCAGATTAATTTAATCATTGTATTTGGTTTATAGAATCTTTGGTTCTTAAAATATACCTCATCTTAAAGGCTGTAGTGCTTTTAGGTGGTAATGAAGAATTCCTTGCTTCTAAGAGGAAGACATATTTAAGAAGAATATCACCTGTCAATTCTTTTTTAGAAATATAATTAGCTAACATTACATTTTTGGAAAAATGTGTACTTCCATATTGCTGGGAAAAAGAGCAGTTGGGAAGTGGTCCTGCTGTTGCTTCTGATAAAATTATCTTTCAGTGAAATATCAGGTGACAGCGGCAGCAAAAAGTACTGAGCTGAGAGAGGTAAATGGAGCTACTCTTTCCTGGGCTGCTTTTTTTCTGAAGTCTTGAGTCCTTTTGAGACAACAGAGGCTGATAATACCTTGAGATGGGTAAAAGTTTCTAAGAAGGTGTGGTTGGTGGGATTATGACATTTTTCATGAGAAATGTCAACTTCACACGATCACAGAACGGTTGAGTTTGGAAGGGACTTCGGAGCTAATCTAGACCAGTCTTTCTGCTCAAAGCAAGATCATCTAGAGAAGGTTGATCAGCACTGTGTCCAGTTGTGTTTTGAGTATCATCAAAGATGAAGGCTCCAGAACTGCTATGGGTAAATATGTTCCAGTGTTCAACCATCTCACACATCAGTGGTTTGGGTGGAATTTCCTGTATTTCGCTCTCTGCCCATTTCCTCTTGTCCTTTCATGGGATACCACTGAGAGGAGTCAGGTGCCGTTCTCTCTACTTGTCTCTTCCTCACCCAGTCAGTGAACACACATGGATAAGATCCCCAAGTCTTCTTTGTTGAGGCTGAACAATCCTAGTGATCTCTTTCTCTCCTTGTGTGACAGATGCTTCAAGGCCTAAATCATCTTTGTGGTCCTTCACTGGCCTCACTGCAGTGTGTCCATGTCTCTCTCATACTAGGGAGCCTAGAACTGAGCCTGGCACCAGTCTCACCAGTGCTAACCAGAGTGGAAAGATTGCTTCCCTTGACAGATTCTGGCCATGCTCTGTCTAATGCAGCTTAGGACTACTTCCAACTTTATCAGCAAATCAACCTTTATCACTACTTCCTACATGTACTTTTTTCCATATGCTTGGAAAATTGTGGAAAATATTAATCCAATTCAACTTTTTCTCTGTATACTGGGGTAATTAATTTCCTAGTAATGATCAAACACTGTCAAGGCTTGTATCAGTATTTTGTATGAGTGTTTTGCTTGTTGTCACTGATCATGGACGTTAAATGTCTGTATAGTATGAAGTGCTGTCAATTTTAGGGTATTCTTAAGTAAGATAAAGATCCTTCATTAATGCTTTTACTTTACTGCAAGACTTTTCCATTGGTATTAACCAAATAATTTTGTGCATGCTCTGAAAATATAAATTGATGTATGCATAATGAAATAATGATTACTAAGTTTTTACTCTCTGTTGAGTAGATTGAATTTTTTAATTGGTTCTTTTTTTGGTTATGGTTTTGGGTTTGTTTTTTTTTTACAGGCTGATCAAGGTCCAAATGCTTGTGAATGTCACGTTTGCAAACAAGAAGCCTCAGGACTAACAGCCCCTGCACTTGCAACTGGAAGACTGCCTGCTGGCCACCAGTTTATGAATCCTGAAAAACCTGCACATCCTGCACTTCATCTTTATCCTCACATCCATGGGCATATACCATTGCATACAATTCCTCATCTGCCTCGTCCACTTATTCATCCCACCTTGTATACTGCTTCTCCCTTCACACACAACAAGGTAAGCCTGATGAAGGACAGGGATGCATCCTCATCCCGGGAAAAATGCTGTACATCTGAACAAACCAGCATGACTACCAGTCAACAGTGACAGTTGCTTTACATTGTGGTTTGTTTATAGTATTCCTTTTGTGAGGAATAGTGAGGGGTGGGGAATAAGACAGATTCAGAACTGGTGGAAGATTTGTTACAGAAGGGCTAAGGATAGTTTTTGTCAGGAAGACTGATAATGTCTTTGCTGTGATTAGAAAGTGTGTTGAGTCAAATGAGTCTTGAATGGTGGAAAGAGTGATGGGACTTTAGTCAGTGTAATAGGACTAATTAGATATTAGTTTCATTTATATCAGAGGTCAAAATTTAGTATTCCATTTTGGCAATAATATTCTGAGATTTGTAGTTCAAAATGTTAGTGATATTTTCTTTTCTTTTTCTTTTTTTTTTTTTTTTGAGAAAGCAGAGGCATACGAGCCTTATTTGTAAGTTTTGTTGTGCTGTGAGAGAACTTGCATTTTTGCAGGTTCTGCAAAATTCTTTTGACCTTAAACTTGTAATAAACAAGAGAAAGATATGGAACAAGAACCGGGACCAGGTGGCAGCTTTTGAGAAGTAGGAGTCAAAAACCAGAGTGACTATTAACGGGGTGTTGTTTCACACACTATTTAAATGAGTTGAACTGTGAGTGCTGCTGAAAAGGACAAAGCCTTTGTCATTAGATACATATTCTTATTGTCTCCCTTTGGTCTGATCCAGTGATCCTGTGGTTGCAAGGAGAGTAAATTAGCTCACCAAGATGACTGTTACTGACTCTTACTGTCCTCCTTAACATCCACTTGTTTTCTTTTTTTCCTGTCTTATCAGTGTCCCTTCCTTTGTTGCAATGTGCCAGCAACAACTGCTACTGTTCTTCTGAAACCCCATTAAGTGGTTTTTTGTACTCATGTATATGAATTTTCTTTAATGCAGGTTATTCCAACCCCTCCCACCTTCCCCATTAGTCAGATAATGAAAATTCTTCTGTATAAAGAAATGAGACTGGGTACATAAGTAATTTGTTTGGCCGTGAGTGTTTAGGCTTTCACGTCTGAAATGTCATTGGACTCAACTGGTATTTTTAATATCTTTATCTACTTCTGCATAGCTTTTCATTGCATCAAATCTAGTGCAAAAATAGAATAAACTTGCTTTTCCTTGCCTTTTTTTAAAGCAGGCAGTAGTTGAATATGTTTGAATTGCATAAGGTCTGTAGGAGAAATTACATTTTATAATGTGAATAAACAATTTCAGCCAGAAGAAATGGGGTGAGCCAGAACGACTTGCCTCTATAGGAGAAGAAAGTGTATGATCCCCCCCTTTTTTTTTCCAGTTGCTTCTTAAAATGAAAAGGTTTATTCTTTGCCTGTAATTTTAAGTCAGGAACCTGTTAATACTTGGAGACAAAAAAAACAGAAGAAAATAATCAACTTTTTTATGTTTTAGGTGTTTTATGTCTTTTTCTCTTGCCCTTATTTTCAATGCTGAAGTGTTTGTAATCCCTTTTTCACAATTGTCTAATGTGGTAATGATTGGTGTGTCAGAGAGGATTGGTTTAGGCAACTTGGGCTTTGAAAGGTAGTAATTACTGACAAGTTCTGTATTCATACAAATACTGTTTTTAATTACATATTAACACAAATATTTTTGGAGATTTGGATGTTTATGTTCATCATGTAGCTGTATCTAAAAGCAGTGTTTTTGAGTATAAAACGTATACATTACATACAATCTGTAATATATTATTTGCATTAATAATCAACAAATCAGGGTTTTTTATCATTCTTGGAAATTTTGTTTATTATGCTTTTTATAATGCTTTTCACAGTTAAAACACTGGGATTTGAATATTGCTGTTGGAGTGACTGTGTAAGCAAACAGAATATTAATGAGGAAAATACTCTTTATTTTTGTAGGCATTACCACCAGCTCCAGTTCAGAATCATACAAACAAGCATCAAGTATTCAATGCATCTCTCCAAGATCATATTTATCCAAGCTGTTTTGGGAGCACTCCAGATTGGAATAGCTCTAAATTTATAAGTCTTTGGGGTTCAGAGATGATGAATGACAAGAACTGGAATCCTGCTACATTTTTGCCTGACACAATTCCTGGTGAGGGTTTGTTACTACTTCACACTGACTAGTTAAAAGCCTTGTGGTTTATAGGGGGTTTTTTTCAGGAGTGGTTGGTTTCATCATTGTGGTTTTATAAGATGAGATTCTGGCAGATTTGCTGCCACTTCTACTACAGTGGGGCTGAAAATTGAAAAATAAATTCTTATGTACTGGGGAGAAGATGCTAAAGGCAGAAGAATAGCATGCTGTTTTTCATCTATGGTCATTGTAGAGTTATAGTTGTCTTCAGAAGTTTAGGACTGTAGAGAAATAGGAAGTAAGGAGAAAGTTAAATAACTTCTAGAATTCTGCTACAAAGGCCTGCCTTATTTCTACAGGCTAATAAGAACACTGGTAACATGGTACTACATCCTCCTTCTTATAATGCACAGAGATAACTGCATTGTCATTCAAAAAGACAGAGACATAAATCAAGAAAAAGATTAATTTAAGCCAGGAAGCCTTTGCAAACACTAATGATGAAAGAGAATAAAAGAGGAATTACAGAGAGAAAGACAACTTTCCAGTCGCATCACAGCAAATATTAAAATGCCTTTTTTATTTCATTTGACTCATATGAAAAGGGAAGTTTGGGGTTGTGTTTTGGCTTTTTTTTTTTTCAGGCTGATCTGCTGCTAACTTGTCTCAGGTTACTACAGTGATATTTAAAAAGAAAGGCATTAAAAACATCCAGAAAACTTCCTCCATAGGATAGCTCATCCATTTACAAATGTAGTCATGGGTAGCTGTTCCAGCAGATGGGTGGTGGCACATTTGGGTGGAAGGTCTATCACAAAGGTGTTACTGTAGTTAACTGGAATGTCAAATAAATAAAGATAAGATTTATCATGTTGTACTGATAAAAGGATATGTTGTTTGTAGTTATAATTATTGCATGGCTAACCTGGACTTCAGATACTAAGATTATATACTTAGCATGTGAAATGGTGTCCAGTTTTAATTTTTAAATTCTAAATGGATGAAGATATCTGTAGCATCTTTGCTGCTTGTTAACACATATTTAGTAGTCTTCTTACAATTGTAACTTTAAGGTTTGTGATTTCTGCTCTGTGACTTCACAGCACTTTTTGTTACGTCTCCATTATCTGGGGAGGAGGAACGGGGAAAGGAGAATTCCCTTCACTAATCATACTAAGCCAACACTAACAAAATATGTCTTTGCTTGTCTGCTTCTAAATTAACGAATGCTTAATTCTAAATCCCATAAAGACAATTCTGTAATTCTGTGATTCTGAATTACTATGTGTGTTTCAATTGAAGGGAGTGATATATTAGCACCAGCACTCTCAGAAATAAGACCCGAAGCACTTCCTACTACATCTAGCAATGAAACAACAGCAGTTACTGACAGCAAAGAGAAAAAAAACGCTGCAAAGAAGAAATGTCTGTACAATTTCCAGGATGCCTTTATGGAAGCTAATAAAGTTGTCATGGCAACCTCTTCTGCCACTTCTTCTGTCTCCTGTACAGCAACTACAGTGCAGTCAAGCAGCAACCAATTCAAAGTATCATCCAAGAGACCTTCATCAATAGGTAGGCATGTGTAATTCACATACAGCTTTAGTAACTGGCTTGAGTACCTTTAGTTAATGATGAAGATTTGTGTATGTGTTTCTTTTGGTAATATATCTTGATGATTTTCGTTAATGGCTGTTGTTATTACTCCTGAGTTAGTCTCTGTAATCCTGGATTAAAGAACTTTGTGAAAGACCTTGATGATAGGGTTTGAAACTGGTAATAGAAATGTGTTGAAATACTTCTGATTTTAATTGTGTTTTCTTTTTCCCCCCAAATTCAGGTGAAGTGTTCCACAATATTAATAAAGAGGACCATAGACATTCTGCACCAGTTGCACCACGAAATAGTCCTACCAGTTTAGCATCCCTTCCTTCACTGTCTCCTGCTGCACTGTCTCCAGCCTCTACACCACATCTTCCAAACCTTGCTGCTCCTCCTTTCCCCAAAACTGCTGCAACAGCCCCTGGATTTGTGGATCCTCATTCAGGTCTTTGTCCTACTACAGTTGCACCTCCTACTTCAACCACAGACAGTTCTGCAAGTGCCCCACCAAGTGTCTGCAGGTAAGTTTGGTGTGATTATTCTTGTTGTTTTTTACAGTAGAAGGGAAATGAAAATACAGATACCTCTTCTCCTTTGCCAGTGATTGTAGTGTGAAAGAGAGCTGTCTGGCTGTTCAGCAGGTGAAACTGAGCACAGATACTTAGTATACAACTCGATGTGAGACTTCACAAATAGGATTTCTGTTGCAGAGTCTGGTTACTGAATTTAGAGTCCTAAAAACAAATGTTTGCGCACTTTTAGAAACGTTACCTGGGGATATACAAGTCAAACTCTACTTTTTTTTTACTCTGTCATTGCCAGTAGTGATTGCTGCTGCTGAGACACAAACCTGTTGTATAACATACCAGTTTTCTGTCATTTTGGCACTATGTGGCAAGTGGGAATGAAAAGCTGTGAAAACTTATGGAGTCTGTAATTTAGCTCAAAATAGAAAAAGATCATATGTGGTCTTGAAACCTGCCACATGGTAGCACATTTTCCTGACCACACTCAAGACTTCTTAGGTATCAGTCCCACCATTTATACAGTGGTCATAGCGTGGAAGGATGTGATTTATAAAGGTTGTCAGAGGTCTGGGAGGTTGGGAGGAGTTTGGTGGAGCTGTCTTCTGGTAGTGTTCTGTATTGTGGAAGACTGACAGTGGTGCCAGCTATTTGATAAGTCTGGAGGGTGGAGGCAGAAAAGCAGCTGAGTCATTGCTCTAAGGGCTCTGTGACCTGTAGAGCTGTGATCATGGATGCTGTGAATGTAGCCTCCTGGCTACTATAGGTTTTCAGAGGAAGATGCAAGGTTTAGGTGGAGTTTGGTAACTGCACACCTAAAGTGCTTCTAAAAATGCCCTTATTTCTGTTATCAACTGGTTTCATTGGTGGTGTCACAAAATAAGTAACTGTTGTTTCATAAATGAGAATTTATTGCAATTTTGTAAAGAAATTTTCTGGTGCAGGGAGATAACTGAATATGGGCAGTTGAACACAATAGCCAACTGTTCTCATCATCTCCAGGTGCTAACTTGATATTTTTAGTTTGTAAAAGAATGAACTGGGAGACAACCCAGAAGCAGTGATTGCATTCTGGGGAAGGGGAGTGAGGTTAGAAAGAAGATTTATGTATATTTGGTAGGCAAGACAGATTATGGCCTGTTTTCACCTTTCTAACATAAACAAGGAAATGCTAGTCCTAGACAAGTGAGGGGTTTTTTTAATACTACTTTCTTTTGATGAAAAATCACATCAGTTTTAGAAGAACTGGACTGTAGATATGTTGAGTGCACAGTTATACAGAGCTCTGGAGGAAATCAACTGCCATGTACATGCTTATTGAAGAGACATGCTAGTGTTTCCTCTTCAAAATAAGGTTGCAAACAGGGTAATGGGAACATTTTGGTTTTAGGTGACCTTGGGTTTTTTGTTTAAGTCAAGAGCTTGCAAATCAGTCTAAAACTAGGGAATTTGCAACTGCACAGCTTTCTTCAGACCACAAGTGATGAGATGGGCAGCAGTTTCAAAAGCAGTAATTTAAAATATCTAGAATCACTACTTCTGAAATACTTTACCTGTTGAAAGCCAGGAAGAACAGTTCCAAAACTTATTCTTGCTTCTGCTTGTTCAGTGAGTCACTAGATTAATTTTTTTATAAACCTCTTTCCCAAGTATCAGTTTACCTTCTACTTGGTTTGGAATGTCTCCATTTACAAGCTAGTGGATGAAGGCTTTAGGGTTGGGTACAATATTGGTACCTGATATCCCAGTTTGAGAGTCATTGTTCCTGGTAGATGTACATATAAATGTATATGGTTGGTGGTTTTTTGTTTTGTTTTGTTTTTTCAAATACCTTATCTATTATCATTAGAGTTTTTATAAGCTTTTTTTTAATTTAATATAGTGATCCTGATTGTGAGGGCCATCGCTGTGAGAACAGTAACACGTACGATCATCAACAGTATGATGGAGAGGAGAGCCAAGATGAAGATAGTTGTTCAGAGCATAGCTCCAGTACCTCAACATCCACAAATCAGAAGGAAGGAAAATACTGTGACTGCTGTTACTGTGAGTTCTTCGGCCATGGAGGAGTAAGTTGTTGTATTTTAAATTGCTTTTGTTTGATCTTTTGTCACTTACTCATCATTGATTGCATGTGATTTATCAGACTGCAACTAAGGGGGTGGCATTGGAACTCACTCAAGAGAAAGTTGTAAAAGGAGTTAGAAAGTAATTTTCTTTGAAATGAAGAATTGAAACAAACCTTTCCAGTTGAAAGCATTCAAGGACTATAAAAATGACTAAAAGATTTAGGAAGCAACTGGCTTGGATAATAGATACCATGTTTGACTGAAACTGCAAACAGGGTTGTTGAGCCATTTCAATAACTTTACAAAATTCATGCACTCATCTGTAGTACTGTAATTATAATAAATGTGATGAGTTTGGGTAAAAGTACACTTTATATAGGATATTAGTTTACATCTTTGTGGCAATTTATGAGCCATTACATCTTTGTGACAATTTATGAGCCATTCTCCCATCTGTAAAAATACCAATCCTTGAAGTATTCACTTAAACTTGATTCAAAAAAAAAAAAAGAAAAGGAAAAACACCTATTCTTACCTAGAACGTAGGCCATGGAAGTTTGAATTATATTTTTATCCAAGGAAAACCCAAACTGTGTTTTCACTGTTTTCGGAGTTACGAACTGTTTTCTTTACTGGTGTATTTTGATAGGCACTGACTTGTATTTGTATTTAAAGGATGTTTTGAAGAAATTATGAAGTTCTAATGCATGCAGGTTATACAGAATCTTTTACGTTCTTTATTTTAATACTTTAGACTTTATTTGAAGAATCCATAAGTTAACTTCATACCAGTAACATGTCTAGTGAAGTCTTGTAAACATATATTTCCAGTTGCACAAATGAAATGCTAAAAGCTGTCAAGTTGCCATATGTAGTTTTTTCTTTAAATGTAAATCAGTGTATAATCTGTTTTAATAATCAGCTCAGTAGTAGAATTTGAGTCACTGGCATTTTTCCCATTTGAAATAAAAGCTCAGTTTGTAGGCCATGGATTGCATCAAATGCAATTTCATCTTGGTGCTTGAAGTGAATTAAAAGCCCCTGTGGCTGAAATGGCAGGGAGGGGATACCATTTCTCCTTGCATGTTCCCACCATGTTCATGGTTTATCTGTGTTTGATAGTTACCTTTGTTTTGCTGGTTTAGTGAGTTGAACTGGTGTAGCTGCAAATAGATGGGCACCACGTCCAGTACAGGAGGGGAGAGGGTAAGGTGTCAGGAGGGGAGGAGGAATGAGGGAGTTGAGAGGCAGGAGCAGTGGGTGGGAATACAGATATGAAACATGATGCAAGGATTCCACTTGCAACAGTGTTAAGTTATTGATGTGACTCTGCTGTAGGGGATGCTGGCACAGAGCAAGATCATCAGCCCTTCACAGTTATAGCCCAGGGACCCCTGTAGCCCAAACTCTGAAACAGACTTCATAGAAAATAAAAACCAGCAAATGTCTGCTCCTTTCAAATTCTCAGATATGGTATACCAATCACAGAGGAATACGGAAGTCTTTTTTCTTGCTTTTGAAATTTTCTTTGTCTTCTCCCTCATGTGATCCTCTTCAAGATCAGTCATTCTTTCAGTTGGAAAACGTAGTTCACAAGCCAGCACTAAGTCTGACAGGTCTGTTGCTGGTCAAATTCACTTTTAGGTGCACCTACAAACAATGAGGAGTTTGATAGTCAGGTTTGGACCTCCCACGTTATTTGAAGGTCTCAAAAATTCCAAAATCTCAAAAGTATGAGGTCAGTGAAATTTTTCCATTTGGTCACTACATTTTTGTCTTGTGTCCTTCAGCCTCCGGCTGCACCAACCAGTAGAAATTATGCAGAGATGCGAGAAAAGCTTCGTTTACGTTTAACAAAAAGGAAAGAAGAACAGCCGAAGAAGCCAGATCAGATCTCTGAAAGGGAAAGTGTTGTTGACCATCGAAAGGTGGAAGACTTGCTACAGTTTATAAACAGCTCTGAAACCAAACCAGTAAGCAGTTCTCGTGCAGCCAAGCGAGCCAGACATAAGCAAAGAAAGGTAAGACATGAAAGTACATTTATCCTAGACCCCATGTTTTTGAATCTGTGCAGTCTCTGTAAGTATGCCACTGTACTTTATAATAATGCTGTAAGTGTTTTCTGCGTAGTTTATGGTAGACTGCCTGTTTGTTTCCACACAGCCAGCTTACCTGTTCTGATGCTAGCTAAGGAGTTATGGTAGTAGATGGGGAATATTCCTCACAGTGTCAATTTCCATGTGTTTTGGTGCAAGTCAGCTTTATACTGGAATTTCCCACACTTAAGAAAGTTATTTCTGAGTGTCAGAAATGTTAAGAATTTTATTATTTTGTAGCAATGACATTTAAAAGTGGGGGAAGTTAGAAAGCCAATGTTTCTGTATTGGGATAATGATTATGGTAAAGTATCTCTGTAGGAGGCCAGGGAACATAGGTCAGTGATTTTATGACAGAGGAAGAGTTAAGTTTGATATTTTTAGAATGCTAGCACTGAGCACCTTGCTGTCCTGTCTGACAGAGGTTAACTGCTGTGCCAAATGGTGACACAAAGGGTTATCCCAAGCTGGAGTGAAGTGGCAAGCTGCAGAGAGGGGGCAAAGAAGAAAAAATTACAGATTGCTTTCAAATGAGAATTAACAAAAAAGATTTCTAAACCCCTCCAGTATGTAACAGTGAAATTATTTTTTTTAAAACAGTATTTGCTGAGTTACTAGAGTAAGTTTGGTTTTTTTTAATTGGAACAAGCAGGACATCTGCTTTTCTTACTGCAATTCAGGTATCAGCCTTAGATTTCAGTTCAAAGCGCAATAAGATTGGTCACTGAATGTTTTTTGAAGTCTGGTAAGCATGTTATGTGACCACGCTGTAAATATTTTCTTGTTTGTGGATTTCCTTCTGGCTCTACTTCTGCATTCTTTAAATGATTCCATGGGTTTGGAAGACCTAATGTTCACTAGTTAAATTCTTTAGGTTCGTGTTGTAGCACTATTCATCATTGTGAAGGCTTAGTGGATTATTTATAAATAACATTAATTTTGTAAAACTCGGATGCAAAATTCACTTTGCTCTTGCAATGCACTTTGAGCATAAAAAGTGGAAGATTCTCACAGGGGTTTTTGGATGACTTCCGTAACTGAAAAAGTAATACCATACAGGAACCCGTAAATGCACAAGAAAATAAATGGTCATGATTGTTCTCAGTGTATGACTTTCATTCATTTTGCTAATGATGCAAGTTCAGTGCTGCACAGCGAAGTTTTAGGCATTGGCAATATTGGCTGGAAAAAATCCCTTGTGCCTTTGCTTTGGTTAATGAACTTATGGATGACAATAGAAAACTTTGCTACCCTTAGTATTTTTGACGACTTTCAATGTGACTATTATGTGCTTAGTGTTTTGGTGCATGTTTTTAATGATTGCTCTTCCTAAAGTTCCTGAACAGTGAAACAGAGCAACTCTGCTACCATAGGAAGAGAAAAGGTAAAAGATACAACCTGATGCAAACATGAGTTACCTTACTAATAAACACAGTCGTTGAGAAAGAAGCTGAATGTTTTGTTTTCAGCAGGTTTTTGTGGATATAGAAGGCTTTGATAGGAAGTTAGGCTTAGCAATAGCAAAGAGAAGATCAACAGTTGGTATTAACAATAGTCAGATGAGTCACAGAAACATAGAAAACGGAAATATAGAAAGGATTGTAGTGTGCTTAAAAGGGCAGATTTTGTGTAGTTATTCGCTTGCTCTGCAGACTTGTGGATTAAGTATATTCATGTGTTCACATCTTAGTATTTGTAAAGTTCATAGAGAAAAGTTGTAATAATCCCTAAAACTCTAAATTTCCAAAATATTTGTCACTTTCCATAAACCTGTTTTTAATTTGCAGCTTGAAGAAAAAGCTCGACTTGAAGCTGAAGCCAGAGAGAGGGAGCATCACCAGTTGCTTGAGGAACAGAGGCGGCGTGAGGAAGAGGAAGAAGAGAGGCTGAAACAGGAATTACAGCGGCTTCAAGAACTTCAGCAGCTGCGGGCTGTAAAGAAAAAGAAGAAAGAACGAAGCAGTAAGGACTGCCAGAAGGTGGACATGCTCACTCGAAACTGCCAGGCAGTGAAGGAACCTGTCCCAAACGCCCCCGAAGACATTCAGAATGGTACACTTGAACAATCAGAAAAGATTGAAACCTCCTCCGGTTCACTGTCGAGACACGTGAATCACACAGAACAGAGGCCAGTTCTAGAGACGGGCTGTGAACTATCCAGTGTAAACACTAGAGACTCAAAGCTGCTCTATCAGAAAGAGGGCAGTGTAAAGCAGCATGAGCCCCTCTCTTTTCTGCTTGATATTATGCATCAACATAAAGAAGGAAACAACAAACAGAAACTAAAGCAGATAAACAAATCATGTGTTGAGCAAGTGAAAAAGCCTGTTGAATCCCCCAAAGCAGCTGAGATTCAGACTAAAACCAGAAACCAAATAGAATCCAAAGCAAAAGCAGCAGAGCTCCCAACACTTGCAGAACCTAAAAAGGATGAGAAGAAAATGAACAATAACAACAAAAAACAGTTGAACCATGTAAAGGAAGAGAAAGCACCCATAACAAGTGAATCCCCTTCACCAAGTGAACAGCAGCAAAATAATAAGCTAATACTTGCAGATTCTCCTCAACCAAAAGGCAAGAACAAGAAAAACAAGAAGAAAAAAGGGGACAAAGTCAACAATTCCATTGGTAAGTTGGGTTGTTTTTATTGTTACCATTTAAATCCAGAAGTCTGACATCTTTATCTTCAGGCCTTTCTGCCAATGTAAATTTGAGAAACTGGTGTCAGGAAAACTCAAGTCATCAGAACTGTAACAATTAGGAGATGGATAGTGTTCTAGTAAAGAGGTGTAGGATATTTTCAAAAATAAAATAGCTAGCAGGTTTTGTGGGGGGGTTTTGTCAGTTAAGAAAGCCAGTCTTCTGGAAAGCCTGTCTTGCTTAAAATAAATATATAATTTAATTCAATAGTATGCTGAAATCCATTTTGAATTTCTTCAAAAGTGAGGTGGTTTTTCATACGGCATAGTATAATATAGTATAAAGTTGATCTTATTCTTTAAGCAAGAGAAAAAAGGGGATTCTACAGTCAAAAGAATGGTCATTCATGCATAAATATGCATTTTTTCAGTGGAAATAATTCCTTTCTTATATTCATTACATTAACAGGTAAGTAAATAAAAAAAAACTAATTTACTATTTTTGCCCAAGCGAAAAGTTGCAGTGGATTGTTAATTAGTTGATAATATTGTGTTCTCTGTTTAGCTTGTCCTAGTAAACAGAATTTTTTTATTTATCTGATAGAAAGAATAAAACCATGGGAGATTGAGTTGACTCAAGCAAGTTACACTTGAAAAATTTTATTTCCATCTTATTCTTTGTTTGCCTGAACACATCCAAAAGCTAATATCAGAGCTGAGAAGAACATGCAGTGCTGGTTGGCTTTGTCAGCACACCAGTTAAACTGCCGTTCTCAGGCACCAGGTTATTCCTTATTCCTGCACATGCTTGGTCCCTGCTGGGACTGCCAGTCAAGATGGCAGTTCTGTGGTGTGAACATCGGCCTGCTCAGAGCACCGGCTCATTCCCCTGGGATCACCTGGTAGCTGAGTGGTAACGGTGCAGAAATGAGATGTGTGGCAGTTCTTGCTGCCATTCTGACTGATAAGCACATCAGCATAGCAGACCTTAATCCTTCGGCAGTCTCTGCCAGTGTTTCATAATATTTGTTTGTTAAGCTTTGTTACAAAAATATGAACCTAATTCGTGGTTGTTGGAAGTGCTTGGTGTAGAACCCAGCTTTGCTTTTTTTGTGGTTTCATGGTTGGGTTGGGTCAGCCCACCAGTCTTTCTTTTTAAATCTTATGTTTAATGTTTCCATTCCGTGTCAGTGGAGCAGCAATACAGCATTAAACCACTGCATGGAACCATTTTCTCTGATACCTTTAGTTCTTGTGGTGTGTTTGGGGTTTGGCTTTTTTAATTTACCAAGAAGAATGTACTCCAGTGATTGGAGCAAGATAAAGCTCCAGAACTGGGAGCAGAAAGAGGAGACTGGAGACATTTGAAGGAGAAAACATTGAAGAGGGTGGTGGTGATGGAGGGCATTTACTGTAGGAGAATGCAGGTACCTTCCTGCGTCTTGTCCTCCTCCCTGCCCCCACTGTTGTTTTCTGCTGCTTAAATCAAGTGTACTTACAGTTTCTGAAAGTTAATGCTTAGGTGTGAAAAAACACAGGGACATGTTTCTGAGAGAATTGTGCTGCTCTCTCTGGAGTTGGGACTGGATTTCTACTTTAAGTAGTTCTGACTTTGGAGCTACAAGAAAGATACTGTAATATACATTTTTTCATGTGGTTGTAATTCTTTTAAGACATAGGGTTGATGTACAAAATTGGCAAAGACACAAAAAATGAACTGAGAAAAAAAGTGAGAAGTTGGGTAATTGAGAACATGAAGAGGGGGTAACAGAGCTTGGGGGTTTTAACTGGGTTTTAAAATGAGCTGTTAAAGCAGTGAACATTATTGCTTTTGGTGAGATCTCTGTTTCTTAAGAAAATGTATTCTGGCAGAGTATTTTAACTTCTTGTTATAAAGAGGCTGAAGAAAACTAGGAGTGCTAGGGAAGCCCTGTGTTTATAGGGCCTTCTGCTTCTTCAGAGTAAGTTAAACAGCGAATACATGCACCTTTTAAACCACCAGGAGTGTCTTTAGAAGAGTGATGTCCATTCTCATAATCTCAAGGATTCTGGGGTCCAGGTGTGTATTTGGTGGTTTTGGTTAGTTTCTTTGTCTCAGCCTTTTTGGAATGTTTTGTGAAGCAGCTTCAGAAATGAGTTTGGAGTATATATGTGGTCACAAAAGAAATTTCAAGAGGAAAATGTTCAAATTGATTTCTACAAAAAATTATGCTTTCTGATTTATTTCTTTTTAAAGTACAAAAGAGAACCATACACTGAGATAGTACAATATACCAAGAGACTTTTATGGTGACTTTTTTGCTATAGCTGAGACCTAAATTCAGGTCATGTATTAATGTGTTAAATGTGGGTAGCTTTCAGACACAGCCTGATGATCATGTCCCAGAGGGAGTATGGCAGCTGTAGAAACCCAGAATTCTTAAAGTATTTTTCTTTACAAATATTTCCAAAACTACCTTTTTAGTAATAAGATCAATGAATTTCAGTCATTCAACAGGTATCTAATTCATTGAGCCCTTTGGATAATTTGACTATTGTCATGCATATTCCAGGTTTATGGTATCTTTTTGCAACCCATGAAATCAGTAAATTTACTGTTTAATCTCTTCCTTGTTCCCAGTGTAACTCCTTAAAGACTGGGCAGAGATACTAGTATAGGGGGTTTAAGAAGTGTCTTTTTAATTATAAATATGTATTATTAATTATTAATTCAGCTTAAATATGAATAATCAATAGTCTACAAAGTTCAATCCATTCTCCAAAAACATCTTTAATGCAGCTTCTTCAAGATTCTTCCTCTCTCCTTCCCCCCTCCCCATTGAATCTAACATAGTGTCATCCTTTTTCCTTTGTAGATGATGTGTTTCTACCCAAAGACATTGATCTAGACAGCGTGGAAATGGATGAAACAGAGAGAGAAGTGGAGTATTTTAAAAGGTAAAGTTCTGTAATCTCTACACATAAAACTGTTGTTGCTTCTTTCCATATGTCATGGTTGTAAAACAAACAAAAACAACTCCACCACACCAACCCACAGTTTAATAACTAGCTCCTGGCAGAAAAGCCTGTGTTGCACTGTCGTGTAACATAGCAAATCCTGCTACAGCTGAATACTGTAACAGTCACCAGAGCTGTGATCTGTGGGCACAGCTCATAGCTGAATAGCACAAATACAGAAATGAGTGCCAGAATTATCTGTGTCCCCCCAGGTTCTCATCAAGGCTTTCAGAATATTCTCCACTACCTTTATTTTTTTTCAAAGTAAAATTTGCATGAATATTTCCTTTATTTTCCACATAGGCCAAATAACTGATTAGTGTTTAAGAAAAAAGAAAAGAAAAACCTAACATTATTTTAACTGCTTGAGCAAATAAAACCTTACTGTTTAAATTTCCAGATACTTCAGAAAGGTTTGTTCATTGTTTTCTTCCTTGTTTACAGGAGCTATTAATCAGAATTCTATACACAAAGTAGAGATGATATAACTGTGGGATATTAATTTATGCAAATCATTAAGAAGGGATGCTTATCATAAAATCATAGAATGGCCTGGGTTGAAAGAGACCTTAAAGACCATCTAGTTACAACCCCCTGCCATGGGCAGGGACACCTTTCACTGGATCAGGTTGCTCAGAGCTCCATCCAACCTGGCCTATTACAGTGACAGTAAAAGAATAGCATGAACCTTTCCTTGTGAAAGCTTTTTCTTCTGTGCATTTTGGTGGATTTGGGGATTTATGCATTGTATTGAGAGTTGGACTTGATCCTTGTGAGTCCCTTCCAACTCAGAATATTTTGTGATTCTCTGATATTAGTTACTTTTAAATTCCTCAAATATAAAGAGACAGCTCATGTTTAAATAGTGTAGCACATGTTCTCCTGTAGCACTGAAACCCACTCAATCCACACAATCACTCAGTTTGTGTTCTTTAATGTTGGCTGAGTGTGCTAATTTCCCATTAATACATTTAGTGAGCCTTTTAGCCAAATCTGAAAAGTTACAAATAACTCAGTTTGCTGACTTGAATAATTCAGGACTCAACAGTAATATTTCACAAAGCAACAAAAGCTATTTGTTTAAAGGATGTGTTTTTTAAGCAAGGACTTTCAGCATTAATTTCTCTTCTAAATTTATAGTTTTCATAGCCTTTGTGCCTGGGATGTAGTGTGTGTCTGGGTCTTGCAAAAGAACAGAATACAACTGCTGCGAAATATTACTGCAAAATGCGTGTATCTGATGCGTGTGTCTGTACAGAGCTACAATGTACAAGACGATGAAATTTTCACCAGTGCATGGTCTCTAGTCTCAAAAGTTATTTTTCTGAGTGGTACCAGTTAAAGGATTTTTTTTTTCTAAATGGGAATGTAGGTTTTACAAGTGAAATACACCGTGTATTGGATACTGCTAGTGTTGGTGTAGCATAAGCCTTTGCTATGGAATATTCTTAGCTTCATTCAAGTTTGCAGTATCTGTAGCAAATAGAAAAGTTCTTTTCATCAGTTATTTACTCACAGTAGGACGAATGAAACAGTGTCTTGTATTTGGAGAAGTGCAGGTGAATTTTGGAGATAAACTTGTCAAATGGGATTCCAGATACAGAGTTAGCACTTTAAAGTGGACTGTTTTGTGTTCATTCAGTGATTGGTGTAATCTACTCCTTTACTGTCCTCTGTTAAGAATTGTGTGTAACTGTCCATTTTTTTTGTGTATATCTGCTCAGAAAAGGTTTCTGAAAAGCCCTGATTGATGCTGTTTTAGGGGAGAAAAACATGTACTTAATGCCATGAAGGTACTTTTAATATATAGGTTTCTCTATAATTTGATAATTCTCAGCATAACACTTTGAAGGCTAGTAACGTGGCTTGTTTTAGTAACCTGGCAATGAGCTGCACAGGCCTACTGAATTCATACTTTTTACTGATAGTTTGTTCATTCATCATCTTTTCTTCTTGACTTGTAGTGGCATAATAGATGGATACTTTAATTACACTCTGACATCAGGATTAATATTGCAAAATCCTTCTAACTTTAGCACAGAAAGAACAAAATAAGCCTAGTTTTTAACCTTCCACTGTACCTGTTGAATTGTGGTCCTTCTGTCTGCTCCCCTTTTTTGGCTTTCAGTTATTACAGAAGCAGTAAAGCTTTCAAGAGAGGTTTACACTACTTAAATGCAGTCATGCAGCCTTTAGCCTAAATCAGCTACACCTTGCCTCGATAAAGTTCTTCAGCATGAATTAACAGTCACTGAAAGGCTTGCATGTGGCAGCCTTTTCTGGTGTTCTTCCATAAATTGTGTTCAGTGAAAGAGAATAGATGGATTTTTGTTCTAAAGGTGTTTTTCCAGACCTAGTTATCTACTGTATTATAGGCAGGCCTCCTTTCCCTAGGTCTTTGTCTCACATGTAACTTCTCTGTGTTAAGGAGAGAAGCAACAGTGTCCCATGCCATTGGTGATGCTGCTTTACACACTACCTACCACTCATTCAAGTGGTAGCCTTTCAAAGGTTTTTGGTGAATACAGTGATGCCATCTCTGTTTCTGGTTAACTCACTTCTGTACCACTAAATACACAGCATTTCTTGCTACCTCCTTCGCTTCCTCCTGATAATACAGTGGTGTTTAAAGTAACTGGTTTATGATGTATTTGAGTGATGGACAAGTGATTTTTTTCAGGCATGATTTTTTAAAGAGGTTATGTCTTTCTGAATGAGAGCTACTCTTCAAAAGAGGGATAACACAGGAGTTTTGATTTTGTGTATATTGATTTTAGTTTCTCACTTTCTTCTTTTCAGATTCTGCTTGGATTCTGCCAGACAGACAAGGCAGAGACTTTCCATCAACTGGTCCAATTTTAGCTTGAAAAAAACCACCTTTGCTGCACATTGAAATGACACAAGATGGGGAGGGAACCCTGCAGGAATCAATGAACGACAACTCCACTTATCTGTCCTGCTGTGCTGAGAGCTTATCTGGTCTTGAGCCAGTGCTGCCTTGCCTTGTCCCCAGTGCTGTGTGGATCTGCACTGAACCCTTTGGCCTGATAATTCTTGCGGACTGAAAAATTGCCACTTTCTACCTGAATTTGTTAGCTTGTGTGCTTGTAGTCTGTGAGTGAGACTTACTTGATTGTAGCTGTATGCCGTTGGAGTTGGAACAATAGCTCTTTTCCATCTCCTTCTGAATGCCTTGGCCTCAAAGACTTTAAATTGCTTAGGCTTGGGTGGAGGCCAAAATACTAGGTTGCATCATCTGCAGTGGCTCCTGTCACTTCTGCATCTAGCTATGTTTTGTCATTCTGACTCCTGACAAAGGAATGGACCTAGTCAGTTGTGCTTTCATCTGCTCCAGAATTCTCCTGACATGACTTCATGAAAAAGAGGCTCTTATGGGACAAGTATTCCCTCAATTCTTTCACAATCTACTGTTTAAGAGTGTACAAGTTACGCTATTTGTGTTTTGATTTTTTTTTCCTGACTTGTAGCCAGCTTGTGTAAGAATACTTGCAGAATGAGAAAATTTAAAAAAGAACAGTACTCACACTATCAAATCTGTTATAGAGTGTATAATTGTATTAACACTGAAGCCTAACTGGCTACTTTTTTAACATATTGTTAAGTAATATTAAAATCATGTCTTTCTTTTTGAAAGATGGAATACATTAGTATGGCAGACGACTTGTGTCTTGCTTTTTTCCTGCTTGGGTGGGGAAGGGGAAGAAAGAAACATACAAAAAAAAAGTTTTCTAAACTAAATTTCATTGTGTGTCAGAATTGGTCAGTGAATGCTAATTAACTTTTGCATATTCTTTGTTTGCCAGCTCACATGATAGGAAAACTGCTGTCTCCTAGAATGAGAAAGGCTCCTGCTGAATGCTGGAATTAAGTTTCTGTGAATTACTTTAATATTTCTATTTCAGTGGATAATTGGTGATAAACAAGATAATACAGAAATTTCCAATTTAATGTCAGTGCAGAAGTGAAGTAGGTAGGGTCAGTGCTACTGTCATGTAAATAGTTAACAGTGTAGTGATTTACAGTTGCATAGTATGCCCAGTGAGAAAGAAGATGGGTCATGTAGGAATTTGATCTGTGTAAAGATAGTGCACTTGTAGAAGTTTTTCTGATACTCTTTTCAGAATGAAGACTACAGAATCGTTTTTACTTCTAGATGACCATACCATATTGTAAGGTGGTCATCTTCTTTTTCTTTTTTTCTTTTTTTGTTTCTCTTTTTTTTTTTTTTTAAGAAAAAGGAACTTCCACTCAGCACGTATTTAAAAGTACAATACAGCTTCAAAGCCCATTAATATCCTTTTCCAGAACCATTCCACAGTTTTCTTTCTTCTGCTTGTTAATGCATATTTTTCTGTGATCCACACAACTTCACATCCTTCTTTTTAATTCTGGAGCTCCTATCCCGTTGTGTGCTGCTGGTACAGAATATACTTGCTCAGCTTCTACTCAGCCATTGTAGGTCAACAAACCCTTAGTCTGTTCTTGTAGACATTTTGAGAACAATACTTCCTCTCAAAAGATAGTCCCAGGACATAAAAGGGACAACTTCTATTATTCTTTTTCACCTTGAAGTTGAATAGCTTAGCCTCACTCTTTTAGCAATGCAGTATTGTAGCCTGTGGATTTATTTGTTTGTGCTGGAGGAAGAGCAGCTCAAACCTAAAAGGTAAATATCTATACCACTTAGCACCAGCTGTCCCTGCAAAACTGTGTGCTGTTGAAAATACCTGCACCAGTTAGTGGAGAAGAATGAACTTTGTCCTCTTTATTCCATGGGATTGTGGAGGCTTGCGTCTGTTGCAGCCTGAGTTAGATCTTAGTTTTTTTTAATATATGTGTGTGTATATATATATATATATATTTATGTATGTATGTATATATATAAAAGACTGGAGAGGCTTCTTATGTAGCACAGTGACTGGGGAAAAAAACTGCTGTTAAAACAGTGGAAGCTGGATGTTTGTGAAACCCAACTTTTCAGACCTTTTCAGTTCTGAGCCATAACACAAGATGGCAGTACATGTCATCACTAAGTCAAGGTTCTCAACAAATCAAGAGGTGGGATGGGAAAACTATTTGATGTCACATGGGTGAATATTGGTGCAGATCCCATCATCTCAAGAGTTGGAATGCTTTGAAAGTACCAAGATTTTTAATGGTGCTAGAAAACTCATTTAGCATTTGTTTTCACTAGGAATTGGGTAAGAAAGTCAGCTTTATTCTCTACTAACAAAGCTGTTCAATGAGTGATAATAGGACTGCTTCTCTGTATTTTGAAATCCTGGGTTAAGACAAGAGAAGTAGTGCTTTTGCATCTGAGGAATATATGTGTGTGTTTGTAATGTCCTTCAGAGATATTTGCCTTGTGCTCCGTTATGGAGTGTTAGTACAAGTGATGTGCTTCCACACAGTACACAGAAAGCACCAAGAATGAGTCTCCATGGATCTGCTGTTGTTGCACCTTGATGACAAGTTAAAGGCAAATGATTTTTTTTTTAATTTCATAAGTGAAGATAAGCATTGTTTAGTCTTGGGAGCCAGGAGATTTGAAAGGAGGTTGTAGTGAGGTGGGAGTCAGTCTCTTCTCCCAGGTAACAAGTGACAGGATGAGAGGAAATGGCCTCAGGTTGAGCCAGGGGAGGTTTAGATTCAGTATTAGGAAAAATTTCTTCACTGAAAGGGTTGTCAAGCATTGGAACAGGCTGGCCAAGGAAATGGTGGAATTACCGTCCCTGGAAGCGTTCAGAAAACATGTGAGTGTGGAACTTGTGAAAATACTTTAGTGGTAACACGGCAGTTGGTAGGATTGAGGTTGGACTTGATAATCCTAGAAGTCTTTTCCAACCTAAAGGATTCTGTGAATGTACTGGCTTCAATTCTACCACTTTAGTGGCCTTGGGCAAATGAGTTAGTTACTGTGATTCCACTCATTAAACGGTTTTATTGAGGATTTGCTGAATTATGACCATGTTTCTTAATGCCTAAATTAAATAAGTAGTGATGTGAAGCCTGAGGTACAACCTGTTGGAAGCCTTAATGTTCTACACTGATATTTGTGTGGTTCAGATCCTTTCAGTCCAGAAAAAATACGTTCAAAGCTAGCTCCAAGCAGAGGAGACAGCTATAAATAATACATCATGACTAAGTAGATTAGAGTTCTTCATAGGAGTTGGAAGAGGGAGTAATTCCAACGTCGAGAGTGGCCTACTTTGATAGCTGTAGTGTAGCTTATCCCCCTATTCCTTACTCAACATGTATGAAAGATGGATATCTAAGTTCTGGAGGTGACTGGTGGCACATCTACTTTATGCCTGTCTGCTGATACCAGTGCTGCTGAATCTGAGGGTGTGGCACTGTCAGGAATTTCCTTAATGAAAGAGGGCATAATTGCACAAAATGTGTGTGTTTTGAGCAGTGTTGATTTTGGATGATCTAAGACAACTCTGAAACAGGGCTGTCTTATCTCTACTTGGCATTCACTATTGCTGCTTCTGGAAGTAATGTACTGAGAGTTCAAAAGTCTTCAGCACATTTTTTTTTGGTGTGGCATCATTGGTACTTAAAACTGTGAAGCTGAGGTTCAGCATGCTGGCGACACAGATCTCACCATAGCCTGAGAAGAAGATTGATGTGTTAAAAATTAATTCACATAGTGACTGCTGAGTGTGTGGGCGTTTGGTGTGCTTGCTGCTGTTCAAAAACGCTTTGCAAGTTGCCTTCTGTTTCAGAGAAAGATTAGTTTACCTTTGCTTTAGTATAGATTCTGTTGTATCATAATAGAGAAATTGATGGTTCCTGGAATAAATGTTTACACTTAATAGTCAAAATTTCACACATTTTCCAGTACAAATGAAGGTGTGCAACTTGCAGTTGCAGAAGCTGTTCTAAAAGAAGAAAAAATCTCTGCTTACTCTGTTGTAACATACATCTCAGCAGGATTAGGTGTGTAGTATCTTTGTTGTCTTTGGCTCTTTCTCTCTAAACCTCCAGGAAATCTGAAGACTGAAACCTTTGATAGGGGAATTCTGTGAACTAAAGTCACCGAAGTGTTGATTTGTGATGTCTTTTCCTCTTCCTGTCCATCAGAACGGACTTTCAAAAAAATTCCAGTTTTTTTAAGTGCCTTCCTAATGGCCAACAACTTGTCTATCTGCTGTTACCCTATTCATTATTAACTGAAAATGTTAAATAATCATAAAAATGCTGTATTTTATACTGCTGCTACAAACAGGTGATGTAAGTGAACTGATGCTGAAAGGAAGATGTTTTTCTCTTCTGTTTTCCCACTGAATGAAGAAGTAACAATTCAACCCTTTGGGCCTCGTTTCTGTTCTTCACAGGTCTGGGTATTCAGTTTCAGCTTTGCTGATGCTTTTAGCTGTGCAGTTGGGCCTCTCCCAGCTCGGTGCTTAAGAGATATGAAAGAAACCTATTGATGCATTCTGGATCTACTGTTGAAAAACATGCCAGGTAAGGCTGTGTTTTTCTCTGACTACTTTTGGGTTTTTACTGGTTTGCTTATAGACATGATAGGTACAAATGAGATTTTAAAGTGGATGGTGTCCAATTCCTATCTCCATGAAAGACCAAAAGGGAAGAATGTATGTATTTGATTGTGCCTTCTCTGATAAGTTTTTATCTAAGATTTTTTAAAACTTTCTACTAGTTTGAATGTCTCATTTTAGAATGGCTTGAAGTGTGTTTTTACACTTCAGTCCCAGGTCCATAACCTCTAACATTCTCTTTCACCAGAAATACATAGTTTTATTGCGTCATTTGTGGCTCCTCAGGCAGAGTTGCAAGGAGAGTAGAGGATGTGTAGTCTGGATATGTGTTTAACCTAAATTTTCCTTCCAGGATGTCTGTATTTCAGAAGTACAGTAGTCCACAGATCTGCTATAGGTGCAAAGTGTCAAGAGGAATCTACTGGACAGTTCTTTTCTAGAAATTGCCCAAAGAAGAACCTATGCCAGTAACGAGCATTCAGGAATTCCGTGTCAACTCTTAACCTGCATTTTCTTCACCATGTTTTTGTGGAAGCTGTACAGAAAAGTAAAATGAACGTCTCTTTGACAATGGTGTAATACTCATAAGCTGACAATTTCAGATTCATCAACTGGCAAGGAACATGTGACAAGGTAATGTTTTTGCTGTAAATAATACTTAATGTCCAGCTTGCCATCGATGAAGAGAGAAGGCAGCAGGCGGGCGCCGTGAAGAGAGACACGTAGTGTTAAGTGGAAGAATAAATAAAAATCTGTCTACTCATGCACTCACAAATGATTGTCACTCATATTGCATAAAGTAGTGCGCATTCCACGTGAAGTATGTCATTCAACCAGCCTACACAAGTTTGATTTTTCTGAGGGCAAGATGTCTGGACTTGTTTTCCAATCCTGGTTTCCCTTAAACAGCCTGTTGACACAAATCAAGTTGTTACTACAGTGGTTTGTGCTGGTTTAGGGGGAGGAGGGGAGTTGCATGCAAGAAACATGTTGTGTGAGGTTGTTTTGCTTGTGATTGAAATAAAAGATTTGAATCCAGGGGTTTGGAGTAGAAAAGCTGCAGTGCAGAATTCATCAGATCAATTAAGTGTTGCTTCAACAGACTTCATGCTTCAATCCCCTCATCTGTGTCAGCTCATGGGAGAGTGGTTCTATATCAACTGGAAATATATAGTCAGCGAAGCCCTCTTCTTCCAAAAGGGGAAAAAAACCAGGAATCAAGTCACTTGAAGTCAGATAGTTGACCATACATACCTTGTCTAATACAGTCTGTCTTCAAGACCTTGTATAAGTTTTTGTCCAACTTTTGCTTTACCACTGAGTGAATTCTACAGTATTGCTAAGGGCAGTTAAATTGAGGTTTTTCGATTTTTTTTTTTTATTATTTTTTTTATTTTATTTTTTTTTTTTTTTGGTCTGGTTTGTTTCCTATTAATTTAGGTTAAATTAGATGTAACCAGTTTGCAAGAGAAGTCCTCTTGGGACTATCTTAACAGAATGACAGGGAAAGACAAGTTTTAAGTAACATTACATCAGACTCTTCACTTACGGATGTTGTTTATATCAGGCTGTGAGCTCTTTGCTCTAGTGAGTGAAGTCTCCAGGCAACAATACTGTTGCCTTTATCCTTTCATGCAAGGTCACTTCTGAGATTTCTTAATTGGGTGTACTCTTACTATCTGTAACAGTCTGCAGGTAAAGTCTTTGTCTTCTAGTCAGCAAGTAAAAAAACTTTGCCATTTGAAGAGAGTAATGAAAGTGCCGTTTGCTGCCATTTATCCTATGGGGGCTTCTACTTATTCCTCTCTGTGCCATCAGTCTGTCTTGAAAGCTTTGAAAGGTGATGTCTCTTTCCTTCTTAGACTCGGAGTGCATGTTTGAAAAGTCCATTTGAAGAATTAATGAACCTTTTCAGTAATGTAGCTGTGGTGCATGTCACTTGCCCAAGCCATTTTGGTCTAAAGTGAAATTGGTTCATTGATTCATTCTCCCCAGCTGCCTCTGAGCCTTTTTTGTCATTTACATTGGTCATATTTAATATTTCACCAGGTGGGGAAGCTTTCAAAGGCGGTCTTGCAGAAAATCCGGTCCTTTCTGTATCATGAGTTATGCTCCATGAGTCAAGAGGCATGAAATTGTGTATTGACTGTTTGGAGTTTCTTTTATTAAAATAATATAATAGTAAAAAATTCTGAGTCTGCCTGCAGTATTCAGGTGTAGCTCTGGGAGGAGCTGGTTTAATACCCGTGAGGATAAACTGAAGGCATAAGAAGAGAATGGTAAGGTAAAAGGCTTAAGTCTGCTACATGATGCTCCTTATTCCTATTGAGAGCTTTTGTTTAACATGTAGCAAGGTAGTTCATTAACAGCCAGTCAGAGAAAGTTGTAAGTACATCACTCAGCTTCTCTGTACTGTGGTGTGCTGCTTTTTTTAAATGGTATGAAAGCGTAATTGGTGGTTGAGCACTGGTGAAGCAGTTATGTAAATGCATATGTAAAGTCATAAGGGGTTTCAGATGTTTGTTAAATTTGCTGCTGAACTACAGCTGGGGACATAATGCTAGATAGTGAGGTAAGTGGAAACGTAAGAATTAAGCAGGTCAGTGTAGTGATTATGCAGTGTGAGAAAGAATCATCTTGCCACATCAGGACTGATACTCTCTTGCAAGATACTTCTTCATTTAAGGTCATTCAGAGACTACCAATTGTGATCATTATTGTAATGGCTTTTCTGAAATCCATTTTTAGCCCATCTTAACAGTTGGTCAGTCCAGACTGGCCACAGCTGAGTTACTGGAGAGAGTTGGCATGTTCTCATGTAGTCTGAACTTTGTGTCTTGTTTGTGTCAGTGTTAACCAGTATAGCCTGACTGGTTTTCTCTTTCTTCATGCAGATGCCTTTTTGGATGCTAATCTACACTTGTGCAACAGGATTGTCATCTCTACGTGCCTTGGAACATCTTAGGCGTAGGAGTCAGGGGCTTGAATGGATTAGGCACTGGCAGAGACGTAGATTTTGGCAGTGCCTTGAACTAGGACGTGATAATCTGCATGATGCATGCGAGTAGAATAAACATGGAAGAGAAGTCTTAAAATGTTGAAGGCACTTCCATAGAAAGGTATGTTTCTCCTTGGGTTGGAATCCTTTAAATGATGTGGTGTAGGACAGGTAAGGTCTGGCACAACCTGCTGCCAGTTCCCTTTTCTCTTCCAGCAGTGTATGGGCATGATGTGGTCTGATGTTGTGAGCCAAGCATTTATTAAAAACAGCTGGAACCCAAACACAGTTGCAGATCGAAGTCTCCATGCTGGCTGGCTGACTTTGTTTATTGCACAGTTTCTTTAAATAAAAAAATAAACCCAATGCCTCTTATATATTTACACTGGGAGATTATCGTCTATACTTTGGATTTGGTTTTGATGTCAATTGACACTTCATGTTTAGCTGTTGGCAGCTTAAGCAATCTTGAATGTTCTTGCTGTAGTACAGAATCACCCAAACAAAAGTCGCCCAATGAGGAAACAGCACAGCTGGTTGAGAAATTGTGGAAGTGATAGTGTTTTGAAATGACTGGGAGGAAAAAAAAAAACACCACCACAAACCTATTTCTTTTTGGGTATAGCCTGGAAGGCATTCTGTGTATTAGATTGCAGGAGATAATGGAGCATAAGTATGAAAAACAAGCATACTACTTTATTTACATGTGTAAATATGAATGCCCTGTTTTAATGTATAATGATCTAAAATGGTATTGGTCTTAAAGGTAATGTTTTAACTATGTAAGGCTTAAACGTTGCAAGGAGATGACCTACTTCCTCTTTAATATTTTTTTTGTGTGTTGTGGTAACATTTCATAGGTTTAAATGTTACAAGATATGCAATTTCACAGCCATGCCGAGCAATGTTGGGCTCTGCACATCTTCAGGTGTTGTATCTTGTATGATAGCTGAAATTAGGTAGTTGAGGGTATGAAGAAGGAGAAAAAATAGCTATTTTGAATTAGTTTAAAAAAAAAGATCTCTTTTTCTTCATCCTAGGGTCTTCAGCAATTCCTTTTTCCATTTCCACTTGATTTGTAAAGCATGTAAAAAAGATTGTTATAAATTTTAATACAAGGTTTTGTGTCTTTGACTCTTTGGAAATGTGTTACTTTCTTTTAATTACTTTTAATTCTGATTTAATTACTTTCTTAAATGGTTTTTGCCTTAACCAGCTGACAGTATTTCTGGTTTATTGTTCATGCAACTCAGTAGCTCATCACTGCACTGAGAATTGGTCTTTTCTAGGAGAATTATTGATGAGTATCTGAACAGTGGTAAAGATGTTTCCAAGATGACACTGGTGTCCCACATTGGTGTACAACTGGAATAGATGAGGCAAGAAAGACGTGGGACATCTACAGCTTGACTCCATTTTACAGAAGCATCAGCACAGAGATAAAGCAGCTTTGCCCCAGAGCTACAGTGCAAGTCTGAAATGGAGCTGGAAACTGAACCGTGACATCCAGAGACCTAAGTCTGTGGCTGAACTACAAGCCTGTCTTATGTCATGAGGATTTAGACAAGAACTGTCACTGGATAAAGAAGAGGAGAAGCACTGTGAAGCATTACACTCTTGCTTTGTGGTGATTTTTGCACTAAAAGTTCTCTTCCTTGTCTGTTTACCCACAACACCTCCCAGACCATCACATCGATCCTTCTTGCTCCTACAGACCTTGTGGCTGAGGTTCCCAGATAGTACCTGAGGAGCAGTTGGGTTGTATAAGCGGTGATGTCCTGAGGCTTTTTGAGAGCAGAACTTCCAAATTAATACTTTGGGGCTTAATTTGTTCAGTAAAACTGTTTCATGCATTCCTCATGCTGTAGCATTTCTTACCATGTGTGGACAATTGTATCACTGAGAACAGAACTCCTGCTTGTTCTCTAAACAGCATTGGATGAGAGAAAGAGGAGAGATCTGGTCTTTTTTTCTTAGTTCATTCATTGCTGCCACAGTAACAGCATGTCCTGTGCTGGAAGAGGCAGTCACTGGAATGGATAGGAGCTGGTGATACTTCTTTTGGTAAATTCTCATAAATCAGGAAGTGTGTACCTCACAGTTGTGGCCAAACTGCAGTCCAGACCTTTAGTGTTCGGTTTTCTGTGGACTGATCTCACTTCTTGCTCCTGGCTTTAGTAAATCAGTCTTTTGTCTTATCATATCAGGGTATCAGGTTAATCTTGTTGCTGTTTTCCATCACACGACCACATTTCCTGGTGGAAATAGGAATCATGAAGTGACCCTAAAACCAAGTATCACTTTTGTACTTCTAAAAGACGACAGTTGATATTAAATACTTCTTTTATACCCCTGAAGGGTGCTTTGTCTTTAGATCATGGAATAGGCCTATGGGGAGAATTTTCATGTGAAAGATGTCATGCAGAAATTTAGCAGAAACTAATAAGTGAGGTGTTGGGAACATTAAATGGTGTAGGTTGCATTTTGAAATCAGTATTGCGTGGACTGGCTACTGGTGCAGTACCACCATCTGATGTATGAGGGAGTGAATCATCTGGCTTACATGTTTAGTACTTAAGAAACTAAAGGTAGTTCATGTAGTTCAGCTATGGTGTGAAGTGATCTCCAGCAGTGATCGCCAACTGTGTAGAATGGCAATGGTTTCTGCCCACTAGAAATGAATTTCCAGGAAAGCACATGACTTACTTTGTTCACCTTGCTTTTGCTAATAGAAAGAAACTGAGAGCTTTTATCAGCGGTAACAGGTTTTGCATTGAGTGAGGATCCTTGTCTCATAGCAGATGTACTTATTTGCATAGGAGTGAGATAGTTTCCAGTGGGTTCAGCTAATTCAGCTACTATGTGCCATTTCCTGATGAGGAGTGTAGAGGGAGCTGAAATGATCTGCTGTGCAAACACAGAGAACAGGTATATGCAATGAGCTTGGCCAAGTATGTTTAAGCATCTTGAGCTGGTGGGGTAACTTTATTCTGATAGAATGAAAAGTTGCCCTCTTAAAGCTCTTTAATGAGAATTCACTATAAAATTTGACACTTAGTCTTAAAAAAAAAACGTTTTCCAGTGTCATGGTTTTCAGGTGAGAAAATAATCTTTCCTTTAACCAACAGGACAGGATAGTGGATGCTAGATTTCTGTAAGGAGTGTGGGATGCTTTTAGATCACTTAAGAGTTGCCTTTATCTCTGTAGAAGATTATCAGTCATGTCGGTTGCTGTGTTTCAGCCAAAGTGGAGTTTGCCAAAATTGCAAGAGGTGTAACTTTTTTTTAGTGGTGATGAGACCCAAAGTTGAACCTAGGAAATTGAAGTGTCTTTCCAGGGTAATGTTCACCCAGCTGCCTTGGTTTGTCTTTGGTCTGTGTAACCAAGGCAGAAACTTGGTTACATTGGAAACCCGGCTTTTAAAACATAGTAGATCTGAATTTCACTGGTTAGAAACACAAAAATAATATCTGTGGATCTTGTCCTAGCAGACTGTGGAAGTTACGTCCTGTTTTTCCTCTAGGATGAGTTGCTGAAACAGTCCTGCTCCCTTTTATAGTGGCATTCTGCCCATCCCTTGTTAGAGAAGCCACCCAGGGAAGGAAGAGCTCTACCTGTAAGTGAGAGTGGTGTGACAAGTACAGAAGTTTGTGCTTCGTGGCCAATTGAGCTTCCTTTTTATGTTCACTGTCATCTTCCCCTGCTGTTTTCTGTTGCCAACACTAGATGTTTTTTTCATGTTTAGGAATCAGGAATATCTCAAATCTTACCCAAATTTTAAATAATTTCCAGTTCTTTGTCTCCAGTACCCCATGGGTGAGATATCCCTCTGGGCATACCTCAAAGGTCAGATGAGTTTTTTTAAGCAGAACTTGGCAACTGCACTCTCCAGGTGGGAAAAATAAAGTGGACTTTCATGTAACAATAAATGTACATAAGTAATTTGATAGTATTCTTGTCAAAATAAATGGTACAACCAGTGGGGCATCAAGGCGAGTTTCATCTGATTCATTAAGGCAATTAGCCAGAGGTGCTGCTAGCCAGGAACTGATAAGAAAAACAGATTTCGTTCTAAGAGTTTGGCTGAAATTTTAATTGCACTTCTCCCTGTGTTAGTCAAGAAAATTACTTTCAGTTTAGAAATGAATACTGATAACTCTAGAGAGAAGTCCTGATGCAGCATCCTGCCCCCACTGGCGGTGCTTTCAGAAGACACAAGGTGGCAGTCGGGGCAAGTCTGCACCCAGCAGAGGGCTGGCAACCAGTGATCAGGAAACAGGCATTTTGCAGGGGTTTTGGCTTCCCTTTCAAATTTTGAACTTGATTCTGTATGACTCAGTCTAGTTAGACACTTCAAGGAGACAGGCTGAGGCCATGCCTGTTGCAAGATGCCACTACCCTGCCACCCTGCCTGCTGTGCTGATACATCAGCCCAATAACAGACATGAAGTGTGGGCTGTGAATTTCACAGTGATTGTGGTTTCTAGTGAACCCTGAAATCTGGCAAATGTTACAACCTGGGCATTCTTCTAGATGCTCTCTAGCCACGCTCCCTGTGCTGTTTCAAGGGCTGTTGCTCAGCTCTCTGATGTGCTCTCAAAGCTGCTGCACCACCTGGCAATAGATGATCATGGTTCCATTTTATTGGGCTGGAGGGTTAATGACTTTCTCACTTCAATGCCATAAGGCTAGAAAGCCTGCAAGGGAGTTTTAGTTCTGAAGCCTGCATGTGAACATATCTGTATTGCCAGGCTTGAAGAGATTCATAGTCTCTTTACCCACAAGCTGAACCCAGGAAGGCTGCATAGCAGGAATCTAAAACAGAATAATTCAGGTCAGAAGGGACTTAGGAAATTCTCCAGTTCAACCTCCTGCTCTAAGCATGGTCAGCTTTGAGATGAGATCGAGTTACTCCAGTCTTTATTTGGTTTGGCCCTGAAAATCTTCTAGGACAGAGAGTGGAACATCTCTGGGCAATCTGTTTATTGATTTATTGATTGTAATAAATTGGCCTTCTATTTGTTATTATTGTTCATTTACTTTCTAGCATTTAGGCTCATCTTTCATGTCTCTGTTTTTACCGGTAGAGACAGAAAGCTTATGCTCATGGCTTCTAAGCAAGTTCTGGGGAAGGAGTGGGTATAAACCCATGCATTTCAAGAATGCCAAAGTGAAACAGCACTGCCATTGTGAAGCACCTGGTTTACATCAGCCTGGTAGAGATCATGTTCTTGTGGCAGGTTCTTCCACTACATGACAATAATGGTGCCAGCATTGCAACAGTAGTGTTTGTTTGTGATGGAATAGTGTATAAACCTGGCATGCAATGGGATATGTTTGTTAATGCTGTCTCAAGATGGTTTTGTTGATGAGGAGCCTTGTTTCATTTTGGCTGCATCATGGTTGTCTCAGGCCTTTCCCTTTATAACCTACTCAGTCTGTGTAAGTTACATTAAGGAAATAATAAACAAATGCCAGTGGACTTTCCCTATCTGAAATTAGCTATTGACTTTAGACTACCATAAACTAAATCTAAAAAAGCCCCCGCTGCTTTTCCTGGTGGGCTTGCGGAAGCCTCTGAGTGGCTTTTTGTGAGTTAATGTTTGGAGGAGGAGTGGTGGCAGTGGTGTGAATGTTATGTGTTTTGCTGCAGGAGCTGATGATTGCTTGAATGAGTGGACTTCCTGATTCAGAGGTGAAGAATGAATGGTCTCTCCTCATAGTTTCAAATTTATTATAAAAGGTATTTTAGCAGCTCAGTGGTGTCTGCAGCCCCACGCAAGTGCTGCCTAGACAATTGTTTCCACTGCTTGAGAAAAAGTCCATCTGACGCACCAATGGGAAGTTGACACTTTCAGTTCATTAAAGCAAAGCTTCTATGAGTGCATGTACTCAGCTGAGAATGTTTCAGCTTCTAAGAAAGGTCTGAAAAGGCTTGAACTTCAAAAGCTTCAGTTGTCTGAAGGCACAGGCTGTTACAGCTCAGCTCCCTCCTGCTGTAGCACAGGAACTAAGAGTGTAGTTGCTGTTTGATTGTTGCAGCATCCTTGCCTGACTTTGCTTTATTTAAAAATAATAATTAAAACTCTGGCTTTCTGTGTTTGCAAGATAACAGTGAATTTGGAACACGTAAAAGAAGTCACCTGGCTATTGGTTCACTAAAGAGACTTTTAGAGAGAACTGATGATACTCATGTTTTACTTATTTTCCTAATATTTGTCTGGTTTGTTCTCTTTGCAGAGCTAGTATACCTGTCTGTATTTTTCCTTCAAATTGGTTATTACTGTGCTCCACTGGAAGGTGGCTCTAAAGGGTTTTTTTCCACCCTATTTTGCTCTAATGCTTGCTTTGACATTACATCAAAATACCACCACTTGACAATGCAGCAGCATACTGATGACCTCTGGGAAATATTTCGTAATTTGTTGGCAATTGCATCCTACCAGACTTCAAGGAAGCTCAGATACTCCTGGAGAAGTTAGCAAATACAAACAGCAGGATAATGTGGCTTCCACATAGAAGTTGCTATTGCCTTTTCCATCTTAAATGAATTTACAACTGTAGCAATGGACATGGTGTAAGGGCTTGGGAACTTTTTTATTAGAGTAATATAGAATTAAACCTCAACCACCAAATCTCTGATGTCAGCAGTAATAGCAATGATGTTAACAGCTTGTCTGATATGGTTCAGAGGGCAGCACTGTGTTTGGCCCCATCATGTTCTCACCTGAGATATTGGTGTATGAAAACATAACTAGAGATGTCAGCATCTGACAGTGTATATGGATAAGAACTGTTAGTGAAATTAAAATCACCATTTCAGGTATGCATTGTTATGTCTTCTGTCTTCAAATACAGCAGCTTTTTTTAGCTTTGGCACAGCTGTGGTTAAAATGATAGGCTGAGATGACACTTCAACCTTGTTTTTTCTTTAGACAGCAAAAGACTTGATGGTGATCTCTGGGAATTTTAATCAAGACTAATTCAGGTTAGAAGGGACCTTTGCAGGTCATCTAGTCCAGCCTCCTGCTGCCTTTCATGATGCCTAGTTTAAGTGGCCCCTAATCCACTTTTTCTGTACTCTGGGTCATGTTTCACTTGCACAGACTCTGCTGATACCTTCTGGGACATCTGTGGGCAGACTTTCCCAGCCAAGACCTTGATGGTTTTTTGTTCCCATTGTCCTTGCTGCTGAAATACTTCTTGTTGTCTTCTGCACCCCTTCCATGTTTCAACACCTGCCAAATTTTTACTTTCCTGCCCTCATTTGTGCTCAGGCATTGTCTCCATATTCCTCCTAACTAGCCTGTCCCCACTTCCTTTTAGTGTTTGAGCTCAGTCAGGAATTCCCCCTTGGGCAGAGCTGGCCCCCTGCCACGTTTGCTTGACTTCCTGCACATCAGAACAGTCTGTTCTGCTTTGAGTGGCAGTTGGAGAGTTGAGTTGGAGATCAACCAGCCTCCTAGGTCCCCTTGCCTCCGATGGGATCCTGCCTGCCAGTTCCCTGACCAGGTGTAGAACTGCACTTCTGAAGTGCAAGATCTCTATTCCTGCCTACCTCGCCTCTTTCAGGATCTTTATATCACCCTCTTGTGATTGCTGCAGCCAAGACTGTGATCAGCCTTCACAGCTGTAACTGGTTCATCTTTGTTAATGAGCAGCAGATTGAGCCAGGGGGCCTCTCCTAATTGACTTACCTATCACTTTTATCAAAAAGTTGTCTCTTTTAGATTACTTACACTCTTCCTTGTTGCCCTCCCGAGCAGATATTGGCATGGTGAAAACCACCAGAGAGCATCATAGAATCATTAAGATTAGAATAAAGACCTCCGAGATCGAGTCCAGCCTTTGACCAAACACCACCATGTCAACTAAACCATAGCATTAAGTGCCATATCCAACTGCTTCTTGAACACTTCCAGGGATGGTGACTCCGCCACTTTCCTGGCCAACCTATTTCAATGCTTAACCACCCTTTCAGTGAAGAAATTCTTCCTGATGTCCAACCTGAGCCTGCGCTGGCACAGCATGAGGTTCTGTCCACTTGTCCTGTCACTGAGAGAAACAGGGCCTGTAATCAAAAGGCTCCTCCCAGCTGATGACAGCTGATTTCATCAACTTTCTCTTGGTTTTGGTGGCCTGTAGCAGGCTCCTGTCACACTGTAGCGCTCGTTGGTCTCGTCTCTCATCCTGACCCTTAAGGTTTTGATCAGACTGTCACCTATTGCTTTGCAGAGCTCTGCATGCTCAGGCTACTTCTTTGCAGAGAACACAGCCCTAAACTCTCCTTCCTTCTCTCTTCCTGGAGACTTACCATCCATCCATCCATCCATCCATCCATCCCAGTGCTGCAGTCATGTAAATTATCCCACCTAATCTCTACTCCTAAAGATATTACTGCTTTGTGCCTGCACATGGACTTTTCTTCTGCTTTGCAGCATTTTTTTGTGTATGGGCCCTTCAGAGATGCCCAGTGTGATACACCTTGAGGATGGGGAGGGGGAGAGTCTTGGGAAAAGATTTGGGGCACTGGCTTCAAGATGTTCCCTAATTTTCCTTTTCCATGGAACGAGTTCTGGCGTCACAACATTAATCTTTTTGTGAAGCAAAGAAGCTGCTTTGCTTGTGTAGGAAATGTCAGAAATGTCACTCCTGTACTGTTAATCCTGTGAAAAAGCTTTTCATTACCCCTTTGGGGACCAAGTGAGTGATTACACAGTAGGAGATACAAGCACTTCTAATCTGCCTCTTTCATAGGCAACTTCTATGACATGGGGCAGTTTGTGTACCTATAGAATGATGCTGGTCTACCTCTTAGGGATTGGTCACTCTTTGACAGTTTCCAAAACATGCTAAATTCCAGATGATTTACTTTAATACATTCTTTCACCTACTTAATGCACTTGCACAAACACACACATCTGTTCTGTCTTTGTGGTAACTTCTCTTCAGCCTTCTTCAAGCACGTTTTGCTTTTTTTCAGTGTTTTTCTATAGGGAGGACTCTGACTGTCCCACAGTGGATTTGAGATTTAGTGCCCAATGAGGAACAATGAAGAAAAAACATTTTCTTCCTCTATCCAGTGTAAGGGAGCAGAATTAGCTGGCATTGGTCCTTAACTTGCTCCTCCTCTTCTCAGAAGCTGGAAGATTGTGGTTCCCTTCTCCCACATCCTCATCTTACTCAGATGTGTGCAGCCATTGATGATTAGAAGTAATTTTTTTTGTCATATCCAGGGTTCTTCAGGTGAATTCCACCCAGGCTGTAATAGCTCCTAAACTGACTCTCTGAAGAGGAACTATCCTAGAACAATTGCTAGGAGCTCAGTGCACACTTCCCCTGAGCACTTCTCAGTAGCTGTGGAAGTTACAATGTGCTCAATGGCTGAGGTATCTTGGTTACTTCTCTTTGAGGAGGTGTTACTGTATGTAGTTTGAGAGACTCTTTCTTGTAGCCGTGCTGTGTCCCTGGGCTATGCAGCTGCTGTGAACAGATTGCTCAGTTTTATTCTCTTCTTTACTGTACCTGCCAGCAGAGCGTGTCTTGCGAGACTTGGTTGTGGTGAAAAAATTGCAGTAAAGCAGATCAGAGACTGGTGGCAGCTGTAAAAGCTTGGGATGGAGTGTCTTGCTGTGTCATTTTATTGCATGTAGCCTGTCACTAGGCAGATGTGAAGATGGAAACAGCCTGTTATTAGTGGAATCCTTTTCACGAAGGAGTAAAATTTTTCACATGCTTTGACAGTACAAGAACGTTACTGTAACTATGTATGTATGTTTTGACAAAATCATAGTTACGTTTTTTCTTGTCTCTGTTGTTAAAGATTAACAGAGCAGTGCTTTGGGTAAATTCATTTTCTGATCTATGGTGTAATGACTGTTCTGTTCTTGTCTGTTTGTCCCATGTTCTGTATGGGCACTGAGGGTTTACATGCAAACCATTGTTTCCTTTCCTCTTCTTTTGAGTAATGATTTTTCATCTATTTTATTAAACTTCTGGCTTCTTCCCACTTGTAGACTGCTTAAAACGTAATCTGACAAGTCACAGTGTACATTAATGGGGACTATATTGCAGTAACAGGGTATGTGGTCCAAAGTAACTTTAAATACGAGGTCTGTCAAAGCAAGCTCTCTGGCTCCATTCAGTTTGGGGAACATTTACCCTTCCACACTCACTGCTAAGTTAAGCTTTATCCCTCTCCACTGCCAATCCAACTTCACCTCCCAAGCTACCCTGCACTCTCTGAGCCCCCAGTGCGTTGTCTGTACATCCTGTAGCTCGTACCTCCACTCCCACCTGGCACATTGGGCTCTGCAGAGGAGCACAGAGGAAAGGCTTTGCTTCTCAGTGCACTGCTGCTTTGTCCTGTCTTGTGACACCCCTTCAGGGGCCAAGGGATCACAGCTGCCAGACAGCATATCTGTGCCATGGAAAGTAGACCTGAGCCACAGCAGGAGGCTAAAGGCAAACCCAGATGGCATCTTTGCTGCAGGCACAATATACCTGTGCTCTTGTATTTCTTGTATACAGAGCGATTGTATTTCAGGAGATAAAGGGTAGGGAATCACAGCGAAGGAGGAAGGATTTTTCTTAGGATTTCTTATTTCTTGCAGCGTACCTCCATATAAAGAATACCTACTGTACCAATGTCTCCTTCACTGCAGCAGTCTTGACCCCAGCTAGGTCCACTTACACCTCCAGTGAAGCAGGAGCCTCCTGGTGAGGGTATAATTATAAATATGCAGCCATAGCATGGATGTGAAAGAGCTGAACTGATGCTTTGCTGGAGAGAGTAATTTCTTAAGTTGAAGTGTGCTTATACTTGCACCCCTAATAACCTTTCAGTGTAGTTCATGCTAGTAAACAAGTACCAAAAAAGAAGTGGTTGGATAAGATTATTTTTTCCTTAGATTGCACTTTTCATATATACATTGATGCTGAGGGCATGCATGACATTCATAAGGTCAGCAGGAGGGTAAACTGTGGTGTTAAATGACTTGCTGAAAGCATTACAGTAAAGTCACTGTCAGAACATGGAGCATCCCTCCCTTATCAATGGGTTCCTCTTTGTGTCAAACCAGAGACCTATTTAAATACAGACTAAATAATTTTTGTACCAGTAGTGAAATACAGAAGTTTCTCATGCATCAAGTTAGTGGTGTCTGTGTTAGTATGGGCTAATATTAGTCTTAAGAAGGGTTTTCCTGTTATGAGGAAAAAAAAGGTACTTTTCCTTCTTTTCCCCATGACTTTATTGTTTCACTTGGAACAAAAGTTTTTTTGAAAGGCAAACTTTGCTTTGCTACCATTAATACAGTTGAAAATACAAGTTTTAAAAAAACTTCATGCAATTCAAAATGTGAATCTATTTGAAACTACAGTCACTTGACTGAAAGCATATCATGTTCAAAACATGTTAGGTAATATTTTAATTACATTGAAGAGAGCTCTCTACTTTTCTTACAACATAGATCTGTCACCTGCTACAGACTTTTGCGCTTAATATTTTGATTTTAACATTTAAGTGAGCTTTTCTCACTTAATATTTTGTCTTTCAACCTGATATCTCAGTTTTTGGGTTGGATTCTGCTCTAATTGTTAGCAGAACAATCATCATTTGAAGCTCTTTTAGGTGCCTGTGGTTTTCAGCAGTGAAGTGTAATGTAAAACTGGAGTTCAGCCTAATGAATGCAGCATTCTGTGTTTTTTCACTGCTAGAAAATTAATTTGAATCATGAGGCACAGGCAGAGGTGAAGGTCAGTTCATGGTCATTTAACAGCCATTAGTCAGATATAAATGCTTTCCCTCTTCTGGCTGATCTTTTCTTGAAATGTTGCCCAGTTTTAAGTGTGGAAACCAAAAGAGGCAGATACGTCTTCAGGGTATGTGTTTCTCAATGACAGCTTTTGAGCCAGAGCAGATACAGAGCACCTCTGCTACAGGCAGGGCTGAGGCTAACCTCTGCTCTTGACCATGAGGATTCCAAACCCTTGTGGTGGCGGCTAGTACAGCTAATGATGCACAGACTGGTAACCCACTAGCAATTTCCACATCTCATTTGTCTTCCCTGCTATGCAGAAGACCTGCTTAAAATAACAGCATCCCTCAACCACAATCTGGTTGTGATGGCCTAATCCTGCAGTCACTCAAGCCAACCTGGTAATTCCAGCACACCATTCATGGGTCACTTGCTCATCTTAACAGGGGCATTCCCATGCATGGCTCCCATGCTGACAGTTGGTGTCTGTCTTTGTTCCTGTCTAGAAGGATTTTCATCCTTGTGCACGGCCCCAGCTCCACGAAGCTGCTGATGGAGTTCCTGTTGGCTTCAGTAGGGTTTGGCATTCCCCAGTTGTTCTTTCCTTTGTGCCTATGTTCATTCAGCGTGTGTTCAGCTCTGGTTTCATGCTCAGCTCTCTTCTTGTCTCCTTAAAAGATGATTGAGGCACAGGAACAGCACTTTATGTAGTCTTCAGAGGGGTTATGTGGTTTCCTGGAGAGTCCAAGCTTGCATCTAACTTGCTTGTCAGTTTTTTGGCTTTCTTTTTTTTCTCCTCCTCTCTTTTGAAACTTAAATGCTGAAGGCTCAGCCTCACAGGAAACCATCTTTAACCAAACCACAGCAACAGAATTATCATATACCCCCCTCCCCAAAGCCATCTGAAAGATCACATAGGTGGCACAGTTTCACAGCCCTAAGAATGTCAGTGCTCTGCAGTGGGAATGCACAAGCTAGATAGGAAATCCCAAGATGTTCCACTGTCTCTCCCTCAAAAGGCAAGTGCTCATTAGGCTCATATCAATTCCTCTTATGGTTTGAGGTGGGTGTTTTTTCTGGGGTGAGGAGAGAAGAGGTACTGCTTCTACCTTCATCACAGTGAACCTCAAAAGAGCCCGAGTTCTTTTTCAGGGGGTGTGCGTGCTGATGAGGTCACATATCGACCATGCCAGGGTTTGACTCGAGCGGACAAAAATCCAGACACTGGCTGGTACCTTTTTGGAGTTGCCAATTTGTTGGCTACTGTCATCAGCCTTTTCTTTGCCATACCTGATGGCTTTTTATTTTTGCTAAAGATGTAAACTCACCTAACATCAGTACAGAATCAGGGATTCCTTCACTTACTCTAGTGATGCACTGGTTTGAGAGTGTGCCTGGTATCTCTATTCATCTCTATCATCTTTGTCCTCCACAAGCCTTTATGGTTGGATGTGGTTTTTTTCTGCTGAAAGGCAACGTTGGGCATTCTTTTAACATGGTGCTTCTGACTTTAGGTAATACTGTTATATTGACTAGTAATGTACTGAGCACAAATGAAAGATCACTGAAAATATCCTTCTCAATAATGGGGTTTCATATTTGATTGAACTATTTCATTTTAAATACTACTTTTTAACAAAAAGGCATTTGGCACTGCTGTTAAGTGGTAACTCTCCATGGGACCAGGAGAAACAAAATTCTATCTTTTCCCTGTCCCTTAGCAAACACAAGTTGTGTTGTATTCACTTTTCAGGCTGTTAAAGGATGATAGTCACTCACTAGCTCCCTTTCGTGCTACAAGGACTCATTTGAACAAAACCCCAAAGCGGTACCATAGTAAGTTAGCACCAAGTCACAACTGAAACTTGGAATTTGTGTTGAAAAGCTCAACTCTGACTTCTCCAGAAGTTAACAAGCATCTGAAGCTGTTCCTTTTTTTCTCTCTCACATTCAGGTATATTTGCACAGAAATTACAACATCCTCATGGAACAGTAACACAGCTTTTTCTGATAATGAGATTTTCAGAAACTGAGTTTGTGTGACACTCCAGCTCGTCCATTGGAAGGCTTTCTTCCTGTGCTGCCACTTTTGATTCATTTGGTCTTCTCAGAATTCTCAACTCTATCTGAATTTTCCAGCTTTCCTCTGATTTATCCAGCTTTCACAGTTCATTTTCTGAAGTAATGATACCCTCTCCTTTATTCTCAAAATCTGTAACAAGTCAGTGGAATGCCAAATTCTGCTTATTGTGTTAACCACATAAGAAATTACTTTTTCTACCCTTTTTAAATTAGTATTTATTTCCTATAATAAATAATACCTTTCCTATAATCTCTTTAGGTCTGGTCACTATACTGCATTTTTTCTAGCGTGCATAATAAATTACATTTCCTTGGAGGGGTTTGTTTCCCCTCCTCCATTGTCTGTTCTGTTGTTTCTCCATAGCTTCCTTGAAGCACAACTTCTTTCCTCTCATTCCCGGAGATGGGAAAGAAGCTCTGTGGGTGTTGTATGGCCTTTCCTACAGATGCCGTGCTGGTGCTTGTCACAGGTGGAATTTTGAATGGGGCAGTGGCTCAGTTTGCCTTCCAAGGGCAGTGATGAGCAGTAATAAGCCATGAGTCCATGGACAGACCTTGCTGACCTGGAGGATGCTTTCCAGGCTCACTCTGTGAGGGCTTGGAGCACATTTGGAGATGGATGTTCTCTACGCAGTGACTTCAACCTCCCCTCCCCCTTGTGTCACCATGGCAGCAGGTGGGAGCTCACCTTTATCTCATATCTGGTCTCCACCACAGTTATCAGTCACTGTCTTCCACAAGCTCCAGTCTTATTCTCTTTTCTGCTGGTAAGGAAAAGGACCAAAACAACTGGATTTAACACTTGTGGAGCAAAGAAGCCTAAGTGCAGTGATACATGTAAGGAGAGAGAACACATTCTTTCCTATTTTTCTTTCTCTCATCCTTCCTCTTGGGTTTTTGCTGAATTGATGATTGTTACTGTGTACATCTGTCTGTACTGGTGGGTCATGCCAGAGCAAAAAAGGAAACAGTTTGAAAGTAAGAGGAGCATCTTGAGGTAGGAGAAAGAACACATTTGTGTGAAAGGAGGAGGATTTGGTGTAGTGAATGTAGCAGCTGTGGTCTGTCTTTTGTTCACGGAATGCCTCAACACTGTCCTGCATCTCTAAAGCCTTCACACCTCTGTCTCTGGGACTCGCTCAGAAGGATGGTCTGAACATGATCTCAGATGATCTGGATCCTGTTCGTGGTTCATACCTCTTCTGTATGTGGTCCTGCATTTTTCAGCAAGCAGTCCCTGGTCACAGAGGGTGGACAAGCAGTACCAGGAACCTGCTCAGGAGAGGTGACACAACTCACGTGGCTGTGTGATGGGGCACACTGGCCACGTGACTGCAAGACAGTGTCTGGAACGTGGCAGCTCCGACCGCAGGTACATAGTTCAGTCGCTTATGGGGAGACTGGGGGGAAAACCCAGAAGAATTTAAAAATCTGCTTAAAAGTGAAAAAAAAACCCTCCTGGCCCTCTGGCTGCATGCTGAACCAGAAAAAACCTGTACACATAACAGTTCAAGTAACAAGCCATAAAAGAGGCCACACTGTGAGATGAAAGATTTTTTTTTTCTTTTTTGACATGAGGTACCAATGATGAAAACTGCCAGAGGATGTCGCAGTTGATGACTTAAGGATGGAATTTCCACATTGCTTCTGGGTCCTCTTGGTTGTACGGAGTGACGCCAGCCCTTTGGGGTTACTTGGATGTTGATGGTTTTGTAACAGCTTTTAACATGCAGGGATTTTATTTTGAATGTCAACACTCCTATCTTGGGAGCGAATTTGAGTGACGTTCCATGTTCCTGTCCAGGAAATGTGGGAAATCCTCTCCTTCTCCTGTATAATCAGAGGGAGCTGGGTTAGCTCTCTGAATAAATGAAACTGCCCCTACAGTGTTGCCTGGTGTGTTTAGAGATGCTCTTTGGAGTACTTCCAGAAGTGGACTTTATCTTCCAGAAATGCTTTATATGACCCTCTGTGTTTACAGTTCCCAGTAATGCTGCTGTGATTTTGCTTCTGGTCTCTCTGAGCAGACATGAGCAGAGCTACTCAGCAGTAGGTAGTGGGGTAATAACACAAGCAGTTGACATTTCTGCATGAGCTTCCTGTGGATGGTAGTGTGCTTTTTAAAGGTGAACATCTCAAGACTCCCTCCTGCTCTCCTGATGTGCTATGCAGATGTGTTTAAAGTTGTTTAAATTAAAAAAAACCACAACCAACCAACCCTTAGGTTTCCTCAGCCCAAATATCAGTATTTCAGTTCTTGATGTTATTGGTAGTTTCTCAAAGTCAACACTGAGATACATCACCTGAAGCAATTCTTCTAATTTCCAGGAGGATTTCTTAACCTATTTAATAAAGACGTAATGTATGTCCTGCTTTAAAGCAACATGGAGGTATTATGGTATTGAAGTGACTAATGGGATTCTAGTGCTGCAGTTTCATTCCTGGGATGGTTTGAAAATCCATGGTGAAATAAAAGTTAAGCTATGGTGAGAGCTCCCTATTTCAGCAAGTTTTTGTGACATGAAGAGTTTAAAACCACAGTGTTATAGGAAAAGTTTGTAGCTGTGCCGGTTTGTAGCTGTCACCCCAGGTTTCGTGATAAATCTGTGTGTTCTACGTGCGTGCACGTGCACGGCTGCTTGCAAAACTTGTTTGAATACATTAAAGTGTTTGTTGTGATTTCCCAGGCAGCCGCGCTGTCCTCTGGCTGTCGTTTGCAAGCTGCGCTTCTCTGCTTCCTGTGCCGAGCGCTCGGCTGCCGCAGCGCTGTGCCTGACGAAATCAGGGAATTTCAGTGAACCCAACGAGGAAGTGCCCGTTCTGTCCTCCGGCGTGTCACAGGCAAAAGTACCCTGGTACAATTGGTGGGGCGAACTGAGGCGAGGGCACGTTCAGAGAACTGCAGGAAGCCGCTCCTTTTTCTCGAGCAAATAGAGTCGCTGGATTTTCAGAAGTGTGAATCTCCAGCGGTGGAGTTTTGTGAACGTGACACGGCGGTGGCGTCTCTGCGCCTTTTGGTTAAGGTTCACCCTGAAGCAAATGCCATGTTATACAGCTAACAGGTGGTTAACCAAAGGGAATTTCACTTAGCTGCAGAGATGGGAAGCCACAACATGTGTGTCTTCCTCCAGGTTATTAAGTGGGCATTCAGAGAAAAAGTCCTGAGGGTGGAGGATGTGGGGAACATACCAAAAATTTCAAGTTTAGGTTCCCCTGGTCCATTCAGAGACTTTCTAACAGCTCTGTTGGGTGGGTGGAGAGGGATGTGTTGTGCCACAGATATCTCTAAGAGCTCTTCTTTTGTTAGAGATATCAAGATCATAATTGCCCAGAGAAGTGGTGAATGTCCCATCCCTGGCAGTGTTCAAGGCCAGGTTGGATGGGGCTTTGAGCAACCTGGTCTAGTGGAAGGTCCATGACAGGGGACTTGGAACTTAGATGGTCTTTAAGGTCACTTCCAACCAAATTATTCAATGATAATCAGACTGTAGTCAAGGTATTATTCTTGTAAAGGGCACTGTTTCCAAGTACCCTCGCACCAAATGATGTGTTTATAGTAAGGCTATCAAAATTAATTCCTGAAAGAGGTCCCTTTTAGAAGCAGCAATAGGAAACTAGAGTTTTTGGACTCCTTACTTTATGCTAACATTGCCAAAGACCACTCTTACTGAATGGCAAAAACTAAAATGATTTCTTCTGCTGAACAGACTAGCTGAAGGTGACCTGCAAATAAAGAAAATCTAGCTGGTGATTTTTCAGGTTTTGGGTTGTTTCTAATAAATGATAGAATTCTTTGAGGGATTTTAAAGAAAGGAGGCAAGGTAAATGGAATAGCCAGAAACCAACTATTTCTACTTGGTTTGTACCATAGGCATGTCTGTCCTTTCAGTTGGATTAGCTCTTTTTAGTGTGTTTTATAGAAATAAGTTGAGTAAAGAGATGTCTGGATCCAGAAGAGCATTACACCACATAATTTCAGCATGTCCTTCAGGTAGTTATGCTGTAGTGGTGTTACATGTGCACTGGCAGATAATTTACAGTCATCAAAATGAATTCCCTTTATCTAGTAATCTGATTTCTTATCTCTGATATGTCAGTTTCCCAGATACAGCTAGAATGAACAGGACTAAAAACAATTATACAAACCCTCAGGCCACGACAGACTTTCTGTAGGAATCTCCCAGAAGCAAGAAGAGGTACAGAGCTTTGTTACCTTTCTGTATTTGCCAGTACAAGAATATGAAAATTGCAGTCCCTGATAAAGAGTCTGGGGGCAGCCTCTGACAGAGGCCAGTGATGATTAATACAGTGATGACTGTACGTTGGTTCTTCTAATCTTATTTCCCTGAGGATTCCCTGTTGGCTTTTGTCAGCTAGTGGTTTAGGGACTTCCTGAGCCAGATGCTGTCATCCACACTTGTGCTTAAAAGCCAACAGACATTTCTTCTTTCAGTTCATCTGATCATTTTTGAACACATTAATCCTTTTGCCATCTAAAACATCCCATGACAGTGAATTCCCAAATCTGATTATGCTTTTTTTTAATGAAAGAACGTTGTGGTTTGGGTTTGTTTGGGGCTTTTTCTTCACTTTATACTGAATCCCTGCATTATGAAAAACAACAAGTACTAATCCTCCATTCACCACGTTGCTCACTCCTGATTTGATAAACCCCACCCCTCAGTCATCTTTCTTCCTATGTAAGAAGTTTGAGCTCAGTTAATCTTTCCTTGTGTGAAAGCCTTTCTGTATGTCTGTTTGGTTCCTTTTTTATGTATTCTGTATGTTGTCTGTATATAATTTATTAGGAGGTGACCCAAGCTGTACAGTGGTGATGAGAAATGGATTTATAAATTAGCACAATGTCTTTGGTTAATCTCTCCAATTCCCAGTTTCTTTTTGTCTTCATTGTGGCACCTGATCCCTGCCCTGGTATGTTCAGGAACTTTAAAATAACCTTTTGCAGGGCCAAGGACATAATGTTTCCTGAATGACTCACAAAAGGTACTCTGCCTATAAACACCGGGTCAGACTTTGTGTGGAGTGCTGTGCCAATACGTATCAGTTAAGGCATGGATTTGTGATTTTTACAAAAGGTGACTTTGCTGGAGAGGGAGAGGATGGTTTTATATTGTTATAAGTTATAGTTGTTGGTCCTCTCCAAGTTCCACACCTGTTTCCTTCTATTCCTCTCTCCCCTCCCAAATGACACAACTCTAAGAAATGGAAAGGAAAATCTTCCCTTAAATTGTTCTGGTTTCTTTTCTGGTCCCAAAGGAAAACACGTGAGCTGTGCTTCAGAATATCAATAATTCCCAGGATTACAAAAGCAAAATTCTTTTAAGAAGAGGAGCTGAGAAGAAAACAGGAAGCTGATCCTGACAGTCTAATCTATGCTGCATGCAAGGAATTTGATTTCAAAATCCTTCCCAAAATTACCACTTTCCATTCCTTAAGTCTGTGTTTTTTGCAGTTGAACAGTTTTGTCATTGGCTTTACTAGTTTGGACTACTTTTGGGTTTCTTGGGAATGTAGAAGCATAAAGAAGCTTTAAAGGTCAATGATCTATGCTGATACATCATTGATCCCATGGAAATCAGGGAATTATGCATCAGGTCTCTTTTCAAGTGTACTGAAATCTCCAAATATATGCTAAGAAAGGTAGTTGTTCAAGAAAGCTCCAGAAGATGATATTATAAGAAAATTATAAGAAAATTTCAAATAATTCTTGAAGTTTTTAATGAATTTTTAAAAGAAGCTTAATAAGTTCGGAAGCACTAGTCTTATTCTGAAACAGTAGATCTTTTTCTTTTGGGAAAAATTGGAAGGAAAATTTAACTTATTTTTCAGCCTTACCACAAGCCAATTCTGGGTGTTCCAGAGAGATGGTACAGGCAGCATTTATTATATGGAAAAGGTTGGAATACTATTTCAGACCAATCTGAGGTAGAGAGATAGCTGTTTTGTCCAAGGTATTAGTTGGTCTAGTGAAAGAGACCATCTTTCTTTAAACTCTTGTCCTGAAATAACATCAAAGATGACATCATACCTCAGTCTGGTGTTGAACTTCTATTTCTGGAGGACTCTATTACCTTCCAGCTCTTCTGCTGTGTCTCTGCCTGAAGTCGTTTTGTATTTGGTCTGCCATGCAAAGCCAGTGTTAAATATGCCATTGTGTTTTCTTCTGTTTCACTTGATTTTTATTCTTTTCCTGGAAAATTTTGCCTGGCATTCCTCTCATTGTCTCAAGACAAAATGCCCTCGGTTTTTCTGCCTTTTATTTTCATCCCCAGCCCTTTTAATTTACTTTTCTCAGCCCTCACAAGTGTTCTCTTTTCTAGCAGAAGAGACAGCCCTGTGGCAGATGTGTCCTGGTTTTGGGTACCCGGTACTTCTACTTACGAAGCCAGAGCACCTGGCTGCAGCCAGAGGTACTCCCCTTAGCTGGGAAGCAGCTGTAGGAGTGTGTCCACAGCACCCTGTCTGTTCCCTGCTCCCACAGCCACCCTCCAGCTATGCAGGGGAACGTTGCAGGGAAGCTGGAGATGAAACCAGATGTACAGTTCTCACCAGCACTGCCAAAGACAGGATTGCTTTCTCAGCCTTTCTTCCACATCAGCCCTTCTGCTCATCATCTTTTTGTCCATAAATTTAGGGCCTTTCTATGCTGTCATTTTTGCAGCAATGCTGGGCACTCTTATAGCAACACCAAATCTGATGAACCAGGGTTACTGGGAAGCTCCAAACCTGGCCTACGCTCTGCTGCTGTAAATCTTCCCACACCCACCACGTGCTGACCCATTTCACCCACACTGTGGGCGGTTGAACCCCATCACTGCTTTGCTGGAGCTGCTTGGCTGGAGCTGCTGAGCAGTCCCTGGCAGTGGAGGCTTCTTGGAGTCACACTTGGGTATTGTCACTCCAGTCTCAGCTGTGTTTTAAGGCAGCAGTAGGAGCTTTAACCACTACGAGTCTCTGCTATCAAGAGCAGGACTGCCCCTCTGCTGTGAGGCTGGTATATGGGAAGAGGAACCTGAGGAATTGGATTCAGGCATTAAAAATCCATGAACTTTGTTCACTGGGATCAGGGATGGTTTTTTTTGTTACAGATGGGGGGGTGGCATAGGGAGTGTACTTTTTTTTTCTTTTTCCCTTCCTAGTTCCAATTGTTTGGCATTAGTCAGTGGTGCTGATTAAAGCCCAACCCAGATTAAATATACTGAGGTGACTCCTTTACCACTGTGTCAAGGATCAAATGACACAATCCCTACCTATACAATGGGAACCCCTATGTCAGACCTCCCTAAAGCGGTGGTGGTTAGTGGAAAGGCTTTGCAGGAGCCAAGAAAAAAAGAACAAAAGGTTAAGCCTGGAAGGATGGAGAAGGGAAGAGGTGGGCACAAAGAGGAGCAGAAAAGCTGGCAAAGGGGTTTCAGCTTCTTGTAAACATGCAGCTTCATGAAAGCAAAACTCGGATCTGTGTAGCTGAAGGCTTTTGGAAGCTGGAAGAACAAAATCTCACGGCTTTTATGATTTTTCTAGTCCTGACTAGTATAATGGGAATGCAAAATTTTTGTCTGGTTTTTTTGTCCTTGGATTGGAGGATGTGTGGAAGCGATGCAGCTCCCAGACATGGCAGAACATGCAACCAAGTGATTTCCAAATTGCAGTATTTGAGGAATCAGTGAAAATGGGATGAGATGCTTGAAAGAATTGAAAGTACGAGGCCTGGAGATACTTGGGAGGTTTTGAAAAGCTGGTTTTGGAGAAAGCAAACTTAGCAGAACCAAAACTTTTATTGAAACTTAACCTCAGTTGAACTATTGACTCTTCCAGGGGAGATGCAGAAAGAAAGAGCTTGTGTGAACCAGAAGGCCAGGGTGAAGAGTGGGCCCATTTGCAGGTCAGGAGAGTCAGGTTCAGGTCTCCTTTCAGACAGTCTGTCTGAGCCCCTGTCAGGATTTGCATGTGTAGTGGAAAAACTTTATCAGGACAGAATGGAAGAGGCATCCCTGAACGTGTCTCTTAGAGCACTGCCCTGCAGCAGGAAAGGTTCCTGCCCTACCACCAGATGTAGATGCACACATGCACATGATTTAATCAAATATACACTCTTCTGTTATGTTCATACATGTGTTTTGGAGATTCTTTGCAGCCAGTGTAGTGAGTGGCCGTGGCAAGTGGTGCACTGTGTTGTTTGTCTTTGCTTTGTCGCAGAAGTACTGCATGATGCACATCATGTCTGAGAAGGGCAGCATGGCAGGAGGCAGCTGCTCGTTCATATGGTCTCCAGTTCCTCATGTGGCCCTCCCTGTGGATAGAGGGATTGCTCCATCCCTGTAAATGCCTGGAGATGCTCCTGCAGAGCAAGGCAGGGCTGCCAGCTGGCAGAGAGCTACAGCAGGCTCCACAGGCTGCAAAGGCTCCTTGTAGAAGGGAAATGCACAGTGCAGTGGAAGGAAAACAGGGTAGGAACCAAGTGAACACTGATTGGAATTTTCCAATAGGGGAAACTAATGAAATTTGCTGTACTGGAAAGACTGGAGGCAGGCTGCATGGTTTCCTTGCTTTTTACAAGGACGTAGCTGGACTTCCCTCAACCTTATGTTCTGTTGTCGTATTTTATAATATTTTGTTGAAGTCCTATGGCTTGCTGTCCAATTTTTTTATTATTGTTATTTTTTCCCCATGTTTTTCTTGATACACAATTTCCAAAGCACAGTGCAGTACTTCAGATGTGCTTCGTTAACCCCATGTGGAACAGAGAAATTTCTTCACATCCATCTGACACCTCTTCTCTTTATCCTCTTCTCCTTTGTGTCTGGCTTATTGATAGCAGCCTGTGGCTCAATCCAGCCTCCAATTCTTTTTGAGGAATTGGCCCTTAAGTGATTCCTTGACACATATTTGTGCAGTTCGTTGTCCTCAAACTTCACATCTGTATTTGCTGAATTGCCAGCATTTCCCAAAACGTCTGTTTGCCAAAGCCATTCTGATTCCTTTCATCTGTGCACTGGCACCTTATTTTCATTTGGGCTCTGCACGTGTCTTTAGTACATTTTCTCTGTCCATCCCCCAAGCAGTAATGAAAATATCTCATTGTTAGGTTCAGGACCAGTCTTTGAGGAGCCTTGCTGGTACGTTCTCATAGACCAGTTTTTCACCCTTGAAGATAATGTTTTTCAGAGTGTATTTACTAAAATGTCATGTGAAAAAGGCATTGAAACTCTCTTTCACAATACCTGTTGTTTTTCTTCTGTCCACAAGAGCTGTTGTTACCCTGAAAAAGGAGGAAACAGTCTGCAATTTGACCATGAGTAGCAGCCAACATGAATTTTTCAAGCATAAATCACCTCCTTGCTGTCAGGTACCTAAAAATCATCTGCTTGTTCTTTTGAAAGGAGGTTAGTTTGGTTTCATTTTTAAGATGTTTGTCCCTTCTGGACTTCTGGAGTTTTATTCATGACTTTCAAAACAAGATTGAATCTCTCTGGAAATTCAAAAAATTCAACTAATATTTTTATTATAAACTTTTTGATGATTAGCAGCAACCCGGTTACTTTGAAAAACGTAATGTATCTCATAAATCCCTAATTTAAGTTCATGCTCTCTTGTTATCACTTGTGTTTGTTGTGTTTTCTGCTGTGTTACAGCTGACTTTGGTAAGGACAGCAGGAACTCTGCTATTTTATTAATTTCAGTCCTTTTCTCTTGGTCAGAGTCCAACTTTCATTTTACTCTTTCAGTTTAATATCAGGGCCCTAAATACTGTGTGCACACAGATGAGTTTCAGAAGGACATGCTGAAGTTTGGTGTAATTATGTACAGATTCACTGTCATATTAAGATCAGAAATTCAGTCATGTCAGCAGTGAGTACTGCCCTTTTCTTCACTTTAAGTACCAGCAATTCAGATCCTGACTTAGAAAACAGTGGAAGTGTTCTGTGCTTAGCCTTGCTCTAGTTCTTCAGTAGATGTAAACGAGCTTCTCAGGGTGACCCTCATGCAGCCTTGGAAATCACACAGGTTGCAGGTCACATTTGTGATAAACTCATAAGGCTCACTGGAGAGTTTCCAAAGTGATTGTTTGGTTTTAGTCAACGCTACTGTTGCCTCACCTGTGTGAGCAAGGGAGCAGCATCAGTGTTGTAAGACAGAGGAGGGAATGCTACAGGCACTGGCAATAAGCGTGAGGGATTTCTGTGGTATCACGCACTAGTTTGCACATGGTCTGGTGTGATTCAGTCTTCACAAAATGAGAGAGCAGCTACAAAGAAAGAGATGTAGAAATCTCATCTAACTGAGCCATTTGGAAATCAGACATAACAAAACAATAGTTGCTGTACCCCAGGCTTACCATAAAACCTGCTCAAGCTGCAAAAAAATACAGATGTCATGGGCCGTGAAGTCAGGAGGGAAGGGATAACTGAGCAATATCCAGCCAGGCGATGGAGAGGGTCTAATGTGTGTGTGGTGAAACCATACCAGTGGGATTTTAGCTATGGAGGACCTAGTTATAAAATGGGTTCCTGCATTAGACCTCCCAGATTGTCAAAGCTCTCCTGCTTTCTTTTTGTTAGCCAAGTTTTCAAAACAAGCCTGTGCATCTGAATTGAGGAATTTCAAGAGTCTGCCAAAATAAAGTGGAAAGTTTATTTCCTTCCTCTTCACCCTCCATTCCTGCCAACAATGCACTGTGTTGTCTTTGTTATAAACACTTCAAGAAGTGCTTGTTTTAAAATCCATGCTAAATAAGCTGTTGTTCTGAATACTCAGCACTGGTTCCTGAGATAAGTGTCTTTGTTTAGTGTTTTAGCTGAGATTTTAGGTGTCTCCTCTGTACCTCAATGGGGGTATTTATTCACTTGTAGATCTTGAATACTTTGAATGTAATAGTTAATGAATAAATACATAAAATCCCTCTCAGGATTTGAGTCAGGGGAGAGGCAGGAGAAAGGGAGAAATGAGTCTGTATTGTCTTGACTGGTGTCAAACAGTTCAAGCTCAGGTAAACCTGGGGGTCTTGGTAGACAAATTGAACATGAGCCATCAGTGTGTCCCTCGTGCTAAAGGTGGCAGCCACTGGGCAGAGCACTGCCAGCAGGTCGAGGGAGATGATTGTTCCCCTCTGCTCAGCACTGGTGAGACACATCTGGTGGAGTCTGGCTCTGGACTCCCCAGTATGAGACAGACATGGACATATTGAAGAGAGCCCAGCAAAGGACCACAAGGATGATTCAGGTCTTGGAGCATCCATCATCCCATCAGAGCTGGGACTGCCCAACATGTAAAAGAGAAGCTCAGGGGGATCTTCCCAAAGCATATAAATACCTGATCTGGGGGCAGTACAGAAGATGGATCCAGACTTTTCTCAGTGGTGCCTATTGCAGGACAAGAAGCAGTGGGGCCAAGTTGAAATATGAAGTTCCATTTAAACATGAGCAAAAACTTTTCTACTGTGAGGGGGATTGAACCAGGAGCAGGTTGCATGGAGAGGTTGTGGACTCTTCATCCTTGGAGATGGTCAAAACCTGACTGGCCACAGCCCCAGACAACCTGCTCTAGGTGACCCTACTTTGAGTGGGGGAGGTTGGACTAGGTGATCTTCAGACCTTCCTCTTCCCAAGCTCAACTATTCTATGATTTTTGCAAACTTTCCATTGATTGTGACAGTCATAAATTTGGCTTAGGCAAATAATTCATGCCTAGACCTGCCATCTTCATTCAGAAGTTTCCAGTAAGTTTCTCTCTGTGTTTCCTTTAGGTACTGGCTCCATGCCTGTGTCCTTTTCTGTGAAGTACTCTTACATGCATGCAGAATTTTCCATTATTGATTTAATGCATGCTTAAAAGCTATTCTACTGTTTATTTCCTAAAAGTCCCTTCCTTTATGGTCAGTCCTGGCTTCCAAATCCTTGAGCTTTTGTAGCCTTTTGTTGTGTTTATGTTGTCCTTTTCCCTATTTGACCTCTCGCTTGCAAAGAGCTGGAGTGGAAATTCCAAAGTCCAGACGCACAAACACAAAGTGACATTTTCTGAACCTGTAGTCCACAGATGTTACTTGAGGTTCTGGCTTTCCAAATGTGAAGGATTCTGCACTGCTTGTTCTGATGTCTGAGTTCATAACCTGCCTTGACTGTCAGCCTCTTGTGTAAATCAGCTTCATCTTGACTCATGAGCCATTGCACCAGGAGCTGAGGTAATTGCACTGGTACGAATGTGTAGCTACAGGTTGTACTGGTTTAGTGCATTGAAGACCTCAACAGTTGTTGCAGGTTGTGTTGCTACTACAGGCGTTTCTGGCTGAGCTTTCACTATTCAAACCATGCCTGCCTGGAAAAGAGGTGTTAATGATGTGCTGATATATTGAGTAAGGCACGTTTTTAACCACAAACTCTTTGTGGATAACAAGTAGTGGCATGGGGTTGGGTGTACTGGAGACTTGCTCTTTGTTCTGTAACTGGGATTTTTAGTCAGTATAGTTTTCAAAGGTGGTGGGGTTTTGTGTTTTGTTATTTATTTGGTGCACTTAAAATGTTGCATGATCATTGTAATTATTTAAGTACGTTACCTCCAGATGTGAGCACAGCCTTAAACTACAGCAGTACATCAGGACCCAGAGCAGCCTCTTCAAATCTGTGACTACCAAAAAAAGGAGGCAAAGGCAACTTGATGGTCCTGGCAAAAAACAGCTGAGACAACTCAGGTGCAGAAGCAGGCCTGCCTGCTTGCTCATTCTTTGTCAGCCACAAGGAGAATAAACAGTTAAATAATGTGGAAAACTATGGAAAGAAGAGCCCCAATGGAGGCTGTGGCCTGTGACAATGCCGAGTGACTGTACAGGTGACCTGAGGCTGAGATTCTTGGCATACCCAGCCCAGGGCTTTCCACATGAAATCACAGGGTTGTGTCATTGGAATGGGGTCAAAACAGTTGCATTAGTTGCACAAAGCTTGTTCTGGTCTCTGCTAGCACCATCTCCAGAAACACTTCAGGGTTGCCCCTGTGTGTTGTGTACAGTGCCAAGAAGCACAGTGCTTAAATAAGTCACAGCCCTCTGCCTTGCTTCAGTGGAAAGTTGCATAGAGGAGACTGGAATTTGACTTCTAAAGTCCAGTCAAACATGAGCCGTTTTAATATTAAGCCTTATGGCAACACTAACCCCAGCTTGTAGACAAGCTGCTCAAATATTCAGAAAAACTGCTGAAGAGGCGCACAAGCCCAGATTCTTATTACAGACATTGGGGTCCATTTCTGTGGATGATGGGGACATTCTGTGCCCCTCTGGTTACAGAAGCAACCTAAGAGATGAGTTTTGTGAACATCTGTTGCAAGTTGCTGTCTGTTATCACTATTAGTTATTGCATTATTGCAGCAAAACAGAAGAGCTTGCAAGTACATGTAGTACAGCCATCCTTCTGGGACTTGGCTCAAAATGCTTCCGTTGTCCAGACTATAAAAGAAGTGCAGGTATAGATTTTGGTGACTGCCAGATATAGTTTGTTTACAGCTGCTGGAGCAAAAAGGCACAAGCTGACTGCAGGGAAGAGTAAAAGGTAGCACTGGCCTCCCTTTCGAGGCTGTCAGAGTGGCTTTTGCTGCTCAGGTATTTCCCAACCTTGTTACTGCCCAGTGTGTGTAACAAGTGATATTAATGCACGCAAGGGAGTACGGCGGAGGCAGGAGGGAGAGTGTCCTCACACCCTATTGCAACAACTGCACATTTGAGGTTCCTCAGCTGTGCTAAGAGGAAGTGGTTATTCAGTCTTGCTGCCATTTCAGGAAGACTAAAGCTCCAGTAAACTTTCCCTGAGAGAGTCACCTGGAAACCACAGAGGTAAAAATTCGTATTTGCCCACTGTCTGTCAAAGGAGATGCCACCAGGAGGAAACTCACGACAAGGTGGGCACAAACCCTGAGTGGAGGGGAAAGGCCATGCTGTCCTCACTGCATAAGAGTTACCCTGGCCAGCACACACTATATTTCCCCCTCAGTGGTTGTTGTTATAGTTGAAGACTGTGACATTTTGAAGGAGGGGGTGTGGGGCCATGGAACCAATGTGTGTAGGTGCAACAAAACAAAGCCTCAAAACAGTTCACAGAGTAAGTTTTCACCTATTTCTTTGGGTGGCAGCGACAAGGTGATTGTGCTCATCAATTTTTTCCACTGTCCCTAGGAGCTGTCACCATGCAGAGTGTTTAGGGGATTCCATACCTGGTTATCAAAGGATAGATCTTGTGTAGGAGGGGAAAGCCTGCCTGCACCCCACGCTGGGTCCTAGTCTTGGCCACAGACTTTAGTCTCTAAAACGCCCTGGTCTAGTCTATATCTTTGCCTTGGTGTTTCTCTCAAACAAATTCCAGAGGTGCCCCCCCTCCCCCTGTGGGCCAAGCAAACCACCAGGGCACCACCTGTGCCCTGTTTATTTTGGAATATCTCTCTTGCAACAAGACTGGCCCTGAAAAGGTGTGAAACCTCCCAGGTGCCACAGAGGAAAGTGATGGTGTGACCAGTTGAAATGCCTTTTGGTGACCACTCATCTCTATAATACAAAGGGTACTTGAAGAAATAAGAAGGGCTTACTTACTTACCCAATTGCTGCTGGTGCTTGTGGGGACAAGCTTGGTGTTTAGAGGCTCTCATCTGGGGTGGCCAGTTTCAGGAGCTCTGGGTGACAGTGAACTGATGGTGAACACCCCAAAAACTATTTTTGTGTTTGACTGGGATTGGAATAGAACAAAAGTGGGCTCTGATGATCACTAAGTGAACTGCTCAGGAAAGAGAGGGCCTGGCCTCCTCAGTCTTATTAAAAGAGATTACTTGTGTTTTAAAGCTATTTTATTGTCATGAAGATGCTGTCAAAATTCTGCTTTATTGAAAAACAAGAGGTGCCAACTCTGAGTCAGAGCTTATTTTGCATCTTTCACCCTCTAATAAAGGCTGAAATCCTTTCTTAGCACAAGAAGTGGGTGTACCTGCACATGCATGCCTATTGCCTGCTACACCCAAGTTTGAGATTCTCTGCAAACCCCCTCATTCCTTGTTCAGTCTCTGGTGATGCCATGTACCTTCATCTATATTCCTTCCACTTCTCATCAGAGGGTTACTTTTCATCACCAGTTTTAGGTCTGACCTTGCAATAAGTGGAACCATGAGCTTCAGCTTCCTGTTTAAAAGCTGCTCCCAGGACATGGCTCGATAGTGATGAGGTTAGTTTGGATTTCACCCGCTCTTCCTGCAGGTTGTAGGCACTGTTCTGGAGGATTGGAGGATCTTCACATGCTCTGGACTCTCTCATCTCTTCCCCTCTCAACATGCTCACCCATCAGAGAGCATCCCAGACAAATAAATACTGACTGGTAACTGGGAGACTTGTTTTAAGAGCAATTAAGAGTATTAGAGTAGGTCACCATGGACCTCAATGAATTTTTTAACTGCAGTAAATAAAAAGGCTTTTATAGGTTCCCACTCCTGCCCTTGATAGATGCAAGTTTTAACAACATTTAGACCTCATGCTCTCTCCAGGCAGTTGCATTGGGTGTGATGCTCCTCATCTGTGTTGTGCAGCAGCAAAGCACAGACAGACAGACTTCCATCACTTCTCTGCTCCAGAGTATGACGGGGGATGTGTCCCTCATTCTAAGAATCATCTTATGCACATTCGCAGTTGACATCTGTTTGATCCTAACTACATGGACAGTTTGTCCCTCCCAAGTGAAGGTTTGCTGGCCTCTTAGTAGGGGTCATGTATTTCTGGAGAGCTGTCCCTGCAGTGGAGACCTTCCCCGCTTCTGTGCCCGGATGGGCCTGCACTGAGATACCTAAACAGGGGGAAGTTGCCTTCCTTAAAAACACATCCTCTCTTGTGCCCACCAGACGTGTGTAACAGGTGCTGTTTCAGTGCATCACTAAACTGCCAGGGAAACATGGTGTGGTTTAGGGGTCCTGCCCTGTTGAGAGTAAGGAAGCCTCTGGAAGATGCAGGCTGCTGGTGGACTTCTGCCCCACTCACACCTCTGTGCTGCTGTTGCTCTTCTGGCTCTTTGCTTTGTCCCATTGTGATATGTGAGGGGCAGGGGTGGGCTCTTGCCAAGTGCTTGAATGAGTCTTGGATACTACTAAGGATGGAAACTGCTCTAGCTTTTGTTTTCTCAGGACACTACAACAGGTCTGTTTTGGGCCTTGCTCAGTGGCTCTGGCCAGAGTCAGTGCTCAAGGGCCAATTTCCTAAAATGTACTATGTTTGTCTCATGGGGGACAGGCGTATCTGCTGCTAAGAATCAACCCAGTTTAGGGCTCAAATTTGGACTGGTTTTGGTGGAGGGCAGAGGCCAGGATCAAAGGAAGATCCCTTTTCCTCCAGAGGTGTCTGGTTCCCATCTGCCAGCTGTCTTTGGGGATGGCACTTGAGAAAGCTCTGTCCTTCCTCCTGGGGAGGTAAGAACAGGCCTTGCAGGAAGTGGAGCAGGTCTCAATGCTGAGGTCAGCAGAGGAGCTGAGAACCACTAAATTAGATCTGCATTGCTGAGGGCAAGTTCGGGTGGTGGGAAGGAGGAGTAGGATGCTCTATTAGACTGTGCTCACCTGCGGGTCATGAAGCACTTCACATCCCACCAGGTCCCCGTTTCTCTTGGTAGGTGATGGTTTTTTCTCTCATGTCTGTGGACCTTTGCATACCTCTGCGCATGCCTGAACTTCCCTGAGATAGTGGTGATGATGCTCAGAATGAGGCCTGATTCTTCTGTGGGTGAGCTCCTTTCTTTGCTCCTTTTCCCTCTTGTGTGAGCTGGGATTGCTTAGTCAAAGGAGATCTGAGTGTCTCTCACCTCCCCACTTGTGTGTCCCCAGAGAGATAGAGACCCTGCCTTGTTGTAGCATGGTCTGAGACCTGCTTCCTGCTTTGCATTGGGCAGGAAAAAAACGAGGGCTTTGTCACAGTGGGGCTGCTCTCAGAGCTGGTCCATGTGCCTGTGGCTTTCCTCCCAGCTCAGGGCACAGCAGGTGGCTGGCTCGTTGAAACTACAGCTGGCACAGCCCAGAGAGAGGGATTGAGGGAGAGGACAGGCTGTCACCTTGCCCTCTGCGTCATCAAGGCACTGTTCCATAGTGTAGGCTCTCATCTTGGCAGAGGAGGTAACCCCAGGTATCACCCAAGTCCAGACTGCTGCGGAGAAGGACATGGAGCTGAGAAACCCATTGTTTCATTCAACTGTGACATTTTGGGCTGTGCAGGGGAGGTTTGGGACGTGGCTGGAGGAAGTCTGGCTGCCTGAAACTGAACAGCTCAGCAGTGTGCCAGTGCTGGCCAAAAAGCTGGTGGGGCACACGCCAGGCTGCCTGGTAACACGTCCCTTGTGTATAAACGGCCTGTAATATTTGTATGTAACTAAGGTGCCTACCTATGATTTAAAAAACACTTCAAATGCTTTTTGTATGAAGACAGATTTGACAAAGAGATTTGGTGAGTGCAGGATGGGGGAGGAAGGTCCCACTGCTCTTTCCTCCCTCCCACTCCTTTAGATATTAGAGGGTGAAAGCCTCAGACAAGGTGAGTTGCTGTGACACCAAGGAGGTGGGGGTCAGCACGAGCAAGCACCTGCCCTGCTCACGGGTGCTCAGCTCAGCAATCAGCCAGGTCTCCAGAAGATGTGCTGGAGAGCTGGCCCGGGGAAAGGTGGTGAGGCAACAAGTGTGATTAAGCACAGACTTCTAGAAGGCACCAAAAAAACCCATTTGAAATAAGCTGTCTTGTAACCCACTGTCTGATTCAGTGCTGTCCACACCAGAGCTCCATGTGCCATGGAAATACCTCCCGAGGGAGGTTGTCGGCCACTATTGACACCATACATCCATCACATACTGTGAAGTGTTCCTGCATCAGCAGCTGCTTGCCAGCAAGTGTAAAAAGAGGAGGAAAAAGTGGATGTACTAATGAGAAACGGGAAGAACTCACTGAGCAGCAGTGGGAATGGAGACACAAGTGCTCTACCACTGGGGATGGTTGGTGCTTTTCAGGAGCCCCTCAGTAAGCAGTTACTACAGCACCTTCTAAATCCCCACTTGACCTTGCTGGAGCCCTGACCCCCTAGCTAGGACAGCCTGTGGCAGGGAACACTTCAATGAGGGTGGTGGGCTGTGCTTTTTCCTTAGCAAGGGATTTGAGGCATCAGGTGAGAAGGCAGGAGTGCTTAACCTGATACCCCATGCCTCTGCTGAGGTCCTGCTGGGCTGACCTGGTGCTTCAGAAGTATTTCTTGTGCTTTAGGTTTTAAGCTGAAATGCCCCCTCCCCCCAGCTGATAGCTACTGGAGCATGATACTATGAAATATTACTACAGCATACTTTGAATTCACATAGATTTTGTAGAAAAGGCATTTGAGACTTCCCTTTTTTAGAATGAGAAGCACTGCTGTTCTGAGTATAATGGTGTGGCATCTTGTTTGGAATTTCCCTTGCTTTCTATATATACACATGCAGCAAAGCCACAGGAAATGGAAGTTTTAAAAAAAATCATAGAGCATAGGTATCTGCTTCTTGAATAAATTTTATTCTTGTAGTCAGTTTTATTATTAGTGAGCACTTAATCTTTAGGCATCATTTAAAGCTTGTTTTAGAAGACGTGATGTCCTGAACCATTGGAGGGGGAAGCAGATGTTGCCTTAGAAGTTACAGGTTGTTTGAAAAGCTTTTTAGGCTCAGTGCTGCCCATGCTGCAGGATATAGCACTATTGTTGATCTTTTCTCCCTTGGGCTTTTGGGGTAGAGACCAACGTCTGAGGCTTTTTGTGGTTGTGTTTTCTAAGTTAAGTTTTCTAAGTGAGTCAGTGTTGCCTACAGCTGCTGTCGTGATTGTGTGCTATGGGCCTACTTCTGCATGACAACCAGCATGGTTATTAGTAAACAGCATTTATTTTAAAATCCCGAGCAAAATACATTCTAATTAGGTACGTGAGAAATGAGGACCAGCAACTGGAGGTTATACAGTCTGAAAACCTCATTGCTGGTGAGGTGAGACAGCTGCTCAGGAGCTCTGAGTTGCCCTGGGCCTCAACTCAAATTGATTTGTAGAGCAAAACTGAGAGAAGGTCATTTACTGAAGGAGAAATTTTAGGGGAAGGAATGGACTAATCAGGAAGGTAATTGGCCAAAGCCATCTTGGCAGCTCTTAATATGCTAAGACCTATTCCTACAGGTCCCAGAATAGACGGTTATCTTGCCTGCTCTCAGCCTCCCTGGCCTTGCAGTCCTGGACCCCTGTCAGTCTTCTAGCACTGGCATGCCTCGGCAGTACAGGCACTGGTCACCTGAATGAGAGATTTATGGAAGCCTAAGTGGGCATTAATTTTCCCTGAAAACAGGGTTCATTTCTCTTGGATGCCTTCTGTTACTGATACAGCAAATAAGGAACCGAGTCCCATTTGGTCATATAGCTTTTCTGTATGATTTCAAAAGTCTCTTGTGTGAGGACGTGTCTCTGCAGTTTTACAGATATGTGTGTTTCTGTGAACCAGTGTAGTAAAAATGGATAATGAAAGTTCACAAAGTTTATGCTGCTGAAGTTCCTTTCACTGTATGCAGTTACTTTCTTACTCACTGTGCCTTTATTGCTTTCTGTGAGGAAAGAATTTGGGTTGTTCTTACCATTTGACCAAGAAAGACACACTACTTGAGTGACAGTCCAACAGGCAGAGAATACCAGTGTGAGGCCAGAAGGAGCTTTCCTTAATTTAAAGGGTTCAAAAATGCTGGAAACTCATGGCTGCTTTCATTTCAGTGTTGGGGCAGTGGAGCTGACAGGTTTTATGCATTCTGGTGTGAAAGTTGAGGAATGCGATTTGTGAATGTAGGTCATGGTGGCAGTTGCTGGGGATGCCTTGGTGTGTGTGCTTTGCCTGGTGAGGGGGGGGGCAAGTAAAGACTTTGTAGTGTTTCTTCAAGAGATCTACCAGGCAATTTGGCATGAAAGTCAAAGCACTGTGTAACAGACAACTTTTCTTAGAAGCAATAGTTTATGCCCTATCATCTGAAGCAAACATTTGCATGTTAGACATTGGTAGTTCTTCACAGTGTAACTGTTTTCTTGGTTAAGCCAAAACAAGAAAGAAAGAAATAGTTAAGGCTTTTTACCAGCCAAATGAAAAAAAACCCCTCAGTAGAAAATGATAAAGTAAAACAGCTCTGAAGGGAGGTACTTTTGTACAGAAAACCAACCGATCTGTCCTAGATTTTTGCCCCAGGTACTCAAATTCCAGTCATCACTTATTGCAGCATTTATTGCTTTAGGTGGTAGCTGTAATCTGTGCTTGATCTATAACTTCACTTGTTTGTGTTTGTTGGTCCAATGTTGTCCTTGCTGTTGGTATATCCAGTTTCCCAGCACTGAAGTGCCCTCCCTCCCTTCCCAGGATTAGTATGAAAATAACCTCTGCTTTGACTGGGGACTAATTTAAATCACAGAATTTAAATCCATGAAAAAAAGTACTATTATTTTCTGTGTACTGCAGATTCTCGTCTCTAATTCTTGCATCTATTTCTAATAGTTGTAGGTCAGTCTGTCCAACTCTACCCACAGGGATTAACATGAGTGGAAACCTATAGGAGACTTGAGCTTCTGATGTATATTAAAGCAGTCACCATCTCTGCAAGTCCCTATTCTGTTGTATCAGTCACTGGCAATATCATACTGATGTACACTGAAGCTGTAAACCAGGCTTGTTTAATGAGACCAGTCAGAAAAAGTAAGATTAGTTTATGCCACAGGAAGTTTAATCATGTTTCTCAGCTTATATTCTGTGGGCCGCATCTGATCTCTTAGGACCTTAAAAGGCAATGTAAAAATGGTCACTAAAAAAAGGAAAAAAATAAAAATTTCTGCATGTTTGTACATGTGTTGGTTAAAACAAGCTAGTAATCAATTACAGATTTGCAAGCAGTTGTAGATTAGATTAATAATAACCATTGCATGCAGCATGCAAGTGCAATGGCCCAGCCATCTTTTTTGGTATTATCCCACCTAAGGCAACAGTGGCATAAACCACTGTCTTCCTTTAGGGCTGCAACTGGATCCTGAAAAGGAAATATCCAGAAAAATACCCACAGTCCTCCTAAAGTGTAGAACAGGGAACAAAGCAAAGCAGAAGACAGGTCTGTTTTCTTTAATTATGAAGTGTCATGGTTGCAGCAGGCCTTTACTTTGTATCCCATCCTTAACCCCAACTCTTGCACAGTGAGAAACACTTGGAGCCAAGGCTGGGAAAAACTGTGGGGCTCTTATGTCTGTAAACTTTAATTCCAGATACTTCTTCTCAAAGCAGTCCCCTGCTATTTGTTGAAGTTCTCTCCAGTGCAGACAAGAAGAAATTTAAGGCAGCGTTGGCATAGTCATAGTTGTGTGGCAAGGTAGGGCATTAAACGTGTTCCTTTGCCTCTGAAAGGTCATTCTTCTGCTCAGAGGTGAGTGATTTTTTTTTTCAACATACTTGAAAATAGTCTGAGAAGCTGGTTATCACTGAAGTAATGAAATAAGTCATATCTGAAGCAGTGACATTTAATTAGCCCTTAGTATAGCCACTGGGACTATTTCACATTTAAATACTTACACTGAAAGAGAGATTTTCAACCCCCTTACTAATGTAGTAAAGCAACTGCACGATCACTTTTATTATAAAAATAATCCTTAGGTAAAATAGGAATATAATCAATAATTACACAAATACACATTTACAAATCTGTAAAATAGTTACTTATGGCACAGAAAATATAAATATCCCTGTACCTTGTCTCTGTGCAAAAAGACAGGCTAGTTTTAGTCAATAACCAGCCCTTTAATGGTTTTTTTATCTCTTCTGATTTCAGTTAAACACAAGGATTTTCAGATGATACGTCTGAAAGTTCAACATCAATAGACCAGAAAATACTTTCGCTTTTAATCCAGATAAAGCACAGTAAGATTTTTCCTATCTTTTGTCAAAATGTTCCTCCCTGTTCTTCAGCCTGCACTTCTGGAAGAAGAGGAAAATTTCAAGTTCAGTAACTTTTTTCACAAGCTGTCAGACTGCGGTAGAGAATTAGACCCAAATACGAGTCAAGCTGCACTCTGAAGCTGAGCTACCACCGTAGGTTTCAGTTTAGTTGTAGTAGAATTTGCATTATGCTTGCCTTCTTCCTTGTAGCTGTCAAAAATAATTTTTCAGAAAAACACTTTGCTTTCTCTTGAGGCCTTTCATACAGTCCAAGAGAAGGTGAAATTAAGCAAGAGGTAGATTTTGTTCATTCTCCTAATTCCCAAGAGCTCTCCATTTGAATTACTCTTGTTTAGGACTGTAGGAGATATGTATAGAGCCAAGTTTTATGTCTATAAAGTAGTGATTGACTTACACCCCCTCATATCCCGCGGTCACTGACAACATTCAGCAACGTGCTTGAGGAATTCATCACTGAGTTCATCCCTGAAAAACCTCATGCAATGAGGGCATCTGAGTTCACCCTGTGCCCTGCCTTCGGATCCCGAGTTTCCATTGTCCGCAGGAGGAGAAGCTTGTTCAGACTGTGAAGGTGTCCTTCTCGTGCCTGTTTGGCCTGGGCTGTTGCCCTGTAGATGTTCCACATTCGTCTGTAGGTACAGATGATTTTGTTTACCAGCATGAACTCTGAAATGACTACTTGTGTCTCTTGAGTCCTAGAAAGAGAAAGAAGAGCTCTTGAAAATGATGCAGTAAAAAGATATTCTTTAACAGGTGATGTTTTATCACCTTTATCTGAAACACTGCTCAAGTATTTATCAGATTTTTGGAAATAAATTATTAATCAGGTTTTGCAGTGTTCTTAATATAGTTATAAAGAAGGTTTGTAGAAATATCAGAACACAGCCAGCATGCTACTTTAAAAATGCCACTGTTACAAGAGTCACAGCTGCCCTCTTCATTCCAAGAATTCACCCTTACTATGTTGATCCAAAAATAGGAAGGAAAATAGACTGGAAAGAGATATTACATCTCTACTGGGAAGCATCTACTAGAACTGACTATGAAATAATGTAAGTTTTTGACAGCTGCACTGAGCTGAAATGGTTTCAGAAGTACTAAGATTTTTTAAAAATATATTTAAAAGTATATTTTAGTCTAGAATACTGTTGACATGCTTTAGTTGAAAAAGCAGCATGCTGCTTTCTTACCTGTCTTCTTGCTAGCTGGTGTTGCAAACATGCAACTTCTGCCTGAAGTTCTTGTATTTTGCTCTGTGCTCGTTCTCTGTCTGATCTCTCAGATGTGAAATCGTCTTTATAAACGAGGACCTGAAAAAGAATTATTATGTTAATATTTGTTAAGTTAGAGCATTCGTGGATGAGACTGAAAAGCTGAGGCTGTGATTCCTTTGTTACTTATTCCCAGAATCTCAACATTATCTTCTCTATTATATCTGTACTTCACAGGTACTTGTATTTCTTTTACAAGTCTTTCATGTTTTGTATTAAGGCCAGCAGAACCACATGCAGTTGTTTTAAGTAGCAAGTTTCCTTTAAATCTGTGTTAAGTGTCTGTATAGACACAAATGTGGAAAGACAAGTGGCAAATGTCCAAAAAATAAATTCGTTTTTCCCCCTTGAACTTCAGTGGTCTGGGAAGAAACTAGGAGTCCCCACTTCTAGGAAGAAGAAATTTAATGACCTGTTGCTCAAGCATTTGTATGCGCTCGTTATCTCCTTCACTAGCCTTCTTCATGTCTTCCAGTTCTCTCTTTGTTTTCATGCATTCATTCATTTTTTCTTCCAGTAGCTTGTTTAGCCGGAATATCTCTTTGTGCATCAGGTCAGAATTAGTTTGTGCTGAAGTCAGGCCGTGCTGCTGCTCCAGTTGTGTCTTCATCTCTTTCAGCTGCACATGGAGTCGCTTCACATACTCATCCCTACTCGCATCGTATTTCTGCCATTTTGCATTCAGATCTTCCACCTGAAAGTTTAACCAGGAGAGACATGAAGAACAAGAAGACAAAAACTTCCAAGCTTTCACAAACTGTCTTTATGTGCAGGACCAAATTTCTCTAAAAGATAATATAACATGCTGATCCGACTACTGAGTGTGGATAAGCCACTGTGCAGGAGAGCAGGAGATACCACGCTGTAAGGCAGACTCTTCACAAGTAGCCTTTCCCCTCTCCCAGTCCAAAGGGACAGTATTAAATAATGTGGAATGGAAGGGGTTGGTGGTCACCCTAGTGCTGTTCTCCTGGAGTGCAATACTGATGCATGGAAGGAACACGAAAATCTTCTGCACTGTATTTTTAACAATGAAAACCCAATACGTTAAAAATAACGTAAGAAGTTGTTCTTGGCTAAGGGAACAAAAACTATGTTGAAAGGACTAAGAAGAATTGCCTTACATTAAGCTGCCATTTAATTAGATTAACCAGGCCTTGTCCCAAATTTACTGTAATTCAAAATAATTGATCAACTCTTAAACAAAATGAAAGTACTCACGTGAGCCACTTTTTGTTTTAACATCCTGTTTTCATCTTGTAGGTTGCAGATAAGAGCTTGAAGTGAAGTTTCATTGTCTAAAACCTGTAATTTGCAGATAAGGTAAGTGTTACTTGGACATAAAAATCTCAGATGCTATTTGGCTATGCTGTTAAACTGGAAGTAACCTTTTTCTTTAAATTCCTCTAAAACTATTTGCTATCAATGAAATAATGATATATTTATTTCTATATAGTGTGTTTCTAAATATTAATAGTATAGCCTACAGCTTTTATTATTAATAAGTAAAGGAAAACTGTACTAAGGTTTTTACCACCTTGGTACTGCTTTTAAATAGACCTGGTGACAACAGAGCTTAGCAGGTTACAAAAACTCCTTGGAAAACCACTTGTCTGGAGGGGCAGAATGCATGACAAAGGCAGATATGCCTTCATCTTGCTTTGTTATTACTGTCAATTTTGGCCAGTACTAGGAAGAAATTACTGAGGGGAAAAAACCCTGCTTGCTAAATAATTGACTAAAATGATACCTCTTTTTTTATAGTTGTGACATCTGCTTAAAAAAACCCCGGTGTACATGAGTAATATAGAACACTTTTGTGCAAAATTCCCTAGAATCAGCTAGTAGTGGCATCTGAAATTTCTCCTCTTCAACAGGGAAGTCCCCGCTGTACAAGGTTAGCTACTTATTACATATATCAAAGTCAATCAAGTTTCCTGTCTATCAATTACACGTAAAATACGTGTAAATTTTCCTCAAAAATACCAAATGCTTCGAGTCCTTTACAAAGTCCTTTTTTCTTGTATCTACTCAACCTCTAACTATTTCTTACAGGTAACTTTAACATGAGTAAGTTTTCTTTGGAAACGCTGCTGGGAAGTTTTACAGAGTAGACATGAGCACGTCAGCACAGATAAGTGGTCGTGTGAAAAAAAGCAGTACCAACACATAGGAGAAAGAGCATGAGACAGAATTATTATTTTTTGTGAGAACTGGCTATAGCACCCTACTCAACAGTGTGACCAGTTATTTAAGGCAGCACTGCTGATGTTATTTCCTTGTGGTGTTATAATGAATTACCTAAAGACTCTAAGCCATCAGGACTTCTGGAGCAACAGAACAACGGGATCTGCCTCTACCCTACACTGAAAAGCTTCAGCTGAGGTGATGATGTGGCAAAGCCAGAGAGCCATTAGCAAAGTACACCAAAATCCAGGTGTTGGTTCTCCACAGTAGTGTTTCTGCCACCATTCTATTGTGAAGGGGTTTTTTTCTAAACATCTCTCCTGGAGAGAAACATGGCCTTGCACTGGGATGCCAGGGGGAATCCCAGAGCCAAAAAAAACCCCAAAAAAAGGTAAGACACCTTGACTCATTCTTCCCTAACCAACTTTCTGTAGGTCTGTACTACATGTGCAAAGCCAAATCCTGATCTGAGAAGACCATGTGCTCTAGAGTTCTTAATATAAATACTGCTTTGAAATATCTCTACTTTGTTTTGTGATTTTGATGCTTAAACAGGTAATCAGGAGAGATCACCTTCAAAAACACAGCACCATCTAGTGCTGCACAGAAGCAGGGGTGGTATAAGAAAGGTACTGTCTCCTATATATGGAGAGAAGAATTGTAGTTGTGGAATTGCTGAGGCTGAAGGAACCTCTCAGGTTCTTCTTCTCCCCAAAAAAAGCATCCAATGATGAGATGAAATAGCCAAAGTTAAAGTGATAGCTGCTTCCGTCCTAAATTTTTGGTACTTGGAATTATTTAGAGCTTGCCATGGTAGTTTTTACACCCTACATGAAATTGTTTGAAGGGATGTACCTCACCGTTCCTCAGTTACAACTATCATATTGTAATTAACACCTCAGAAGCTAATAAGACTTTAAAGACACTTAGTAGTAGCTGTAAGAATACCTGATTAGATCTTTCAGTAGGTATCTGGTCATCTGAATTCCTTTTCTCTTTTCTTTGCTTCTCTTCTAGACACTTTGCCAGATGTTGACACATTTCTGCTGTGGATGCTAATTTGCGTTGAAGTTGGTGAGTTTCGTCGGTGAGTGAACGGCACAAAACATCACTGGTGGCTTGAGCCTTCTCCTTCTCTGCCAAGGTCTTCTGCAGTCGTAAGATTTCTCTCTCCTTTTCATATGGAGGTTGATTTATCATCTGCTGTATCTCTCCATTTTTCTCCTCTAGCTGCTGATTCAACTTCTGTACTTCCTAAACAGAAGGGGGAGGGGAAGTTACTTAAAAGCAAAGTAAACTCAAAAGCCAAAATATGTCTACGACTGAATTCCCTGTTGCAGTTATTCCATATTGCTCCTATACTCACTGCAAAGTACCTAAAAACTAAAAAAAATCCAGTTCATCTCTATATAACTACAGGACCTTGGAACTGACAGATAACAGTCAAAATCTTCTTGGGCAACTGTACAAGTACTTTCTAGTCCGTAGAATGGAGGAACAAGCAGCAAAATTCAGGAAATATTTATGAATTTAGCAACAAACTGAATATGGAACTTACAAGAAACAAAGTATTTTAAAAGGAGTAACTATGGAGACTGAGAAATGCTTACAGGTCCTGCACTCTAAATTACCAGATAGTAGAGATTTTCCTCAAAAAAAAAAAAAAAAAGGAACTGTAAAGTCCTCTTATCAAAACCCAATGCAGTGCATTCACTGCCTGGCACTGTCACAAGGATAAAGCAGAGGTAGCACACAGGGCAACTTTCCCCACCTAAGAAAGGGTGGGAACAGTAAGGTAAGGACAAGCAAACAAAATCTGTGTGGCAGCAATGGCTCTAGTTTGGCCCTAGCTGACTCTCCAAGGTAGGTGAGGGGGTCTGACACACCCTTAGGAAACAACCCTGTATCTTGTTGCTGCACGTTCTCGTTGGTTTGGAAGCTCTGCATCCACACTGCATTAAGGTGACACCTCTGCAGGTGTTTTGAGAAGGAAGAGGTTTGCTTGCTGACTGGGGCAAACCACCTGTAGTTCCATGCACCTGAAATACACCAGTCCTGACTTTGTCAAAAAACTTGTGCTCTATATCCTCAAGAAGTAGCAGATGCTGGTAACAGAAACCTCAGCAGCACTGCTCCTCCAGAACCAAGGATGCCCTGGATGCCAGCACAGACCATGAGACAGCTACAAACTTGACTCTACCATTCCAGTTATTTTCAGTGTCAGTTATTTCAGTGTTCTGATTGGGCATAAAATTTTATTCTTTCAAGAAATAAATATTAATGTCTAACATAGAGAAATAGCACTTGTTCTTACTACTGACATTTAAATTCTTTAGCCCCATGCTAAATGCTAAAGATATTCAGCATCAGCCTTCAAAATATGTTCAGATACCACGGGTTTGTCATCTGTCTGCAAAGTGTCAATAAGATCATCTCTTATAACAAATTTCCAAACATGAAGTTTTTAAAATGTATTTTAGGTGAGTGTCATATATGGAAAATGTTTTGTATAAGCATTAGGTCAAGAGAGTGCTTATGACAAAAATACTCGTTTCCATTTTGAGTACTGCTTCTCAGTTTGGAAATTACTTCATGCAGCTTCATCTGGAAACAAATGCTTTAAAATTCTTTTGAGTATTTCAGACTGGACACAGGAAAGTCTTAATGACAATAACCAAAACAGCACTTGTGGTGGACGGGAGGGATTCAGTTTTGAGACTTTTTTTCTGTCAAAAAAGATACTGATTTCCCTATCTATTTCCTCACAATCCAAACTTGTCAGACGATACTTCAAGTTTAAAAACGCTGCCTTTATGTCAATACATAAGAGCACTTTAAAAAAAAAACCCAACTACACTTTAGTAGAAAAACTGGTGGCATCGTCTTAGAAAACTGTTGCATCTGATAATGATTTTCAGCAAGTAGTCTTCTATAAGTAATATGGAATTCCAAATTCAGATGGGGTTTTTTACTATTTTTCTTTTTTTCCTTATGAAAACAGTTGCATGAAGATTTATAACGCCACGCTAAGTCTTTGTTTTAGGATTTTACCGTTTTGAACTTCACGCTAAATGGAAGCTACTGTCGGATACAGAGGGCTGAGTTGCTTTGGGCACGGTCTAACTGTGAGCACACAGCGATGGAGCAAGTCCTGTAAAAGGCACCAGCATCGCTAGGCGAGGGTGCAAACGCTCCCCGTGTGTCTGTGCTCCTGAGCCGCGCCGAGCGTGTCCCTTGCGCGCCCCCAGCTGTTTCCATCACCCGAGCGGGCGGTCTGGGAGCAGAGTCCCCGCATCCTGCCCTCCGCACCACCGATGCTGCGCTTAAACCCCTCGGTTTCTAGAGAGCCGCTCGGCGATGGCGCCGCCGCTCCCGCGGAGCCCCTCCCTGCGCTCCAAAGCTTTACCTGGCTCAGCGCTTCCACCCTCCGCGCCGAGAGCCGCTCGCTGTCCCGGAGCTGTTCCCGGGCCTGTCCCAGCTGCTCCAGCAGGCTCTCCACCAGCGAGCGGGCCGGCTCCGCGCCCGCCGCCGCCTCTCCCGGCGCCGGGGGCTGCGGCTGCCGGGCCAGGCTGCCCCGCAGCTCCCGGATCGTCGCCTCCTTGGCCGCCAGCTGCAGCTGGAGGTGCTTCAGCTGCTGCGCGGACTCGTGGTACAGGGTGCAGAGCGCGTTGTACCGAGGCACTTTGTTCTTCAGGCTCCTGTTCTCCCGGTGCAGCTTCTCCAGCGTCTCCTCCACCTGCCTGAAGCGGGCTACGAAGGGGTCTGTGCTGCCGCCCTCGCTTACCGAGCACATGGCCGGGACAGGTCCCTTCTCCTCCTTCTCCAGGGCGAGCAGTAACCCGGACAGGTGCATAAAATCCCGAAGCAGAGCAGGGCCCTGCCAGCGGCTGCTCCGCTCTTCCGCCTTCCCCGCCGCGGGAGGAGCGGCCGCTCCCCTTTAAGGGCTCGGCCGGGCCGGGGCGGGGCCGCTCCGCCCCCGGGAGAGCCCCGGGCGGGCACGGAGCCCTTTCCCCGGCCGCCAGCCCGGGATTCGGCCCCGGGGGCAGCGTCAGCCGGGGAACCCCGGCAGGGCCGAACGGGAGAACAGGCAGTGGGGGCGGGGGGAGAAACCTGGGGGCGAGGGAGGAGCCCCGGGGCGAGCGGGAGGCTCCGAGGGGACGGGGAAAGTCCGGGCTGAGGGGGGAATGAGGGGAGGCGGCGGCAGGAGGGGCGCTGAGCGGGGAGCGGGGCCGCGGAGGGGAAGCGGGGGGTCCCGGCGGGACGAGGGTCCCTCGGGGAGCTGGAGGATGGGGCCGGCTCCGCCTTGCGAAAGCCCCGGAGCGCGGCGTCCTCCCGGCGCCGCTGCGGGAATTCCCGGCTCGGGACGGGACTTTCCCCGCCGGCGGCGGCCCCGGGCCGGGCCCCTCGCCCCGCTCCGCCTCCCGGGACCGGCCGGGATGGAGCACCCGCATCCCACCCTGGCCCTGCCGCCGGCTCCCGGGGCAGCAGCGGGAGAGAAAACGCCGGGGAAATGCTCTGTGTGTGTTGTACACGGGGGGGGGCTCCGGACCCAGAGCAGCACATCTCTCCTCAAAAGCCGCGTACCTGTGCAGATTTGGAGGAGCATCTTTCTTAGGAAAGGCCTCGAAGAGATCAAAATCTTCCGGTCATCAAAATTCATGTCGCCAGCCAGTGTTTATACCCTCAGGATGAGCTGATGAGACCAAACCCAGCTCCCTGACAGTGAACAAACAGGTGACCACCGGCTGTCCCTGCGGGGGATAACTTTTTTTATTGGCAGCATAGAGACAGAACTTGTTAATCAATAATGTTGCTGTTAGAGAGGTCACACTGGTGTGGTGTTTCTCATAGGAGGACGGGAGTACAGTAAACTGGACTGAGAGTATGTTTTGGATTGGTTTAGTTATGTCCATGTTACTATTCTGGTGGAACAGCATGGCAAGAAAAAGCCTTAAACTAGTATGAAAACAAAGCCTAGATTACATTTCGTTATTGCTTGCAATAATATTAATTGTATGCATATGTATGCATGTGCATAAGAATGTGTACAACATGGAGCTCTGTGTGTGCACACAACCTTATTGCACAAGGTTCAACACAAACACAGGAGATGTTTCTGGACCAAGAAGCCCAACTGTCCAATAGAGAGCAAGTGAAAATCACCACATGCAACTGGTAGAGTAGACAAAAACAGAAGACTTCAGTTGATGGGATAGAGAGTAGCCTCCTGTGTTAGCAGGTATCAGGGTAAAAAGATACAGCAATGAAAAATTTATGTGGAAGAATTTACAGGAATGGGAATGTGAAGAAAGGAGAAGTTGGTGAATTTCAGAGTTGAGACAGTTGCGCTGGTGATGGAGCAAAAGTCTCATGGTACTGGTGCATATGAAAGACAGAATATTTCAGCCTTTCATGGAGACCATGGGTGCAGATTCAAACGAGATAGGTTGCAATCAAGTACAGGGAAAACTTTTTCTTTTAAGGGTAATCAAACATTGGAAGTGCTTTGAGCAGGAGTTAGGGCAACAGACCTCCTGAGGTTCCTCCCAACCTGAATTATTCTGTGATTCAATTATGCTTTTTTGAGGTGGAAAGTCACTATTTTATTATCTTAATTATGCTAGAAAGTTATCCAAAATATTACAAGTAATAGATTCAAAATAGTCTATTAGCTTAGCTATTTCTGAAAATATAACTGAATTTTATGTGCAGAAAAGGGTATGTTCTGTATGGCAGAAAAGGGTAAAACACTTGTCTGTGGTACAGGTCTCTGGCATATCTGCCATTTCATCTAATAATGTAAATAACCCGTGATTAAGGACAGTGAAAAATTTGTGTGGGAGTTCAGGGAATACAATTTTTTACTTGTTCAGAGTTATATTCTACAACCTTAAGACACTGATTTTGCTGTGAAGAAAGTTCCTGCTTTAAAATACCTGCACTTTAGTAGGAAAAGGGGAAAAAACGTAGTGTTACATTTTCATTACTGTCCTACAGTCAGAGCTAAGTGAAAAATCTGGAGCAAGATTGCTTTTGCTGACTGTCAAAATATTTTGTAGAAACGCATGATGAAGCCCTGTAAATGGAGAAACATCTGGTTTCCTGCCAATCCAAATAGCAAACTACAAGTAAACTCGGCAATCCCGTGCTTGCAGATGGGGCAGTGATATCCTTCCACCGAGCATCACGGAATTTAGTGAGCTACCAAACAGAAGCCTTTATAATACAGCTACGTTTGTAGCGTTGTATCAGTGTGTTAAAATCCAGCTTTGCATCCGAGTACTGAAAACTTGGCATGAATAGTGCTTTGGATAAAACCAGCAGTCCCCTGAGGAAAACACCACTGACTTCAGGGAAATTTGACCTGCGTAAGTCTTGAGTAAGAAACTGATCCCATATGTCCTCGGGAATGCCCATAGATGACTGTTTCCTTTTGTCAGTTCTGAAATGCAGAGGAATTCCTGGGAATTCAGTAAAAGAAGCTGGTGCCAAAGAATGAGTCAGATCTTAAGACGTGTTTCGTAGTGTACCTGGCTTTTCCTGGATTGCCTCTCGTGTGCTGTTCACCCCGTTTGCTGATAAACAGCAGGCTTGTGGGTGCTTTTCTTTTTTTTTTTTTCCTTTTGGACAATCATGAAGGCTTATTAAGTACAGTAATTCTGGTCAGCAAATAACTGCATAAACAACAGGTATACTCTGCATGACTTTATATAAGAAAAAAAAGTTTGTTTTCTGTACCCTACTGGTCTCAACGTGAAATACAAGATGAAGTTCACTTTAACTCTTTCTCAATATAGGATGTAACAGGATATTAAACTTAAGTGGGAAAAATTTAACCTAATGTTTTGTTAAAGAAATCTTAACAAGGTTGTTTTGAATAAGTAATTCTATGCACGTCACAACTTATTATAATGTGTGAGACACGTCATACAGTATATGAATGAAAGTGTTTAGATATTGCCTAGAAACAAAAAGGAGGTGAAGCAGATCTTAGGAAACCAGGAAGGAAGAATGGTGAACAGTATAGTTAGATTAGGTAAGTGTGCATAGATGTAGATATATTTAAAATCTCATTTTAAAGCATGAGTTATTTGTAGAGCTGAAAAGAATAATTCCTCTGAATGTAGTAGTTCTACCTCTGTAACATTAGTGCAAATCGTGAGTCTTTATATCTAAAAGTGTAATTCTCTGTGGAACAAGGCTGTGCAACCTATTGGGGGGTCTGTCATTTCCTAAATAGTGACATATGCTCAATTTGTAAGAAACTATATTTTTTACTTATGAACTCCAGATGTTCAACCAATCAAGCTGTGGTTTACCCTGTGGTCTTGTCACCACTAGTTGTCCTGGAGAGTAAGTTGTGACATAATGACACTTAAGAAGTGTTACATGTCTTTGAGCTCTTTTGCCTAAGCAGAACTGATTACAAATTAGTGAGTGATCCTCTGGCTGCTGTAGGCTGAAAAAAGCAATAACAGTTCACATTTTCTTTGCTGTTGATTGTGCAGTGCAAAAGGGAAAAAATAATATGTAATGAAATAATCTGATATACTCACTGCTATGTGAGATGCCTGCCTGAGAGCTCAACGTGTGTCCAAGAATCTGATTTTCCTGCAGAGCAATGAGTGTTGATGCTTCTGTGACTCATAGATTAACAATAATTGCGAGCTGCAGGTGTGTTTACACTTCTTACATGGGAAGGGCTAAACATCCTTTACCTATATTATCCTGTTGGATGTTCTGGTGATGCAATGTTCTGCGTGTTCTACAGTTGGAATGACAAACTCAGTGAGAGGTTAGCTGGAGGGCTTTCAGAATTCCCAAACCTTGATGAACTCATTGCTATGACTTACGTATGCAGCCATCTCTCGTATGGAGGCTCTGACTTGGATCACAACATTCCTTTTTTAGTCTTGTTTTCTGTGTATACCCATGAAAATATTTAGTGTAGTTAGGGGAAATAGATTGGGCTTTATTTATTTCTAATGTAAGTTTTTCCACACTTTTTTTTTTTTGGGTACAGTTTGAACTTTGGAGGATGTCAATACCAATTCTGATGCATAGGGCAGATTCCCAGGACCCATGTTCTTAATCACAGTAAGGCTGAAATAACCGGAATGAAGAGCTATGACATTGGTCAGATCCAAAGCAGTCCTTGTGCTTTTCCCTAAGTAGTGGTGCTTTTACATTTATATGGCCTAAGGTGATTCAGTCTCATCCTTATGGATGCTGGTAGGTAAGCTGGATATGTGCTTGTATGGATCTCTCACAAGTCTCTTGACCCATTTGTGTCTGTATGTCCAGGCAACACGTTTCTGTTATGCCTTGTTTCTCCTCAGCACTTTGGATCTTTGCTGCAGTTCACCTTTCTGTGCAGGCTCACAGGTACTTATATATCCCCTCTGTGTGTTCAGCCATTTCAGGCCCTGCTTTAGTTTCTCATGGATATTCTTACTTTTTCCAGTTTCTCTTCTGTTTGCCCGTGGCACAATAGTACCAATTCACAGGGTCTGACCTTGCAAACTGGAATTCATTTCAGTTGCTATTGCTGCCTCTTGATCCAAGAAGTTCAAGCAGTGTGCTCAGTCCTTTAGGAAAGTCTGTCTTGATGTCAATGATTTTTGAGCTGTGATTCTATTTACAGGAATGTACAAAACCCTCTCTTTGTTGAACATAAGTTACCAACTGCTTGAGGCCATTTCCATACTCACAGGCTTAGACAGCCACTACTCCTACTAAGAGGCAACTTCTATGAGCTTGTACTGTATAAAACTTTGAGGTTTGCCCATTATTTATTTACTTATTTATTATTTTCTCTATTTATTCCTGGTGAGCAATGTAGGATCCGCTGGCTTGTAGATGTCATAGAATGTTTTTTTTCCTAAATCTGATGTTTTGAAATGCTGCAGACAAATCGTATTCTGGGTTGTAGGAAAAACTCCCCTAATGCTTAACATACGATCCATATTACTGATTTTTTTGAGTTTTAATATATATTGATTGGATTTTCTGCTTTGGTTAATATAAAGTGCTCTGAGCTTTCTGGTTGCTGTTATTCATCTTTCCTCAAAGGCCAGGCAGTTTTAAAGCTAATTTGAAGGGGGGAAAAATAAAATTAAGAAGTATGACTAAATTGAGTGGGAAAAGTAAAATTATTAAGCATGACTAAATGCTAGGCATTCACTTGCAAGACTGGAAACAAACCAAATTGTTTGTGGATTTGTTTGATATATTAATGTTGTGTAATGAAGCTTCCTAAAGCAGTGTCCATGGTGTCTCTCATTCAGACTACTCATTCTAACTAGAAAAAATCAGTTTACACATTTCTGATCTTTAGCTTTTCTGACCTAGAGAGCAAATGGACCACTAGAGTTTGCTTAGAGAAATTTCTGATTTATATGTTTTATTTTAAACGTTTGTTTTAAAGGATGATTGGGAAAGGTGATTTCCCAAGACTATCGGAAACCTCAAAAGAAATTGTAGTTGAGTAGAAATTCTTTACCTAAATTAGAAAAAGAAATATTGAAGACTTCTTAGAGTGTCCTTGGCACTACATGGCGAAATAGTTCTCAGAAGTAGAAGAAGCAGAATGTTGAAGAAGAGTTGGGAGGAATTAAGTAGCTAGAAAAAGAAAGTGGAAGTGTCCTTACCCCACCATTCACTCTTCTCCCTCACATCCATGCCATTTCTACAGAAATAACAACATTTCCCAAAATTCTGATTAGTGTTCAGTTGAGAGACAAGAGGTAATGTTCCACTGGAACTCTGTCTATAAAGCAAAAAATCCATCAATCGCCCTGGCAGGACAGGGGAAAGCAGTTTTCAGCAGAGTTTTAAATTCAAGTAATTAATGTAGCTTTTGTAGACTGAAGGATTAATGCCATATGGATACCAGCTGCTGAAAACTTAATCTCTTGTATTTTTTTATAAGGAAGGGTAAGCATGTTCTCTATCATAGATTGTACTTGAAGCAGACAAGCATTTTGACACTTTTTGCAGTCAAACAGAATTAATGGGAGAAGGAAAATAGTATTTCTGAGGAGCCTGCATACCAGTATCTGTTCAGCCCTAGCCCAGTAAGTGAGTCAAATGTGAACATGCAGATGTGTATGGATTGTAGGAGATTAAATCAGGAAACCATAAGAAGAAATAACGTATTTCTTGAAAGTGATAACTCCTGAAAAAAAGCCACTGCAGCTTTTTTCATGGCTGAATTTGTACGAGCTACCACGTGGCACTGGACCTTACACTTGTGGTACAATGAACTATGCCTGTTTTCTACAGGAGTAGATCTTTTTAGCTCTAAATTAAATCTTTTCTCCATTTAATTATGTTATATTTACGAAATATGTTATGATTGTTGCTGGCTTAATGTACATTTTAGGGTAGGTGGCTGTTTGGCAAAATCTTTACTACCTTCTTGCCCTAAGCTGTAGAAGAAGGACCACAGGGAATCCTAGATGTATGGTTTTCATTAAAGTTTCTGATGAAAACTACTAATATATTTAACTGAATAAATAAAGAGGCCACCATCTAAATGGAGTGAGTTTGAGAACTGATTGATACTGATTTCTGGTGTCTCTTGCCTTGATTTTGCTGCTTGACTTTGAGTAAGTCTTACAGCACCTTAGTTTGCTTTGCCATTTGAGTCTTCCACTACTGACACCAGTGACATTGCTGTAGATGGCTTAAAGGCAAAAAGGCTGCAGAATATTCAGTATTTGATCCATGGAATGAAGATCATACTCAATCTTTACTTATCCTGACTTAATTTTAAGACAAAATCTGAAAATTTTTTACTTCAAACTGTTTGACAGAATGACCCATTATGACCATTAGTTGACACATTTACCTGCTGATGACTGAAATGCTTAGAAGTCAGTGTGAGAAATTTAATTGTATTAGGCCTTACATAAACAAAACAATAAATGTTATCTGGAATATTCAAATCTACTGGCTTGTTTTGGGGCTAGTCTTAAGTCATATTTAGTATGATTGTGATATTCCAGTTCCAGTGTGTGCAGATAAGATACACAGACACCTTTAAAAGGACTGGTTTCAGAAACACTGGTTTTGAACTTCAAGTCACAGTTTTCATATAACTGACTTTGGAGATATTACTGTTTCTCTGAGAACTATTTATAATATTGTCGTGATCTTGTATTTACTGAAAGTACACCTAAAAAACTTTGAGATATCGTTACAAGAGAGGTAGGGCTTAGAGGGAGAGTGTTCCTGTTGGATCCTCTGAAATAGCTGGGAAAAAAATCAAAGACCTTTTGAGATCATCTTTACTTCTTTGGTTCAGTTGGTCTGTCTCCCCCTACAAACTTTGCTTCTATGTATCACATTTGCACCATCAGTACTGTGACTTACAGATAAAACAACTTCTTGTAGTATTTTTGGTGATCAAATGGTGATGGCCATTAGCTGACCCAACAGCTTTGAAAAATGAAACATAATCTCCCCATCTCTTATTTCCTGTGAGCTATGCAGGAAGTGTCTCAGAATGAAAGAAAAGCTATGAATTTGCCAGATAATGAATCCGACTCTTGGTTCATGGTTCTTTCCTGTAGGCAAAATTATAGTTTTCTTGTAAACTTAAAGGAAGTGAAGTGAAGGAGTTCACTTGAGTGATAATGAGAGTAGACAAATGATTGATTAGCTGTTGAGAACAAAACTGTGCTTTGGGCATTATTTATTTTCAGAGGTACTAGAGGAGTGTGATGGGTTGACCCCAGCTGGCTGGTGAGCCCCACCCCATCCACACCTTCACTCCACAGCAGAGGAGTGGCACAAATGCAAGAGGCATTGCTCTGCTCTTGCTATGCAAGAAAAACTTGTGTGCTGAGCTAAGGACAGTTTAATAACAGAGAAAAGAAAAGGAAACCAAACAAGTGATACAAAGGTGATCACTCAACACCTCCAACCAGCAGCCTGATGGCCAGACAGCCTCTGAGTAATGACTCATTTCAACACACCACCCACCCCTGGTTTTATTGCTGGCCACGATGTTGAATAACACAGAAAATCTCTTTGGACATTTAGAGTCAGCTGTCCTGTCTGTGTCCTCTCCCAGCCTCCTGCCCATGCCCAGCCTGCTCCCTGGAGGCAGACTGAGAAGCAGAGAAGGCCTTGGTGCTGTGCAAGCACAATTCAGCAACAGCTAAAGCACTACCCTGTTATCAGCAATGCTTTGGTCTCAGATCTAAAACACAGCACCATGGGGGCTGCTGTGAAGAAAATTAGCTCCATCCTGACCAAACCCCATACAAGAAGTGTTATTCCAAAAAGAGGTTGGGGAAGATACCAATATTTGATACATTTACATGGCTCTTGCAATTTTCATTTAGTAGAATGAAAGCAGGCAAGGAATTTTTTTTTTCTCTATTTTGGAATGAGGAGACCTGAAAGCAGTGAGATATCGAGAGATTTGTTCAAAGTTGCATATAGTATCAAAAGATTATGAGCTGAAGAAGTACAAAATGCTTGAGCTAAAAATACTGAAAAGACTTTGAAAAAGAATAGGCAATTGTCTAGATGTAATGGCTCATAATAATAGGATCAGAAATTGTTAATGACTACTGCTAATAGCAAAATTTATGTTTAGAATAGTTAGAAGATTTGTCCCCTTTCCAGGTTCACCCATGAATTAATGTCAATCTATACTAGAACATTACACTTGAAAGATATTTTCCAGCCCCTGCATTTCCCATCTTTATTAATAATGTATCCAACCTCAGCAAAATTCTCCAAAGAACATTTCCTGCAGAGCAATATAGGCCAAATGGGACCAGTGTCTGCCAGAACAGCACCTTCAAAATGTACCAGCATATCTCCACAACAACTGCAGGATGGTTTTGCCACAAGGGAACTATGATACCTGTCATGTCAATGGTTTTTCTGTAACTCTTCTGATATTCAAAGTGCTGTTATCCCTAGGGTGATCACTATGTATTTATTCCTGCAGCAGCCTACACATGGGATTGCAGAAGAGGGATCTAATAGTCTTGGGCAGATGTAATTGAGAAACTGACCCTCCTGTGCATTGTCTGAGAACCACGGTGATCGAAGGGGGTTCCTGACTACTCTGTGTGGGGAGCAGTTTGAGAGTCTTGTGCTCCTTCAGGTGCCCAATCGGAAAGAAGAGGTGCCTTTGCGTGGGGCAGAGAAGCACTGTCCCTGCTCATTGTGCAGTTTGTGAAACCATGCTGCTGTTTCAGTATGGAGCTGCAGGGACTGTCCGGAATTTCATGGGCTGTTCCTCACTAGTACACAAATGCTGGGAGCCTTGCCAGAGGAGTCAGCCTAATGGTGATTTGGCCCGTATCCGTCATGCTATGGTTTTAGTCTTACAAAGAAATTTGGAATCTTCAGGATCCATGAGGGCAGATAATGCAGAAGGGTCCTGCCAGCCTCTCCAAATCCCTCTGTTCCTATCCTTGTGTACCCAGGCTTCCCCATGTGTGGAATTGGATAGTGTCCATAATTCTCTCCAGCTCTCTGAAAGTGTCAACTTTGCAGTGACTATTCCCTATTTGGCTTGTTCATAGACTGGATAGCTTTAGCTAAACACATCATGAGATGTGGCAGAATGGGGAAGTGATACTTGTCTCAAAGTGTAGCGTGCTCAATATGATGGGGAGTGGCGAAAGTGTATTATTACTGTTACTTCTGAAGGATGACGCTGAGTAATTTGAATTAATCTCTGCCATTTATGGTTCTTCATTTCAGATTTGTGTGAGAGACGTACTTCATTTTCCCGGCATGTGCATCACTTGTTTGAAAGTAATATGATGTTATTTGATTCTTGCAGAAGATAAGATGGGAAGACATGTGCGTGTAGCAACTGGTATGGAGGCAAACTGGGAAATACCCGCACCACGTGTATTTGATGCAAGTTGTGCCAGGGCAGGTTTAGATTGGATGTTTGGAAAGCTTTCTTCACCAAAAGGTTTGTCAAGCTTTGGAAGAGGCTGCCCAGGGCAGTGGTGGAGTCACCATCCCTGCAGGTATTTAAAAGATGTGACTCTTAGGGACATGGTTTAGTGGTGGACTTGATGATCTTAAAAGTCCTTTTCAACCTAAATGATTCCATGATTCTGTGAAATATGTACTCTTGGCTGGTGGTGATCCAAAGTGTGATGTAGTGGGTTAATATGCAGAAGCCATCCTGCCATTTCCGTGGAACAAACTGTTCAAAAAGATTATTTTTCCATATATTTTCCATATATTTGAGAATAGCCCCCCTTCACACATCTTTTGCCTGGGAAATCAGGCTGGCAGATTGCCCTGCTTCCCAGGCTGCATGATGCAGCATCCAGCTTAAAAACTACATATACACAGCCAGTCTTTGGTTCACATCCCCAGTTTTCATGCAAGGGGCTTTTAATTTTCTCTGTTTCAAGCAGTATTGCACATGTAACCTGCAGCTGCTTTTAAGCTCAGGCCAACGGCCTTGGTCCCTGCCTGAGCAGCAATGTAGGGATCCTGGTACACTGGATTCAGAGCTTGTGCTACAACCCTGAGGTGTTGAGGGTGGGGTATTGTTTGTTTTTTTTAAGGTATCCAGAATAATGGATATTGCTTTGTATCCTCCAGATTTTTGAGTTTATAGCCTGAGGCACACAACACGTGCCCTGGCACACGGTTTTGGGCAAATGACTCCTCCTTTCGGGCATATGACTCCTTCTTTCAGCACATTCCTCCTTCGCAGGAGGCTGCTTGTGAGGCTACTGAAAGTGGAAAATCCGTATCAGAGTCCGGTGCAAGTTGTCTGACCACTGAGCAAATAGTCCCCTAACTATGCTCTTAAAGATGTAGTCATTTTATCCCCCAAAGGCTCCCAGGAGCATGCTAACACAGAAGCAGACTGGATAACAGATATCACACTGCAAGAGCAAACAAACTTCATAAGTGAATAAATCCACAAATCTTTGTAAGGAACTGTCTTATCACAGTGTCTGAGCTGCTGCTCATAGCACAGAGTAACTGAAGGGACCTTATGGCATTCGCTCTATTTTATTTTCCCCAAGAAAAGCTTGGGTTATTTTACTTGCCATGTGCCTGCTGTTGTTTTCTGTTTGAAGTCTGTGTGCTGCACTGTATTTGGGAGAAGTGAAAGTTGAAATTTTGCCACACACTTGGAAATGGTTTGCCTGTACAAACTGGAAGGTTCAGCAACATTTATCACTGTCGCTCTTCTAGTGTTTCCACTTAAAATTCTAAAAGCTATTGTCAAACATCAGTAAGCTTATATTGGGAGGTCAGAATACATGCAGTGACATCCTGCCATGTGCAGATCCTTGCATAAATGATACCAGACCCCCTCACCACACCTCTGTAAAGAACATCTCTCCTAGGATACACTCAATTTACGTATTAATCTCTGGGCCATGTTAACATTTAGTTGAGTATCTTGTATTATGCTGATTTACATAGAACAGTCAGGCTATTTAATGGCTATTTAATGAACCAGGCACATCGCTTCTTGGACACTTGCTGGGAAAACGAGGCACGTTAGAGATGTAGGATGAGGCATTTGGTTTCTTTCAGTTTGCATTGTTCTGAACTTCATTTCTAGTCATATTTGTTTAACAAAGCACATCAAGTATTTAAATCTATGTGCCAAAAAAGAAAAAGCAGAAGTTTTAGCACAGCAGTTTACGCTATCAGGGTTCAGTGCTCAGGACTGTCACGTTTCTTGTTCTGGAGGTCCCCAGGTTGGTCCTTGATGTGTCAACCAGGAAAGTGGCTGTCATGGCTGTACTCGTGACTTTCTGAAATTTTCTTGCCACCAAAGGAAATCTGACAGAACCTGGACTTAACCATGTTAGTGCAACTACAGGAAAATTTCAGAGAACATTTTGTTATGGGTAAGGACAGATTCTGAAACTGAGACTTAGTCACAGATTCGTGAAAATGTATGGGATATAGTTTGTATGCCTTTCCCCATTGTATGACACTGCAAACCAAGAGGAGTGATTCCCCTTGCTGTGCATGACTCTGCAGTTATGTGGTTGCTTTACTGTGTGAGGTGGCTGGGGATTTAAAAATAGCTCTGCTTACTCAGATGCAGCTGATGATTGCAGAAAAATACCACTGGGTGGTAAATCTGGAACACCTAGTACTTCTTTCCCATAATGAACAGCAAATAGAAAGCAAGGTTAAAAAAAAAACCACGAGGAGATACCTACAGCATTTGGGGGAGGAGTTTCAGTATTTTTTTCAGCATTTGTTTTTTTCTCATTCCTTTTTGTGGGATCAGTTAACTTTGGGGCATGGCCATCCATCTATTTCTTATTCCTTTGCCAGGGTGATACCAGTCCTATGTTTCTGTAACTTGGGATCTTTGAGAAAACAGGTTCTTAATTTGTATTTCCCTTTATATGTCCACCTGAGACATCTTTCATAGGCACTAACATGACTGCTGGGGTTGTTGCAAGGTACAGAAGATCCCGTTGCTTCAGTGTGTTATTTCCCCTGAAAGTTACCTACAAGGTTTTTAAAAGAAAAAACCTTTTCAAATAAAAATTCTGGAGTAAAAACTTTGTTTACCTGGTATTATGAAATGTTGTATAGAAATAGAAATTATATTACGTATCATAGGAGCTGTTTATATATTGTTATTACACACTTCTGTGCCTGTGTAGACACACACAGAGCAAATACTACACAGTCTTGGCAAATATAGTACATAACTTATATAACATACTGGAGAAATCTGGATTATAAAGGGAATCAATCTGTGTATTCAGTTGAGTCTCTCACTCTTTTGAGAGTACTAATGAATTTTTTTTGGTGACTCTGGAACCATGGATACTTGGTTATTGAGACTTGGCTGTGGGGTTTATTTCATGTATCTCACAACTTGATCTAAGGGAGTATTTTCAGTCTGCTGATAACTATCTAATCTTGTTTGAAACAGTCTTCTTACCAAAAGATTATGGATTGCACGCATTTTCTTCAGAAATCCTGTGAGTCACTGCATTGGACAGAAACTGAAACTGCAATTACTCCTCTAGTTAATATTTTTTTCTCAGTTTTTACTCTGATAATACCCAGATAGTTCGCTAACAGGTCAGGGCTCCAGATGCTCTTGACGTGTTACTCAGGCACCATAGGTCAAGGTTCTAACTCCACATGGCTGGAAGCCAAGGTAAAAAAGTCACATTGTAATTAGTTCCACTTTCTAATTATGTCTCTCCATTAAAAAAAAAAAACAAAACCACAAAACAAACAAACAAATAAAATCCCTGCCCAAGAAAAACAACCCAAAAACTACAGGAAGTTTGCTGTAGGGGTTAACAGGAAAATGACCAGTGAAAAATCTTCAAAGTAGATTAGTCCCAAGAAAGCAACTCTGTGGGGTCTATTTAGTTTCAGTCAACAGGATTTTAATGTTTACAAGAGCATTTCTTTAGTGGTTTGTAGTGGAAAAAAGTTCTCAGAGGGCTTCAAGAAATGAAACCAGCAGATTCTGGTAATCTATAGATTTTTATTGACTGACATCCTTCTCAAAATGTAAGTTATTTCCATCTTTATTGCATCATAACACAGCTGCGTGAAAGCTGTAATACAAAGAGGTCCAAATCATGTCTTACAGTAAGGTTTATAAGCATTTTCCCATTACCAGTTGTTCCTTTTCTCTGTTCTTTTGTGATCTAAATAGGGGACTGTGAAATGTTTGGCTTTCAGTGAAGTAAAAGGAAGCGCACACAGTGGGTTTACCAAGTTTGTCACCCCAAGGTAATAAATTGACTTGCCTCATCTTTGTAGAAGCCACTCTCTCACAAGAATTTTCTAATTCAATACAGAAAAAAAGAAGAAAAATCCCTATAGCCTAATTAATAAATGTCTTCAACAGGGCCCTTTCTAAAATGTTGAATAAAGTAAAACATCCATCATAACTGGTCCAATTATCAGGAAACTGTTGCAGATTTTGTTCAATATTTCCTAATCATTAATATCTCCTCAAATTATTGATTTACATCTAATTAAAAAAATAGAATGTTTATCTGACACAGTCAAAATACACTGCAAATTGCTATTCCTTAACAGTAGTAATGTTACCTAGACCCTTCATCTGCTTTTTGAACAGTTTACAGAGGTATGTAAATATTCTTAGTCCCCTTTTAGTGATATCCATCCATCACCTTGGATGAAGAGGAATTAAGAGACAAAAAATATAAGCAGGTCAAAACCAGGTGTATTTATTAGTACATAAAGGAGTGCAAATAGAGAAATTTAACTGGTATAAATTGGGGGGTGAGTGTCAGAAAGAACGTGAGAAAATGAAATCTGTTCTAATACCTGTTCACTGTAAGGATACATGGCTGTGTTTCATAAGCAAGTTCTGACCTTGTCATTAATTTTTCTGTACTACTGCCACGTGTTTTTCTCTAGAAAGAAGGTAATGTGAATCAAAAATGCAAAGCCAATAAATGCTTTCACATCAGTAAGAGAATGTATTCTTTCACGAGTTTCGCCTGTGTCATCGTTTTCCCATCATGTAGGGTGCAGTTTACACACTGCCTCTCGGTTTCCTTCTGTACTACCAGTAACAGCTACTGTGGTTTTAGTAATGCTATTTACCGTGGCCAGTGTAGGAAAAAAACTCCAACTTGTGTTCTAGAGAAGGAGGCAAACTCGATACCAGAGATTCAGTTCTTCCTCTCACAGGTTTTTTCTCATGCCATTTCAAGTAAGCCTGACCCTTGCTTCAGAACCAGCTAACTTAAACTTACCATGGCAAGGCCATTGAAACTGAGTTTGTCATTCATCTGAGTTCACACTCGCAGCGTGAGTCTGATGTCCTTTCCTACAAGTGCTCAGGTTTCTGTTTCTGTCCTGAACTCTTTCATTTTTAGGTCTCAGCCACTTCCCTTCTATTGTTATGATAGTACCAAACCTGTTGATGTGCATGGATTTATTTTTTAAAAGAATGAAAAAAATGTCCGTCTGACTGCTGAGAAGTCAAACCGATTATGGGAGAAGCTGAGAAGTGATGCTGTTAAAATAGATTTCAGTTGCTGTTCCCCACTTCCAGTACAATACTGAACTCTTTGGCAGAGAGCTGCCTTGACATTGATCATCTTCATTTCTAAATGGCATCTGTGAGATTTTTAATAAAATGTCCTGTGCAATAATAGATTGACACGGAAGAGGTAATTCAGTTCTTTTCCATATTTTTAGCTGTTTTGTTGCTTTCCTTGCTTGATGTCATGGAAATGGGTGGTAGCAGAGGGAAACAGTGGAGAATTTGACTCTTCCCTTTTCACAGCATTTATCTGTGGAAACCTGGATACATTATATCACACATTTCTTTCCTGATCTGTAGAGAAGTTTCAGTCTTTGTCCAGGTTGTCAGGTATCACCCCGATAGTGGACAAACCTCCTTGATAATCCTGTTTCTACCCACATGCTGAGAGCATCAGTGGTTCCTCTTGGTGTCTTTGCAGTCCCTCTGCCGTCCTCACTCATTCTTTACTGCTCTGTGCCTCAGCAGGACATCCAGGACAGCCTGCTAGGCTACTGCCTGTCACAAACAGGGATGGAGACACTGTTGACCATCATCATTAGCTCCTGGCTGCGTAATGGGTGTGTGTGTCTGGACGTGTATGTTTGTGTGCAATTTGAATTTTGCTTTATTTGCTTTTCCCACACATTCATCAGAACTGTAACAGCAAAGAAATCATCGTTTTTCCTGGCTTACGGGGGCCCTGTTATCATCACCATCCACATTTTGCATGTACTGCAGTGTGGTTTTCTGGGGGCTACCTTGGACACTCAACAGAGAGGATTTATCCTCACAGGATAAGAATTCCTACCCAATTAGCTGAGTCCCTCAGCTGGACCATCCACACATTGAAGGTTTCATTTGATTTAAAGGCACAGTTTTGGTCCAAACCTTCAGTGTCCAAGGTTCATCTTCATGAAACCATAACTGTAATGACATGCTCTTTAGAATTAGGAACTTTCCCTGACTAAGGGAAAGCAGTGATGGATTCAGACAGACTTAAATTTGGGGTTATTAGTTGTTAGAGTATTTGATTTATTATCTAGTAGAACATTTTGGTTGGCTCAGCTTTGCAGTGACATCTCATGATCTTTCTGCCTCATATGTCTTTCTTCTTAGGCTATATAGTTTGAACTTGGGAGTTCACTGATTTGACATCAGACAACAATAGACTATTTTAAAACAACATAAACCCAAGAGAAATAATTAGTGGAAAAAACTGGTCTAATCATTATGTTTGCTGAAAAAAACCCCCAAATTATTTCTCCCATTCAACAATTTTTCTCTTCACAGCCTAGGGGGGATTTTGCCTCTTAAATAAATCTGCAAAACATGGCTAATGAAATTATAGACAGGCTTCAATTGGTGTATTTTTGGCCCATTTGAAATCATTTTGTGCTGCTCACAAGTGTAAAATTAATGTTTTCTGTAAGTAAAGTTTTTTGCAAATTAAAAGGCCTTGGTATTTGTGCTGATATTGTTTAGATGGATTAAATTACATTTTAGTTAACCTTGAATAAAGAAAACTGGAAATAAAAGCAGAGGAGGATTTTAAATTAGAAGTTAAACAGTCACTATTCAACATCAAATGCACTTTTACAGAATTTTTTTCTACATTTTCTTTTCTACTTAAACTGCCCTATATTAAATTAACATCTGCAGGGTGCTTTAGAATAAGCCTGTTTTGGTTAACAAGTTCTCTGTTCTTTTCCCACACTTGTGCAGAAAGTTACTGGGAAAAATGCCAACTTTGTGAACTAGAAGTTCATGTAAACACATACATCATCATATAAGCATACATATGTATGTATAGACTACAAATATGTATGTATATTTGTGTACATACATATTGTGTATACATGTGTGTACATAACATGCATATATGTGTGTGTTTATATATGTTTATGTGCATATATACACACACACACACACAACACAGTAGTGATGTTACGTTCCATTATGAGTCTTCGGGAAAAGTAATAAATATAGCATTTGGAAAAACAGAAAGCGTGTGAAAATCAACACAGAAAAACTGGCAAGTCTGGTATTTCCTGTGCTTCTAATCTAGTCTGCATTAATTGTTATTGAAGGCCTTATTCCATAACCAACCAACGATTTTTCTTTCCTTCTCCTTGCCAGTCCCACACTCTCATGGGACCTGACTGGAATATAAAAAAATTATAATAACGTAGTAATAAATGAATACCCCTTGCTCATCTGTCTTGCTGCAACCCAGCTGCCACTGGAGGGGAAGGGAGGTCGCACAGCAGGTCCTGTGCTGAGGGGTGGAGGGTGCCAGCAGGTTCCACCGAACTTCCCAGTTATTAGGAGCTGCCAAAGTGCTGCTTCCCCGTGGGGTCCGGCTGAGCCCATTTCACAAGGCAGGATTTAAGGATTTAAGAAAAGAAGTTGTTCCGTGGAAGTCGAGGCTTTGCAGGGAACCTCTGCTCTGGTCTGGGAGCCTTCGTCGCCCTCTAGTGACAAGCCGGGAGCAGGTGACAGAGCCCAGCAGCGCTTCGGGCGCTGCGGCCCCTCTTGTGGGAGGGCGATAAGGAACAGGAAAGTAAAAATCACTGAACCAACGTGCTCGCCCTCTGTGCTTCTTTAGTGTTCATCCCCAATGATATTTTGTAATAAGCTTTTTTATTAGTGTCATTAATTTACACTCATTTAGCGCTTTAGGAGGGACGTCTTTTTTGTCTGGATGATAGCCTGCTCCGTAATGTCTAAGTATTTGCAATATTCTTGCTGAAATAATAAATAATGAAGCAGTAATGACTTCAATGTTAAGAATGAGTTCTGTTGTGCTTGCTGATACAGGACTGTGACTGAAATCCCTGTTACCCTCTTGCCTCCATTAGGAATGCTTTGCAAGTACAGCTTTCCCAGCACACTGTGAAGAGCCCAGGTGGAAGCAAGTGATAGTCACAAAAGAAGGCAATAATGCTGTTGCTGATACAATGTTATCTGAATTTCTGAAATTTAGCCACGTGGTACTTTCAGCCAAGTGGTACTTTTACACCACTATGCCTACACCAACCCTGGGGCTGATTTCTGTGTCAGTATGAATTGCAGGCCTCAGTTTAGACAAAGTTTGAATCCTTGCTCTGTTTGGACTGCGCTAACTCCCACAAAGGAGTTGATATCAGTATGCCACATTCTTTTCTGAGAACTAAAATTCACAGGGTGGCCATATGTTGTGTGCAGGCACTCCGGGTGGAGACTTCAGCTTTCACCACAGCTACTTGCAGCGAATGCCCACACTTGCCTGGCTCACACCGTGACTGTGGGGTGTGAGCTCTTCCAGCCACGGTGCATCTCAGCCCACAGCTGATTTCAGCTTCTCTGCAGTGAGATTATTACAGACCTTTTAATTATTTGTTATTGCTTATTTGCAGGTTTAATTTTTTTATGATAAAGGAATAAGCTCATTTTCAATGGATTTTCCTGTGTCATTCTGACTGCAAGTCACATGTGACCATGGACAACCATGCTCCTCAGGTAGATAGGTGTACCACATATTCTGTCTGAGAGATACCTGTTCCTGCATGGACACATGGACTTCTTGCCAGTGGAACTCTATGGATGAGGTACTCAGTTACTTATAACTCTTATTGTTGCTGAGGAGTGATGATCTGCTATGATACTGATGAATGATGCTGATGACCTGCTAAATGAGGCAGAGCCAGATTTCTGGCAAGAGGAGGACATGCAGCCCCAGCTGTTTCTGTCCCACCAATATGTGTGTCCCCTAAAAGCTGCTCATGTCTTTTGTCCTAGAAGAAGGGGGAATGTAATGGCATTTAGAGGCTCTTTGGGTAGGAAATTTGCCCAAAAGTATTGGAAGGCCCTCAGTTCTTACATTTTCATTGCAGATTACCTACTGGGCAGAAAAAAATTTACAAAAATATGTTTAACATTTTATTCTGCTAAGAAGAATTCCTTGTCTGTAACACTTTGAATTCCTCCTTGAGATGTTGATCACAGTCAGAGGCTCACACCTCAGACCAAGAATCTTTTTATTGCGTTTCTCAGTCTTCAGAACATTTACATTATCATTATGCCAACTCACAGCAAAAAATTTTCAGTTCCTGATGAGTCATAATCATCAGTAGAGCTTCCCACCCTGACTGTGGCCGTAGAAGTCATCACCACAAACCTTGTAGTAATTTATGGTGTCCACTTCCTAGAACACAATGTCTCTTTACCCTTGTCTTGGTATTTGAGTGGTGAGAAATAATCACCCTGAATATACAGTTCCTTGCTTATCATTCTGTGTGTCCTTGTCTGTGGATATACTGAAATACCCTACTGCCCTAGTTCAAAAGTTCACAGGCATACATGAGCCCCAAGTTAGCCAATGTTTACTTTTGCAGTAATCACTTGTTAGCGCTGCAAAATCCTGGGACTCATCTTGGCATCGGCTAATGCGATTCTGTGTGTCAGATCTGCAACAAACCCACATGCTGTGCTTATCCCAGTCACACGTCATGGCAAGTTTCACCTTGCCTCTGAAGATGCACAGCTTTTCCCAGGCCTGCCCGAAGGATGCTTTTTCTTTCCTAAATCCTCACCAGGCTGACAGTGATGTAACTGAACAGAGCCTGGAGTTTCTGTGGACCGTCTCAGGTCACAGGATACATGACCGTACTGGAGCTCTACATGAAAAGTATGGGCTGTACATTTTTCACTGCATCAAAAGATAACGTGTACAGGTGCTGATAGACTGTATCAGCCTGATTAATTTCATGGCAGACCAAAAAAATGGGCTAGTACAGAATTCCTGCCTCTCTGTGAAGAAGCTGTTGATGTTTGGATTATACATTCAGAACTAGAACCATATGACAGCAATTTATCACACAGCTATCCTGAATATATTGGATCAAAATTAATTTTGTTCTTCTAAGAAAGATGACAAAACAAATTACAAAAGGGCAGATATTTTTCATGGTCTTATAGGATACAGGAATATATTAGAGTAGTCCATATAGTCTATATATAGAATAAAAGAAAATAGAAACTCCGTATTATCATGTGAGTGTCATGGGGTTCAGAGCAGCACGAATCTTCTCCCCTGCGTGTAGTAACCAAAAATTCTTGCTGCTCATGGAACAGAATGTTCAATGATGTTGCTTCAAATCTTGTAGTGCAATAGGTATAGGGAATAGGATGTGCTTTGTTTCCAGGCAAAATCAGAAATATATCTTCCCTTTACCATATCTCAGTAGAATGAGAAACTCTGTAAAGTCCCTTTCCCCATTTCCTTCTGCTTTGTCACTCCTGAGTAAACTTCCCAATTGTTGATGGTCATACTTCTATATAAATAGAAAAGTAGATATAATGGCAATGATATTTGCTGTTAAATATTTTCATTATAGGCACTCGGAAAGCTTCCCAGTCATCAGCAGATTAAAGGCTGCAATCATAAGTGTAAAGCAGGTGTGGTTTGGTTTGCATATGACTTTTGCATTTTGATAAATAGACAAGTGACAGAACCAGAAGGGAAATTTAGAAGTCAAGACTCACTCTAAATCTTCTTTTAAAATAATCCAATTTACATAATATAAACATAAAGTAATTCAGCAGCTTGACCTCGAAGGTAGGAGCTCTGATCTCTTAATCATAACATGGAGTATTTTGCATATGTCAGTTAAAGTTTCCAAATCTCATTTTCCTGGTTTGTCAAGTAGAGAAAACAGTAATTACCCTCTTCATAGGATTGTCAATCCCTTTTAAGGATTTTTAAGCACTATAAAAAGAAAAAATACCCTGTGATGGCATTCCTGGTAGTTATGTAGTTCGGCTGTCTGCAGCCTGGAGGGCCTGACTGGTTACCAGGGGCTGTAATAACAAGGGTTCCAGACACATCTTGATGAGCTGTTATTACTCAGGTCACGTCTTTGCCCTGTTGCTGTGTTAGAACTGCCTCCTTTGCCACTGACAGTTGCACAACTTCCTTCTGGTTTCCAAAATTGTTGTTTCCAAGGAATTCCTTTCTTCTGGTAACTAGTAATGGTTTCTCAGGCAACAGGTCCAGATGCTGGTGACTGTTTCATCTCATCCTGTTTTATTTTAACATTAATGACACGACAGAAACAGTCAGACCACATCTTCCCCTTTCCTTCCAGAGCCTTTATATATAAAGGCCTTCTTTTAATTTAACAGCATGGATGCATGTTGGAAACAACTGAAACCAAAGAAGTGTCATTCAGTTCTTCCTAAAGGAAGGGTGGAAGAAATATCCGTGGGCTGGAGGAAGAAGAGGGGAGCTAAGGCCAGCCCTGCTCTGGCCAGGACAAGAGAAAACAGGACAGCAACTAGGGTGTATAGGGAAGGTATCACATCAATTTGGTAACAGTTCTATTCCCTACATCAAAAAACTTCAAAGACAGATCTCCTCAAAAAAAGTAGAAAAAAGTCACAAAGTTTCACCTATTTCCCTTAGCTCATCCCTCTCAGATACTCATACACAATGTGCACTCCTGATCCCAGTAAAGCTTGTGATAGACACCTTTTCAAAAAGAAAGAGTAGCATTTCCATTCCTTAAAAGCTGTCATGGTGAATAAAAACTGTAGGAAAAGATGGCTTAGGAGCCAGATGGGTAAAGCAAGGCTTGATGTCCTCTTGCAGTCTCCTGGAGCAGAAAATCAATTTTTCATGTTGTACACAGAAAGGCTTTATCCTGAGTGTGGGCATACCCAGCTCATGGGTGGAGAGTATTTAATGTAGTTATGTAATTTAACTTAATCTAATTATCAGTCACCAGTCTACAGATGTCCATCAATCACCAATTTGCTATTTATTGGTTCAGCAAACAATACTAATTTTTTTATTAGCTCAGCTGAGAAGTGGTGTGTCCCTGAAGGGGGTGCTCTCACCCTTTTGGTGCCTTGAGAAGCACCATAAAAAGTGCAAGAAAGCACAGTGGGGAGCAGTGCGCTCGTACCCTGTGATCCCCCACCTCCAGCTTCCTGGAGGGGCCGTGCAGGGAGCAACTGGGGCAGTGGGAAGGAAAGAGTGTCCCAAAGTGGATGAACGGGATGGAGAGGAGCAGGGACCGGGTGGGAAGGGCTGGGAAACAACTGAGTGAGAAAACCGAAAGCATGGGGCAAGTATTATCCAGGAAGGCATAGAAACGGGGGGTGGGGGATGTTTGGTATGGCTGAGATGGACAGAGGTGGTATGGACAGCCCTGACGGAGCCCGCTGGTCCAGGGCTGCCCACCTCGCACATCCGAGTGCTGTGAGAGCGGGAGCGGCTCGGTCCCCGCTCTGTCCCTGCTCCATCCCTGCTCCGCCGCTGCTCCATCCCTGCTCCGTCCCTGCTCCGTCCCTGCTCCATCCCTGCTCCGCCGCTGCTCCAAGCGCAGTCTGCAGGTGGTGCAATTGCCTCGAGAAGCGCGTTCCGGGTCGGTTGGGCGGTTTCTTGCAGTGGGTTAATCACACTCACGAAAACTTTCCCCGATAAGTGCTGGTTTGATGGCAGAACAGGTAAGAAGGTTACGCTAATCTTTGTTTCATCCTAAGTGCTTCCTAAGCCTCTGATAAGAGTCGTAAATCCCCAGGTCGTAGCACTGAGAGAACGAAGTCATGGTTCGTAGAGACGGTGATGTAATTGCTGGTGGTTTCCTTTTTCTCATCTATATTTTAATTAACAATTTCAGACCCTGCAGCCATGCTTAATAATCTGCACAGATGTCTCCTCTTGTAGATAATGATCAAGTCAATTCAGCCTGAGGGATGCAAGTAAAATCTGAAACAGATTCATGCAATATGTTACAGAAGAAGCAGAAAGATGAAAAAATGGTTAAAGAAATAAAATACTCGTGTTATGCAGTGTTCTTTCCAAACCTTTTAGGCTCTTTTTTTTTTTTTTAATGTGCTACTATATGAAATAAAGTCAATAGATATATTTATTTCATTGCTTTGGCATTTTTTAGCTCCTTCTGCAGAATCCTGAGGCCTTTTGGGCCTCATGTTATGTTCCACCACATACAGCTCCATGGTCAAAGTACCAACAGCTAGACTAGCAGTAAAATTACTCTATAAGCAGGCTATGTTATTAATGATGATAGCAGTGTTGTCTTCCACTAGGTGAGCTGGATATCTCATGAGTAAAAGCCTCCTCCCTGACACTTTGAAGTCCATGGGACTTTTGATGTTGACTTCATTAACATTAGGATGAAGATTTTATGGTGCCTATGTATGGTATAAGGCTGACCTTTTACTGATTCATTGGCTGTGAGTCAATCAGCTATTCGATGCATCATCTCCTCTCTCATTATAAGGTAATTCAAGTAAATGTCATACCAGGTGCAAGCCAAGGAAATACCTGAGACAGAAGAACAACAAGTTCACGGAGTGCAGTTCACAATCTTTTTGATTCTTTATGCCCCATTGTACCAATCTTTTCCTTTAAGCATTGCTTTTGTGAAAATGCATTCCTTGGTGCTTGTAAAAAGATTAGAATCTGTACCAGCAAAGAAGTGCAAGTGTTTACTGAAATGAAAATGCATGTTTTACAAATCTTCTAAAACATGGCAGGAAAATACCATGTGAAGTTCAACAAAGTGAAACAATTCTTCCAGCACCAAGAGTTGCTTGTTCTTGTAATGCAAAGTTCTGAGTCACATGACAGGGAACCTGTGGGGCAGCAATAATCTGTTTTATGTAATGAGATCATGGGTTGGAAGGGATCTTAAGGATCACATAGTTCCAAATCCTGCCATGGGCAGGGACACCATTCACTAAACCAGGTTGCTCAAAGCCCCTGGCCTTGAACACATCCATGCAGGGGTCAGCCACTACTTCTCTGGGCAACCTGTTCCTATGCCTCACCACCTTTACAGGGGAGAATTTCTTCCCTCTATTCACATTTAATCTAAAACTACCCTGTTTTAGTGTAAAGCCATTCTCCCTTGTCCTATCACTACATGCCCTTGTCAAAAGTCCCTCTACAGCTCTCTCATAAACTGCCCTTTTGGTACTGGAAGGTGCTGCAAGGTCTCCCTGGAGCCTTCTCTTCTCCAGGGTGAACAACTCCAACTCTCTCAGCCTGTCTTCCTAGGAGAGGTGCTCCAGCCTCTTGAGCATCTTCATAGCCCTCCTCTGGATGTGCTCCAGCAGGTCCATGTCCTTCGCATATTGGCGGCCCCAGAGCTGAACACATTCCTCCAGGTGGGATCTCATGAGAACAGAGTATGGGGAGAGAATCACCTTCCTCGACCTGCTGGTCACACTTCTTTTGATGCAGCCCAGGATATGCTTGGCAGTGAGATCTGCAATGTGGTGGGAGATGCTCTGCTGGGTATTGTCCATTCAGTTACTTGGGATCATCCTTCCCAAGCCAGAGGTCTCAGTGATGAGTTGGGCACTTGGTTTCCCCATCATGTGGGCATGGCAGCAGAGACCCCTTTGAGGTCTGAAGATTTATCAGTTCATGGACAGATTACAGGGCACTCAGTCGTTGGATTTGTAAGCTCCTCTCACAGCAGAAGAGATGATGGAATTGTTCTGAGTCGTAGTCATTAATAAAACAGACTTTGCTTATAATTTAGCTATAATTGCTTTAGTAATGTTGTAAATTTGTGTGATTACTCCTTTATTACTCATATGAGAAACATAAGTAATGTGCAGCAATCTTCTCTAGCATTTAGTTTAAAAGCAGGATGGAGAAGTAGCATAGAAGAGTTTCTTTGATGTTCACATGGCACTGACTCCCTAGGACAGAATGTTTTATAAATCTTCTCTCATCTGTATTGGTGTCCTGACTTGACTGGAGAATGGCAGTTCTATTCTTCTCTAATCCCCTGGGAAATAACATGTTTTACTTTATGGGATAAACAGATTCAAAATTTCAGCTTTAGCTAGAAAGTTTACTACGTGTGGTCTTTGGGCTCACTTTCATTTGTCCTTAACGTTCTAGTTGGCAAGGGCCTTATTTGCCTATATATCTATATATGTTGTGTAGCCTTAGCATGTTACTTACCTTTTCTGGTGTAACTGTTCAGAGACATATTCCAGCCTTTTACAATCGGTGGTTAATGCATGTTTATAATCATTCACTTTTTGGTAGCCTTTCATCCATCACTTTATGCATGCATTCAGTAACTAGTACAGTGAGACAATCAACTCAGGTGAGTATTTTTCTTTCCTTTTAGAGAGTAAGAATATCAAAGTGTTATATAAGCCAAGAATATCAAAAGTGACTTGAGATTTTGGGGTGAATAGCTGAGTTTGTTGGTGTCCAACATAAGCCACATAAAGAGAGCTGATTTTCCAAAGCAGGTGAGATACATGCTTTCTGAAAGTCAAGTGCTTCTCAAGGACCTTGGACTAGACATCTAAAAGAATGAGTTGCTGAAGCTACTTCTGGAAATCCTGACCAGTGTGCTTTGTCTGAAGTCACACAAGAAGTTCAAGGCAGGGAAAAATTAGTAACTGACTCTTGCTTTTAAGTGACCTGTGATGCCTCCTTTGGCTACTCATTAGATTTCTCAGTGGCTTTTGTCTAGTCTACCCTTTTTCCATCTTGTAATTACTTACCGAGATTCATCATCATCTTCCTGTTGGCTTGTCATTAACATTCCTTTCCTGTGCTGCCTCCCCCCAGGAGCAGACCAGTCGATATGCTGGCATACTAATGCTGTCACACCAGTTACCTGTTTATTTTCTCATATTTCTTCTCTGTATCCTTCTGTGTTTCACGTTGCACTTGCACATGAAACTCTTTGACACAGGATATTTTTCGTTGTACAGCATCTGGAACAGTCACATCTGAGTTTATAAATGAGTTTCTTTGGGGTTCGCTGCACTGGTACTGTTACTACTACTTAAGAATTATGGGATTTGCTTGTCATCCATGTTGATTTTTCAACTGTGAAGCAGAGTTCAAGAATTTTATGCTTGCACATACTAGGGTGGGATTGCTGATGAAAGTTATTTCCAGTTTTCTGAGTCAAAGCTACCAAGTCTGTGTGTTAGTGTAACGATCCATGCTTAAGGAGAAGGAAGCACCTAAGATTCTGAGCATTTCTCAGATCATAGTGCAGCCTGGGGAGGTGGGGGAGGCACCACCACGATCACTGTCTCAACTAAAGTCAGCTTCTCTGGGCCTCTACACTTAAGTAGGACTAAAGCAACTCTACTTACTCACGAGGAAAAAATTGACCAAATTTTTCGCTATACTAAACTTCTATTGCTTTTTGCCTAAGAACACTCTCATATGCAAATGCATTTTGTGTATGAGGCTCTGAAGCCACCAGTGAGGTTTAGAGTAAAGAATTTTCCATGGACTGTACTCAACCCTCACCCTTGGATGAAGAAGCTTTCTATGTCTAGAACATGTTTGATCACAGTAACTAAACATATAAAATGTGTTCTTTCTCACTGTGTTTTTCTTTGTAATAGAAAGTAAAAATTCCTTATACACTCCCAACTCTTCCTGGTTTGGGGCCCAGCTGGAAAACTGTCCCTCCCTACATTTTTTAAAAATATTGTCCATGCTCAATGCTCTGCTTTGCAGACCCTGTCCTTCCTTAAAGCCTGGTTTAATATCCAGCACGTTCTATAGGTTTTTGTCATTATTTAATGAAAGTCCTGGGTGAGTAAATCATAGTCATAAACCACACAGGAATTCGGTTTTATTAAGCAATTTTCTCAGCCTTAGTAGGATTATACAGCACACATTAATTAGCCTTTGCAACAACCACTTTCAAGAGTAGGGACCATGAATATCTTATTCACACTGAAGCAGCGAAGTTAAATGTTATTTAGATCAGACATAGTAGCTTCTGGTCTTGTTCTCATAGGTATTATTAATGCAACAGGGTCATATGACTGACTGAAGTGCCTGTTTGATCTTTTTGCAAAGAAAATGCCTTTCTTCCCTAAGAAGAAAGGAGTGTGACCAAGAGTGCTCAAGATTTCATGCGTGTGTTGACCTGGACCTGCGGGTTAAGTGAGGCACATCCAGCTACAAGTGCTGGGCACTGGAGCGTCTCCTCTGCCAATGTGCTGATGTCACGGTGGGGCAAAAATGCGCAACAGGCTCTGTTATTTCCACTGAGTCCTTATTCAGGTCCAAACTGAGCACAGAAAATGAACCTGTCTTATTTTAAGCACTCGGTCTCAATGCTTTGTTTTTACTTTTGATAATTTTTTTTCATATTTGAGCTTGAGTAGCTGGTTGCTAACTTTGACATATAGGGGGGTTTTTTTATATTTTTTACATGCTTCCTGGAACAGCCTTATGTCTTCTTTTTTTAAAAGATAAGGTATTAGAATACCTGCACAAAGACATGTAGGTGGGGCTTTTAAATTTTATTCTTGTGTGCTATTTTCCCCCATAAGATGAGAGTGTGTACTTCATCAGTATTTATTTCAATATTCCTCTTGAAAATACTTGTTTTATATATCCAGCTTGGTATTGATGTATTTCTTTGCAGGTACTCTTGTGCTTGTATCTTCAATATATCTGAATTAATCTGCATTCACCCATTGAAATGAATTATCTTCATAACACTTTTGTGATTTCAGGTAGTCTTGCTATCTTTGACCTACAGCTAGGGTCTTTAATCTGGATATATTAAGTGTCAGATGACCATCATTTTGGTTTAGTAATGACTTTAGTGAACATAGTGTTTTGCATTTTCAAATTCTCTATTTTCTTTCATTTTTATTTCTACTTTCTGGAATAATTTTCCCCATTTACTAGACATTTTACAATTTTTTTCACCAATTTTTTAACCCCACTAGTTATACCATTATTAGCTACTCATCCCTGGTACATTTCTCCTTATGCTGAAGAGGAATATTCACCCAATGCATTCAATAACACAAGCAAAACCACTGTGCTGTCATGCAACTAAAGGTTGAATTGTAATGCTCTTGCATGCGTGCACTTAATGAATTTAATTAATTAACTTTATTTATGTTTCCCAGGTTTTGAGGCCTGGACTTCATTACCTTTGTATTTTTCTAAGCAATTTACACAAAGGATGCTGTAATTATTAAAAAGAACTGAAGTATTCTGTCACTTAGATTTTATTCCTACGCTGTCTCATTGTGAAGATGTTTACAGAGGTGTTTATACCAAATACCACAGAAGAGGCCTTTAATGGTCATAAGCAGAAACATATAGACTCATAACTTCTGGGCTGGTTGCCTGATTTTGGTAGAGGAGATGCTCCAGTTGTTGTAAACTTTTCAACCTATTGGAATCTGTTGACCTTTTCTAACCCCAAATCTAAAGTTAGTGATGTGGCTTGTGTTGATGCCAGACAGATTTTTGCTGGAGACAGCCACAAACTGAAGTCCTTGGTGTTTGCTGCTCAAAACTCTAATTTTAACACCAATCCTAAACTAACTTACTAACTCCTTTCAGACACCATGCAAAGTCTGTCATACCAACCACGCCTAACATTGAGATCTGGGGCAGGCAAGGACCAGTAAAATTAAATTCAGGACTAACTTAAATTGGTTTTTGAATCATAGGAGTAATAATTCAGGCTGGGACAAAAACATGTCCTAGAGTTAAATTTGCCACCCAGACTGGCAACCTGAACCAGATCTGGGTCTGGGAATGACTGAGGGTGTCTGGGTCTGCTGGAAGAGAATTGGGCTTAAGGTTTAGGTGATGGAAGAGGCAAGCAAAGTCAGCGTGCTAGATTCATGTTTCTCTTGGCACAGCCTTAAATTTAGCAAGGGCTTCTTCTCAGTCCAGTACTGATCTTTCTTCATCAGTCCCTGCTGGCCTAAACTTTTTCCCAACAAAAATCTTAGAATTAATTTTAACGTCCAAACTTCTGTAAGGTGAAGTCCTAAAATTAGATAGGGAGTTCGTATTGGCACAAGCCCCAACAATGCCTTAGTAAAACCTTCTACATCCACCCTTAACTCTATATCATAGCCCTTGTCAACCTGAACCTTAAACCCTTGTGTGACTCTTGTGAACCCAACTCTTGATCTAGTTATGTGGCTGAAATCATGGTCTTAAGCTAAGAAGCATTCATTATATAGAGCCAGAACAATTACAGCAGGTTGTATTTGCTCACATGGAGCAGTTACATTCAGTAATACTGCTTCAAGGCTCAGCTAGATAGATCAATGTACTTTGTTGTTCCTTTGGGAACTGAGCTCTCCCTGAATGCTGGAAGACATGAGGACATAGAGCTAGAAAGCTCAGGGAGAGGTAACTGTACCAGGTTGAGCCATTAGCCAGAATATACAGATAGTGGGAGGTTCCTATCATGGCCTGTGTGTGATGACAGTGACTGGCAGCTGCTGAAACTCCAGCTGAGAGCCTTTATATCTCAAAAATTTGAAACAGCTTCAGAAACAAAGTGGGTCCTATTTCCACCACCATAAAAAGTGCTGTTTAATGTGCAAGTGTAGTGTTTGTGTATGACAACCATGGAAATTTTCATATACAGCTCATATGCTTTTCTTCAAAGCACTTATTTTGAACTGACAATGGGAACTCTCAGTAGAAAATTAGTAAAGTTGCATTGTTTTTCTCAAGAGTGAAATGTCAGTTTTATTCCTGCTGATAATCCATATGCTTCATTGACAAGAGAGATGGCTGAAAGTTTAAAAGAGATATAAGAAAAATGAGCTGGTTCTGAAATATCTCCTTACCTGACCTCTGGGGAATCAGAAGAGCTCTCCTGGAACTCTACTTTCATGGAGAAACTTTTTGAGGTGCTTAGCTAATGCCTTTTGCCAGTAGGAGATGCTTCCCCTGTGGATGCAGCAGAACCTTTACATTTCAGGTGTGCTGGGAGATCATTAAGGAGGGTAGGCAAGGTCCTGTTGGTGCCTCCTGGTGCAATATTGCACTAAGCAGAGCTCAGATGGATCAGGACCTTTAACCTTCTCTTTTATAACAGCTTAGGAGAAGAAACATTAGATAAAATGGCAAAAATACATAGTTCACATTTAACAATGTTCTGAGTGCTGGGGAGAACTGTGGAGGAACCCAGCTCCTTGGGATGAATGGGCTGTGCAATAGGCAAAGAAATTTTCAGGTTATAACAGGGAAAGGAATAATTTAAACTATCAGCTTATCCCACTAGTTCCTGTACTTTCTGTCATCACATACTAATTAACTCCAAATGTATCTCTGTGTTGACTATGGAAAATGCTATCTCAACATGGAGCACCAGCCAGAAAAACTACCTAAATCCTTGGATGCGTAAAGAACTGAAAGATAAAGAGAAAGGAATGGCTTTAACTGCCATGTTCTTTGTAGCTATGCTCGTGTCTAAGGAATTCAAGCTATAAAGAGAGTTCTAAAGTAGGCAATGGAAATGATTAGTCATGGGGATGGCGGGTACAGGCAAATAGTGTGGAGCAGGTGTGTTCTTAGGTTCCTGTGCTCATACCTGCCTTGAGGTTTTGCTGAGGCCAATAGTACAGCAGGAGTCAGTGCTCAGAGTCCACAATGCTGGAAACAAATCCCAGGATATTAGATGGGATAGTTTTTTTTTCAGAGACACACAAACACTTCAGGGTGTGAAAGAAGTGCCTAACAGTGGAAATCTCGCTTAAGGGGAAGTCAGTTTTTAATTTTCCACCTGATGTTTTGTTGTGCCTTCCTGAGAATTATTTAACACTGAGCACTGTCAGAGAACTCGGTGGAAAATTCATATGCTCTAGTCGGGACATTCCCATATAACTGTATGTGTAACTCCTTTGATTTAGATAACATTATTGAAATGAATGAACTGTTCACTTGCACACCTATTTCTAGGACAGGACCCGACTGCTGTAAAGTACCGCCCCGTTATTTTCAGTGTGAGACAAGGAGTCACAAGGTAACATGCTTGACTGAACTTCCTCATATTAATGCTGCTAACCAAGAGCTGGGCTTCTGCTTTGTATATGTCACCGATCTTCACAGAAAACTGACTTGGAGGATGAGAGGTGTAGGCGGAGTGAGTGATAGGAGGAAGGGACATAGACAGTTTTGTGTACAAAACATTCCCCCCACGCAAACTGTGTGCTGGGGGCGGCTGCTATTGTTAGTTTCAAATTTAAAAGCCACAGTCCAAAAATAAAGAAGTGTCACTGCAAATAGTAGAAGTGAGGCCAAAAAGTCAAATCTGGGCTGGTGATTTCTTATTTTTTTTTTGCAAGGTGGATGTGTGTGGGCTGTGAAGATGATTTGAGAGAGTCACTTTTGAGAAGGAAGACCAATATGGGAAACAAGTGAAAAGTGTTTTAGTTGTTGATAACTTCCTTTTTCATAATAATAAAAATTGAATGGAACAAATTAGTAAAACTCACTTACTGTACACCCACACTTTATATCTTTTAGAGAATATGCTGGGTGTTTAATCCACGATGTCATAGAAGGATCTAGTCCTTTTTGACTTAATCACTTGTTTAAAAATGTGGTTTAGCATGGCATGTATTTCTAGGCAGCAAGAAGGACTATTTATGATGGGCAGTTAGTACATGGTAAATTAAGGAGTGAAATTATTATCTACTCTTTACACTGTGTTCATTCCCTATGAGGACACTTCTACCCTTACATGGAGAGTGAAGTTGCCAGTGCTGAATTTGTCCTTGCTTACTGCACCGTCATTTCCATGTATTTAAGTCCTTCTAAAAGTACTAAATGTCTCACTTGTATGTGAGGATGTGAGAGAAGCCTCTTTTGGCCTCACACTGTGTAACTTTGGGGGCTTAGTCTAAGATTAATTTAGGCAACCAGCCACCTTTAAAGCTATGGGGGCTTCAGACGGAAGTTTCACTAAATGGAACCAGTTTCGTTAACAGTGACCTGAACCAAACCCAAACCTGACCTGCAAAGCAGTTTCAATAACGTTTTCTTTATTCTCTAACTGACATTGAACCATTAATTTTATGTTTCTCTTGATTCTTACCAGGAGATGAAAGCCCTCTCAGAGTAGCAGCTCAGCAAAGGCTTGTGTTTCTCTGCAGAGACCTGTTCAGCCTAGGGACAGCTGGCACCTCCCAGGTCCAGCAAAGCTGCTATGTCACTGCATCCTCCTCCCTTCTGTCCCCATTTTTCTCTACCTGTATAATCTTCCCTGTTTGCAGCAGTTCCTGTCCTGCATCATGATGCCACACTGGTCCACAGCCCCTTGGAAGGGAGGGTTTTTTTGCACTTGCATAAAGTAAGCTCTACCTGTACAGCTCCTGGCAGGAGGAGGTTGACATTCATGCTGTGGGGGTGAGTGGCTGACTGCTACAGCCAGCACTGCCCCTAAAGCCTGTCAAACCCCTCAGTCTTAGCTTCCCACTGTCAGTCCCACTGCCTATCCCTGCATATGGCTGTGGGATTATGCTTTTGTGGTCTTTCCCCTCTGTCTGCATGTGTGTTTTCTTATACTGCTATATTGTCTGCATGCAGACATACATTTCCTAGGTTTGGATGGGAATGGCAGAGAACCACACCACAGCTCCTCTCCTTCAGCTTCAAGGAGAAGGTGGAGAGGAGTGGAAACGCTGTGCTAAGACATATGGTTTGGGTTGGAGGGGTCCTTTAAAGATCATCTAGTCCAACCCAAACATCTGGTGTCTGAGTTGAAGATAGGTTACACAGATGTCTTATCACGGGACTTCTCATTTTTAAGACTTGCGTGTTTTTTCTGGGAAGCAGTTCAAGGCCACCAAATAGTTAGGGATTGTTACTGGCCTCAGCTGGAACTGAAACAGAAGTAAAAGTTGCTGGTCTGAGTCTCTGGTTATGAGCATTCTTGTCTATAGAAAAATAAATCAGGAGGAAAAATGGTTAAAATAAACATGAGTTAGTAAGGGAAGGATGTAATGTAGTTTCTGCTGACTCTCAAGAACTGTTGTGATGTTTGTTTTGTTTGGCCTTTCTATCTCCATCATGATACAAAACCCTACAGCCTGAGTTTCAGTGATTTCCCTTTGAAATAAGATAGTGTTTCAACTCTTCAAAGACTGAAGGCTGAACTCTCATCACAGCTGTGATGGTGAAAATGTAGAATAACTCCCCTGACCTCAGTCTCAGTTACTGTAAATAATTTTAAGAGGTGTGTTTTTAGGTAGGCTTTCCTGTCACTCTTGTATGTGAAGGGTTTTTTTTGCAGGTTGTTTGTTTTTTTTTCCCTTAACATTTTTCCTAATGATAGCAGTACCTTCTGAAAAGAACTGGATTGCCAGTCTGGACATCAAAGCCTCTGCCCACAGAGCACATACTGAAATACTGCCCGGCTGATGTTCTTGAAGCATAACCTGAAGGGATCATTTGTTAAGAGTTGAGGATAATTCAGTCTCTAAAGCTACTCAGTCCCTGGCCCTAAGTAGATACAATGAAGATCAGTTTGTCTCCAGACTGCTTCACCTTTTTTTTACCCCTCTAACTCTGTTTAAAGCATTTCCCAATGTCTTGGTTTTTAGATAGTTTGACAGTAGACTAAGTAAATTTCCCCTATCTTGTGATCATAATTCTGGTCATTTCAGGAAAGGTTAATGTTCATGCAGCCTGGTTACTTTGGACACCCAACTTGTGTGGTCAATATATGGCTCTTAACATCCTGTAAATGTCTTTCATACCCAGTCATCAGGTCAGTTAGTCATGCCTGGTCACCAACATTTAGTTCTGAATTCTCTCCTACCACTTTTCCTCATGCCTTTGCTCAGATTTTCTGTCTTTTGATTTCCGAGGGATCTTGGTTACAGCTGGGTTACAGCTCTCCAGGATGTGAGCTCGCTGTGTCACACCTCAGCACACTGCTGGTGTCACCAGATAGCACGCATGGGGCAGGGTGGCAGCTCTCTGCCGTGGGAACTCATTCCACTGGCAGTTGCAGCAGACAGGAAAGGCAGTAGTGATAGAAATAATCAATGGTTTCTGTCAAGGCAGACACTTCCATGCAAGGGATGTGCACTTTTCTTGGTATAGCAACTAGGTTATCTCCAGTCTCATTAGAAAACACAGACTTACAACTGCTTATCTCAGAGGTGAGGGTATGTCCTGACCTCAATGCATCTTATTTTGTGGCATTTTCAGCAGACAGAAAACTTTCAAAATTCCAAGAGCTGAATTATTTCTTCTTGATAGATATATATATCTGTAATGTTCTCTTCTGGGTGAAATCAGAGATCCCTGCACACAGTGGGTTCTTGCAAAACCCCTCAAAGACAGATTTGGGGAGTCCATTTCCTCTATTCATTATCATTTTAGAACAGCAGACTACCATTTAATCTGATCTTGGTAAAAAAATCCAACAATTAGCAGGTACTTCAATTCCATTTATATATTTGTATAATTTCTCAAGTTACAAATAGGTATAAAATCTAAGTTTCCGTAGATAAAGCTAATTCATAAACCTTAGGCAAACATAGGTACAGGATTACTTATGGAAGTGGTGGTGTGTAGTGCTGGGAAAGGGATACGAGTGGGAAGTCTTTAATTTTTGTGTTGAAAGAGGCGGGTTTAACCCCTTCCACTCCCTTCCCTGCGTGTCCTACCACCAGATGGGGAAACATGACTTGACGCTGTCACGGCTGCTGGCAGGAGACGGCACCTCTGCCAAAGTCAGCCTTGCACCTCCAGGGCAGTGCTGCTGACAGGCTTGTAGAAGCCATGCCAAAATACCTCTCAAAAGAGATTAGAATTGAAGTTTTGCACAGATTAATTGCATGGGAAGGGTCCTTGTCAAAAAGTCTGTGCAAGAGACCGATTGTAACAGGTCCTGTTTTTCGTGGTTCGCTCCAAGGAATGTATCCTCCAACACGAAACGTAAAGGACAGCAGAGTTCCCACCATGGGGGTCGAGGAATGTGCACAAGCAATTGAGTAAATACAGAAAGAGATTTTTGTTGTTTATTGAACTCTTTTTTTTTCTCTTTCTTCACAAATGTTTTACCAGCATTTTCTAATTTTGTTGTCTGACATGAATGTTTTAAGTACATATTTTTACTTGATCTCTTTGGAGACAAGGGTAGTTTCAAAGTAGCTTCCTAATCTTTATTTTAATTTTAAAGAAGTGGTGATCCTTAACACCAGAGCACCCCAAGCAAGTTTTCAGCTTTCCTTATGCTGGTCTGAAATACCCAGAGGGTAAGAGAATGTTGTCCACAGGAACTGCACAGGCCAGTTTGAAGGCTGGCGCTGTGGAAGTCGGCAGAAGCAGCAGCATCTCCCAGTGGCTAATGGCAATGAGGAAGCTGTGTGGCATGTGGCAAGGTGAAGACAAACCTCACCTGAAGCCCAGGTGTCCCTGTGAAACAGTTCTCAGCTTTCATGTACAGTCTAGGCAGTATTGCAAGATTGGAAATATCAGCCTGAGGCAAAGCATTGCCCAATGCCAGATTGTAGGGAAATACTTTCACTGGCAGGTTCAGCACAGCTCTGATGGTGAGCAGGAGGCCAGGAATAAGTTCACAGCTCTGGGAGTGCATAAACTGCTCACAGTAGCCAATAGGAACGTGTCCCGAAACACATCTGGCCTTGGGCAACACAGTGTTACTGGGACACAGCTTCTTCCTTGTAGGATGTAAATCCTCTGAAATCAGACATCTTTTTTCCAGTATCTTCTGTTCCAGTAGTGCTGATGTTCCCAGTGACACTGTGGGAAATCCAGGTTCAAGTGGGTTTTTGTGTGTCTGGGATGATATAAACCCCTGTTGTACAGATGCTCATGAGAGAAGGTGCCGGGAAGAAGATCTGGATGCTCAGATTGCAGTTTCTGCCCGTGGGATTCTCCATGCACTTTATTGTATGATACTGCATGTAAAATGTACCATCCTCCTGCAGCAGGGACCAAAGCCTCCATACTGCATTCCCTCCAGTAAAAGGATTTATCTTTATATTCACTGTACTTCACTGAGACTTACTGGGCAGCAGCAAATGTAGGCTTCTGTGGCAAAACAGGTTTTCAAATAGCATAATCAGAGCTTGCTCCCAGAGAGCAAGCTGAGGAGCAAACTCATGTGAAGAGTTGTAGAGCTCTGTATCAGCTGATTTAGCCTGTCTTTTAGCTGGACTAATTAACCCAGATGGAAAGCAATACTAATGCAATTACTCTGCATCTGCTTTCTCAGCCAATTTGTTCTGAGCCAGTTTGTTTAGAGCCAGCTCTGATATTTCTACACAGTAGCACACTGTCTATGTAAATATATTCTCCATGCTGCACATCAAATCACTTTGTAGCACTCTTACTGCTTGCACATGCCATTGCTAACTCATATCCTTATATGTCCTGGAGACCCCTTGTGTAGGATACACTAGTGAAAAAGGCTCAATTTTCCACATGTTATTTACTGATAGAGTTTGTATTTTCTGCCCTAGATGATCTAGATCACATGTATTTGATGACTTTTAATATTAAAATTCCTAAAAGCTGCTGTGAGATGGCTTTTAGTTTGCAATACCAGCATAAAAGAATATTTTTTTTATTATTTCTAATGTAACTCTCCGTGTTGGCAAACATATACTCCAGTGAAAAGATTAAACAATCTACACAGCAGCATACAAAGCAGACTATAAAGTGGGCTAAAGAAAGATATTTCTAAGTGGGTTATCTTCTCATGGATGTAAAACATAAAAAAAAATGCAATGCTGTTCATCAAAGCCATGATCTATTATGTAACAGCTGAACAAGGATGACTACTTATGAATAATTCTTCTTTTGACTTCTAGCTGTCCTTTAAAAAACATAAAATACAATTTAGAAACAGATTATGGGGCACCGGAATGAAAAGGCATAGGAAGGCCTGGGGAAAAGAATAAAGTATATGAAATCGTGCTGAAATCTGTATGAAAAAGCATAATGAATGTTGGTAAACCTGAAACCTAAAGGTGCAGTGGTGGAGAAACTCAATCTGTACAACAGTCCTCAAAGAAAAGGGTGTCCATCTGCCATCTGGGAGAAAGGATGCCTTTTGCAGGAAATAGTGGATGTGTCCTTTTAGCTGTTTATTTGCCTGGTGCAGGACCCTCACCAGGAGTCAGGATGCTGTATGACTGTGCTGACTTAGCAGACTGTTCACCAGATGGAAGCATTAGTGTCAGATATGGTGGTGAAAAGGATGTGCTGGTGCCAAAGCCTCGTTTCCATGACATCTAATCTGGTTTAGAGAAATCTCTAGCAATTCATAGCAAATTGCCTGAGAGGTGATAACAGGATTAGATTTAGGCAAGGAAATTCTTGGAGAAATTTATCAAGGCCTCGAGTGCCACAAAGCATAACAAATATTAAAGTGCAGATAAGAAAACATGTTTTAGGGAAGTTACTCTGCGTTTTCAATCACAGCTGTAGTGCTGTGCAAATGTTCATGTAAATGTCGGTGTGTAAGCAAAACTTGTATTTGTTTAAAAGATAATTGGTGCTAGTGAAGTGTAGCATATTTTGTGCTTACCAGAGGCATCATTACCAGAAAGGCCACTGGTCTTAATCTCCTAATATCAACAGAAGGATAATTTGCTTCCTTGACTAGTTTGTTCCATTCTGTATGTATTAGTCTTCCACAAATAAAAATATCTTGGGCTCATCTTCATTTAGGACTCCATCTTTGTGTCATCTGCAGACTTACCTGTGGTTATTTTCTTTTTAATTCCACATCAATGATGGAAATATTTGGCGGTGTTAGTCCAGAATAAAACCCTGCTAGTAACACACCATTCCATGAGGAGCCCCACTGAGGACTTGTTGAAATGTTTCAGCTGGTTCTGAATCTGTGCACTGTTTGGATTATTTGTATTTTGTACTGCCACATATGTATCAGGCTGTAAAGGTTGAAACACTGAACACATACCGGTGCTTTCACTGAATTCTTTATCAGTTTTGCCACTATTTTACCTGAGATTGGCAGAGTTAAATCTTTTCTTGCACAGATCTCCCCCACAATGTGTTTGCATGTTTTCAATATTGGCACAGTAGTCACACACTTCCAGTCTTTTGGAATTTCACACTAATTGCATTTGATGTTGTTAATGCCAAAATACATCAAGAAGTATCAGTAGGCCAGAGGAACTCCACAGCCTGCTTTTTTACAGTTCCTGGGTGCAAATAACGCAGTTTGGTTTATGTAGCAGTGTTTATCCCAAGGAATGCATCTTACCATCATCTGACTTGTTTGGTAACTTGACTAAAGTTCATCATTTTCATGTGATGTGGGTGCATCATATTCCTTCCTCCAAATACAAACTAAAACCCTTAAGTACTTCTGCATTTTCTGAATCGTTATCGAGAGATTTATAATTTCCTTTGACTAATGGGCCTTCTAGGATAGCTAGGGTTTATTTTGTTCTTAATGCACATCTAAAATTTCTTTTTTGGTATCTTAACTTCTCTCCCAACTTCTTCTTTTAACAGATTTCTGTCATATACTACCAGTCGCCCACCCCATGGCAACCTGTTATGAAAACCTGTCTCTGGCAGACTACAAAACAATCCACTTAGGAAAAGGATGCTCACACATAGCAGGACCTGAGCTACCCGCAACCCAGAAGACACAAGGGCTCAGCCACTGTTTGCTGAGACCACCTGTGCCTGTGTGGAGGTTTTAGCTATGGGGAAAAAACCATTTCAATGATAAGCAGTGCCCATTTGAGTTTGAGGAATTTAGAATGTTTAGTATATTCATGTGAGTGAGCTGCCTCAGGGTGCTGCTGGTGTACTGATTGATCCCATGACAAGCTGAAGATGTCTTCAGTGTGGAGCAAGCCAAGTCTTTGCTGTCCAGAAAGCCTTGAGGTCAGGGTGTGGGTTTGCATGAGCCTGTTAGAGCCTGAGAACGTGACCTTCACCTTTGTCTCTCTGACCACTGTGGCAGTGGAGGATGTAGAGGAGGGGCATTTTGCACAGGCCACAGAAATAAAAGGAAGGGGAGGAAGTGACAGTAGCTGAACCTAGGCTTGATGTGGTTCTCATAAATCAAGTACACTGACTTTTAGTAGAGGGAAAAAGATAAAGAGTATGTGGACATATGGAAGTTCTGGTTGCCTAAGGATGAATGCCAAGTGCCATTTGAGGTGCTCTCAGCAGTAGGGCCATGCCTCCAGCTGCAGCTCCAAGGACATGGGTGCCTTGTGGAGCTCCTATGTCGTACCTGGAAGCTCCGTGGGAAAGCTCAGGATACCTTAAGGCATCTCAAATGGCAAAAAATGCAAATTGTTAAGCATCTGAATAAGCCCATTGAGCAGGAGTCAGATTAATACACCCTAATTGAGGAAGCTAAGAGGAGATACCTTATTTGCAAATAAAGCTTCTTTCGTAACCAGTGGAAATCTAGGGAATGTACCCTAGTAATTTGATGAAGAATAAAGAGGTGCATTTGGATAAGCTGAGCAGCCCTTTTGAAACACTGAGCAGGGACAGGACACTTTTGCCCCAACAGAGGCACATTGTGGCTGGTCTGATGCCTTGGGTACCTCACCTGGCCCTTGGCTGCTGCTCCTGGGGTGCAGGGCCTGTGTCACAGCTGCTCTCCCTGTGCAGATGTCACTGATACAGCAGAACATCTCAAATAACATTAGCCATTTATGTGTGCAACAGAAAAGCCATAATCAAGGCCTAGAACTCCACTGGCTACAAAGGAACATTACCCAGCTACCTCACATTTAAATTTCTGTATCTTTGTCTGTAGCTGAATCTTACTTGATGTGTTCGATACAGGAGTTGGATATGTTAAAATAATTGCTATGTCCAAGTCTGACGTTGTGCTTAGTTTGTTTCAAAAGATAACATTTCGAGATTGCTTGTCAAAATGTAGCTGCAGTAGCAATATTTTGTGTGGTTCATTTTTAACCTGTGCAGGATATGTCCTAGGCTCAGATGCTCTATCTGTAGAAGCAGAATGTACCAGCAGATTTCTGTCCTTCACATCACTGAGACCTGCAGTCTCTTCAAGTAGTTTATGCACGTTAGGGACAGGGAGGGGAGAGTCTCAGCATACTCAGAGATGTACAGCATGGCCTGAAGTGAAGGAGACAATATTATGTGAGCAAGGAGCTGCAACACTGTATGATTGGCTCTTATAAATTACAGCTTCTGTCACCTCAGTTTTGCTGTCCTTTATTCCTAATGTAAAGAGTTGTTTTCCAATAAGAGAGGATATTGCAAAGACTTTCTCGGGCACCAGTCTGTTCACATCAGAAACAGAGAGTTCTACTTCTGCAGACACATCAGTTCTGATCAAGGCAAAATTTTCTCCACTTTCCCAGAGGAGAAAATCACTGGAAATGTTTTGTGGCATCAGTGAGTTTTGTGTGAGCAGAAACAGAGGAGAAATGCCTTTTTTTTCTCAGCTGTTCAACATGTCACCAGATAACTCTACCCTGATGCACTGGAGAAGATTCAGCTATGAATGGGGCTGACTAATTACCTGGATATATTATATCTGTCATGAGAAGATTTCAAATTGCTTTACAAACAGTAAGAAAATAAGCTTGGTGATGTAAAGCAAGGTGAAGGAAAATTCATGTAATGCTGAAAATATGTGGTTGGCTCGATTTTCAAAAATAGAAGGCTTGGAAAAAATAGCAGGCTTCCTTATAGTTGTACCAGGAACAGAAATAATAATACTATTTAAAAAATATGGAGAAACAAAATGAACAACGACTGTTTACAAATTAGGTATTAGAACAGCTCAAACCCTTCAGATTTTTTGGCAGTAGGGATGAGACCTTGCAGGCAAGGACAATTTTATTCTGCACTGAAACTTTTGGTATCTTGTTTTACCAGTGGTTGGGTAGCCCACATGTTTTCTAAAAGTCTTCCCATAGATCTTCAGTTGTTCAAGTAACTGTATGCTTCATGACTACTGTTTATTCATATCATTATTGCTATTGATATGCAGACAAATATTGTAACAGAGCTGACTGATAGGCTTCAAAGATCAGATTGATGTAATTCCTCCTGTGTTCCTACTTCATATTTCAATGTTTCAAAACCCATGGTCCTACCATTAGCTCTGTTCTATAACTCCACAGCATCTGTTGTGCTTGCTTGGAGTGATACATCCTATACTTATTTAGTTATGTGGAGCACGGATAGAATTTATTGTTAAAACAACTTTGTCTCTTGTAAAGCATCACGTTCATTTATGGATAGTAAAATTGTCTTCAAGTTGTGAGTCAGAAGACACCAACCCATGTCTCTCTTGTTTACTTATTCTCAGTTCAAGGATCGCATATTTTCATTAGGACTGTTACAGTTTGATGTGCAAACTTGTCTTGAAAATGCTACATTTCAAATACATTCTTCAACCTAAAGAGGGGTGTTGGGGTCTGTAGTAATCTGTATTATATCTCTCCCAGAGTATGTGCTCTTCAGAGTTAGACTGCACGGTACCAGACAGCTTCCCCAAGGAGACAGCACTCCTTTGTTCCTTTCTGGCTGGGTTTTTGGCTTATTAGTTGAATTCTTGGCACAGTTGTTGGACAGATGTCCACAGCAGTCACACAATCACAAGACTGTTTTGGGTCTTATGGTCGTTAGGTTTGGTTTCTAAGGAACTTTCAGCTCCCTTTTCATTGTCTGTGCCCTTTTGAGACATAACTGTCCTCTCCACCACCTTTCTGAAGGGCGAGGCAATTTTCTACATAGTTCTGGTCTTTCTCCACTTGATAGCATTGCTATGTCAAAATAATCCAGTTATATCAAATCCACAGATACTTCTTACATAAGAATTGGAGAAAAATACCAAAAAAAAAAATTCAGAGGTTCTACCTCTGCAGAGTTTTTACCTTCCCTTGGATCTTAGAGGAAGTCCCAGCAAAATTCATGCTGAATGTACCAGGCAATGGATTGAGCCTGATGAAATACAACATAACAACTCAGGTGCTAAGAGCCAGTCTACTGGTACAGTTCATCAGGTGACAACAGGGAAATCAGCTGAAGCACTCTCACAATGAGAAGGAAACAATTTATGTAAAATACTTTAAGAGCAGTGATGATAAAGTAAGAATGTTTTTATTGGTCATATGAAAGGTCCATCTAGCCCAGTACTTTTTTCTCCAAAACCTTGAAAGGGTTGAACTTTCTAGAGGGAGAGGTGTTGTATTTTTTTAATCGATGATGGGTTTTCCTGCTTTAGGTTTTCCCACTTTAGGTTTTCCCAGGCTCACTTGAAACCTGACTGAACTCTTAATATCCACAGCACCCTGGGGCAAGGAGATCTACAGTCTAATCACAGAATCACCACATTTTGTGACATTTGTCTATGCCCTCTTTGCAGTGGGCCACCTTGCCCTAAAAGCAGTTTCCAGGTGGTGAAGCTTGATGGATTTATACTATGCCATGAGGCTGTTTCCAGACTTGTTCTTGGTTCCCTTGCTATTAGTCACTAATGTTCTGTTTGCAGTTTTACTGTCACTAAGTACGAACCACCAGCTTTTTGGAACCATGATAGCCCAAGTGTTCATTCCTCAATGGTAATGACCAGCTCAGGGCCCATTTTATATGACGTTAGGAAGATTTTTACAATTATGTTCAATGTATTTGAGCTTGCTGTGTTGCTCAGTATTATTAAGTCCTTCCTCACACTCAACGTTTATCTGAGTAACTCAGTATCAGCACATTTTTTCATCTCACTTGTCCAGTAAGTTTTCCATTACAGTACTTTTATTATATTGGGTATGAATATGCTCAACAGCTTTACTGCCATGCCAGTTTCCAAGGAAGGAAAATGCCTTTCCTCAAAGTGAAAACTCTCTGTTTAAATCCTGCCTTCTTTTTTTTCCATCTTTTAGCCATTTTTTTTGACATTGGTGGGCAGTTTCTTGAAAAGTCTTTGACAAGTAACTGCACTGAGGGTGTTTTAGAAATCTGAATAAGCTGGATAACATGGGTCTCCCTTTTCACATGCCTAGTGACTCCTATAAGGAAATCCAGCAGATTGGCTTGTGAAATATAAGCTCTCTTTCTAAGAACTGTACTGACTCCGTCATAACACATTATCTGTATTGCCTCTCCTAATTGTTTTATTACAGTCTTTATTAATTCACTCTGGTCCAGATGCCACACCTGTAGATCCTGATTTTTTTAACAGTTAAAGAAAAAATCACAAATCACATTTATTGCCTTTCTCTTCTTAGATAAAATGCTGCTTTTAAGCAAAAGGTTATATACGGTAATTTGAGGTACATACACTTAGAACCCCTTTGAGAATACAGTCTTGTCCTGGTGAAAAGGTCTTACATGGGAACCTCCCTAACTCTTTTAGACAAGTAAGATATTTATTCAGCTTTTCTGTAATGCTCTGCTATGATCTTATCTTAAAGTTTAAAGGGTACCTTTAAACTTTAATCATATATTGACAGTACTGATTACCTGTTTTGCCGCCTGCACCTGATGCATTTGGAAAAGGATTTACTGTTGGTTTTTATACTTCTTGTGAGTTGCTTTCAAACAACAGTTCTGGCCTATTTTACTGTGCTCTTAAGCCTTTTAAATTTATTATATATGCATTTGCATATGCATCAGTTTTTAAAGAATGCAGTGATGGATTCTACATCCTTGCAGGATATAAAAAATCTACTCAGCTTTGCTCAGTTCAAAAGGATGATTACTGTGAGGATTCCTGCCATAAAGATGCTCAAAGCAGTGGTTCAGAGAGTTAAATAGTCTTCATGCTAACAAGGATTTAAAGATAACTATGGGAGAAACAGGGCAAACATAGCCCCCATAACAGGAAAGATTTGAGAAAGGGCATAAGGATGTCAGCAAAGTCAAAAGGCGGGATGAGGGTGACTCAGTGTCCTGTTGTTAGGGAGCAGAGATGGAAACTGCCCTGGTTTCCCTAGCAATACTTGCCACCCACACCAGCAACTTCAACTATCTCCACCAGGCAGACATAGTCAGGAGCTTCACGCTTCCTCACACCACGAGGGTTTTGTTGCTGCTGCTGCCTTCAACCCTGGGACACTCCTTCTTTTGTTGTGCCCACAATCAACCCTGCTCCTGAGAGATGCCCAATTTCCCATTTTTCTGATGATGATTTCATCCTGCTACATGATACTGAAACCCTTAGCCACCAAGCTTTCTGGTGTTCATGCCTTCGTAAGAATGTCTGGAGCTGAAGGGCTCTGAAAGTTTGTATTCGTGTGCTGGATTTTATGTCTTGCTTAGTGTGAGCTATCATAAAAAAGGCTGTAGTTATGTGAGTAGTAATTTCCTTCTGGAAACTTCACAAGCATGCAAGTTATATCACTTTGACAAGATGAAGATGATGTTACTCACTAGCAGTAGACTGGAATTGTTCCGATGATTTCCATTACCGGGCAGTTTTCTGTAACAGACTGGAAGGAGTAGGAGGAGATCACAGCGCAGAGCACTCAAATCATGAATCGTATGATGGAGGTTTAGCAGTGTGTCATTTGGGATTCTCTGCCCCTGCAGCTGAGGCTAGAGTTTGTTCATGCTGTTTCGAAAGTCAAAAAAAGAGCTTTACCTGGAGACGTGTTTCACTCTCACTAAAAATTTGGTGTTTACTGTCATTCTAATTATATGCTTAGTGTGAAACTGGTTACATTTTGAATTTTAAGGAAGTATTCCTTTGGAACATATGATGGAAACTGATGTTTCTCACCTATCTTGCCAGAACACAGGTTAGCAGATGAGGTCATGCGGGAAAAATTCATGCTTTCTACTACTAAGAGCAGGCAAGTTAAGGAAAATACATTCTTCCAGTCACAATAATGGCCTTCTCCTCACTTAATAAGTATAATGATGAGGACTGAAAATCCCAAATATCCACAGTGTGGTTATTTCCTCTGACGACCAGGTAGGTGACAGATTACTTTCTTGGAATTTTTATGAAACCCTGTTTTTCAAACGCTGTTTTTGTTCTTTTTAGATATTTCACGCAACTGCAAAACACGTTAGTCAAATGGACATCCCTGAGTCTCCCACGACAGAACGTATGACACCAAACCCAAATTACAGCTGCTTCAACACAAACACACTAAGAGCCAGGCAGGAGAGATTGTTGTTTTCTGTGGAGAGGAATGATACAATTTGATTGCAAATGCAGCACAGCAAAAAAGAAATGGAATAATCTGTGTTGCCAGCGACGGTAACGACCGCAGACAGATCACTTTACCCCCGCCCTGCACATCCGCAGCACTGTAACATTGAAGACAAGGAGGGATGTACCAGCTGTCAGCCAAGTACATCGGCAAAGTATTAGTGAGTTTATTTCCTTAAAGCTTCAGCCTGAAAGCGTGACAGAAATAGGCAAAACGCCTTCACAAAGCCTTGCTTTTTCTGGCATACTTCCTCAATCCATAATGGATTGTTCTGTCTCTACAGGGATACAGTTGGGCCTTGGAATAGGTTATGCAACAAATTAATTGCAGTATTTGTCAGCATTAAAAAACAACAACAAAAAAAGCCAAGACAGAGGTTTTATTTTTACCAAAGGCTTGGTAAAAGTCCTAGAAACACAACAGAGAATATTGCTAATGAAAACATTTGCTCTTTCTGAGATCTCTTTATCTTTGGAATTTAAATATTTTTCATGTTTCTCTAGCACTTCTAACAGAGAAATAAAAATACTCTCTCTGCACCTAATATATTGTCATTTTAATGTGTGCCTTTTGGGGAGAACAATCAGAGTCCTTGTGCCTCTTGGAGCAAATGTTATTTTTGATGTGTACTGTGCTGTTACTGAGAGGCCCCATTAGGGCCCCTTGATAGTTTCTCTGGAGCCAGACTCGTGCTTTCGGTCTGCATTCCCATGGCAGAGCAGCTAAAAGAAAGAGCAGCAAGAAAAATAAAAACTAGCCATGGTTCTGGAGTAAACAATAGAATGAGAAATACCTGAGAATATTTAAAGCATCAGGTGTGTTGCATATTTAAATGGGTAACCCAGTCCTGAATCCCATAGTCAGGAATCTTGTTGGTATCACAGCACCAGCTTTTGATCTGTCACTTCTGTATTTTTATAGGTATACAATTCTCTGATGCTTTTCAAGCAGAATGCAAACACCTGAAATTTGATACAAATGCTTTAGTTCCTTGAGACTGGGCACATTTTTACATATGTTTTACTGGGTAATTGATAGGATTGCAAATAATCAAAACCAAAAAAAGCAAGCACCCTACTCTTACTCCCACCCCAGGTTTGCAATTTGAATGACAGACAGCTTACACGGGGCTCTTTGTGACTCCTTGTGCCACATGACTCTGTAAGAAGCAAGGAAAGAAACTCTTATGGAGCAGCTGGAGCTTAAAGTGTGTAGCGAGCCATCACAAATGGGAAATCAGGTATAAGCAGGGACTGTGCAAGAAACAGAAAGAAAGACTGATCACCAGAGGTAAGCCATGTCTCGAGGCCAGGAAACGAGACTTGCCAAGTGTCAGCTAACTTAGGCATGCAAAGACAATTATAACAAAGAGACCAAGGCTTTGCAAGTGCATTAAAAACAAAAAAGAGAACAAAGAAGGAGGAAGCAAAGCCTCAAGGCAGTGAGGGACAGTGCCTTTCTCAGAATTCTGGGTGAGCTGGCTAATGAGATCACAAATAAATATTTTTATAAGTTTGTTAGATTTGGAATCTAGTTCAGCTAAAAAACACATACTATCTTTCATAACAAGGCTTATGCAAATTTTGTATTTAAGAAGAATGGAGGTGACAGCAGCAGCAGAGCTACAGTATCTTCAACATGATTTGTTATATACCAATTTGAAGGAAAAAAAAAATTAAGGATGTACAGATAAATGGGATAAAATGGAAATTTTTTCCCACAAAGTAGACTATGCCAGACTAGCCTGACTAGCCCGACCATTCTCTTTGAAAAGAGCATGGATTATTTAGATTAAGGTAATATAATATTTATTGATGAAATGAAGTTGGAATGTTTCCTCACTCCAGAAGATTATTGTAATTGAAAGTAACAGGATAGCTTCAATGACTACCAAGCCTGGCAGAGTTCAGAAAGTGTTTGGACAATGCTCTCAGGCACATGGTGCGACTTTTGCTTTTTCCTATGCAGAGCCAGGAGTTGGACTTGATGATCCTTGTGGGTCCCCTCCGACTCAAGATATTCTATGACTCTATAACTTCAATAGTGTGTAATAAAGTTGCGAGCTGGTAAAATCTTCAGATTCAAGTAACAAGTTTATCAGTTCAAGACAACCAAGAAAGAGCAAGCTCATAAAATAACTATGTTTTCCTGATGTTACACAAGTGTGATCCTAAAAGGTACTGGGCAGGGCTCTTCCAGGAGGAATGAGCAAGTGTTCAAGTCCCTTGAGCTGGAACACAGCATGAAAGTTAGGTCACACAGAAAGCTTATCTTGTACAAAATCAAAATTCAACTCAGAAGAGAGACGGAGGAGGCCAGTTACCCTGTAGTACAGTTTGTATCAGGGCTTGTCAGTTTAGCCTTTGGTTTGGGCGTGGGGAACGTTTTCCTTGCTAAAGACCAAGTATGCCTTTCCAACACATTTGGCAGACCACACATTAACATGTTCTGCTATCCAGTAATAACATACACACTAATTTTAATCACGGGCTGTACCCTATAAAATGAAGTCACAGAGCATGTTCAGCCAACAAAGAGAAGGTTCCCCACACCTGCTTCAGCTTAATGTGCTTAATGCACTGATCTGTCTTCTCTGGAGACTGAAAGTTCTGGGTTTAGTCAGGCAGGAAAATAAATGCTGTAATTTCCACCAACAAAGTCATGATGTTCTGACACAGAACTTGCACCAAAATCAGTGGAAGAGCTGCATTCAAACAGCTTTCCTGCTTGTGGTCTTTATATGGGACTTGTGTTACTCAGCCTGCCCACGGTTGTACACAGCTCTCAGTCTTTGTGCAACAGAAACCTGAGTCTGGGGCAAAGGCTGCTGCTGGCTGCAACTGAGACACTGTGGGAAGGCTTAAGAAACTTCACTTTCCTTATGTTCTGCCAGTGCAATGCCTTTCTCGTACTAAGAAATTATTATTTTCTTTACATAGAGACTCCTTCAAATCCAATAGCAGGTGTTAATAGCTCTGTATTTACATTATAAATTAATCAAAGGTCAGCACCAAACCACATTTCCAGCTATTGCCAGCCTCTGTTTTACTTAAAACACAGGAATTCATTCCACAGACCAAGCCTTCTCTCTGTTGTATTCAGAAGAGGGATTCTCTTTGCTACTTCTTGCTACAGATTTCTGTGAGTGGCAAAGAGAAATACCAATAAATGGCATTGACAGGAAATATCGCACCGCTTTATTTTCTGACCACAGGAACTACTCTGATACCATGGTAAAGGTTAAGGGCTTCAAAACTAAGTTAAAGTATTAGTTGGCTAAGCACCAAAGGAATATGCTGGTTTTTATTCAAATAAATCTCAGAATGATACAGTGTTTTGGGTATATTGCCTTATTAAGTTCTCGTTTTCAGTTACATTCTTGTTAAAAAAGTAAATGGTATTAAAACTGACCACTTTGCACGTCTCACAGCAGTACTCTCACAGGAGTAATGCTACTCTGTAGATCATTTTTACAAGTACAAAAATGCATTCTAAGTTGCTGAACATTTTTAAATAGCTTTTTCATAATTTTCTTATCTATATTTTTAAACATCATTTTGATTTTTCAATATTCTACTCATATCAATTAAAAAAAAATAAAACAAAAACCCCAAAACATCTAGGAAGCAATAAAAGGCAAATGGAGAAACAAACAAAAGCCCAATAAAATCTGAAATACTGAATGAAAAGTATATCTCAAATCAACATTTAACGTGTGAGAATGAAGTAAGCCTCATCTTATCAAATTTTAAAAGTCACCTTTTAGAGCACTTAAAAATACCTTTCCAACCATGTAACATTTCTTGGGGGTACAGGTAATCTGCAGAGTGATGTGGTCTCGCTACCATGGGTGCAGGGAAAACCTGGATAAAATGAGAGTTGAGTGCAGAGGCAGCACATGGCTCTGTGCATGGCCAGCCTGGAGTCAGCACGGCTGGCAGGGCCCTGGGCTGTTTTGGACACGGGTTACCTCTGCAGTGCCCCGGTACCAGAAACCGGGCACTGAGAGCCCACCTGTGTCCACAGAGCCTGGCTGAGCGCTGTGCTCTGCCCAGACCTGAGCCGACCACCCTCGCAGCACACCAGGCCTGGGTCAGTGCCTCCACCTGCTCCCCCACGGACACAAGATACTTGGGGCAACGCCTCCACCTGCTTCCCGATGGACACAGGACACTTGCAAAGGATCCTCACCATATGTTACAACCTGCTTTCTCCCCGTGCCTGGTGTCTTCCAGGCAGGCACCTGTGTCAGACCCTCCTGCCAGTCAGATAAAACCCGATCCCCAAGTCACGTCCTCTGGGGATGCAACTTCTGGAGGTGGAGGAGTCACCGCCCCTGGAGGTGTTTAAGGAAAGGCTGGACGAGGCACTTTAGTACTATGGTCTAGTTGGATGGTGTGCTCGGTCACAGGTTGGACTAGATGATCTCAGAGGTCTTTTACAATCTATCCTGGCTCTAGACAGACCCGAGGCAGTGGCTGCCGGGAGGGTTCAGCACACACAGCCCTGGCAGAGCCGAGCGGAGGCTGATTCGGGCCGGACCCCGGCAGAGCCCCCCCAGAACCCCCTGCCCAGCCCGGTCCCCGACCGGGCCCGCGGCCGCCCCGTGAGGGCGGCGCTGCCCCGCCCACCGGCAGCTCCCGCCGGCAGCTCCCGCCGGCGGGCCGGGCAAGGGAGGCGGGGGCGGTGCCGTCCCGGCAGGTGAAGGAAGGGGCGGGCGCGGGGCACACTGACCGCGGCGGGGCTGCGGAGCGGGGATGAGGAGTCGGTGTGGCGGCTGCTGTTGCTGCTGCCCGCGGAGCTGAGCCGAGCCGCGGCTGAGGTAAGCGCCCTGTCCCCTCACGGCGCCCTGTCCCGGCGGGGCCGGGCGGAGGCGTTCCCGTTCCCGCTCTCCGGCTACCGCCCCGCTCCACTCGCGCCCCTGTCCCCGCTCCCGGCCCCGCGCGTGTCCACGCCACCCTTCCCCCCTCCCGCCGCTGCGGTGCCGGAGGGCGCCGGGAAACTCCTCGGGTGAGTCACGGGAGCCTCGGGAGCTGCCGTGCCGGCCGCCCCCGGAGAGCCCCGCTGCCGGGCGGGGAAAGGCGGCCCCGGAGCTGCCGCCCGGGAGCGGCCGGTTTCCCTGGGGAAGGTGCTGTTCCCGCTGCTGTGAGGGGAGCAGCGGGAAGACGCCTTGTGTCTCCCCGTCCCGTGAGTTGACGCGTTCAGGTCGGCGCTGCTTTGGTCGCCTGCAGGTGGGAGGCGAGGTGGGGTCAGGTCACCGGCCTGAGTCCGCCCGTGTGAGAAGGAAAGGCTCTTTAGGGGGCGGAAAAAAGGTGTAGGTGCTTTCCTGTAGCTGTATTTCCCACTTATGTTGAGCTGCGGCTTTGGGCTGGCGGTGTGAGCGTCGGGAGTCATTTGCTAGCATGTTTCCAGTGGTAGTCTAAATGTATGTTAAAGGATGAGGCAAGACGTTTTAGAGATGAAACGTGGAGTACAAATGCATTTGTGACAGCGTTTTCTTTAGTGTTATCACCTACTTCAATCGTGGAAGTCCCCTCCAATTTACTTGGGTCTGTCACTTCAGTCTCGGTGTGTAGTTCCCGTTCATCTACAGGTGCAGGCTCTGTGCAAGCTCTGTACTGTGCTTCTTGTATCAGTAGAGAGCAAGGACACCTGGTGCATGCTCAGTTAATTTGTCAGCTTTTATCCCACACGTGACCAGTGCAAATTGGATGCTGCCATCCCAAATGAATTGAGAAAGTGGATAAATGTTTCCCATCCTACCATCCTGCCCACTAAGACTTCTGTTCTTGAGTCTTGATGCTAGAAGAGTCCAGGTCAGTAGTGGGACTGAACTGGTCTTGTACCATGTCTAACTTCATCGTTACAGGTGCAGCAGTGTTGCTGAGCACTTGTCAGAGTCTCCTGCTCTTTGTGTCCTCGGATTGGCTGTGCACAGAGAGGTTTAAAGTTTCCTCTTGGAAATTAGTTGTATTAAATTGATATGTTTCCTACTGTGACAAGCAAATTTCCACTTTCACTCTGCTCTTAGGTTTAGCGTCTTAGGGGTTATGAAACAAATTTAGATCTGAATAATTATACACCTCTTCTGTTTACTTTTGTTGTATTTGTACAGGAAATGTAGAGTGTGAGCCTCTGCAGTTTGTTTCCTTCATATATCTCTTTCATGCTTCAGACAAAAGCAGAATTAACTCGCTGTTTTTCTTTTAGGCATAACACGTTTCTTTCCCTTCCTGTTACAGTATTTTGGAGCCATCTTGCTGTTGCAGAAGAGCTGATTAATAGATGCACCTTGCCAATATTCCATTATTGAGGAGTCAGTACTGGGTCAGCTTAGTGGTGGGTTAAATGCTGTGTCCTGTTTGTCATGTTTTTGTTTTAAAATCTCCCAGCTTTCCATAAACTTCTCCACAAAGCATGACAAACTTCGTACTAAAAGGTCCAGAAAGTAAAGATCTTTTTTTTTCCTTTTTTTAAGTTATAAAGGAGGGAAATGGGAAGATAACAGTTCTGGAAAGGGTTTAAAGTTTCCAAAGCAGTAAGAATGAATACATCAAGATAAGTTCCAGAAGACATCTCAGGCAGGACTGTCTGAGTGAGAATTCCTGTGTTTGTGGCCAATCTGATCAGTTGACTGTGAATCTGGAAGCTCCTGCAGGCAGATGAACCCACTGTACTTTGAAGACCAGACTTGTAGTCTAATATTGCTGTTAGAAAATTTGATTACCCTACAAGTAAAGCAAAACAGGGGCCATGAAAAGTTTCCTTCTTCCTTAAGTGGACGTGAAGCAGTTTCCTTTGATGGAAAACCAAACATGGTAGTCACTTTGGTAATGAATGCTGAGTAGAAATGGAAATGTGTTAAGAACTGTTAACTTGTTCTTTACAGCAGTGAGACACAAACAGGGATGACCAAAAGGCACATACATATTTGTCATTTTAACTGTAGGAAAAGTGCCTCTGACACTCAAGCCCTGGTGTTTGCACTGTTTGCTCTTTGCCCCGCAGCCCTTAGGTTGCTGGGACATTTGTTGCTCTAATGGAGGGGTATGTGTTTTAACTTGACAGCATTGCCTTGGTGTTGGTGTGTCTTCCACTCTGTTTGGCATGGGATGTTAGACAATGGGTAACTTATGCTTTTGTCAGACTATCCAGCAGTTTCATAAGTTGTTTGGAATGTGCAGCCCTGCAAGTATTGAGTCCATTAATTGTTTCTGGCTTAAGCCCTAATCTTAAAAGCACTTACAGATGTAAGTAACCCTACTATTTGTAAACTGTTGATTTGTGTTACTGTAGGATCAGAATTTTGGCTTACTACTTCTACCAGGCCTTGACGGAAAGTTTACAGAAGCTCAGACTCTCAGTAGCACTGATGAATAGCTCTGTAAGCAATGGTGAGGACTCCTAACAGTTATCAGGGAACTGCCAAAATAAATTGGTTTTGCTTAGATTTAAAGGTGTTGGTTGATACAATGATTCTATCACAGTGCATTTTGTCTTTTGATAGAGATTTCTGGTGGGAGAGAGAAAATAATCTCTTAGATGGCTACTCCTCTCTTGAGTAGCTAAGCATTCCTCTGGCCTTTTTTTAAGGTAAACTTACTCCACAAAGGCATTTCCTGATAACATTGCTTCACAATTGTTTTTGAACCTGTACTGTACTGGAACAGTGTTGGGAAGGGAGTTTTGGAGTCTAGAAATCCAAGGGATTTAAGGCAGCCTCAAAGGTAATCTGAGAGGCTCAATACATTTCTGTAAATGTGGTACTAAATGGAATATGTATTTCTTATCACATGTACATATGTCACTGTTTGTTCCTCCAGTATTAATGAACCATTGCTAACTCTCTTGTTAATCAACACCCACCTCCTCCTTCTATCAGCACTACTTATTTTATGCTAAAATTACTAAATGAGTTATGCCTTTTGTGATATATTGAGGGAAGAATTGAAGGCACTGAAGTTTTGATCAGTATAACTACGCTGGGTATCATTGTAAACTTCAAATAATTATTTATCATGTTGTATATTACAAACATTGTATCATTGGCTTGCTTGCTTTAGATGACTAGACTAGAGCACATGAGAGAATTCTTAGTACACTATGCTTTTTAAGAGCAATATACTGACTACACAGAATTTCTCCAAGACCTGATTTTTTTTCAGTCTTGCCTCTTCTCCATACACTCCTATGTTGAATTTCTTTTTTCTTAAAAAGAAAGGGAATTGAAGAGTCTACATTTTACCTAACACGTGCAGGAATCTGAAAACAAGTTTTCCTGAGGTAAGGGATTAATTTGGAACACGGCAATGGTTAGGGGAGAATGCAGGAACATGACTTCCTATGGAAACAAACCTAAATGTTGTTCTCCCCCTGTCCCAGCCTACCAGCATAACTGAAATCTATTTATTTTGTTTGTGTGCCAGCTCATTTCCAGTAATGACCAAGTTCTTCCAAAGTGGTGTTATTGCAGTAGTTATGCATATCTGAATATCTTTGGCAGAAAGATACTTAAAGATGATGTACAGTGCAGAAAAGGAATTACAATTGCTCAGAAGTCAGAGCCTGGCAATGCTTATGGCTTCAGCTCCTGTGAACTGTTTTTTAGGAGCAGAGAACAGCTTGCATGCCTGTTGTAAGCATTCCAGTTGTGTGTTCCTGCCACTGTCACAGGCTGGTTCAACCAGGCTAATTCAGGGACACCTAATCTGTAGTAAGGGCTCTCTCTAAAGTACTTCTGGCAAAGCTACATGGAAAGCAGACATTCCGGATCTGTCTCCTAAAACAGTTGTAAAGAGCTGAGCTATCCAGCTGGTGTGAGATAAGCAAGTCTTTGGCTAAGTTTTGGAATAGCTGCTCGCTGAATTTTGTTGCTGGATTAATTTTCATGTCTATAGTTGCCCTCAGATAGGAAAAGCACATCTTTGCTTCCTTACAATCTTACCTTTCTGGAAAGGCCAAAGGTAAAATTCCGAGGCCAGGGAAAATTCTCACTGTTCAACTGGTTATGATTAAAGCTTTATTTACTCTTAAGTTATAGCATCAGCTGCTAAACTTTACATCGTTAATCATGTATGATCAGAATCACCTCCATCCTAATGGAACAGAAGGTGTGTTTGAATCACTAGATACGTTCTGTCTTCCAGAAAATGCATGTGTCTTTAATTCCAACCATGCCCTGCTCTTCAACTGTTAATTTGTCAAAGAAGAAACTTCCCAATTCAAACTTGCTTTGTATCCTTAGATTTTTAATTGGTAAACACTTTTTTCATAGTTAAATGCAACCATTCTACTGTAACTTATAAAAACAAGAGATTTGTTTGGATCATGGTAGACCACTTCCTCAGATATGTTAGGGCAGGAGTACAGAAATTTGGGGTTCTGTTCTTTATAGTTTGACTGACTCTAATTTATGTAGGTGGTACTACTGTGTATTGTAGTATGTGAGCACTTAAGGGTGACTGTGGTAACTCCTGATTATTCCTAATGGATTTAGGTGCCTACAGAGACTTTTATAGCATGGAAATGGCTTGAACTCTCTCATGGAACATTTACAAAACTTAATACCTGCACATAGACTTAAGATCACTTTATGAAAACTCTACAGTGGTCCATGTAAACAGATTATGGTTTTTGTTGATTAATGCAGTTGACATTGCAACTGAACTTTGTTTACAGGTACAATACCTTTGACACATGCATGCACAGAGGACTCTCATACCTTGCTGTAAAACACTTCACTGATGTTCTCAATTGTTTCAGTGTGGGGATTATATTGCAACCCCCAAATAGAAAAATTATTGAACATATATAACCAAGGCTTTTATTTCATTATCCCTTCAGCTCTACCATAAATGAGAGTACTAGGAGAAACTTGGATTTATGCCTATAATCATGAACTCACTTGTAAAGGCTCTTCAAACAGGAAATTTTTCATTCCAGATGTTTTCCTCAAAATATGAAAATGGAATTTCTATTGGAGCTCATATGGGAGCAACAACTGAGTGAAGTATCAGCCTTAATAACTTTTTTAAAAATCTAGTGGCTGTGCTGAGTAATTTTTAACCTTTTTTGTGAGTGCCAAAACCCTGAAATTTTAGAATTCGATTCTTTCTGGCAGGAACACTGCACAAGTATGCAAAGGTCATGAATGAGGTCCCTATGAAGATGATGTCTGTATTTTAAGCAAGCATTTATTATTCACTTTCTTCCAGTGTGCCTGTACTGTGTGTTTTAAGCCTTTCCTCTAACTGGAAGGATAACGTGCAGTTTTAAAAAAAACCCAGAAACTAAAATCCCTCATCATAGTAGCTGGAACCTTAAAAGAAAAGGAACAGAGGAGGAGCAGCAATATGTACACTGAAAATTTACTTAAATATACAGTTCTTAGAGTTGGCCGTTGGTATTTTATGTTCTAGTTCATCTCCTGCCTTGTAGCTGATCTGTAGTTTTCCAGCAGCTTGGCTGAACACTGTTACCAAGTTCCTGTTAAGTGATTAGTCCCAACTTGCTGTATAAAAACAACCTGCACGTTGGGGTTTGAATGACATTCCTCATTCTTGCTTCTGGCAGTACTTGGCAAGAAAAGACTGGGGGAGTCCAGTGGCACCAGTGTGCATGTCTGGATGTGTTGCTACCTCAGATTTTTTTTTGTCTAAGTGCTGAGTAGAGAGAGAGAGAGAAGTGTGCTGCAAGACCCATCTTGAAAGGTGATTTACGCATAACAGACATGACTAAAAGCAAAAGATTTCTCATTTTGGAGCATAGCCAAGTAAATGAGGAGAACAAATAGTAGAAGGAAGTAAGAAGATTTAGGATTCCTAGGCTTACTGCTTGGATGGTCAAGAAAATAAAACAGAAACATAGTGGGTGATGGAAATATAGTCTGCATGTGTGGACTGCATTTTCTCTATTTTAGGTCAAGGATGTGAATTTAGATTGGACTTCAGTGACCTGAACTCCATTGTTATTCAGTGTACATGTACTTCATTGTTGAAGTTCATGCTGAACTGCATCTTTTGGTGTTATTCTGCTGTAACAGATGGAAATAAGGTCAGATCTAGTTTAGCTGGCAGTATTCCTATTTAGATGAACCATGAACCTGTGCTGTGCAATTTAATAATTAATCATTTAAAAAAAGCAAGGCTTAATTCTAAATGCTTTTCAGCTGAGATGATTTAAATAACTCCAGCTTCATCTTTTATTAGCATTGAATTTCTTTTTTAAAGACATGCAAAATAAAAAACAAGGACCCTTGAAGGAGGGAGATCTTATTTAGTACGCTAGTTTCCACTTCCACGTTCAGTTCTTCTCCAGACAAATAAGCTTCCTATTCAGTTTTACTCTGCTGAAATCAGTCACTGAGATGTCTTTATTTTTATTAATACAGCACTCCAGGGCTACATCTCACATCCTGAAACTGATTTTAATAAATGTAAAAGGGTGGGTTACTCATTTTCATTTTTTGTGTAATAACTGCTTAGTGGTGAAAAAGGAAGAAGAGAGGTGGAAGTAGAGTGTTGTGAATACCTTGGTCTTAACTGTTGAATTATGTCTTGTAAGACCAAAAAAAAAAAAATAGTGGTTTGGTAGGAAGCTTCGCTTCCTTGTTCTAATTTTAACTTCAGCTACTCTAGTGATAGACATTAATCTTCATTCTAGAAACAGTCAATTTTTATAAATATAAATTTTATAAAGACCTATAGAATTAGAAACTACATTTTTATCTGTGATTCCTTTCAATACCTTCATATAAATCTTATTCCAAGTTAAAATCTCTTTGAAATGGTCTTTCATATCATGCTTTATTAGCTCTTCCATGATTCTACAAGACATACCATACTTGTTAAACTTCTGACTTGAGTGAGGGACAATCCCTCTATTGGTAAAATATTCTAGAAAAATATTCTATTTGTAAAACTTGTTAAGACTCTGCTATAAAGTAAAAAATTTTGGTTTAAATGCCACATCTTTACAAATTTCCCCTAGTTCCCCTTAACTTCATCAGAAGTTGCTTGCATGCATCTAAATGCTGAGGTTGGCATTAAAACCAGAAAATAGTTACTTGAGAGCCAGTTCCTGCAACCAAGCAGCAGAGGCTTAAATTATTAGTCTCTAAACTTGTGACAACCCTACTAACAAGAGTAAATCATTACCTTGATGTTGCTTAACAGTAATTCTATTACAACATGGCACATAATGGTTGGTTTCTCTTATACCCAGCTGGAGCTCTGAAGGGACTCAGTTCAGTGTATTACAATTGCAAGACAGCTGTTTCCTCAAGCAAGAGCATCTCTTATCCTGGAGCATTGTGGTATGATTTTATTGCAGAGATGGCATAGGTTGTTACTGAACATTTTTTTTTCTTCATGCTCTCCTAAACCTTTTACACGAATCTAGCAATCACACTGTTTTGACTGAGCATATGTACTGAAGTCAGCTTCTGGTATGTCCTTATATTGATAAAACTGTACACTTTAGATACATAGGCTTGTGTAAGAGCTATCCATCTTTCTTTTTCTTGTGTTCTGTACTTTCCTGTATTCCTGGAAGGATTAGCATTTTTTTTCTATTTTTCTTCTGATAATGATGTAGAGAGAAATATAGCACAAGGAAACCTGGACTATGAGCCTGCAGGTCCTATTGACAGATGAAAGGCTTATAATTAGCTAATTCAAAACTGATCTGTAAGCTTGACTAATCAAAATAAGGCACTTCGAGCTATGTTTGGGCAGAAAAGTGACCTGACTTGCACAGCTGCAGAGCATCTGCAGCTGTTAATTGCCTTTAATCAGTCAGGCTTAAACACTCAAGCTTTCCACTGTAATTTTTCAGTCAGTTAATCAGTCTCCACTGTCATGCCAGGTAGGCACATTTCCAAAGCACTGAGTATTTTAAGTGAGTGAAGTGGGATTTGTGCACACTGACTCTTGTACATGTTGTGTGGAGAAATACATTTTCTTCTGTCAAAGTGGGGTGTACCGCATATAGGAACATGGGACAATCAATTCTGTGCAGTTTCTGTTTGGTGTCTAGGAAAGAGTGCTTACCTTCAGTATTTAACTGGGGCCTTGCATTAGGACTGTAAATAGGTGAATACACTCATCAGAATGCTGACCAGAAGGACTTCTCTGAGAAGGCAGAATACCCATTGCAGGAAGGGCACACAAGTCTTGCTTATAAGGTTAGTAGTTTTTTTCTTCCCCCAAAGAGCTGGAGGTAGAAAACCACCTTGAAAAATACTAGTGAGCTTGTATGCAACAGAGTTGTCATCCTGGCTTTGGGAGAACCCAAACAAATAATAAGATGATGCACAGTCTGGCACAAGTGTATTCTGGTCCTGCCACCAATAAACTTGTGTGGGTACTCTTACTCAGGAGTAAATTAAGCATGGCAGACTGCTAGGGTTATGGTAGATAAATACTTGGTGTGTGAGTGTGCAGTGGGGGAGGAGAGGAAATTTGGAAGGGAAAGAGGAATATTTTAAATGTATTCTTCATGTTTAAACTAGGAGAACAGAGTTAGATAGCCAAACTGTTCTCTAGCCATGTAGAGGAAATTACTGTGTTTGTGGGAAGCTGTTATGGGAAGAACTCACAGTGAAATTCTTTTTTCCTTCAGAACTCAAAGCCTCAGTGAGTCATCTGCCTCCTGCTTTCCCCCCAGCCCTCCTCCCCCCATCCTGAGAAAAACAGAAAAAGCCCTTATTTTTGTCCTTTGGCAAATACCAGAGCTGTTGTGAAGAAGGTTGTAGTTCAGAACACCACTGATCCAAGTGTGTGAAGAGGCCAATTGAAGCACTGTCAGGGGCACGAGTGGATTTGTTGAATCTCACATCTTCTGCTTTGAGGCGAAGATAACCTTTCTAACAGTGATGGAAACAATGCTGATAAGATGGAATACCATATTTCCAAATGTACATGGTACTAGATGATATCAAAGTGATTAAGTCTGGAAACTTGTCTGTCATGTTGGCACTATGCCTGCTGTGCCTCTGCTGCCAGGCTGTTTCCCCATGGCTGCATGGCATCCCTGCTCCTTCAGTGGAGAGCAGTTGTGTTCCTTCTCCTCTCAGCAGGCTGATGGCTCCTGTGCTTAGCCAGGAGAAATGAATCCTAGAGAAATGAGAGGACTGCTGGGGGTAGAAGGATATCTTAGTGGGAGAGAAGGGTGTCACAGTGATGCTGATGCCACCTGTGCGCTTGCACTCTGGGATTTGGCTCCCCAGCAGAATTGGGTTGGCAGGTGGCAAGAACTTAGTGACAAATCTGTTAATGACTGAAGATGCACTAAATGCTGTTCTAATGGGCTTATCATGCTACTTAACAATGACCTGTTAGTAGGAAACTCAGTGCTGGGCAATTGAACTGGGAGTTGGGTCTCTTCTTCTAAGCTGGAGATCATACTCCAAGAACTGTGGCACTTGATTGATGAACTTTGTTTATTGAGACAAAGCCAAGCAGAAGAAATTTGCAGCAGAGTCTTTGCTATGAAATCTGGCAAATAGAAGTATTTTTGCTTGAAACTCTTAATTTGGCAACTTTACGCAATTCCCTTCCTTCCTGGAGTGTTCTCTTCCGTTTTAGATAGCAAAGAACATAGTAATTAGATGTTTCTATTTAATCTTTGTTTCTATGCCTATGCCATTTCTATCTTTCCAATCAACATACTGAGTAATTTGCCTGCCACATGTTTCTCATCCCCTGTAATTTTTGTAGCTCTAAGGAGATGAAGTGCATGGCCTGGTGGAATTTTGCTCTAAACGTGATTGCTCGTTTGTGTTAATTGAGAAGGTATATGGAAGAAACACACCTGACATATGAATCCGGAGTTGTGAAGTGTCATTCTCACAGAAGCAAAAGTTGTGGAAGAGCTTTGTCTCCCACACAGTCTTTACCAGTTGTAGCAGTGGCATTGAGCAGACTTCCTCTTTTTTTTAGTTTCTTATTGTTGGGTTTTTAGGTTTTTTGAGCAACTCACAGATAAAGACCAAATATTAACTTGGCCTGATGCTTGGGCATGAGTCCACATAAAAAGTAAATACAAACTTGATCTGTTCCTAATAGTTCTGCGTTAAGAAGATAAACTATATCACTGTTCACTATGTAACCCTTAGTCACCTAAGGGCTGATGTTTTTATGTTGTGTATTTCAGCAAGATTACCTAGAGAAAGAAGGAGCTTTGTATTAGAATGAAAAGGATTGATGGTAGTGTTCTGTGAGTCCTGGAGAATAGACTCCTTGTTGTTTCTGACTGAACAATTTAATTTCCAGCCAAGTGGAATGAAAAATAAAGAAAAATTATACAGCATTCCAAAGGAGCAAAAAATGTGAGCGTTGAGATTTCAAGGTATAAAGTACGTAGCAAGAACTCTTTCAAAAATTCTCCTGTCCTTTCTGATGAAAGGCTTATTTTTTCACATTCAGTTAAACTATAACTGGTGCAGCCTTTGCACTTGTTATTCTTGACTGTACTGTGCCAGCTGCTGGTTCTCTGGTGGACTGCACAGGAGAGGAAGTGGCACTGGAGCAATGGATATGACCCACAATGAGTTTATGATTATGTTAATCTTTGCTAATCTGTGATGATGCCAAATTTAAAAATTTTTCATCAAATTCTGTAGACAAAATTGTTTTAATTGTTTTAATATGTAATGGGATAATTTTAGTTTGAAGTGTTGGGATTGTTAGGTTATGATCTGTTGGAGAATTAACTGACAGAAATTGAAAAATAACTCCATTATATCTTGGAAATGTCTTTCATTAAAATGCTCACTTGCTATTTAAAAATAAATTACTAGAATGCATGAAAGATTGTCATATTCTTTCTGGAAGAAGGGAAGGCTTTTTGGACAGTGTGCAATGCACTTGTAATGCTTTCTAGTACACATCTAAAGCTGAGAGTTCGTTTTATGGCTGTGGATATAAACGTGTTATCAAAGTGCAGCTGTACTTTGATGGTAGTGTTCTGTAGAACAGCAAAATAGCAAAAGAATGGTGAGTCCTGGAGAACAGACTCCTTGTTAGACTGTATTGCAGTACAGCTGTACTTTGATATAGTTATTATGTGCAGTTTTTTAGAGGATGTTGTGTATCAGTCTGCATGGTTTCAAATACGAAATAAAATATCACAAATAGTATTAAATATTTTTAAAGTGTGCAGAAAGAGCACTTTTTCCTTGAAGTTCAGCTTTGGAAGACCTTTTATTTTGTGGTGGCTGTAATGCACGCAGCTGAATCAATGAATCTATGACATGTAGGATCTGTCGTTTGGCTTGGGTCTGGGTGAAATGCTACTGTGTTTACTAGACAAAGATGTCAGGTTTGATTACTTAGGTTGAAACAGGACTAATCCCATTGACCCAAATTCCTGAATTTTCTTTGTGCAAGTGAAATCCAGCTTCAGCTCTTCATTGTGTACAACAAGTGACTTGTATTTAGAATGCCTTAAGATTACCTAGGGGGTGTGTAGCAGGAAGAGACCGTGTAAATATTGTAAAAGCTTTTGCTGGAAATGTTGTATGCTCCATATGAATTCTGTGTAGGAACAAAACTTGGAAATGAAAGAATGCTGTACAGACTCCTTGGACATAATGACTGTTAGTTCTAGGCAGTGCACAAAACACAAGATTTTGGAGGTCATGAAGAAGGAAGCCCTTCTGTCATAGTCAATTCATCTCTGTAAAGAGTCTGGCTGCACTGTTTTAAAAGAGCTTTTCAAGAAAACAGTACAACAAAGAATGGTGCACAAAGGCCATGTGTTCTTTGTAGTTTATCCTGCCAAGAAGAAGGGTTGCTGAAGTTTGTAACATACACCATTTCTTGAAGAATTAAATATACATGTATTTTTATATATGTGTGTGTGTGTTTCTTTTTTGTCTGTAATAAAGAAAAGTACATTTTGGAGGTGAAAAGTCACTGAGGCCAGGAGTAGGAATAGCTGTGTGGAGTCAGATCTGAGGAGTGCTAGCTGAAAAGTGTAAGAACTGGGCACAGATACAGAATATTCTTCCAGCCAAAGAATTTGCAGCTCAGGGGCTTACTAGTGTCATTTTGAAGTACCAGAAGCTGAAATCTTGGGATCTGAGATGGATTTCTGTATTTCCAGTTTCTCACTTGCTGTGCAGTAAGCGAGATGCACTACAACTTTTTTCTTTTTTTTTCTTTTCTTTGTTTGTTTTTCTTTTTTTTTGCTTTTGAATGCAACTCTACAGCTTTGGAGACATAGGTCAATGTCAGGCTAATCCTTGCTCTTAGAGTTCATTTAAACAAGATTGAAGGGGAATGAATTTTTTTCCTTTTGGTCATACTTCTGAAGCAAGTAGTGATTTCCGTGAAGAAATGATAATATAAAAGGCCAATGTCCAAATTGTCTTGTAGAAGAAGCATGTGATTATACATTTTCGTGGTTAAGTGATATTAATTGACCATTCCCTCTCATGACCTCCAAATTAGAACTGTTTACTGCTCTCTTTCTGACCCAGTTTTGTGGTGCACATTTGTTTTAATTTTAAAATCTTTACTTAAAATCCCAACTGCACGTGATGTGGTGTTCATAATTAAATTCAGCTTTTGTAGAAAGTAAACATGATCTTAGAGAGATTTTTCTTTCTGGTGCTCATTAAAAAACAAAACAAAACAAGATCCCATCAAAACCCAAAGGTAATATTTACCAAAGTGGTGAAACTCACAGTAGCCTTAAATGCTGGTTATTCTAAGCCGTGCTCCTACCTGTTTGAGTCCTTTGATCTAGTGTTTTGTGAGGAAGGAGTGGCAAAATGCTTCCATTTTACAGCATCCTTTAGAAATGGATGAAGAAGTTTGTATCGTGATTTTAAGGGGAACAATCATTGGAATCAGAGTAAAGAATCCGTGTTTCTGGTACACCTACTCACTTGCATGAGGTTTTCAGCACCAGGAGCTTCAAAGCTGCTGGAGGTGGGGACAGTCCATTAGCAATACAGCCCAGTTGAGCCTTGTAATTCTATAAATGACACTTGCATGGTTATTAACTTATTCTGATATTCTGGTTCATAGTCGGAGTTTCCAAGTATGAGAACAGCAACCTCTGAGATGCTTCACTGCATAGTTCTTTCAAAACCCATACCATCTACTGTGCTGTACAGCAGTGAAGTATAGAGTGACCCCTTGCAGTTACACTGTCTTTAAATTGTATCACATAGTCTCTTTACAAGCAAAATAAAAGCAGAAAATGTTTGTTTTGTTTTGTTTTTCCAGGGTCTGGCAGAAGTTGAGCTTCCCCTTTGGTGCTGGCTGCAGCAGGTACATTTTCATAACTACAAGATTCCTGCAGTTCACCAGGAGAGGGACACGCAGGCTTGAAGGGCTCTCAGATGACAGGACCAAATGCTTCCTCTAAAGCAGGGCTTGCTGCATTTCTTTAGGATTCAATTAGTAGCTTGTTATTGGGGTCAGCAAGAGAGATTATGAATTTACTCATTGCAGGATTTTGCTGATAAACATTCAAAAGGACTTTCTCTATAAGCTTTATGTGGTTTTGTTGGTTTTAGTATCCTACGACAGGAATGCTTTAAAATTGCTTATATTCAGTAACGTGTTTGTTGATTTGCATATGCATTCATACAAAATACTCTTTCAACTGACATTGATAGTCTTGGGCCTAAGTTATCTTAGTTCTTTACAAGCACAGTATACAATGAACTGATGGATGTTGTGTGTCTTGCCAGAAGTACCAAAAAATGGTAGAAAATGGTGAACTTAAGTGTAGGCTGCTAAGGTGGGTTTTTCGCCTTTCTTTTTTTTTTCTCTTGGACTCTTGATGTACTTGAAATCAATTTAAGTAAAATTGTAAGAGAACAGGAAAAAATACTTCCTAACAACAGACTTAACTTTATATGGCAAGATGTCTGCTGGGTAAATGTACCTGCCAGATATGGACAGAATGGATATTTGTCTCCTTCTTATAAATTTCTGAAAGCCTTTATTTAGGTGTTGCTTTTACTAAAGCTCAGTGGTCTGCCAGCTTAAATGCTTAAAGCTGTTTTGACATCTAAGCAGGAATTATTTTGGAGTCCAACGATGCTTCCTAATTTATTGGCTGTGAGTACCTTAGTGATAGAATTGTATACAGTTCATCACAAACCAGCCTTGCAGTAAAACTGCTTGAACAGTAACATCTTGGAATCGAAAACATCTGCCAAGGAAATAAATCACTTGTGGAAAGTCCCACTTTCAGTGTCTATGTATATTTGGGGAACTCCCTTTGTAGCTGTCTGCAGGAATGGGACTTTGGCAATCATGTTTGTACTTCTGCTCAGTTATGTGATTTTTTTTTTTTTTTTTTTAATCTATGTTCCAGTTTAAATTGTTCTACAAGCACTGATGAAAGATAGAAGCTGATCACAGTCATAGCAGAGTTTACAGTCTTTTTTACGTGGACCTTGTATATGGGTAACAGGAACAATGAATGTGTCCATCTAATTTGAATAGTAAATGAAAGTAGAGTCTTGGTAATGTGACTGAATTTATTTTTAAAAATAAAAAGCATCCAAAAAAATCCACCCAACCAAAAAACAAAACAAAAAACAAAAACAAAACAAACAAACAAAACCCAAAAAAGCCCCCCAAAACACCAACCAACCAAACAAAAAAAAAACCAAAACAAAACAAAAAAAAGAAAAGCAGCAAAATACTTTAAGAACTTGCATTCTACTTTAAGTGTTACTTGTACCAGATTTTTCAGGTGTGGTCTGACTGGCATAGACTTGACCCAGTTACCTTGCTGGGTGAAAGCTCCTTTACAATTGCGGGGAGGGGAGGGGCTTTTGATTCAGTAGAAATCCCTTAAACTTAACTTGAAAAACTACATGTAAAAAAATTGCTAATATAGAAAATTATGGTGAAATAGCTGTACTGATTTTAATTCAATACTTGTTTCATAGAACTGTTATGTTTGGAAAAGACCTCTAACATCATCAAGTCCAATGTCAACCTGGCACCAACACTGTGTTCACCACTAACCCATGTCCTCAAGTGTCACATCTACATGTAGTTAAATACCTTCAGGGATGATGACTCTACCACTTCCCTGTGCAGCCTGTTCCAATGCCTGATAACCCTTTCTGTGAAGAAACTTTTTCTAATACACAATCTAAACCTCCTCTGGTGCAACTTGAGGCCATTTCCTCTTGTCCTATCACTTGTTACCAGGTAGAAGAGACTGACCCCCACCTGGCTACAGCCTCCTGTCAGATAGTTGCAGAGGGGGATAAGGTTCCCCCTGAGCCTCCTTTTCTCCAAGCTAAACAATCTCAGCTCCCTGAGACATTCCTCATAGGACTTTTGCTCCAGACTCTTCACCAGCCTCATTGTCCTTCTCTGGACATGCTCCAGCATCTCAGTATCTTTTTAGTAGTGAGGGACCCTACAATATATTATTATAAAATCTTGCAGTATTTTTCAAGGTTAGCTGGTATAAGAGAATCTGTTAAATAATAATGTTCTTATTCTGAGAGTTTGCAGAAGGTTCTTGTCTTCCAGCTACACAGTCTAATTTGCTTTTTTAGAAACTATGCATAATACTGCAAATACTTTGTGACCGTACGTTGTTTTACAGGCATTTGAGCAATTGAACATTAACCATATCCCAAAATCAAAGTCCTGATGTCATCTTTTGGGGCGTGTGCCAAGCTCTTTGGTGACACAATCATGAAAAGTTCTGACTTTGTTTTAACACTGATAGGCTCTTTCTCTGAGGTATGGCTTATTTATTGCAGACCAGTGCTGCCTGGCTTATTTTGAAGTTCCAAGCCAACAATATGTCTACGGATGTTCAGAGTTAGAGCCAGAGGGATATAAGTAGCAATTTGGAAGCTTTTTGATCTGAAGTGTTTCTTGGTTTTAGATTGAATAGATATTGTCAAGACTTCAGCTACTTTTTTACTACACATAATAAAGAAGTAGAAATATTAGGACTTCTTCAGCTCTTCTGAAGTAAGCCGAAGAAAGAAATAGTTGAAGTTTAAGGAACAGGAATTCTTTTGGCATTGAAAGAGGATTTTTAGAAATTTTGGCCTCATTTCTGCCCTTTGTTGCAGATTTATTTTTTTTTATATGATAATGCTGCAGTTCACCCAGCAGAAGTAATTCTGATGTGTAGTAATTTGCATTTTCACAAGATTGCCTTACTTAGTAGATGAAGGATTCAGGTGAGAAATTTGCACTTGCTCCTTTACAATCTGCAGTTGTGAAGCATACAGTTGACAAATGTATCATCTCTCAATACAGTGGATGTTTCCCCTGTGATCTACTTGGGACTAAGCTACTTTGGTAGAATTAATAAAATAATAAGACTTCTAATAGTCTACTCGTGATCCGAGCTTATTAAAGTTGGTGAAGGATCAACAGAACATGACCTTCCTTAATGCCTTCCTACACTGTAGGCTTTTATGGAAATATATAATGTGTGAACCTTACATTATTCTCAGTGGAACATGACTACTGAGCTGACCTCTTGCTGCAGCTGAAAGAAAGTGGTTTTCATGCTATTTTAATTTTTTTTGTTGCTTTGTTCACTTCCCTGCCTCGCCTGTTGCTGTGCTCTTCCTGGGCTGCTTTTATTTGCAGTCCATTCTTGCAGTTTCCTGTAAATTTGTCAGCAAGAGGAAGCTCTTGCTGCAGAGACAGCTCAGCCCTGCAGCGAGACTGGTGAATTTATACCGGTATTTTACTGCTCTTGTGTTCCATTAACTAATGATAAGTAGGATTGCTTTCTTCTGCCAGCAAGAGCTGTTCCTAACAATGGCAGAGAGGGTTGGCTGACTTCCTGGGACAGTGGCCCTGCTGGATTGAAATCCAAATATTGGTTCCAGATGCTTTGGTTGTTCCTTTTAAGGCTATCTGAGTGATGTCTTATAATGTTAAAGGAATGAAGCAACTCCTTTGGAGTGGAATTCTCCCTAGGCTAGCTTGGTGCAAGGCTGCTCCTCATGACTAATTTTTGTGGGGACAAATGAGGGTTAGTGGTCTGAAAACCATATACCAAAGGTCCATGCATAACAAAATTTTGCTTTGTGAAGGATATATTTAATACTCTTTCACTTCTCTGACAGATGTATCAATCAAATCCATAAAGCTTTCATGTCTCTTCAGGCTTCTTGTTTGCAATTTTGAAATGCAATCCTTCTGATGAATGTTTGGTCTAGAAATTAAGCTAAATTTTCATTCTCCCAAAACTGTAAAACATCTAAATTTGTGCTGTCCCTTAGTGGAACACCAGCCTGTGTGTGTGAAATGGTTTCTATTTTGACTCTGGGACCATCTTGATAGTGTTGGAAATCACCAGAAAAGTCAAAATGGGATATTGGAACTTGAAATGAAAAGTCCTGCTGCATTTGAGTGCTGAAATGAGGAAAGGAAGAGGACAGCATCAGAAAGGTTAGAGTGGAAAAGCAGTATGTCAGGAACATGTATTGGATAAAGGAGACTTAATTTATTGAGGCCAAAGAGCATGGTATTATAAGTTGTAGAGTTTGGAGGGAAGATCCAAGACTTAGGTGTGTCACACCAGAAAAGGGAAAGAGGAACTGAAGTTTTTATTCCAGTGTTACATACACTCAAATGCTGTAATTTTGATTGTAGTTTTGTTACTGAGGCAGAGATAAAAAAAAAGCTTGCAAAGATGCTAATGCAAGCCTAGAAGAGTATACTTAGATAGAGAACTTTGAGAGAAAAAAATACTTTGAAGCAGTGTGACTTAATAATTAAAGTGTAAGGGGGTAACTGATATTGCAGCAAATTAGGCTTCCCCTTCCTGTAGAGCCTGACTGTGGAAGGAGTGCAGATGGGTGCCCTGTGGTGGGAGAACTGCTTTTCTAGCTGATACAGCCATGACCAGTACCTGAAATGTTATTTTCTTTTGTGCTTTGACTGTTGGGTAGTTTACAGAAAGAGATGATGTTGTATAGAGACTTCTTCTTCCTTCTATTTTAGGATACAGATTCACATCCATTTCCCCAAAAATACATGAAGTAAACTTTGCTTAACGTACTTACACTTTTGTCCATCATTCAGAAACTTGCTAGTTGGTTTTGTCTTATTTGAACTTTCTCGCCTATGATGTTGTTTAATTCCAGACAAATCAGTGAAACACTTGAATCCTTTTTAGAACTCCATATGAAAATAAGTGTAAAACAATGGCATTTATTTACCATAAGTTGGTGATATTCATCCTGTAGAATTGTGCTTTGTGAGCCTCTTGAATTTGAATTTTATTGTCTTTTGTGGCTTGGGTAGCATCAAATGTACGGGCAAGACTTGCTCTAAAGCACATCTTTGCCTCAGTCTTTCAAAATGACTGTTTTGATTTTTCTTGGGTTGAAGAGGGAAAGAACAAGTTCCAACTATAATGGGGGAGAAAACATGAAATACTCGTCACAGTTCTGTGGTGCAGTGCAGATACCTGAGGCACAAACTCTTCAGAAGCACAGGCAGCGTTTCTGACCTGTGCCTCTGGCATTGTGAGAGCCTGAGAACACTGCAAGAAAAGAGGACGACTTTCTTTTTCTCCCATAGGAAAGTGGTTGATTGAAAGGTGAGTAGGAAGAAAGTGAGCGCTGGAAAATCCCCTCTGCTTTCTAGCTCGATGTCTGGCAGAGGTTTGAGGTATGCAGGAATTGATTTATAACCTCCCTGGGAAGCCGGGAAATCTGACAAAGATAGTGCTGCCCACTGACACTGGGGGAAACAGGAAGTAGCAAAGGAAACAAGTCATTGCCTCGGCGTCACTTTTGGCCACAGCTCAGTGCAGATGCACAAGCGGTTGGGGCAGGGTTTCTTTCCCTTTTGTGTGGACTGTAGAGCAGCTTCACCGGCACGTTCAACCTGGCAGCACCCACGGCAGGGTGAAGCGCAGGGATGTTCCTGTCATGCCTGAGAGGGGTCACAAGTTATTAATGGCTTTGTCATCACAAAGGAAACAATCATTCGCTGAAACTGCCAGCAGGAAAACTATGTGTCGATCGGGCAAGGTCACCAGGTTAGTGCTTTCTGTGGCTTGTATTTCTGTCATCTTTTCTCTTTAAGGTAGAGAGCAGGCTACAGCTAAGAGTAGAATATGGTCTCTGGGGTAAAATACTTGTAACTCATGCAGAAAATTAAAGGATAAATAATTGGAGGGTGTTGGTTGATAACTTTCGCCAGAAAACAAAAGCAAGTTGAAGCAAACTAAACAGAGTAAACTTACTTAAAACAGTGTATCTCAGTCAGGCTTAGTTCTCTGTTCCCTTTGTCTTGTAAGATTTATTTGACTTCACAGTGTTTGTACTGTGCTATTAATCTTTCTGAGAAACTATTGTGAAAGGGGCTGTTAAGTATTAAGAAATGGAATGTGTAGCCAAAAAAGTGGGAGAGATATGGAAGAGGATTTCAGAAGTACTGGAGAATAAGTGGACAAGAGACTTGAAAATTCTGCAGAAAGCAGCTTTGGGAACAGCTGGTAAATGTTTAGGTGGTTGAATCAGAGAACTCATTTTTGCTCAGAATCAGCAGCACTCAGGGGAAGCTTTCATTTTACAGTTTTGCAGTATGCAATGCTGCCTCGGTTTTGGTAAAGCTTTCTGTAGAGACTTCAGTCTCCCTCTGCATGATAGGAGGAATACATTCAGCTCTATAAGTTATGGATTATATATGTCATGTTGTATATAAGTTATATATTCAGAAGGAAACTAGCATCTGGCTTTGTTAGGTTTTACTTTCAAAACAGAATTTATAGATTAGAGGTTAAGAGATACTACAGAGTTTTAAAAGTTCTCAGACACAATTGGCATAGAGGTAGTTGTTAAAACTTCAGGTTTAAAGCAGCTTTGGAGGCTGCTTTTTATTTTTTCCAGCATGACCAAACTGGGCTCCAGGACAGACCATAAATATTATTATAACAAGTGAGAACTTTTAATACAGCTTTTGGCAGCTGTAGTTTCAGAGATGAGGGTAATTTTTTTTTTACGCCTATATACTGCAAGATGTGGAGATGATCATATCTGCCATGTGTTCTGCTGAAGTTAAGCAAGAACTGAGGACTTGTGGCTTTTCCAGGATGCAATCCTTAATTGAATCAGCTTGTACTTGCTTTAATTGGGCTAAATGCCAATAGCTCTTAAGGCCAAGAGGGATAAGTGCTCTTCTATAATGTAATCCAGATTTTAATGTGGCAGAATTTTACTTTTACTCATGGAAGGACTTTTAGCCTGTAAAATTATGCCCTAGCCTCCAATCTCGCTATTCTAAATGAGAGGATATGTTAAAATTGCCTCACAGATGTGAATGCATCTGGTTCCTAGGTGAGTGGGAAGAAGAATAACGTGTGTGGCTATTTACTAGAAGCTTTCAACCAAATACTGCATGGGTGATGTTGCCTTTTGTTTGTAGCAGAGTACCAGTGTCAGAGACAGCTTTGTCTTAGCTCTGATTGCACATTGTGGGCCCTTCCTGGTAACTTCCTTGTCGTCTCCTTGGAAGAGGCTCTGCTTATGCACCAGGAGTGAAAATGTGTGCTGGGATCTTTGGCTTGTGGTGCAAGAATATAACTGCATCAGAAACAACTTGGAAATATCTTTCTATTCTCAGTGATGCCAAAGTTAACAGGCTCTGCAGTGACTTCAGTGCTTGCTATTGTGCTTACCTGGTAATGCAACATTGATCTGTTCTTCAGGTAATGTATTTAAAAAATTATAAGAGGAATATCAAGAACAGAAGGAACCAATTCAGTGAGCTAAAGACAACCATACTGTAGATGCTAAGACCAGAAAAATCTTTAAGAGCTTCCATTTTTCCTTCCTCTCTCCCACCCCTGCAATGAAGATCCTGAAGTTACATAGTTTTGACAGCTTTCTCCCAGCAGCATGATGCAAAATAGCGTCATCTGTCCTTACAGAGTTGTTTTCCGCAGTCAAGAAAAGAAGAAAAATCTGCCTGGGATTAGATTCCAAGTACTTAAATGGATTTTAGAAGCCTAACTCAAAGATTTCAACTCAGAAAAAAGTCCTCCCTAAGGTATCTGCAGTGTGCCAGCAAATGAAAGTGCTTGAGGAGCTAAAGATATGATGGGGAGTGCTATAAGCCACAATGAAATCCAGATAATAGGCTTAGCAGCTTCTAAATCTCTTGAAAAGCCTGGTGTATTAGGTGGACTCTTTAGCTCAAGTAATGTATACTTGGTTGCATGGAGTTTAGCATGTCTCCTTTTATTCAATTAGCTGGATTGGAGAAGTTCTAAGTTTTGCTCTCTATTCTCAGGACTGTTTTATTGTAAGTAGTCAGAAGAAAGAAATGAATGTAGATAGAGGAAGCAGAACCTGATACTCTGCTGTCCTTTCCCCTTTCCTGTAGTCATCACACTGTAGAAGTGGCTTTTTTTTTTTTTTCCCCTCTGCTTGCTCCTCTGCTTCTGTGATTTATTTTATTTTTTTTTTAATTTTTTTTCATGTCTGCCTGGAATTCTGCCTTTTCAGGTGGGGAAGAAAATGTCCATCCAGGCATGCTTTAGTGAGTAGTCTGTACTCCCATACAGAAGGCCAGCATGACCTAGACAAATATTTCTGTTTTCTGTATTTACCTAGGGTGTCACACACTTGTTCCCGGTGTTTGACTTTGGCTTCCTAGAAATTTCAGCTTACTGGTTGTTTTGGGTAACCTCTCTGAAACATTTAACTCTGCCTCTTCTGATAGCTTTTCAGCCTAAGTACATAACACTGAAAGAGTTTTACACCATACTCTATGTACTTAAGTCCTTTCTTGTTCTGGTCTTTGTAGTAAAGGCACACAGGATTTCAAGAGCCATGATGAACTTGAAACTGTTCGATGGCATTGAGACTAAAGTTAGAGTTAGTTCAAGAAAAGTGGCATCAGAGTGTATTTATCTGAATGAAAAGATTCCACTTAATCTTTTCTCTGAACAGAACTAGAAACAGACTGAAATAATCATAAATTAATTTTTAATGTTTGAATATTGATGAGCACATTCTTAAAAGAAGAATTTGGCCTAGGACTTGCCTTTGCATTCCTTATTTCAAGGAAATTACTCTTAGTAATACTGCAGTGTCAGCAGCCAGCTGGGTAACACTCTCCATTTCCCTCACTTAGACTTTTCTGCAAGATGTGGATTAACCATTTGAAGGATTTGCTGGGGCGGGGTGTTAACTTCTGCTGCTATTCTTCGTTTTACTACTATTCTTAAAAGCTTTAAGTATGTGAGTAGCCCCTTCTCGGACCTGTTAATACATTGCTGGTGCTAGACATTTCACTGGGGGGGAGGAAGAGGAAGGAACAACTCAGCTTGGAAAGATCTCAGTCATTTAATAAGAACACAGAGGAAGCAGCAAAAGGAAGGATACAGCTGGATACAACAAAAGCAACTTAGCTTTTGGTGAGGAGGAAAGTCATGGGGGAAAATTGGGAAACCATGATGCCTTAATGTGTCTTCTGTGAGAGCCTTTCTAGGGCCTTGGATCCTGCCTCCTCTGGTTGTGCCTGCTTCACAACACTGGGGACCAAACCTAATTTTTGTGATTAAGTTTTTTAGGCTGCCTAAAGAATTTAATTTAGTTTAAACTCTCCTGGTAGAAATTACTAGGAACTTCTATCCTTTCCCATGCACACATCATCAGCAAGGGCAAGCAGTTAGATCTGAATCCTATGCTGATCCACCTAGAGATCCATTGATGTGCGTTTCTCATTTTCCTAACACATATTCAATGGTTATGTGCTCTGCTGTTGCACTTAATCCCTCAAAAAAAACTGCAACACTTCTTCGTTCTTTTCAGTATAGGAACTTCAGTTGCCATCTTAGGCTGGAGGGAAAAGTACTTGGGCAGGGCGTTGTGCTGAGGCTCTTGGATTCTGTGCTGAGCCTCACTGTTGACCTCCCTTACTGTCCTTTTTGGGTAAAGGAGAAGCAAACAAGATCCATTAGATTTCAGTCCTCCACTGAAAGCTTATCAGTTCTTCCTTGATCAGAAATTAATTAACTGGGACTTCATTAGTTTGCCTTTTACCAGCAAAGGTCTCTAGCCCTACACCTGAGGATAACAGACCCTTTTATGTCTAGGTCAAAATTCCCATTCAGTCCATGCATGATTTCTTTTCTCTATTACCCAGTAGGATTTTTAGCCTAGTTCTGTCACCATTTGAAGAAAAAGAGGGCTCATAGTTATGTATCAGAAAAAGCTGCTACCTAAGAAACTAATCTTTTTGGTTTAAGATGACAGCAGAAAGAGTGGTAACTGCAAAGGAGCTTGGAGCATGGCATTAATGATTGGTATATAAATTAAATGGAAGCCTGCAGCAATCTGAGATGAACTTCATTTGCACAGGATACTGTGGCATATAATATCTGGTATGAGATTATATACTAATCTTTTCATTCAGAATAAAACATGTAAATATCAGGAGTAGGCAGTATTAGATACTTCAGTTATTAAACTTGGACTTGAGTCCCTCATTGTACAGAAAATGACATTGTATTTACATGTGTGGTGTAGCACTGGGAGAAGAAACCAATTTTCTTTCTAGTCACCTGCCTGATTAAGACTGGCAGTGTTATCTGGAGCATTTTTAACACAGAAATACTTAAATAACACTTACTAAGCACTCTTCCATTGTTTCAACTACTGTCAATCACTCCTGAGAGCTGTACAAAAATAAATCGGGACTTTTTGCACCACAGTTTTTTATACATTGCAAAGTTCCTGGAATCTTTGAACACCCGTCTGTGCTACATTCTTGAGTGCTGAACCACGTTAGTTGTTTGGAAAGCTTGTTTAAGGAAACAAGCTTTGTTTCTCAGTACTCACTCTTTAAAGTAAAACCTAAGTTTTAAACTGCTTTTAACTATTTGAAATTGCAGAATGATGGCCTCGCAGGAGCAGGTCTGGCCAGTCCCAATGAAGGCAATTGGAGCACAAAACCTTCTGACAATGCCTGGAGGAGTGACCAAATCGGGATATCTTCATAAAAAAGGAGGCACCCAGCTGCAGATCTTGAAGTGTAAGTCAAATGAGTATTAACTAAATTAGGTGTTTTAAACGCTTGCCTCTGGGGCCTCTAACACATATCATGTTAGCAGACTATTTATCGAAGCTGTTCTTCCACTTTGTACTGGAATACAGTTTTACTGGAATATATGTATGAAAGACCCCTACTGAAAGATTTTTCCTTTAATTGTTTTGGAACTGTAAATCTTAAATAACAAATGTTGTCGTTTATTTTGCTTGTTTAAATTTCTTGTCAAGTCCTTCACAAGTAAGATTTTTCAAGACAGATTCCTAGGATATGTATCAATTTCAAACACTCTTTTCTAAAAGAAATTAGTACTCAGCTTTTTTTTCCAGTTGGTTAATCTGTACTGGAAAAATATCCCAACTCCTGTTGCTGTTGTGAAATGGAAATTTTCTCACTGCCAACATTGGGCTGTACTTAAAACCAGTAATTTCTTTTGAAATCAGAGTCTGTCTACATGGAGAAAACTTCAGGGTTTGGCTTTATTTGTGTGCTATTCATATGCTATTCCTGTTTATATTGAAGCTATACATATATAGTTAAGGACAAAGATTACTGCCTTTGATATAGGAAGGAGTCTTGACCCCTTTCAAAAAAGAAAATAGAACATCATTTTATTGGTAGCATTATGTACTTAAGGTGAAAGAAGAGGTTTTGGGATGGATGTGAATAAGTATTTGTAGCCCGTAGCTACCTTCCCCTTATTGTTTATCCTGCTAGTGAAGGAGCACAGGTGGAGGTCAGACCTGCAGTCTCTGAGGCTGCTTTTGAAGTTTTCAGATCAGCTGCCTCTCAAATGAGGGAATCAAATGCTCCTGAAACTGTGAATAGACAGCTTTACCATGTGATTGATCATCAGCAAGTTGTCACTTAATTAGTTCGTGCTCATTTATAATGATTAATAAGGTTACTAAAATCTTAAGCAATAATTCTACCCAAGTTCTAGTTATTGTACTGCCCTTGGATTCATATTTTGTTCACTTTTTATCTTTTCAGGGCCATTGAGATTTGTGATTATCCACGAAGGATGTATCTACTATTTTAAAAGCAGCACATCTGCATCTCCCCAGGGTGCCTTTTCTTTGAAAGGTTACAACAGGTGAGTGCCAAAAACTTGTTTAACACCCAAAATCCTTGTAGTTAATGCAAGAGACTACGGGCTTAATTTCCAACTGAGTTAAACACAACTACATCTGTTCTTTGGGTTCAGCATTGATCTTGGATTCCAAAAGAAGTATTCCTTTCAAATTGTGTATATGACATTTCTAGTGCTTGGCAAGTGGGTAGCCTTCATGTTCTGTAATTTGACCAGTAAAGCTGTATGAACTACAATGGGCTTACTCTTGTTATTGACTTAATGCTTGTGCAGATAAATGTGGATTCTTTCAGACAGATGATCTTTGTTCTGTAGGGATTTCAATGATCATCACAAAACCAGAAAGGAAAATGTATGGAGTTACTGATTCAGCAACTCTAGTGTCAAAATTGTTTGAACTACAGAGTGATAAATAAGAGAATGCACGTGCAGGATGTCTGACTCGTTTTGCTGCGTTTTAAATCTTAATATTTGCTTCGTAAGTTGAAGACAAAAATACATGGCTTTCAAGTTAGCTAGTCCTGTCAGAGTCTGAGTGCAGCAGACCTACAAGGCCTACTAATGGAAGTCCAATCCAACATTAACAAATTGCTAAGAAAGGTTTAATGAGAGAGGGAATGTAGAGAAATATCAGTGCAATTTTGTCCTTTTTGTATATGTTATTATTGTACCGTATAATGTTCTCAGACTTCTGGAATAAGGAATTATCTTTTCTTAGATTATGACAGCTTTTCTAACTGAGCACAACAATGGCATATTTTAGGGGAATGCACTTGTAAACATTGTAGCTAATTAAAAATTCAAGATTAATTTGTAGAAGAAACTCATGGTGTAACGTGGTCATGACACTAGCTCCTGTAATCCACATTAACATGAAAAACATCACGGAATCTGCAAATGCTAGAGACTGTGTTATTGCTTTTTATGTATCTGCATTCTAGCAACCTTGTGGAGACCTTGGTTGGAATAGGGACCAGGCCTCAGTATTATGCACAGAGGGAAACATTATTGAAAAAGAATTTGAAATGAAAGAATTGTTCGACTGGGTAGTTGCATCAAGGGGTTTTTATTTTTTTTCCCAGAGAAATCTCAAATGAGGAAATTCCGTATACACACAAAAAAAGAAAGAAGTTGAGTTATGCTTGTTTTAAAATAGTAAAAAAAAAATGCAAGAAAGTGTTTATGAGGGAAAAGGGACAAAATTAAGTTAACTTTTAATATTAGTTTTCCTAATTTTCCTTTTTTTTCATGGGAAGCGTATGTTTTGATTTGTCCTCTGAAATAGTGCCTTTCTGAAAGAAGGACCACAAGCACCCTAAATACTTCTTACTGTATGTGACACTTGTGAATTAATGCAGTTCACTAAAACTCTTGAACACGTCAAAGCATCCGTTCATAATTCTGGCTGGCAGTTGAATGAGTGCTCTTCCTCCTGTCAGAGCTCTTGCATTGTCCTTTCTACCACTTAAATGGAGAAGTGCTACCAATGCACATATGGGGATTTCTGTGGTGTTTTCCTGGGCTTGGGGGTTATTTTTCATGAGGCAAAACTGGCCAGTAGAACTGCTTTCTGTCGGAGCTTTCTGACTTGCTCAGCAGCATTAACTTTATAGATTAAGGCGTTTCTGTATCGGTCCTTGTGTTTCTCAGGGTTATGCGGGCAGCTGAGGAGACAACATCAAGTAATGTGTTTCCTTTCAAGTTAGTTCACATAAGCAAGAAGCACAGGACGTGGTTTTTTTCAGCTTCTTCTGAAGATGAAAGAAAGGTAACTTTCTTCTTCTTCTACAATATAATTTTCCTTGAAGTGGAAAGCAAATCTTGGACTTCCCTAAAATCTAAATGAATTCGAAATGCGGCTGTCGCTGAAATTTGTAAACCTAGTTCTTTGGGCTCCTCTGAAAATCATGTCTGAAGTTTTAACTACTAAGTTGGTGTTAGTTCAACTTGTAATTTAGGAAATGGCTGTAAGTGTCATACTAGATAGCATATGTTTCTCCATATTCCATAAATATTTCATATTTATTTTTAGCCAAGGAACAAATATTTATATGTTTAAACCTTTGATAAAGTATGAAAACTGTTCAGTGAAATCTCTTGCCCATAAACATGCTACAAATAGGTACCTGGTTTTGGAAATAACAGCTTGAAACTTGAAAACTGAAAATTTAATATTTCAGTATGTTCTTACAGCATTTTAGGCAGTCAAAACATTTGCCTGAGTCCTTTCAATATAAAGTCATGGATACATACTATTTCAGTGTGTGTTCCCTGCACAGTTGCTCTGTTCTTACAGAGGACAGATACATCTGTGTTTAATGATTTAAAGATGGTTGTGTTGAATGTTGTATTTTTATTTTTGTTTAGAATTGGATGCTGTCCTTGAGAAGAGAAATCGATCACTACCATGAGAAGAAAGAAACAATAACAGAATTCAGGTATAAGCCCTTAACCTTTATTAGGTTTTTATCACTTTTGCACTACCTCTTGACAGTGGTGGTTTAGCCTTTCCGCACCTACAAGTAACTTGCTGTTAAATAAGAACAGGTGCAGTAAGACCCAAGAAGGAAGGCCCTTCCTAATTCATGCTTTAAAGAACACCAAGACAAAAATAAATCTTTTTACTAAGAGAACTTTAAATGTCAGCTTTGTGTAATACAATCTTTTTAAAAGACAGCAGCAACATATAAGACTGTTAATTGGGAAATAGGAACAGATGGCTTCTGCTTTTCCAACATTCTTTTCCAGTGCTAGAGCCCTGCTAAACAGAAGATACTCTGTCTTTTTTTTTTTTTTTGCAGTGACTCTGGTTCTGATGCAGACAGTTTCTATGGCTCAGTAGAACGTCCCATTGATATCAAGTATTCTCATCATTCAGCAGATAATGAAGGTGACAAATCAGACGCTGATAGATAAGACTTCTTTATTTGCTTATTTATTTCTTCTGGATTCTGCAGGAATTATTCCCGTAACTTAAACAAACTGATCCATTTTGCAACTGTATTTTTTTACAAGGTGTATGGCTGTTGTAGTTTTAAATCAGAAGCAGATATTCTGTTAGTAAAAATAGAGAAATTCAGATCTTTCAAGGAGGTTAGTTAGAAGTGAGGACATGACAGAGAGCCTCTCTGGAAGGCGCTCACAACATATTTCAGCAACTGAATTCTAGTCAAGAAATATATTAGTAAAATCCAATATAAGAAACCTTGCCTCAGGGTTCAGCAGAAATCCTTTACTAGGCCTTTTCTCATCTTCCCTTTCAGATTTCTAAGGGCAGGGTTGATGGGAGCAAGTACTCTCATTTCCTGATAGGAAATTCCTGACTATTTTTCTTGACTAAGACAGAAAGGCAGGACTGAGTCTTGTTAGGAAATCCGGTTCAATTGCTGCAAAGCAGAGGAAAACCAACTCATCAGCATTTCATGTAGGATTGTAGTTTAGTCCTTCTGTGTTTATGGGAGGGAAGGTTTGTATGCAAGATGAATTATGGTAAGAGGCCTAGTAGGAGTTTAAATTAGGAAAATTATCTGATAAAAATCAGTTCTTCTATTCTTACCTTTTTCTCTTTTTAGTGCATTCCTCTCATACTGTTCTTGAGACTCCTCTTATAATCAATGAGAAAGTACTGCCTAGAAGTAACATGTTTTTCTTGTCTTGATTATTCTGATTTACAGTTAGAGGCAACATTGAAACCACTTAAGCCATTTGTTGTGGTGCATTTTTTTTAATTGTAGATCATTAGGCTTGCTTAGGCTTCCATATTGCAAAATCATAAACGTTTCTGTGTTAGGGTTAAGTTTTGGGGATTATATTTTTTCCAAGTGGTTTTGCCAATGCATCCATGTAGTTGTGTCTCTGCAACTGATTAGAATTTTTCTCAGGAAGGCTATAGCACTAGAAATTTTAACTTAAAAGTTGGAAAAAAATTTCATATTTAGTGTACTTCATCTCCCCCTGTTGTAAGTGATGGCTTTCTTAATTGACATTAAAATTTAAGGAAACACCTATTCTAGATAGCAGAGGGGTGGACCAAAATTATTAATTTTTTTTTTTTATCTCTTTAAAAAAAAATTCTGAAAAATATTTGTTTGTTAAAGAGCCCTGAGTAGTTGATATTCTTTCTTGGTTCCAGGACTACTTATCAGAGTCTAACACACTTATTTTTATCTGCAGATTACGACCAGGAGGAAGAGGATGAGTCCTACTTGCAGCCAGACACCTGTGACATAGTGAAAGATGGTATGTGATTTCTTTGATTCCCCTTATGAAAGGCCCCCAGTGAAGGCAATATTCACGTGGAATGCCAGGTTATTATTTTGCTTTGGTCATAACTAAAATATTGCAAGTGGTAAAATAACTGAAGTAATGCACATGTATCTAATCTTGAGAGGTATTTAGGGTCAGAAGTTTTATAATAACAGCAGTAACCATTTACAGAAAGCAGAACATGCTTGCAGGCCTCCTGCCCTGGATGACCTGCATCTGGCCATCAGTCTGGAGCAGGACTAATGCTTTTAATGTAGTCTGGTTTTTCTTTATTTTTAGCAAAGAGAAAAGCCTTTGCTAAGTCATCACAAGCCATGCCTGAATAAAAATAGCAGGAGTTTACTGCCTATAACATGTAGAACTATGCTGAAAGTTAAATGCTTATCCAGCATTTTGGGTACTGTCAGGCCAGATGCCAGTGAAATACCTTAAATCACACAGAAAATTAATGTGAAAAGTGTTGTTTGTTGACATACTGTATTTCCCCTCAGAATGTCACGCTTTTGGATGTCTTCTTTCTGCAGATATGGTGCTGCCCCCAGCATACCCACCTCCACCTGTTCCTCATGTCAGAAAAGCTGCCTACACAGAAGCAAGGGCAAATTCCTATGCTGGCAAACCTACAGCACCAGCACCACCACCACCTCCTAAGAGGAGCTTACCTGACATCAAACTAGAGGATCCCGTAACCACGAGAGAACCGCAGTTGCAGTGCCGAGCTGAACCTAATCTAAGGGTTCAATCCTCAAGCCGGAGACTAAGTGAACAGTTGCCCCCTGTACCCCCTTTGCCTGTTTTCAAGAAGCCTGTGTGTGTCAAAGAATCTCACCCATTGCCTCCAGACCCTCTGCCTCCAGCCCAAGTTCTTCCTCTTCCAGAAGGATGTGAGAAGCTAAAAAACTTAAACCTTTCACCGCGAACTCCTCCTCCACTACCAACCAATAAACCCAAACTGTCACAGCTCACTGAAAAACCAGTGGAGCTCAAAGTGCCAAGAGAACATGGTAAACCTGGACTGTTTGTGCCACCAGTGCTCCCAAAGCCACCTGTGCCAAGCCACCAGCCCCCTGGAATCAAGCCTAGAGCAGAGAAGTCTTCATGTCCCCAGTTACAGTAAGTATGAAAACACAATGCACTATTATGTTTTTCCATTGTGTATTAGTTAACTAGTAGACAGACATATTTCTCAGATTCATAGTGGTACCTGTTTCTCTTCCCTGCACCATCCCTCTCTTCCTCAGTGTTGTGCTTTTATTGCCTGTGTTTGTTATTTGAAAATTCTGTAATGAATTTAGTTTCAGAAATAGTTCAGAAAGAAATAGTAGATAAACCAAAAAAAATAATTACACCAAAATTTTATAGTTCATTTGTTTTCAGGTGAGTCTTAAAGCCTTAATAGCCTTTGATTGCAGTGAATAAGAAGCCTTTATGTCAGAACCTCAAGGAACTACAAAAACAATTTTAGGCTTCTGTGGAGATAGGAAATGTGTTCTATTTTATATTAAGATCAACTTTAGTAAGGGATGTGGAACTAGTTATGGTGGTGAATCAGATGAAAATATTTTTGTCCATTGGATCATTCAGCAGCTCTGAAGAACAAGTAATACACTCTTTAAAGACAAAATACAAGGAAGACACTGACAGACTGGAATGAGTCCCATGTCAGACCACCAAGATGTTTAGGCTGTAGCACATAAGTGAGGAGAGGCTGAGAGAACTGGATTCATTCAACTTTTAGGAAGACCAGTGAGAGATCACTGGTACCTGCTACTACTTAGTGGGTGGGTATGGCAAGACAGAGCAAGACCTCCTAGTTCTGCAGTGTTTTGGGATTAGAGGCAACAGGCAGAAGTCACAACTTGGGAAATTACAGGCAGGTATTAGGAAAAACTTTTTACCATGCGGATGGTGAAACACCAGAACCAGGTAGCTGTGGAATCTCCATCCTTGGAGATACTCAGAACTTGATCTGGTTGCACCTCTTTTGTGCAGGAGCTTGGACTAAATGACCTCTTGAGATCTCTTCCTACCTAAATTAATCTGTGATTACCCAAATTATTTTGCCTTCCAGCTCTGGGGCCCCCGTCACAAGAAAGTTGTTGGCCTATTGAAACTGATCCAGAGGAGGCCACTAAGTTGATCCGAGGGCTGGAGCACCTCTCCTGTGAAGACAGGCTGGGGGAGTTGGGGATGTTCAGCCTGGAGAAGAGGAGGCTCCAGGGAGACCTTCCAGTACCTAAAGGGGCAACAAGAGAGCTGGAGAGGGATTTTTCACAAGGGCCTGTAGTGATAGGACAAGGGGGTAGGGCTTTAAACTGAAAGAGGGGAGGTGTAGGTTTAGATTAGATATTAGGAATTAATTTTTTTACTGTGAGGGTGGTGAGCTGCTGGAGCAGGTTGTCCAGAGAAGTTTTGGAGCATGGAAGTGTTCAAGGCCAGGTTGGATGGGGCTCTGAGCAACCTGGTTGAGTGGAAGGGGGGTTGGAACGAGATGATCCTTAAGTTCCCCTTCCAACCCAAACCGTTCTATGATTTGGGGGCTGAATTGAAATTTCTGTTCTAGTTTTACTATCCCTTCAGTGTTTTGTGTAAATTTGTTCTGTTTTCCTGATGACATACCCTTCAGTTTTCGTTCTGTTTCTTCCAGGAGATCACCACCAGATGGACAGAGTTTTAGAAGCTTTTCATTTGAAAAACCAGCACTACCCTCCAAACCAAGCCAACCTGATGATGATAACTCTGATGATGACTATGAAAAAGTAAGATTAAACAGATGATCCGTTCTCAAAGAATATTTTTTCACTTGCTCATATATACTTTTGGGAATAGTTTTAAATACATTATTCCAAGAAAAGAATAGCTTTCTGAAAGCACAGTGTTGTGTAATTTTTTTTTTTTATTTCTTTTTGAGCCTCTTTGAGAATGCCTTGATAAGTTCTGGATTTTAATACTAGATATAAAGGAGAAAAAAGCATAAATCACCATTAATAATTTCAGATAGTGATGGCTGTAACTTATTTGCATAACAAGTTACTCGCATTTTGAGTTGTCATTGACCTACACGGTGATTTTATTTTCTTCCTATTTTTTACAGGTTGGGCTGCCTGCTTCAATATTTCTTAATACCTCTGAATCCTTCGAAGTTGAAAGGTAAAAATGTGACTTTTAAAATAGTTACTTGGAAGTCCTACCAAAACCTGTACTGAGCAGTAGTCCAAAGATAATTTTGATAGGTACACAACTTGTGTTTAAAAACACACTACAAGTATTTAATATGGAAATCACTTCTTAGGCAAGTTAGTTCAGTGCTCATGTATCAATTGATAGATGAGAATGCAACGTGATTTTGCTCCATTTGGGGAAGGTTGTTCTGCCAGGAAGGTAGATGAGATCAGAAAGCCAGATCTTCTGTGCTGCACTACTGGTTTGGATGTTAGAACAGTGACATTCTTTCAGTGATGATCTACTATGAATTATTACAGCTGATATAGAGATTTGTAAAAAAGAATTTTAAGACTGTAGGCACTTGACTTATCTGAGCCATAAAATGCTAATATATGTAATTGCTTATTCTTTTTAGGATATTTAAAGCTAGTAGCCCACAAGGACAACCGCAAAATGGATTGTACTGTATTAGGAACTCATCTACTAAGCCTGGAAAGGTAACTTGCAATTGCTGAATCTACCCCTCAAAAAACTTCTTGATTGAGACATACTGTATCTTATGTATGACAAAGTACTTAATAATTTAGATGGGCTCTTTTCTTAAAGCAAGAAAATCTGAGACAATTGCTATCCTGTCAGAGATTTTTTTTTTTTAGGCTGAATTTTAATTGATTCCTCAATAATACATTGACTTAGAAGAGCTTGGTAGCATAGACTGAATATGTTGCATTTTTCTTCTTCAAGGTATTGGTTGTATGGGATGAACCTGCAGGAAAAGTGAGAAACTACAGAATCTTTGAAAAGGTTAGTCACTGCACTCTGTGTGCATGTGTTCATTATATATATGTGTGTGTGTATAAAATGTGGGTGCATATAGGTATATACTGGAATTAGTAAGTTAAAGTCTAAACTTGTTCCCGTTCCTGAAAGTAAAAATCAGCTGATTTACAAATATCTTGTCTAGGGTGAGAGTTTGAGTACTCAGATCTGGGCTGTCTAGTTGGTGTATCACACAAAAGATAAACTGTAAATGTTCACATCTAAATTTCAGCTCCAGTCGAATCCTAAAGGATGGAATATTAAATTCCTGAGTTTAATATGGACTTATTTGTGTGACTGACTAGTTTGCAAGGCAGTCATATGTTTGAAAGAACTTCTTCAATTCTAATGATAGGGTTTCGGCTTTTTCTCTTTAAACAATGAGTTGGAAATATTACTGTCAATGATTACATATGGTTTCTGTTCTACAACAGGATGACAAGTTTTACCTGGATTCAGACATCATGTTTTTGAACATGGGAAGTTTGGTTGAATACTACAGCACTCATGTCTTACCTAGTCACGACAGCCTGATGCTTCGGTGTCCTTATGGTTACTCCAAACCAAGGTGACATGACAGCCCTAGTTCACTGACACCCCACTGCCCTTGAGTTGACTGTGGACTCCTGCCACTGCTGGACATCCTGCTGTTTGCACACACAAACTCAGTCTGTTCCCACCATTTATTCTCACATGAATTGTATATAAACACCATATAACGAACTCTTGGTAAAACCTTACAATCCAGATCCATGGATTTGATGGTCTTTTCTTTCAAAAAGATCTGAACTGATTATGCTGGGAAAGCTGTCCAGGATACCCAGACTTTTTATAAAACTGCTGCTATCACTAATCTTGGAATGTCAAAGATGGGCATGAACAAAGAAGTGGTCTGAATACAACTGATCCAGAAAATGGAAACTTGTGGACGTATATCAGAATTTACTTGTGACAGGGAATACTAATACTCTGACTTGAAGGTAGTGCTCCTAAAGTCAGCACTGGTGCTCAACTGAGATATTCTTTTGTGTTACTTGTATAGTTGACATGTAAATAATGAAGACTTCTGTGCAAACTATTTGATTTACTATGGGTAAAGATGATCAGGAAATCTGGCTTTTTTTTAAGCCACCTCATACATATGTGTACCTTCCAAGTACAGTATCTGCAGTAATCACTGTCAGGTACTATCCAGCTGATACAGTTGTGGTATCTCAGTCTGAATCTATATCCACAAACTTCTTTTTTTTCTGTTACCTTTTCAAAGTTTACACATGCCCATTTTAATGTTGTTACCGCTAGATTGCCCCAACTTTAAAAACAAAACAAAACCATCAAGGAATAAGAATTTTCTGTTTATGAAAACAGTAAACCAGGATTTAGCCCTTAAGGAATTTTCCTTAATAATCAGATGTAGTATGGGGATCATACACAGGAATTGAGGCAAGAAACTCTGCCTCCATCTTTTGCAAGAGACACAGACATACACACTATCAGTCTTTTGATCTCTGTTCCTGCTCTAATGGGGTTTATGTGTATATTAAGTACTCAAAATTCAGATTTTGTTGAATATCTTAAGTTTCTAATTCCTTTTATTTTAAATTAGTATCCCTGTGATTCACTACTCTGACATGATTGACTCTAAAGAAGGCTCAGCCAAGACATCATTTAAAAAACATTTTTGGCAAATACATATATGTATATCAGAGCAAGTTCAAGTTTCTTACAGTATTCACATACACTGTTTAGAAAGTAAATTTTTCTCTGTCTGGGAATAATTGACTTCATTGTGTCATGACAGTCATTTTTACAGTACTTTCTCTTTGGGGCTCTATTCAGATTTTTTTTCCACCCATACACTCAGAAGATTTTTATATTGTACACATACATTTACAACATAACACTTTCTTTACTTGTGTAATACAAGAGTTGAAAATATGTAAATTTTTGTGTTAATGCTGTTTTGTATCTAAATGTATAGATTTCTGAAACAGATAAAACTTTCAGTGCCAGTTCACCTCATTTTGTGTGGTCATCTTTAATTTCATGGGTGTGCATTTTAATGCTCTTTCTGTAGTTGTGTTACATACTGTGAGACTCTTCTAACCATGAAGTTAAAGGAATTAGTTTTCAGTCCCCTGAAGAAGCAAATCTTCATGTAAGCAACGCTGAGAAATCTGGCATTCTGGTCATCAGACGGTGCAAGGTAATCCCCTCATCCCTCCAGAAACAGGTAGAAGGGTTCCAAACAAATCTGCAGTCACTTACACACTTTTCTCCAAGCCCTCTTGCTCCTATGTACTAGTCTGTTTAATGCCAAATCAAACGAAGTTAAATTTCTGGTGTTGGTAGGGAAGAAAGTCACAGCTAGAACACATGGCTCAGTCTGTCTCCTATACCTCTCACTAAGCTGCCTCTCTTCATTCCTTCACCACAAAGCAACCTTTGTGCCTTCAGCCTCCTGCAAGCTCCTTAGCTTTAAAGTAGTTTGTTGGGAAATGTAAAAGCATTTGGTGTGCAAAAACAGTTTATAAGTTTGGTACTATCCAAGTTAAAACTAATTGATACTAGTTTGGGAAAAGTCTTGCTTCCTCTGTCTGAACATCCAGGAGGAAGGGGAGGGGGAGTGTTGCTGTTCTAGGGGAAAGAAAATTAGAGTGCTTTTGAAAATAAAACAAAGGACAATCAATCAATAGGCAGCATGTCATAAAAAGTGAGTCAATATCCAGACACTTTTTCTATGACAGTAAAGGTGCTTTGTGTCAGTAGTCAATATTCCCTGGTTCAGAACTTTAGTTTTTACAAGAATGTGTGTGAGGAAGCAGCGAGAGCATTTGTAGCCTCCGGTGCTTCATCCTTTGGAACGTGCAAAAGAGCGCTGAAGATTTTGGAAGCTTTAACTGTGATTATTTAGAATCTGGGGACATCTGCTGGTCAGCAGGGATCCACACAACCTGATTCCAGCTGCTGAGCATGTGCGTGGAAGTCATTAGAGAGAAATCAATCTTAAGGGACTTCAGATAGAAGCTAGAGATTAAAGCTAACTTCAGGTGGAAACTTAATGGGCCAGGTCTTTGAAACTTAAGACTCTTTGGGTCATCTCTCTCACATAAGTAGCAATGTTGTTTGGCAAAATTACTCATTTGAATGTCTTTTAACCTAGATGACAACCAAATTAATTCATATTTCTGTGTTAAAATTATTCTTAAAATAGACTTTGAGGTTGAATTTACCTAATGGACTTCTGAGCACCACCTAAATTTATCCACTTCGTGAAGCATTAAAGAGTTGTTTTGAACATTAAATACTGCACCTAGCAGCAAGCAAATTGCATAATGTTGCAATAGTTTCTATCTCATGAAAAAGTCAACTCCTTGATCTCAAGGAGGGGGTTTTTTTCCTAGTAGTGGTAGTGCTTGAGATGCCCATAATTACAGACCCATAAATAGGAGAGCTGATAGTTCTTTTTCTATAAATACTCGAAGTACCAAAATATCAAATACTACTACAACTTCTAGAGCAGAGAGCATTTGGGCTAACTTTAATACTGGATGGGCTGAAGTGATCAAGTTCAGTAGGCTCCAGGTATGTAGCCAGCCTTGTAGCACAGTCACCTCCAAATCTATTCCTTCAGGGCTTCCATTCCTGTATCTTAATTACAGGATGGTCATTACAATCCCACACTTGTACCTTCTTCCTTACAGCATCTAGTTCCTAGGAAGCAGGTGATCCGACCTCTCAAGTTCATGGCGTGGCCCTAATGGGCATGTAATCTTGGAGATAGCAAAGAATTGGTTTTGATGTCATTTCATTCACACATATTCACTGGAGTTGGTTTGCACAGAAATGACAGTAATAACCATTTACAGGATTAGATCTCTGGATATATAAAATCCATATATATGTAAAATATATATCTAAAATGAGGGAAAAGCACCTAACCCTTCTTTGAGTTACCACCTTCTCTGCCTTTTAACAACCACTTTGTGCAAATGCCCTCTGTGTATGATCTGGGCACAATCAGTTCTCGGGCTGGGGGGCTGATGTGCACTGAAATTCTGATCTGGAAAGCCATTTACTTGGATGGGGTTTTGCACCCATAGGGAAGGCCAGCGATGTGAAAGGGCCACCACAGCAGCACAGTAAACAGAAGAGTTTGTTCCATGGAAACTTACTAAAGGATTTTATTACAGGGCAAATACGGAAAGATGTGCCAGGTGTGGCCTCACGAGCTGTGTGTTTTAGGCTTCATTGATTATGTTGTGCTTTAATTTACACTGTGCTTTAATTCATGGTTGGGGTTTTTTTCCAAGGAAATGCCAGCCACAGCCTAACCATGGGAGTGCTGATGAAAATGTGTCATTTTAAAATTAAATATGACTTAAGGGAATTAAAAATTTTATATTCTGGTATTACAAAGCTTCTCTTAAGATTAATTAATTTTCTCCTATATATAATAATAACTGAAGTATGAACTGCCTTAAAATACTTTTTTTAGGCTTTTCAGCCCTCCTCATTACTTTGAACTTGCCCTGGCACCTTTTTCCTTTCTTTGTTTTACTCTCTTGGGTCTGCTTGTAGTTCTAACGTTGGTTCAAAAGTCCTAACTTCTTTTAGTGACATTTTTCCTTCTCCTACTACTAAGGATGAAGATGTTCATCAGAAAGCAGCTAAAAACAATTTCAGCAGCTCAAGTCACACTGGAATTCATATAGAAGCAACTTGCAGAAAACATACAACTAGAAGGCAGATGATACTTAGGAAGCCATAGATGTTGCAATTGAAAGAATTGGATTTACTTGGAAAAGCATTTTGGAAAAACAAACCCAAACCTCCACAAAGAATGTCCTTTGGCTGGAGTTCCTTTGGCTGAAGCAATCCTTGCACCTTTGGTTGTGTTTGACTGGAACTGTTATTAACCAGCCTGAACCATGTAGCTCAATTTACATTTCATCTCAGTCATGTATAAAAATTTCTCTATGCTTCCTGAGCATAAAGTCAATATCTTTCAAAGTTAAAACCAAAGTGGCCTCTCATCTTAACAGATTGTATAAAATCTGGCAACATTTAGTATTGGCCTGTTCCAGCTGCTCTGTCCTTTTCCCACCTGCTGCTTCAGTTATCTTTATTTTTTCAGCTCAGACAAACCTCCGATGTGTTTTTGTTTACTTGTGGAGGGAGGTGAAAGTAGACCAGAATACATTTTTTTCTTTCATGTAGTTTTCCTATTGAATGTTTCTCATATGTATTTTAGAGTTTGTCTCTGCATATGATTTTCAGTCCATTGGGAAAACTCTCCTTCCTTGCATAAATCAGTAAAATACAAAAAAGCAGCTCCCTGTGAAGAATATGAATTCATATACTTTTAGACATAGCCTTACCTACACTGACCAAATTTAGTAATACTGCACATAAACTACGAGGTATTATTACTGCTGTTAATCACAGTTTAAAGTAAGATAACCCATTACATAATTTTTAAAAAGGCATTTAAGTTGAATAATTTCAAAGACAAATCCCTCACAAGTCTTTCAGTAGTAATGCTGCATGTGCATAAGCTCCCTTGACCCACCATCAGCACAGTCCTGTGTGCCAGTGAGAGGCACAGCACTTGGGGGCTGCTCTTGGGGTATTTTGTACAGATAATTTTTATTTGTCCATGCACACCCTCCCAATGCTCCAGCTCTGGTATGACTGGCCTGGAAGAACTGGCTTTTACTTTGCTGGCACAAGGAAGTTTCAATGCAAAGACTCTCCTTTTGAAGGTCCCTGGGGAAAGCAGCAGCGAGTTTGCATACTGACATTGTTTTATTTAGAGGAACCAGAACTTTGCCTGGGAAATGGAGTAAAAGATCTGTGTGAGATGAAAATGAATGATGACAGTAGGGAAGCAAGTCCTGCCCAGCCAACAGACTGACAGGACAGAACAGTTCTGGCAGGCCAAGAAAGATCTATCTTGATGCTATCATTCACAGTTTATAGGTAAGAAAGCTGACCTGGAACTGCTTATGTGAAATAAAAGATAAATGTCCTAAGGCCAGATGTGTGACATCAATCCAGTCCTGTGCTTCTCTCAGGCAGCTTGGAGCACCAAGAAGTGCTAATGCCAGGTAAAGAGGCCAGCTGCATAAAAATAACTGTACAGTGTTATTTTTCTGATATCTGGTAAAGCCAAACTACAGTAATTTGTAAATGAATACATTCACACTGACACTTTTATTTGAGGCTGTTTGATGTAAGTTCAGTCCAGTGATGCTGCTGCTCAAGCCTGCTAGGGAGAACAACTGACTGTGAATGAGTCAGCAAAAGGAACATCTGTACTGCCTGAGCAGCACCACGTTCTGACATCTCTCGTGGGAACATTTTGCTGTCCTTAGCATCCATTTTTCTGGTTTTTGAAGGCCAGTTACCATTCTCCAGAAAAGGTGCAGATGTGCACATGACAAGTGGAAGCCTACTGGCTACAAACTTGTCTTGGTCATTATCCCAGAGCCCTCAGCAGCAGCACAAAGATCTTGAAGGAGTCAAATACTTCAGCCTGAAAACTACTGTGTGGTTCATGCTGTACTTTTTGTTGAAGCTGTAATGCTGCAAACCCAGCTGGCAAGAGTTAACAAAGACAAGTTCTTCATGTCTTAAATAATGCAGCAGTGCTTTTTCAGATTGTCTTGCCTTATTTCTGCAGCACAGTGTACTGCTTTAGTGCACGTCAGCCCTCCCTTGTGTTTCTGCCCATGTAACCCTACCTTTGCCTTTGCTGCAGCATTGCCCTTCCTGCAGCTGGGCAGAGGCAGGGCAGGAACCTGGGCAGCTCGAAAACTGAACAGGGAAAATAAACACCATCATGCATCAGCTGTCACAGACTCGGCCTGCAGAGCGAGTTGGTTGATTCAGCAGGAAGCTGGCCTTGCCCCCTCCCTCAGATTAGCCAGGTAAAACAATATTTTCTCTGGCCTCAAGATTATGGGAGATGATGCAAGGGATGGGGGGAAGGCTGGAAGGGCTCAGTGGGGACTTGTGCCCTTGGGCAGGTCACAGAGTAGGACACGAGAAAGGTAAAGGAACAGAACTCTCCTGCAGCAGGAGAGTGAAGAGGAGCTGATAAAAGGCATCCTTTGATTAGCCCAAGCTGCTTGTGCCGCTGCACCCAGTGGTTACACAAACACTGAGAGGAGCACTGCCAGAGAATGAAATGACCCTGCCCTCCCCCAGTCCCCGGGCACTGCTGCTGTCCTCAACATCCCCATCCTTCCTGGCACTGCTGGCCTTGGAGCCGCGCACTGAGCCAGAGAGGAAACCCATTCAGCTTAAAACAGCTTAAAGCAGTATTTTTTTTCTGAGTTGCTTTTAACATGGATTCATTCTCCCATTTACTTTTCCAGACGAGAGAGAGAGCTTTATGTGTTAAATGCCACGGAAAGGAAAGGGAAAGGAGTACCAAGATGAAGGAGCATTTTGACAGATAATCAAAGAGAAGACACTGCATGAGGCAGGTGGCTGGAGCCTGCAGGTCCAGAGCAAGGACAAGAGTGTGCTACCTGGTATGTACACACATCCACTGGGTTTAACATGGGGACAGGAAGGTGAAGTGACTTTAATCCTCTAGGTTTACAGCAACAGTTCTTACAAAAAGATGTTCAGACATAATTTGCTAATCACTAGTAATTACACAAACACACATCCTGTTGTGGAATGGTTTTGACTAGGCAGATCTATGTCCAGCAGGGCCTTTTTGTCAGATGTGCCATAATCATTCTGCATTATCACTTGACAACCAAACCATCACTTTTGGAGGCTGAATTCACAGATAAGTTTACATATATCTCTATGGCCTGTTTTCCCATTCTGAACAGTAAACAGATGAAGATTAATTGCCCAAAAGTGAGAAGTAGGTAAGTGGAGTGTGTTTACTCAGTGGAGCTGGTTGGAGCAGGCTAGATTCCTCCAGTATTCCATGGGAGGTGTCTCCCGAAGGCACCCATCAGGTTCTGCTAGCTATAGTCTGTTTCCTTCCCTACTTATGGATAACTTGGGGCTGGGAGTTACAGACAGCAGAGCAAGAGAGTTCAGTGTTTCTGAGGGCATGTTCCCAGACACCCAACTCTTCATTCGGCAGGCAGGATTCTATACAACAGTGTCCAAAAAGAAGTGTAAAGCAGCAGTCTTAAAATGATACAGCAATTATAGTAAAAATGTACAGAAAATGATGACAGATAACAGAAGAAGTTAAGTTTACAGTTGGTGCTTTACTTGCAGTGACTGTAACAAACTGTGAGATTATAAAAGCTACACAGGATTCAGAAAGATCTCAGGATTCAGAAGATCTAAGGAGATGATTTATAAAGATCTAATCAGGCCTCCTGTATACCAGCTACGCGACGTATCTGCTCTTCCTGAACCAAGCGCACAGCTTCTCCTTAGCCTGGAATTCAACATCCGCAGGATATTCCGCCGATTAAACACCTTCGGGTCTGACAGGTGTCTCTAGCCCTCACCAGGGCGGTTCTCCAGCTCGACTCCCGCGCTCCCGGCCCGCCCGGGCCTTGTCCGAGCTGGCAGGATCAGACACCGCCACCGAGCCCTTATCGCACCGCGTCCGGCCTTTAGCGGTGTCTGCCCGTCCCTATCGCCCGGCCCGCTCCGCGATAAGCCTTGCAGGTGACGCGCCGCTCCTCTCCGCATGGATCCAGCGCCACGAGAATTCCCTCTCCCCGTGTCCCAAGCTCTTCCCGGCCCGTTCCCGGGGACCCCCCGGCGCTGCCGGAGCCGCGGGACCCGCCGGGGGCGGTGCGACTGCACCGACCCCCGCCCTCCTCCCACCCCTCCACCAATGGCAGGGCCGCTTGCTCGTCGGGCTCGCGCCCGCCCGCCAATGGGCGGCGCCGTTGTTGGGCTTGCGGGCTGTGGGAGCCGCACCCTGTCGGGCGGGGGCTGCTCGGTGCCTGAGGGGGCGGCGGGAGCGGCGGGAGGCGGGGACGGGCAGAGACGGCGACACAGGGACAGAACACTGGCCGTCGCGGCCCCTTCGCTCCGACCCCTTCTCCTCTGCCCTCGGGTGAGCGCCGCGGCGGTGCGGGGGAGGCTGAGGGGCGCAGCCGGCGGCGGGCAGGCGGCGACGGGGCGGCGGGCGCTGCGCGGAGCGCAGGAGGGGGCGACGAGGAGAGACGGGGGCGCAGCCGCTGGAGCCGGCTCGCTCAGCCCGGAGGGGAGCACAGAGGGGCCTGCGTCTGCCTGGAAAACGGCGAGGGGGGGGAACGTGTCTTCGGAAAAACCATCTGCGTGCGGGTGCCCGCCGTGCGCGGCTGCGGCGGGTGCGGGGTCAGCGCGGCGGCGGGGGCGGGACGGCGCTGTGCGGGCGCTGTGCGGGGTGGGCGGCGGGGCTGAGCTGCCGGGGGCGCTCAGGTTGCTGCCAGCCCTCCCTCGGGGGACGCGGTGCCCAGCCCGTGCCCGCCGGGATGCTGCGCTGGAATCTCCATCGCACCGAGCGCTGCTGCGGCTGCCGGCGCTGCCCCCACCGCCCTCTGGCTTCACCTGCCCCTTCCCCCGGCCTGCGAGGTGACCCGCCGGCGGTGCGGGGCGAAATGCGGGCATCGCAGCGTCCGAGTCATCGCCCGCAGAGGACGTAGGAGCGAAGGAGGATTTGGGATGCGCGGTATTGGGGGTTGGCGGGGCACCAGCACCGGCAGCAGGCGGGCAGTTGTTTTGTCTCATCTGTTGGAAGGGGTGTTACATTTTAGCGTTTTCAGGGTCTGCTTTTGATACAGAATGTCACATGTCTTTCTGCACGTAATTAATGCGCGCTCTCTGCGCTGCTTTTAAGGTTGATTCTTAATCTATGTTGGCTTTGGTTAAAACTAGCAATTAGGGAGGGGGAAAATCCAGTCAAGCTGGAAAAATATCCGTGGCTGTGCTGAGATGGGGGCTAGGAGTAGCACGGCATTTAAATCTTTCATGAGATACTGCTGTAGCTCAATGGTGTAAGCTCATTGCTGGCTTTGTTTTATTCTCTGCTTTTTGGAAAGTTGCGTAGGTCATAGCATTATCATATAGCAGGGGTGTGCTGTTTTCTTGCACTGTGACTTACGTCTTTATACAGAGCTTTACAAAACATGTCTACCTTCAGCTTGTGAATTCTCAAACTGCAACTGCTGCTGGATAATTCCTGTACGCTTTGCTGAAAGCTACAGGTATCTCCATGTGCGCCGGCTGTTTACGGCTCTGGTTCTTGGAACGTGACTGAATGTGCCACCGGAATTCTTGGCAGTTCTTCACTGCCACAAATTCGTTCTTTTTTTCTTTTCTTTTTTTTTTTTTTTTAATGGAGCACTATAATTTGTTTTAAAAATAGGGAAATACAGGCTGTTTCTAAAATAGGCTTCTGTTTCTGTTAATTAAATATCTCGATGTAACAGTTCTGTATCTCAGTAAGGAAATATTCTTTTGAGAGCAGTTGTATAATAAGTGAGGAAGAAATGCAACTATGGACTAGACTTCTGGGGCAGGTGGCTTTGGTGTTTCTTTATATTCAGTAAGCAGATTTGATTCCATCTTCTAAAAATAGTCTTAGGTGAACGTAGTGATCTATGTAATTTGCCTCAGTTTCAGAATTTAAGCTTGGGGGGGTTTTCTTAGGAGAGTTTGGAGGAAGAGGCAATAGCAAGTTTACACATCTTTACTGTAGCAAGATAATAATATATGCATGACTATGTTTGCATGTTTAACTATCTTGTAGTTTTTCTGGAGATCTGTTTTCCTTATGAGGTTCCATGCTGAGAATAGCGCTTTTTAGCCAAAAACTGTTGTGTTGACTGAATGTTTTCTTTCTGTGGTTGACTGTTATAAAATGGTGTGAGAAATCTGAATCTTTGTGCTTCATTTGAAGCAAGTATTTTTGCTGGCGTGTTACGCCAGTAAGTTCATTAGAGTGTGGTTCACTAATGCTGTGGAGTGAAGAAGGTCATTTACTGCATCAGTATTTTTCTGTGACAGCTCTTTTTAGGTGTCTCCAACAGAAAATGACTCAACTGTTCTCATTCTTTGCGATTCGCCATCAGTGTCAAATTGATGTGTGAATGGGGCTCTGAATAACCTCCTCTAGTGGAAGGTGCCCATGGCAGGGGGGTGGAACTGAATGATCTTTGAGGCCCCTTCCAACCCAAACCAGTCTGTGAATCCATACATGGAACTGGATTATTTGATGAGATTATATAGAGAAAACCCATTTGAGCACTGAGACTGACAGAAGTAGGCATGAAACTACTTCATTCAAGTCTTGGTTTTTGAAGGGTAATTTCGCAGCATGAACTGCCCTTAATAAATCTCATCCAACACTCTGTGACTTGCTATGGGAAGAGAAAACTGAATTTTGAAGTATCCAATTTTGTTAATAAATAGAGTAAAATAATAGAACTGGAGGTTTCAAAGTAGGAGAAGGCCGCTTAGCGTGTTGATGGCTCCTACACATACAATTGTATGGGACAAGTCCTTTCTGAGGAGGCCAGGCAGTAAATCTTGTTACCCACTGCTTTTCTGACTGGGGGAAATACTTTTCTTAATTATTAAAGAGCTGTAGCAGTTGGGAATAGTGAGTAATTTATAAATCCCAAACTGTTGCTATGCAGATGAGTCAGTCCTGCTCTGAGGGGAAAAATGCACAGTAACCAGACTTGCCCACTGCTTCTATGAAGGAGAGAATATCAGTGCGACTTCTGCTGTGCAGCGGGGACGCTTGAGGCGTGAGGACATGGAGTAAAAGTCACACTGAATTTCTGACTTCGGTGGCTCCGAAATTAGAACTTGCTCTCGGACCATGCTGAGTGGCAGAAAGCAAGCTCTGAAATATTACTGTATTAGTAATTCAGACTGTAATTAAGTATTTCTTAGGCACTTTTGGAGTGATGTGTGCTTTATATTTGAGAAGTGCTGTGAGGAGATGTGAATGTAAGTTTACTCTGCTTATTCCGTTGTGCAGGTCACTTGACATCTGCTGAGGAACTTGTCTAAAGCTCTTCTGTTAAATTATATGTCTTCTAAAGTAACAGATTCAAAAGCAGGTATATTTTAAAACTAGTAGAAGTTTCTAGGTTACCTGAGTTTGGCAGTTTCCATTCATACAATTTAATCAGCCTTCTCAGGGGAATGGGAAAATATTACCTAGTCTTGCAACGTATTCAACATTTTTCTTTAGAAATACTGGGTTTGGTAGGGCTGGGGGTAGTAGCTGTGCAAACCTGTTAGTAGAGAAAGGTGTAAAATGTGAAAGATGTAAACCAGTTTATTTCCTGAGGAAAGCTTCTTTTCGTCAGAGGTAGTAATGCTTAAAAAGTGCTGGGTTTACAGATATATTGATCTATGATAATTTTTACTTTAAAATTAAAATTTATGGCTACTTTTCCATCACTTTTAAGTATTGTGTGTACAATAACAGAGTTCTGTAATAATTTAACATCTGTTGCCATCTCAATAAGCATCTGTTGTTTATTTAGAGTAATCTTGATAATCTTTAGTCAAATTGAAGCAAATAATTGATTTCTTTCCTCACCACTCAGAAGATGTTGTTTACTGTAGCCTTGTCCGTTCAGAAATTTTAGTGGTTGGTTGTTGCAAACCTTGTAAGGGAAGAGGCTCCAGGAAATGCCCGTTTTAGAACTACTGCTTTTCAACTCAGGTACAAGCTGAGATGATAAATCAGCTGAGATGATGTCATTTGCCATGAGGGCTCTGTTCTAACATTCTAACCAACGGTCCTGGGCTTGAATTAAGTTGAAGTATTGTTGCTACTTTGGGGAATTTTAAAGTCTAACTGTTCTTTACTTCAGGGCAAATTAAGTTTCAGAGTAGAGATGGATTTGAATAACCCCTGCCTGCGGGGCTGCTGACCAGCAGGTGTGATTGTTGGGGTTGCTGGACTGACTCTGTGACCCTTCCGAGAAACTGAAAACATTGTCCTTGAAGGTGCAGCCAAACAGGAGCAACAACTTCTTCAGCACCTTCCTGACTCCCTCCTTTGACCTTGCTTGTTGGATTGCATTCTGAGAAATGATCTCTGCTGGCTCTGCTGGATGCAGTTGTTATCCACTGAAAGAACAACCTTTCAGCCTCAGACCAGTTGCACTAGCAAGTGGAGCATCAAAAGCGTTTTTCACTCACTAATTTGAGTGGTTTCCCTTGCAGATTAATTAAAAATTAGCATACATGAAAGCAAATCTGAATTCAGTTTTAAAACTGTGATGTTAAGGGCTACTCTTTTAAACTGGGATTTGGGATTTCTGTGCTCTTCAGACTAATTAAACATTCCCTTGCATTTTTTACTAATGTATTGGGCTTTGTCTTTTTAAAATTAGTGGTTTTTGTACTATATGTTTCAGATATTGTCTCATGAAGTCTGAAAAAATAAGGAGTAAAGTATTTCAGAGTTTGGAGATTTTATTTTTCTTTCATATACGTAACTGAATTGCTGTAAAGGGGTCATGGAAGCAGGGAGTAGTAAATGCAGTTAATCAGTAACACTTTATGGTATCTTTGATACTTTCACATGAAATGAGTAAATGAATGTTGTGATATGGTTATGCATCAAAGATTAAGGGGAAGTCAAATTACTGTATTTAACATCTTTTAAGTTTTTGTAATCAGTAAACATGTAAAAGCAACTTTGGACTAAAAACTGTAATTTGACTTGGAGCAGTAGAAACTTAGTTAATTTGGAGTTTGTTTTTGTTTTGTACCTACACATTTCGAATTTTTGTTGTGGTGCTTTTTATGGTTTTCATTTCTATCTTGTTTTAGATCTTGAGTCTTGAGAAGTCTGCTACTCTATTTCAGCTTTATTGTAGCTAACACCAGATTAAACCAGAAAGTATTGAGGAAAACCTTGATCCATGAAGGCTGCCTTGTGTGGTTTGTTTTTGTTGGCTGTTTGTTTTGATTTTGTTGTTTGGGGATATTTTGTGTGTGTGTTACATACACACGAGCATAAAGTTACTGTTGCTGCCTTGTGACTGTGGGGTGAAGGATAAAGCGTGTTGTGAGTTTAGTGTTTTAGCAGATGAAGTGATTTCTTTAGGTGAAAAAGGATGAAAATGGATGGAAATCTGTAAAGTATGTATGCTTGTGAAACACCCATTCCAGCAAAAATCCATTGGAAGAGGACATTGCTGCTGCTGTGCATTAACTGAGAGGTGCAGTATACTTGGTTTTTTCCTCCAAAAAACCTTGTCTAGCAAAGCTTTGCATACTGATCTTAAATGAGCACAACTTAAAGTATTCCAGAGTTAAAGGGACTTATTTCATTTTTCTCTTCACCTTCTGAACCTGTTAGCTACATTCAATTAAATTTGACAGGAAAATGGTCACTTCAAACATGAAAGGTTTCTGCCAGTAATGAGATAATCGGATGACCAAACTCGTGCCCTCACTAAGAGACGGTCCTGGCTCCTGGTTTGTTTGGGGCAGCAGGAGCATGTGGAGGTGCCACACACTTCCAGCCAGTTGGGTAGCTCTGCTCCAGTCACAGTGCATTTTGCCTCTTGCAGGGCTGACCTGGATGGGCCAGGGCTCAGATGAAGGGAGGAGCCAGGATGGACTCATGCAGGATTGGGGGGGAACATCAGAACTTGGGATAACAAGGATAAACAGTGAAGTATAGGAGACTTCAGTTGACAGGAGATGATGTTTCATTACTTCTATCATCTTCCTCTAGTTCCTTTCAGTTACTGGAAAACTTTTCGTGGTTTTCAGGTAAAATTCTACACAACTCATGTGTTACTTTATTTTTAAATGTCATTTCAAGTTTCCACAGGGTTTGAATAATAGATTCAGTGTAAAGCACAAAATTTTATTTTAAATCCAAAGTATATTTTCTTTCCTTACTGTGGATATAATTTTTAAGTTTACTAGTACACCTAGCAAGGGGTGTGTGTGTTTGTTTGTTTGTTTGTTTTCCCCCCTCCCTCTTGGGCTTAGAGTAAAATTTATCGGATGATGAGTTTTCAAAGATATTCTGGTAATTTTGGCTATAACTGATAACTTAGAAATATTTCAGAATAGTTTTATGTCTTCTATAGATGAATTCAGGATAACGTGGTGTTTGTTTTCGTAAATTGTTTTTCATGAAGTGTTGGTGGCTCAAAGTATACAGTAAACATATATTTGGTTATGTAGAACATAGGGTAAGGATTTTTTTACAGGTGGGATCCACTTTGAAATCTGCCATAGTCTTTATTTTTGATCTGGGACACTTACTTTGACTCAGTTCCAGTCTATTAATGGAGATGTTGGTTTAAGAACAAGGAAACCCCAATGAAGATGCCTGTGGCCTCACTTCACAGTGGTGGAATGATAGTCCTTCCAGTATCCTCCAGTTTTCCCTTACTGCAGAAACTTGGGCAGGAGCCAAGAGCAGAGAACACAGTGAACAGTTTGCTGCACAACTTGGAAGAAGGTAGTCTCTCAAACTGTCCTCTGGCCTGCCCAGCCACCAGAAAATAAAGAGCATTTTGGCAGCTGGTCAACGAAAGCCAGAAGTGGTGAACAGAAGGCTGGGAAGCATGGTTAAAATCTGAATGTCAGCCAGGAAAGCTGGTCTTGCAAATTATGAGGGCAGCCTTATTAATTGAACATTCTGGCTGGTGGAAAAGTTGCCTGAGTCTTAGAGTCTTTATGGGTCAATACTTACAGCTAAAGTGGGGAGACACCCCTCGATGCCTCAAGCAAAGCTTACAGTGTCAAAAATAAGCCTTTGTAGCTGCATTTGTTACTTCAACTGCATGTTCAATGGGTTTAGGATCCTATCTACTGTGAGTGGGCTAAAGTGTTGAGATAGCTGGTCTCCCCAGAAGACTGACTGCTATTTTTCTTGCTTTTTTTTCAGTCATTAACATAAGTATATGTGTCCATTAATTAAAACAACCCCCAAATATAAAGAGTAATTAGTTACTTAGGATATCTTGGGTTTGTTTTTTCAAAATGTCACCTTTTTAAAGAGCTTGAGCTTATTTCTTCATTCCCTGGTTTTCAGGGCATAAGGTCATTACTCTGTTCACATATGTTGTTGAAATATGTTAGTTCTGTACCAACTATATTTTCAGAAATTCATTACACCCCCAAGTCAAATGAGGACACATTATTGCACATTTGCAGTAGTGTAGTTGCTTGGGTCACTTAATGAGGCAGATTTCAAATGCCTCTTTTCCTTTGCAGACCTTTAATCAGGACTAGACACCTTCCTAAAAATACTGTTATCACTCATTGGTAGGAAGACCTGTTGTAATACCAGATATTTAATAGTAGAAGGAAAAATTGAGGTAATTCAATCTGAAATTTTGCATTTGCTGCTTTGCTTCTTGTACTAGTTTTTGCTTGTTTAATTTAGTCCTTAATTTGATGTATTAATCATTAATGAATAGGATAAATTCAGTTAATTTGACTGCAGCTCTAAATTTATTCTTTCAAGGATTTGACTATCTGACAGTAATCTGGTTATTTTCCCCTCCCTCTTCTCTGTTGCTATAGTAATGCTAAATTTGAACCTTACTTCTGCAGACTTTTTTTTTACCTTCAAGTAAGTTTTGTAATAGCTGTGCAGTGTGTTCTCAAGCCAAAATATTGATAATACAGGTTGCTGTTTTTTCATTTGGATCCATCATCTGAGGTGAAGCTGAAATTAAACAGCTTTACCTTACCTTCTTTTTTTCTAGCTCTGGCATTAATCTTTTATTCATGTTTTAGGCATACATCATTTAGAGGAAAAGCAAGCAAAAAAGGGCCCAACTTAAGCAAAAAAAAGACCAAATATGTCTGAGTGTCAGGAAAACCTGTTTATAATTGTAGTTACAGAAGTGAACATCCAAATTGCAAAGTCCATAATATAGTTTAGCATCCAAGTGTTCTTGCAATTCCAGTTTTACAGCAGTGTTCAGGGCTTACCTGATGAGGTGCTTTCAGCTACTTTTGGCATGGCTGAACTTCTGATACAGCAACAAATGAAGATAATTCTGGCAACTGTATAAAATATTTATGCTCTTACTAGACTTTGATATTTATTTTTTTTCACATACAAAAAAATGGAGCTGCAAGATCTAAAAAGGTTACTAACAAATTGAAGAGGAGCATCAAGAGTAAGCAGAAAACCTGGAAAAGACTGTTCACCTGTCTTGTCAGGAAGCGTGGGGACAATGAAATAAGACTAAAAATAATTTAGAAGCTTGTAAAAGACTGCATGAAAAGTTTGCCTTTATTTTCAGTGAAGACAGTTTTGAACACACCCACACTGGCAAATAGGTCGGACTGTAGTGAGGTTATGAGAGTGATTGCCATAAAGATAAGGTCGGACTTACAGGGTGCAGATCAGTGGGACTATATAATGTTTACTCTGGAATTTTGAAGTAGGTGATCTGTGTAATTAGAGGCTCAATTGCAAGAATTGTTATTAAATGTCAAGGCTGAAGAGTATTGGATGGGTGGTAGTGATGGTAGTCACAATGTTAAGAGGAAAAAGTGATTTGGGATAGTTATTGCATTGTTAGTGTGACCTTGTTCAAATGTAGAAAGAGAAGCTGTTCTGAGTGGAGGTAAGATGAAAAGGCTGATACAGCTCTTTAACAGAGGAGGATTTTTTTTTGAGAAATCTTAACACCTGTCTTCTGTATGATCCCTGACTTCTTGGAGAGGATACGTGGTTAGAGCTGACCTCTTTTTTAATGTAGAAGTCATATAATGTGCAACATGAACCATGTGAAAACTAGAGTGATGAAAACTGATTTTAAATGGTGACAGGATGTGTCAAGTATGGATAGAGCTGGATGACCGGAAGATGATGTATTGGAACTGTGTAAATAGTGGAATTTATCAAGGATCAGTTCCAAGATTTAGTATTTTCATTAAAATTACTGACCCATTCCTAGTTCTCATACCAATCTCATGTTTTCTCATCAGATGTCAAGAATCATAAGTACCAAAGAAGGTTTTTTACAGAAAAACTTGGGACCCTAAGACATGAAAAGTAGAAAAAGAAGTTGTATTAAGTAGCATTAAAAGAGTTATATCACTTAAGAATGACAAACCTATCAAAGTTAGCAACGGAGAACAGGATTAGGATAACAAGTATGCTGTTGTTGCCCTGCTAATATTTTTCTTCAAAGAAACAAAGTGGTATTGACTTTTTCTGGTACTTGTGAAAGCTTATCTGAATTATTGCATCTAATTCCTATCACCCACCATCAAGTAAAAAGGACATTCGGACTGGAAGAGGTCCAGGGACTGATTCCTGGAACTCAGAGAGTGTCTTGTCTGATCTGGGGAAACCAAGTATGAAGGAGGTTGCTCTTCATAAAAATGAGTGAAACAACACAGGTGGGTAAAAAGAGCTTTTTATGCTTGAGGTATAAGAACAAATGGGTATAAACTATCCAAGAATAAACCTAATCTGGAAATTAGAAAAGATGGTTCCTAAGCAACGGAGGCAAAGAAGTCTGCAGCAGCCTTCCCTTAGGAGTAGTGGAATAAGGCTCTCTTTAAGATGGAACTGGTTAGCTTATATAAGGGGAGGGGGAGGGGACATAATGTAGTTTTCCACAGTACCTCGGGATTTGAACTTCTTGACCCAGAATATCCATTTGTTCCCAGGATTCCTGTCCTGTTAGTTAAAGATGATGCAGTAACTTGACCAGATACTGCCCAGACACCAGTGGGTACATGGATGGCCCTTGTCTTTTTCTTGGACAAATACACCAGTTGTGTTCTGAGATACAGAAATCTTATATGGAGGGATAACAGATGTTAGACAAGTAGGATGTTTTAACTGTCTAATGGAATATCCTAAAATGTGTCTTTTGTAGTGGCCGTAATTCTGTGTTTTGCATTCAGAAACCCTAAGTCAACACAGAATAATTCAACAGATTTAATAATGAACCCTGTATTGTTTTTTCTCCTTTCTGTCCTGTGTGGTTGAACGAAGCTGCCCACAGCACATGCATAGCTTTGTCACTGTCTTCATATTTCTATGAGAACTCTCCTTTGAGCTGCTTAAAAAAACCCCAACTTGGTGCAAACTGAAGGGTTGATGTGGTGAACACACTCCACACCATGTATTGCCCTGCTGTTCCTGTGTATTGTGCTAAGATGCTGTCCATCTAATAAACTTGGAATATCACTTTTTGGGGAAGGATTGTGCTTTTGATTGCACTAATGAGAGACATTCCTGTATCTGTCTTACAGAAGATTGGTGGTTTTAAAGGAGACTTGACAGAGAAGAAGGTTCTACTACTTTATTCCTGACAGAAAGACAGTAATTGGCAAATTGAGAAATTAATGTTCCCTGGGGTTACAATATTTTTCTAATTTATTCAGTGGTTAGGACATGTTAAATCATGATTTAATTCCTCCTGAGGTATTTCAGACCCAGGAGGGAACTTGTAAACACTCATTTGTGCAATTGTTTATATCGTTAGCTTGTATTACTGGATATGGTTTTTATATGTGCAGAAATAAGCAAAAATACAAAAAACTGCTTTGTATTTTTCTCTTCTGCATCTGTGTTACTTATTTGTTCTAAATGTTCATCTAGAAAACTTCATTTTAGGAAGGAAGTTCAAGCATGGAAAGTAGCTTGGTTAGGACAGGTTAGAAATTTAATGATGTTTGAAAGGTTCCTTCCTGACTGTGCTTAATGTGTTTTATTGACTTCCCTTCAGCTGTTAGTTGAATTTCCTGTTGATTTTTGGATCCAAATAATTGCCAAAGCAGTGTCTAGCTCTCTCTCTGTGCTTAGATTAGTTTTCTTTATTTGCAAATTTAACAGTAATTTATGTTTTCAGAACTAATGTGGAAGACTAAGAACTAGATCTTATCCATTTAAATTGCTGTATTCACACATAATGATTAATATGAAAGGCAAAAAATTACACAGGTATAACATCAATGACTTAAATGGCACTCTCCACATTTCAGTCTTAGTGTTAGCTAAATTACATTCAAAATACAATTTGGGGGGGAAGTGATTAAGAGTTATAATTTTGAAAGCTGATAAATAACAGTTTATACTTTAAAGCTTGAGTAAGTGTTCGTTGTTATATGAATATTGACTAAATTGACTTAATCTATTTTATTATTTACACATTGTGTGAAACAGGTGTGAACTAGAGAGAGGCTCATGTATTAAAAGAAAAAATCCAAAGTCTGGAACTGTTAGTCATCTCCAAAGTGTGGATGACTTAGCAGATGTCATCTTAAAGCTCTTGCAATGAGGAGAATAAATTTATGAATACTGGTATTTTGAAAGAATGTATTAATGTGTGTGCAGTAAGAAAACTGTACAAGGTGATTATCTTGACCTTTTGTTCTTAGAGTATGTTTTTCAATTAGACTGTATAGGATTTGTCATGGTAAGTGAAAACGCGTCAGATTAAAGTAAATAATGTTATTACCTTGGAGTAATAGACATAATTACCGAAAAATCAAGCAATTTTTTTTCTAAGTCATTGAATGGACATGGCATTGGAACCTTAGCAGTTTCTCCCTTCTAATGAACCAGGTACCATGTTTGGTAACTGAAAATATACTATTAAACACTGGAGGGAAGAAAAAGCTTTCTGGCTGTATATGCATTCTTTAGATTTTAAGGTTTTTTTTAATTCCTTTGTCTTTCAAAATTGAAGCTGAATATTGCTCAGTTGTATTAAATTGGGATAATCTTTTCTTTGTTGTATGGTCTAGAACAGCATCCCCTGCAGATGTGGCCTGTGGTTCTGAAAGGGATGCAGTCCATGTTGGAATCATTTGTATTTTCAGTGGCATGTTCAGATCTGGTCTTTTGGTCTCTTATTTCGTGAGTCATGTCAACTTTTTTTTTTTTTTTACCCATGTTGTGTCACGACTTTTTTTTTGTAAGTAACTGTTCTTAGAGGTAGTTTTTCATGTTGGCACCGTGCCTCATAAACCCACAAAACCTTAACTGTCCTATAAAGTGAAGGTGCATGTTGATATGCAGTTTGATCTTTGGAGAATAAATCAGGAAAATCTTACTCCCCCTTTTCCCCTGAAGAAGAGTGGGTATATATCCTTTACCAAGATTTGTTGGATTAGATCAGTTTTCCTGTGAGGGATATTGAGGTGTAGTTGGTGGGCATGGCAGGGTCTGTAGCATCTGCACAGAACAAACTTGCAGCAAGGAGAGACAGTACAATGGGCAATGGGCTGTTTGGTTTTTGTTTCCATTAATTCCTTCCTACTTTATGAAAGTTCTAGAAAATGGAAGCAAGTTATATTTTAGGTAATGATCTTGCATAACTTGAGACTTGGAGAAGAGTGAGGAACTTGAGGATGACAGAGTTCAGGGATAAGGTTGATAACAGACTCCTAAATAAGACTAATTTAAGCTAGTGAGATATATTGCTATTTTGTGTCATTGAACATCTTCGTAAAACCATCTGAATTGTGGTGATCTTAATAGAGGCTCTCTCTTAATGAGATTAAAGGGGGGAAAAATGTGAAGTATTACCTGTTTTTTTTTAGCTGATCTATGAAATTCTATAGTGTCTACTACTAATAGGAAACAAAACAGCAGACAAGTATGAGGAAGGAGAGAAAGTTAAGGTTGGTTTAGTTTGGAAAAGACAGATGAGAAAAAGTGAAGTAGAATAAAAAAATACATTGATACAGTAAGGTCAGAAACAATTTTAAAAATCTAGATTGCCTTACAGAGATGATTTCTGTAGGATTTTTTTTTTACACCAAATATGTTTAAAAGATACTTTAAAAAAAAAGGTCACATTCTGTATTAGCCCATGGGACTTTCTGCTGTGAGGTATTGTTGCAGTCAAGGGTTTAGCACAGTGCAAAATAAGATTACACATTTTATATCAGTTATGCTTGGAGTATTAGAACATATGGATTAAAGCATAAATTGCTGCAAATGAGTGTGTGTGTTATTTGGTTCTTAAAAGTGCACACAGATCATAGTAGTCAGGATATTTGGAGAGTTAAACCCCTAGTCTGAGTCTGCAATTTTTGCCCCTTTAGACAAAGTTTTGACATTTGCTTATAAAAGCCCAAATGGTTTTGACTCTGACAGCTACAGAAACTCTTTGTATGCAAAAGAGAAAGCTGCAGAATCTATTCCTTATGAAATCAGGGCAGTTGACTAAATAAGCATCAGGTTTAATATTTGATCATTAGATTTTCCAGACTTGGTTTTTAAAAAAGAGAAAAACTTTAAAATCTGGATCTGCTCATTTCTAGCTTCAAGGCAGCTGAAGTTGAATGGCCAGTGTAAATTACGTGTATCTTGTGTGGGGACTTCTGGATAGGGGTGTCATAGAATATATTGGTTTCTGCATATGCACAGAAAGGTAACAGTATTAAAAATGGAATAGTAAATGTCATTTATCATGTGACCCTATAGAATACATTTTTGTAGGATTTCTGTTGGATTTCATAAGCTTCATTAGATACTTTGTTGCTGAGCAACTCTGACAAAAAATTGGAATTGCTCAGGGCCTCATATGCATTTACATATGCGGACATGTTAGATCCTATTGAAATCCCTTAAGGACAGGAACTCCTGTGAGCAGATCTGGTTGCAGGTTTGGATTGGGGGCTGTTTCCAAGTTCCCTGCCCTGATCTGTTTGCAGCTCAGAGTGTGGCCACACAGACAGCTGTGTAGGCTCAGCCCTCTGGCCACACAGTGTGGGGAGAGCTGTCAAGGAACAGTTTGAAAATAATACTGTGCTCTGGAGAAAGCATGATAGACTGCGTGGAAACAAAGACTTAAAGGGTAGATGTTTCTACATGTAAAATATTACTGTTGTAGAAACAACTACCACAGTACAGCTTTAATGCAGGTAATTATTGTTTCCATTTCACACAGTTGTTTTGCCCATCCCCTTGGAGAGCTGCTTACCAGCTTCTAAGGTTTTGTTGAGATCAGTTGGACTTTGTGTGGGCAGAAACTGCTGGCCTGTATCCAGCTGCCTGCTGTTTGGGAAATCGCTTTAAAAGCTGGGTTTAGGATTCTGGCTTTGAATACCACGTGCTTGTCACTGTGTTTTACAATTTCTGATGCCAGTAGTCTTTCAATGCACTTGAAAGAACTGCACACACCTATTTTGCCAATAAAACAGTGGCAGTTGGATTTCTAGAAAGATTTCATTTTATAGCTTGAGTCAGGAATGGAAGTACTTAGTGCAATGGAATTATTCAGGATCCTTGTCCGACCCCCAACTGATTTGACACATCTATGTATCCTTGATGTTCATTATTTTAGTTTAAATTTCTGTTTCTGGGATTATAAGCCCCACACTGGCTGGGTGTGATTTTTGGAACACAGTGGGGAAAGGTCTCTGGTTACTAGTAGGCAAACATGAACAGGTGTACTGGTACTGTGTATTTAGAAGTTTTCTAGGTATTGGTAGTTGTAAGGTTGAAAGATGGGAGTATATTTGAACAAAAACGAATATTAAAAGTGATATTATAGTCAGTGGAGTTGTTTTTAGACAATCAGTAATAAGACAGATATGTAGAAACACTGGTGTTTTTTCTATTAATCTTCAAATGTTTGTCAACTAAAATAATCCTTGCCTAGGGATGTTAATCTTTATACTGAACACCATCCATCCGTAATCTGAAAGTGTGGGTGTGTTTAGAACAGGAGCCTTTCATGTTTTACACTGGTACTTGAATTCAGTAAGTGCAGAATGCCCAGAAGCACAACTTCAGTTTTGTTCTTTTGGCTTTAATAATGATTTTACATCAGTTTTGTAGAACATTAAAGCTATGCAATACTGTTGTGACCTTTGGATACTTTGGTGTGCATGTCTGACTTCAGGCGCTGTTTGGGGATGAACCTTGAGGGAAGACTGTGTGCTTGGGGCTGGTGCTCTCAAAGCTGTGTGTGTGGAAGAGCAGGAGGGAAAGCTGATGTTCATCCCCCAGGGTTTGGAATCATGGCTGAAATCAGACCCAAAATGTAAATGCATCCAGCTTGACCTCTTCAGGGAAGGCAGCCTTTGTGATGGGCTGACTTTGCACCAGCAGAGCACGAGTTGTTCTGTCATTTAACTGGATTGTGGTGTGCAAGGCTCTACAGCCACTCTAGTAATTGAGTAAGTATGGAGCTGAGTTAGTCCTTGTCCTCCTGCAATGCAAACAGAATCATTATGCCATGGCTGGTGCATGTCCTTTTGTGTTTTGTGCATGCTGCTTTATTCTGTTCAGTCTTTAATTGAATAGCACTAAGAGACTACAAAGGTCCTGGTTAAGAAATAAAGAAATAGGTCTAGTAGAAAGTGGGAGTGTGGCTGTGATTGCTGAAATGTTAAAGTTTGGTTTGTGATTCTGGAAGTGACTTCACCAAAGTGGCCATTACACACTGTTTAACACATGGTTTGCAGTGACTGAAGAAACTGGACTACTGCATTTCTCCCCAGAGATAATTCTGAAACCCTGTAGAGCAAAGTAAATAACATCTTTCTAACACTGTCAGGTGGAAACGATGAGAAACTGAGCTGGAAGAGAAGTTCTGTGTTTGTGTGATGGTAATTTATGCAGCCATGTCCAGTTGGGTAAGACTTGCCTGACAGGGGAGGCAGCACGATCAGGAAGGTGGTTTTCTCCTGCTGTTTCATCTGTGTGTGGGTGTCCCTGCCCCTTGAGGTTTATCCAGAAGTAGGAAACTGCATAATTTTGGGCTGGGGAGCACATTCACACTTGCTTGTGAAAAAGAAAAGCAGAGATGAGCTGCTCCTAAAATAGAGTTCATGGGGGTTTCTTGACATACTATTTCCTAATATGGAACGAACAACGATCTAATGTGGGAAAATGAGATCCAGTAACACTTTTATCCCTAGTTGATATGTTTTAATCTGTAGATTTAAGTTGTCAGGAGCATTCTGAGAGTTGGAAAAGAGAATGCTCCTGACTTTGGGAGCTGTGTAACAGCATGAATTTTGTCTTACTGTCACTTTTAAGACTTCCATGAAGACAGTGCTAATATCTTTTATATAGGGCATGTGTTTTAAACACTCTCCAGAAATTTTCAGTGGGTACAAAACACTTTGTCTTCATCTACCTGAAGGACTTACAAATGCCTGATTAACCACCATATGAAGTGGTTTTTTGAATTTGAATAAGCCTGGCTTCCCTCTGTCCCCCATCAAAACTGGGAAGTGCTATAGAAGAATCAGGGGGATGCCACCTAGAAAAGGCCAAGCTGAACATGAAGGAGAAATTAATGAAAAATTCAACACTTCTACTGCCTCATCTGCCCAGTTCAAGTCTACTTGAAATCTCCAGCCTTCATATTAACCTCTACCTCATTAATGCACTTTGATTCACTGTCTTCTAGCTTGAACTGGTAACACACCCATCAACAATGTTTGTGCTGCTTATGTATCAAACTTGCTGGTTCCAGCACACTCCCTAATCGCTGGAGCAATTTCTGACTTACTTGGATACTCTGCCAGAAAAAAAATGGTTGGATTCATGCATCTATTCATGAATATTCAGGTTAGTCCCATCTTAAAAATCTGACCCAACCAGTCTCATAATAATGGAGGATTTTTTTTCTTGTGAGGCATATGCTGTAGAATCTCCAAAGTTATAGGCGTATCAGTCATGACTTCATCAAGAAACTTCACCTTGTGGCTCTGTTACTAAGTGGTGGCTCACTCTGTTACTTAGTCTCTTCATCCTTCTTTTTTGCGCTTTCATAATCTTTTGGAGCTGCTACACTAATTCTTTGAAACTTAACATTTCCTGAAAAGCATAAAGAAGTTAATGTAATTCTCAAATTTGATTATAGGAGGTTATTACATAATTTTGCATGGCAACGAATGCTGCCAGAACATACTTAAGATTTATGATGTCCTTGTCTAACAAATCCATCAACAAAATGGGATATTGTATAAAAAAGACAGTTTAGTCTACCTCTGATTCAAGTAAAAATTGTATCATGGAGTATAACATCTTTAAAAAAAAAAGAGGGGGGGTAAGTCAAATTCTCTGAAAACTAATTATTGCTGTTGATGGATAGGCAAGTTACTTCTGTTTTTTTCCCAGACTGTACCTCAGAGGAGAAGCAGAGAACAGCACAAGAAGAGTTAATGAAAGGGATGCCTTAGCAAAACAAAATTAGATATCATTTATATGATATAACATTAGTGACAGTGTTCCTTATTGTAATATGTAAGGAACATACTAATACCTTATTTCACCCTGGAAAGCAAAACTGATGTGCTTATGCACTTTTAATTCACCTTTGTTTGAATAAGAATGCCTTGTCTTCAAATTAGGATGTGTAAGGGCTGTTATTAAGGCTTAATAAATTCTGGTGAATGAAGAAGTTGAACTAGAGTGTATCAGTTTTGCAGTCCTTTCTCCAGACTCCTTCGTAAATCCCACAATCAGAGTAAACTGAAAAGCAGAATCTGACAATTCATGTGCTTGGTTTTTAGGGTTTCAGCTTGTAAGTAGATTTTCTTGATTAAAAAAAAAAAAAAACAAAAACAAACAAACAAACACCAAAAAAATCCAAAAACTTCATGTTTATTTATTTAACTGCAACAAGTCTAGACTCCACATTTAGATGTCTTGTGGGTAAAACCCCTACAGAATCATTTCCTACTCCCCTCTTTAAACATTCAAGTTTCAGCTTCGTAAGGAGCAGTAATAGTAAATGGAATTTTTTTCCTTGAGGTACGGTCCTTTTCATACTAGAGCTGAGATAAACAAGCTGAGCCTTGGTGTCCATGTTCCTGTGTGTCCACAGGCAGCTTGGAGGGATTCTGGGCGCGGCACCTTCACTGTTACTGCTCTGTGGGGTTGGTGCACTCAGAGTTCTGTTGTGGAGTTGTCCTTTACAGTCTGTTGTAAGGTCTGTGGCTGATTTGAACCCTGGGAATACAGTGCTTTTAAATTTGCCCTACCATTGTCAATGCAATTGTATTTAAAACTGGAATGACCTGGTTTGGTGTTTTTGTATCTGATCCATTTAAGAATTTATCCTAGGATGTCTTCTGTTCTGGAGGGTAGTAACTAAATAAGTCAACAGATTCTTCATACCAGGTTAAGGGATTTTTTCCAGCATGTAACCTAAATTAACTTTTAAAAAACCCAACCAAACCTATAAAATATCTCTCATGCTTGCATAAAGTGAAATTGTAGCTTTAACAAGTCAGAGGCAACGTTTTTACTGTTTATGTGTAACTGAGGAAAAGAGTCTACTTTTTTTCTCCCCTGTAAATAAATAGAGATACTAAGTGTCCTCCAGCTGTTCTGGAAGAAGTTATTGTTGCAGAGTAGTTCAAAGGGTTAAATTGCATTGTTCTGTTCATTGCCAACTCGCTTCAGGAATCTCCTCCCTCGCTATTCAATCTACATGGAAATAACTGGATCCTGGCCAAAATGGGGCCACTTTGCCTGTGCACTGCTACATTGAGTTGATCCTTTATGCGTCACAATACTGATATTTCAGATGTGAATACTTAGTTACTGAAACTTTTTGCATTTTTAAAGGATCGGGGAAGTATCTATGTTCCTGTTGAAAAATGAGTTTTAATTTCTTCTGTCATTTGTAGGAGCTTTTGTTAGTCACAGCACATTTTGAAGGCTTCAACAGTGGTTAGCATTAAAAGTTATTTTACATTTTAAACTTAAGTTTTTCATTTTTTTGTATCTGATAGAATTAGGTGTATGTGTGGGATCTGTTTTTTCCCAGACACTGATCTAGTATGATCTTTTTGAAAAACCCTACAAACATTTTAATAAAATTAGATGTTCACGTCTAATTTTAAAATGTCCAGTGTCCTTTATTTAAAAGAAGGGGAATGCTGGATAGGTACTACCATCAGAAAATACTACTTATAAAACCTTTTGGGTAAAGTGAAACAATGTTACTGTGGTCCGGTTGCATAGTGGAGGGGTCTTGTTCATTTTGCCTGTTTTGCTGGCCTTGAGGTCAATAGAAAATCTTGAGGGAAGAAGAAAGGTTTTCTTTCCTCCTGTCACTGCATCTACAGCAGGATGTGTGTGACTTCACTTTAGACAACTTGCAGCCCACACCGTGTCCTGCCTCCAAAGGAGCTCTGGAGTTTTCTGCCTTCTGGGTAAAGCTGCTTGTGAACTCCACAGTTCTCCTGTGAGGCTGCAGCCTCCCCACTGCTGTGGGGAAGAGCCTGTGCTGGGTGCTCTCCCTGTTGAACTGCTGTGTCAGAAACACCCCCAGGTTTACAGTGGACATGGTAAAACCTTGTCCTCGGTCACAGGTCCTGACCTAGTTCTCATTAGTGTCTGAAGCCACTGGTGCAGCCACTGCACGTCTCCCTGAAGTTGCTGTTCTGTGAAGCAGCGGAAGGCTCTTCTCTGGTAAGTGCAGGTGGCTTTCCTTCTGGGGACTGCGTGGAGTACTCTTAAGGAATTTGGGCACTTCTGTGGCTTTAAGTGTGTTGTTTCCTAGGAAAATCTGATTTCAAGTGTGTGTATATGGAAATTATGGACATTTTCTTACCTGATTAATTACACTGGCAAAGCAAACATCTAATTTTGCTTTGGTACACTAGTGGCTCTTTGTTTCACAAACTGGTATGTGCGTTTGTGTTTTTCACAAATCCAGTCTCGGAATTAAAAGTCTAGCAGCTTTTATAACTTCAGTTTAAGGCCAGTGTTCATTTTTGGGTCAGACATGCTGATCAGTATGTCTCAAGCTTTCTAAATACTTGTTGGATCAAGCTGGGGCCCTGCCCTTGGAAAGCTGGTGATCTGATTTGACCTGTGTTCAAAAATCTCAGGGCACTGGCTTATTAGCATGTTTGGTGTGAGGCTTGGGAAGTGCATGTGGGTTCACAGAAACCTAAAAATAAGCAGTATTTGGGTTAAACCTCTTTATTTGTATGGACTCGTGACCCTGATGGCAAAAATAAATGTCCATGCATTTTCTGGTGCTGCTGCCACCATCCATGAATATTAATAGTGGGAAAATATTTGAATTTTACATTGGCCTCAGATGCTTTCTACACAATTAGAGGATGAAAGTGAAAATTAGTGACTTGACTCATTCTCGTGCAGTTCTGCGTAGCCCGAGTAGCTGAGTCTCTGTGACATCGGGGTGAAATTTAATGTCACAGTAAAGCAGGCAGGAAAAACACTTGGCACCAATGTCTTCTGTTCAACAAATTGTCGATAAGGCGTAGAGTGACTCCTTCTCTAGTGCAACCCTTTTTATTCCACAGGCTGTTAAACTTAACTTGAAAAAAACATTAACCCCTGAGCAAGTTGGTTTCTGTGGAGTAAACTGCTGAATGCAGCAAAGCCAGGGAGACAGGCTGAGGGGTTTGGGAACTTCAGTAATTGTCGTGACTGAAATTTCTCGGGTGGGGTACACCTGATTCATTCAGGAGTTTGCACTTCATGCTGCCAAAGATCATTAAAAAATAGTAAGAGTCCTACCTGTTCTGACAGAAAATTTGTCCTGATTGCGGGTCTGATCAGTTTGACCTGAGCATAGGAGAAGGATCAAGGAGGATTTTTGGTTCTGTCTGTTAGTCTGTCATTCAGTCTTCAGCTGTCACCAACATACCAGCAGAGAAAAATGCTTTTAAAAAAAAAGTAAGGTACTGGAAGACTAGAGGTGCTCTGGAAGCTGCAAAAAACATGAACATATTGTACAGGTGGAACTTATTTTTCACAAAGCCTGAGAAGGAAGGGCAGACTCATAGATTCGAGAGGCAGACGGGCCTCTGATCTCAGTGCAGACAGGTAGTACTGGAAGTACTCTGAAACTTGGGTTAGAACTTGTGTTTTATGAAGATTTTCAAAGCAAAGTTGTGGACTCAGTATTGTATGTACATGGTGGGGAAACTTCCAGCTCTGTTCAAGGGCAAATGTGTCTGTTATTCACTCCCAAGTTTTAAGTGTCTCCATACTTTGGTTAGCAGGACTGAAAGGCTCTGTCACCTCTATGACCAGTTAATCTTTCTGGTTCATTGAATATATCAAGCTGCTGATCCCTACTCTCCAGAAGCCCTTCCTTGAACTCTGGTATTTCATGTCTGTTACTGAAGTGTGCTCATGAAAACCAGAAATAATATTCTAGTATTTTTTTTTCAAAGTTAAAGAAGGTAATTTTTATACTTGTGTGTTGTTTATTTGTTTTTTAGTTTATTTTACTATTACAGTAGACCACCTGGCCACAGCATAACCTTTGTGATTCCTACAGAGTGATCTATGACAGCTTCTAAATTCACTTTTAATTTTGCCATTTCAGCACTGAGTAATTCTGGCTTAATTTTTGTCTTCATTTGTACTCCTTTGCATTAGCTGTGTTAAAATGAGTTTTCTGATATTACACTATTATTAAGTAAAAACCAGAGGATTAAGTGAGAAGCTTATTTGAATTGGGAGTCAGATTTCTGACATAAAATTGCAGGCAAATCAGCTTCAGTGGGATGTGGCAGTGTAATTATGAGGACTCATTTGGGGGATTCTTTAAGTTGAGATTCAACATGCAGATTTTAATCTCAATGTTGGAGTGACTTCAACAGATAAAATAAACAGATAAACAGATAAAATAAATTTATCTGAAAACCATGATACTGCTCTGAACCCTAACACTGAAGCCCAAGTTTTTGACTGAACTGTAAAGAGTTGTTTCTGGGGCTCACAGACACTGAAGTAGTGGAAAGGAAAAGTGTCTCCACTGCCATTACCACCTGTGACCATCAGTGCTTCTCTGGTGGAAACAGTGGAAAAATATATGATAGCTTGCAGAATTCATGCTTGCACACTGTACCTGGAGAAATGCAAAAGGCACTGGTGAAAATCCTCTTTTGTCATTTGCATGCAAATGTTCTGATATATTTGTGAAGCTTTTAGGGTTTCAGCAGAAAAGCTTAAGGTGTCTGTGGTTTTAGATACTTATGCAGAGAGTTTCTTTCTGTTATATGAACAGAGTAACATTTTGTGTTACAATTTCTGTTATCACTTTCCCTAATCTTTCATGAATTTATGTACTGAACGCCTCCAGAAGTGCTGTATGAGAAGTGTATGGAAAAAGTACAGTAAGTTACTAAGTCAAAGAAGTGAAAGCAAAGTAATTTTGGTGTTGAAACTGTTAGTCTTTCTCAAATTCTTAGAGGATAGAAATGGCTGTTCTGTTGTTTGTTGTGTAAACTGCTTAGCAGGAAAACTGGAGAAGGAAAGGATTTGAAGAGGAAAAGTGAATTTAAAAGGCTAGGACTGGGAAGAAACCAGGGACCTGGTCAATAGGAGACATGAGTTAACGGTTTCAAGAGGGTTTTTTAATCTCTTTTTAAAACTTAATTTTAATACTATTCCTCGTCCCATTTTTTAGATTGGGATTCCTTACCATTTTTAATTAGCTTGGAATGAGCTGTTTGTTGGAAGTTTGATCTTTCCAACATAAATTAATAAATCATGTTAGAGAGGGTTAAACATGACAATGGTCCCAATGATGAGCGTGGGCTGCAGCTGTACCTTGCAGTGAGGGGAGGGATATAGCACAGTGTGCTGGCCTGTTCCTCCTCGTGCGTCATTCTCAGCTTCCTGCAGAGTCCAGTCTCTGGGATACAATGCTTTTCCAGGTCAGGGAGGAGAGGTGAATGATTACTGTTTCTAAAAGTTTGAAACTCTTGGCCCTTTAAATCCTTTATTACAAGGAGGGAAGTAACCTCTCTGTATCTGAGCTTCTAATGTAGTTTTAATGCTGACTTCTCTCCTCCTCTGTTTGCAAGGACTGAATTATGTATTCTGAGCCATAGATATTGAAACTTCTGCAGAATTTAGACAGATATATTTAACAATATCCCAGCTGAAGCTGCCCACCTAAATTCTGGCATAAATTTTAGGTGGGTTTATGCTATGTTAGAACCATACAACATAGAACAGCCCAGATTAAAAAGGTTCTTGAAATATCAACTGAGCCAGCCTGTTGTGGGAAAGGGAGCCTACCTGGGATTATCTAACACCCTGCTCGGTTGTGTCTTGAAAACCTCCCGCTGATGGGAATTCCACCATTTTCCTGGGGAGGTTGTTCCAGTGATTGATTGTTCTCAGTGTAAAAGAGTTCTTTCCTATATCAAGATGAAACCTCTCCTGGTGCATTTTTACACCTGTTGCCCCTTGTCCTCTCCATGTGGCTCCTTGTGAGGAGAGAGCCTCCATCCTCTTTGCAGTCACCCTTTAAATACTGGAAAAGTGTGATGAGCCCCCACCCAAGCATTCTCTTCTCCAGGGAGAAAGGACTTAACTCCTTTAGCCTTTGGCAGGTTCTACAGTCTTTGATCATCTTCATGGATCTCATTCTGACTCCTTCCAGTCAGTCTGTCTTTTTTTGAGCTGTGGAGACCAGAACTGGGCACAGTACTCCAGGTGTGGCCTGACAAGCACTTGGTAGATTGGGATGGTCACATCTCCCATCTCTGCTAGTGGTGCCCCTGTGGTGCATCCCAGCATCCCATTTGCCTTCATTGCTGCAGCAGCTTCACTGCTGACTCCTGTTGTCCACTGGGACCCCCAGGTCCCCTTCAGCAAGGGATCCCAGCCTGTCCCAGCCTCTTTGGTGTTGTCACTGCTGCAGGACCTTGCACTTGTCTCTGTTAAACTCCACACTGTTCTTGCCAGCTCACTGTTCCAGCCTGTCCTGGTCTGAGTGATGGCTTTCCCTGCTGGCACGTCCACCTCACCACCCAGGGTGGTGTCATCAGCAAACCTGGTGGTGGTACTCTCAGTCCCATTATCCAGATTATTTGTGGTGATGTCAAACCCACTGTCATTTTCTGGGGGTGCCCCACTTGTGACAGGCTGCCAGCCTGAGCTAAAACCATTGATCAGCCCCCCCTCTGAGTGCACCCCGGGCCGGTTTCCTGCCCCTTTTGCAGGCCACCCATCCAGTCACTATGTTGCTGGTTTGTCCAGGAGAAGGCTGTGGGAAACAATGTCAAATACTTTGCTGAAGAGTTGTTAAACAGTATCTGCTACTCTCCCCTCATTAACGGAAAATGTCATTTTGTTGCAGGTGATCAGGCTGGTCTGGCACGATTTGCCTGCTGTGAGTCTACTCTGGCTTTAACAGTCACCTGCTGTGTTTGGCTTTGGTAAAGCTGGACAGCAATTACATTGGTTTACAACCTGATGTAGTTACATGGTGGCTCCTTAAGCGTTCTCTTAACACAGCAGCCTAGAAAGCCTAGGTTTTTTTCTGAAGCCTTGAGACACTCACAGCCCACTGTGCTGGGTCTCTTATTTCAGTGTTTTAGAGAAGGTGAAAATAGGAAAAAATTGCTTGCAGAGTCTATGTATTTCAAGTAGACTTGATCTATTTTTTTTCCTTGTTTTCTAACACAGTTTGTTTCTTGAACTGTTGTTATAGACACTAAAGCTTGATATTACAAATATAAAGTGCAATACTTTTGTTCAGATAAACTTATTGTTGGTATTCTCTAAATTTCAGAGTCCAGTGTTTTGCAGCATCTCTCTTAATGGTGCCTGCATTCAGTACAAGATAAATAACTGTTCTTGTTCGTGGAATAGTCTTTTCCTGTTTGAAAACAAAGAGCAAAGGAAATTCTGAAGATGAGAAGCTGGGAACATTTGCTCAAAAATAATATAATTGTTCATGATAATAAGTACACTGTCTAGTAAGTAGTAGAGTCATGATTTACTTTCTTTATTCTTAGACTTCCGAAGATAATGCCAGCTTTTCCTTTTAAAAGTTCAGTAGGAAACATTTGAAATGGCAAGAACAAATCCAGTGTCATTGGTGCCGAAATGCTCTCACTGGTGATGATGGCAATTGTAGTGCAAGTCATAAATAATTTCCCTATTGCCAAGTTATATTAATTTTTTAAGGAGAATGTTTGGTAAATGTTATTTTAAAGTAAAGGAAAATTGGAAAAAATACAGAAAGGATCAGAACATTGAGTGAAGTGCTAACGGTGTAAACTTATACATTTTTTTGCGGACACCAAGTGATAATGAAACCTTATTTCTGCAGAGGGATGTTCTGCTTCCTTGCCATCTCCCCACCAACTCAATTTTCACACTAGCTCGATCTGTTTGCAGCAGCTCACTTACCTCTTGGGTTTCTTGCTGCCCCACCCCAATGCTGCCCGACCCTTTCCCTTCCTCTTCCTCCCTCCTGTCACCTCATGACTTCCCCATGCAGTAATTTCAGCTCTGTAGCTTTCTGCAGTCCCCTGATTCTCCTTCCCAGGCCATAAAATTACTCTTTTTCAGTTTTTTCCCCTGTCCTGTTCTGTTTGCATCCAAAACAGAGCTCTCTCTTCCCTCCCACTACCATCACACTGCTTGACTTGTCACTTGCAGGAGATTTTTAGGTAACTTCTACTCCTCAAAGACTGTTGCTTGCACAACAGGAAAGAAAACAAGTTATTTTGGTTTGCTACCTCCTCGTCCCTTCCCCAGTAACTTCTTGTCAAATCTGTTTTCACCTCTGTTAGGCTAAGTGGCGTAGTTGTGGTGTGAGAGGAGATAACTTGTTGAAAGAACTGTCAGAAAAAGAGTGAATACAAAGCAAATCACTATATTGTTGTCAGAATAGGTCTCAAAAGCGACCTGTTCTGGAATGGTGTGTCCTGATCTTTGTTGCTGGTGACTGGGATTGTATCAGCAATTGAGAATTTTGCTGCTCACTTACTTTGCAAATTTGACACAAGGTGTTTTACTCCCATGTTATTTTGTACAGAGAAACTCTAGGCTACCAGGAAGAGAGCAGATTTTGTTTTTTGTGGTTGGATTGTTTTTGTTTTTGTTGTTTTTTTGTTGTTGTTGTTTTTTGTTCTTCTCTGAAATTACTTGATTTTGTAGGGTTTTGATCAGATAACACTCCTGAACTTAAAAAAAACCCAAAACTGTTCATCATCATGGCTGGGCTTCGCGAACGAAGATTTGGGAGCCCAAAACTTTAGTGTGTTTTTTTTTTTTCTTTTTTACACATGCTGTCTTGTGAATTAGCACTGTATTTTAAATTTTGTAGAAGTCTCTTAGGTTCCCTTGTCACAACCTTCTTCCTGCGTCTCAGGGTGTATTTGTATTCTGACTTGGCCTCAGAATTAAAGCTGTGTTGGTGTGGAGAGCTGTGCTCAGTCCTTCAGTGGCAGGGAGCCTTTAGGTCAAATTCCATTGACTGCAGCCCTAGTAAAAAACAATTTCCTCAGGGTGTGGAGGAGCAAAAAATAACCCATTACAACTTATTACAAAACAAAGCCAACCTTTAAATGATTGCAAAACTTTGTTTTCTTCAAGAAACGTAGTTAGCTGATCCCTGCTGGTGGACATGTTGTGAGACATTTTACATCTTCCCAATGTTCACATAATATTCAGTGATGATGGTTCAGTGAGAAACACTGAACCTATAGAGGCAGAAGTACTTAAATCTGTCCCAACATCCATCTATCAAAATGAGTTTAATATTAAAGTTTTGAGTATGTTTATTAACTACAAAAAAATCCCAGCCCAAATCCAAATGCTTTTAAAAATATATAATTTTTTAGGTTTAAGGGTGGGGGTTTTATGTGCCCTTAAGTTATTGTAGATTCTTATTGGGTGTTATTCACTGTTTTACCTGTTTAAATTTCTTTGACTACGTGTGCATCATCTGAATACTGAGAAATGCAAGTTGTTTTAAAAAATTGAGATTTTTCTTCTGTTCTAAAACTTTATTCTTTTTTTTTTAACTTTTAACTGTGACATCACTCAGTAATATTCCTCTTAATGAAACTGTTGGATTAGAAGAGTATGGGGAAGAAGGGCATTTTGAATGATGAAAGTAACGTGAAATATTAATACCAATTTCAGAATCTTTTCTTGTAAACAGCGCTCAGTCTCTGTAGATGAGCTCTACATTTTGTAAAGCTGTTTTCCTGAATGTATTTCACAAACAACCTGTTTATAGCACTTGCTCACCCATCCACATCCCCCGTGTGAGAAATACATTGTATTCTGGGGCACATGGTGTGACTCTTGGGGATGGTCCTGTGGAGGGCCGGGAGTTGGACTCGATGATCCTTGTGGATCCCTTCCAGCTCAGGTGTTCTGTGGCTCTGTGAGTTGGCTGGTGGCTCTCTGACGTGCTGGTCCATTGCCCACCACAGTGTTTGTGTTGCACACTTATTAGCTGAATGGATGTCTTTGCTTCTCTTACTGTAAGGCACTGTTTGGGTTTTGTCACAGATGTTTATTTTTCTTTGCTCCCCATAGTAGTAGATGCTCTTCCCTCTGTCTGTGTTTGACAATAACTGCTTCTGACAGAAGGGTTTTTTGTGCACTTAGGTTTTCCAGCCACAGCTTTTTCAGTTAAGGGTGTGGCTTTTTCTGACACAGTTGCATTAGAACTGGCTCTCACATAAAACCCCTTATCATGGCAGAAAGTCCTTTGGCATTGCAGCTTATCTTGCGTGGGGGCTGCAGTGCACTACCTCAGAAAGAAACTGTCTGTACTGGAGTGCTGTGGGTGTGAAGACAGTCTGAATTTCTTTTTCTTTTTTTTTTTCCTACCTTGGCAGCCTGTTGTGATTTTCAGCGTGACCTTCCAGTTTGTTGAGCCATTGGCTGTTCCCCAGCGTGTGTTCAGCTTCACTGTTCAGATTCCTTTTATTTATTTATCGGTATCCAGATTACTGAAGCTCTTACTGGAGAGTTCATCATGCCTTACTCCCAAAAGGTTTTTCAAGGAAACTCATAAATAAATTTCAGTGGCTTGTGCAAAATGTTGTCAAGCACATCTGCTTCTAATTCAGAAGTCAATACCTTTAACATGTGTACCTGACAGCCGTTAAAATGAACAATTACTGATATAGTTATGTTAAAACAGTTAATTACTAGATGCCATTAATTTTGGGTAGCTGCAAAACTGAGGTATGAAACTGATATTTAACCTCAGATATAAAATGATCACTTAATGTTAAACATTGCAGTGGCAATAATTACACATGAAAATCGTAGTGGTGAAGCAGTAATAGCTTCCCAGGACCTTCCTGAATGCCATCTTATACTTGAATGGGGGAGTAATGCAACTTTGGCAAGATACTGTGATCCCACTTTAATGTTGCCTCTTAGGGACCAGCTTCTTTCCAGTGTGAGTAAGAAACAGTGAGGTGATTATGTGTGTCATTCATTTGGAAATAGCTCTTGGTACTCCGAAAGTAAGATGGAATTAGTGTAAATAATTAAATGCAAGACTGTGTTTGCAGGCTTGTGTACAGTTTAATTTAAATAAGACTGTGCATACACATATTCAACATGACAAACATAGGCTGAAGATCGAATGCCTCAGCAGGCAGGAGAGGGCTGTTGTTCTCTGCTGGTGCTGAGCTTGAACTTCATAGTTTTCTAATACTTGGTTTTAAAGTAAAGGCACATTTGGAGCTCTGCTCAGCAGAACACAGGATAAATTCTGAACTACTTGAGTGGTTCAGTTTGTTTTTATTTGTGGTCTTGCTCTTGTATTTGTTCCTAAACTCCCTGATTTTTTGTGATAAGCAGAAACTGGTGAAGCTGTTACTGTAAGAGAATAAGACATGTTTGGATCTGCAAACTGTCATTTTTCAACAAAACCCTGGATGCAGAGGTGTTAGTATGTGTGGCAGAGCTCAGAAGAGGGGTTGTAAAGTGTTAATGGGCCTTTGAAAGTGTTTTTGAGGTAGGAAATGGCAGATGGTGCAGGCTGGAGGTTGTGAGGAGGAAGAGAAATTAGAAGGGGTGTGTTAGGCATCTGAAGCTGCCAAAGAAGAGGTGTCTGCTTTGCTATAACTTCACTTGCTTAAAAGGTTTTCCTTGTGGATAAAAGCATTTTTGCTTCTTGCTATAACCCTGTATTTCTTCCTGGGTGAAGGAAAGCTAGTAATTAAAAAATAAAGATGTGTATATGAGCCTACTTTAGAGAAAAAAAAAGTGATCAACCATGACCTTTAAAGCCTAAACTTTAAAATTAAGTACTTTAAACTGTGCAGAGGTGTCTTTGTGTGTTTATTTAGTAACTCAGTGGGTGGAAATCACTGAGCATTTAAACGAGTGTCTTAAGTGCTCACATAGATTATCATAGTAGTATCCTCTTCTGCAGAGTCAAGGAAAATACGTTTATTTTGTTCACTGTGTTCAACTGTCTCAATTCAGTGGTTTGTTCATTCTGAAATAAGAAACAAGTTGAATTTTGAAACTTATTTTGTTATGTAAGAATTAAAGAGGACGAGATCTCCTAAATCTGCAGTTAAAAAATCGAGAAATTAGGCAATTTTCTTCATTGCCATGGATTTGTTTCAAAATAATATATGTAAACTTGCCTTTTTTTGTGTGCATCCACATCAGAAATGGTTTTAGCTAATAAATATGGAAATAAATTACTAAGCCAATTAAAATCCACAAGCAAATACAGTTTAAGACAAGTCCCTAAGAAAAATCTAAAAATAGCAGAAGAATAGACATGTGTATGAAAACTTACTAGTTATAACATGTAGAAGATTAATTTTTATTTAAGTTATATACATCTTTCCTGCTGCATAGCAAAAAGAATTACAATGGCTTGATAATATCAACACATTTTAATGGTACTAATCCTTGCAAAACTCCAGATGTGTAACAAAATTGACTGTTTAAATTGGGCTTCTCCTTACTGTGTGAACCCCAGATCAAAATCAGTGTTATTGAAATTAGTCTTAGTTTCACCTTCCTGGGACAGGGAGCTAGATTCCTCTATTTTGTTCTCTTTATTTAGTCTCCCACCTCTAGGAAAAGACCTGCTAGCTTTTCTCAGCTCATTTTCTTAATGAAGTTGCTAAATGTTATGATGGCAAGTGGTTTCAAGCTTGCTTATTTTGTGTATAAAGTAAATAATTGCAGTTTGATGAACTAGCAAGCCATTCAGAGTTAAATATTCCTATTGCAGCTCAGTGAAATAGAGTTTGTGTTAGTGACATTTGTTTAGTCATGTACAATACACAAAGAAAACCAAACTGTACTGCAAAAGCTTATTTTTAATTTGATATGTCAGATGACCAGGAATTGGAGGTTTGAGTCTCAAAGTGTTGCAAGGGTGGCTTTATTGAACTGGTTGCTTGTCAGTGGAAGGCTTCAAAAAAATCTAAAAAGGATTTTGGAATGAAGGCTGTAATACTGTGCCCAGAAAAGTGGGATAATGTTACACAAAGGGATTCTTGTGAGTGGAAGAAGGAGGTGTGTATGAGCAATACCAGCTGAGCTCTCAGCCTCTCTAGTAGATACACACAGCTACTGACTAGAACACGTGAAACTGAAACGAACCTGGCCAAGGGTGGGGACTGTGTGTGTCTCTGCTTTCCACGTTCCAAAAGCCACATGCTAATGCAGTGATGTGCATGTTGTTGAATGGTCCTAAAATAAATGTAAAAAGCAATGCCCCGGGTTGCAAAGTCAGTATTTCTGCGTTTGTCTCCAGAAACGTGTTCCCAGTCTGAGCATGTTTCGGTGGGGTTGACTTTCCGTATTAATGAACATGTGTAACATCCTAATTTCTATAATTACTCAAATTCTGATTTCTGCAGTATTATTTTTATGTCTTCTTTAACTTTTTAAGAAAAAAAAACCCAAATAAGCAAAAAAGCCCCAAAACTACTGAGTTTAGACCTCATGTGTCTTGAGCTTCTGTCATTGTCTCTGAGAAGATTTGAAGGACTTCCTCTCTTCTGAAAATCAGGCTGTTTAGACAACTTAAAGAGCTGGAGATAGTTTAAATGGGAGCTTTTGCATTAGTTTTGTGTTGCATATGGAGCATATTTGACTTCTCCTAAATATTAGCCTCCTTGTCCAACCTTATGTATTAAAGCCTTTTTTCCTAGTCTAGAATATTTCTGTCCAATTGCACAGACAATTTGTGTTTGGGAAGCCATGCTAATTTTAAGTGGATTTGAACTGTTACTCTTAAACAAGAAACACATATGTAGTTCTAAAATCAAGGAAGTAAGGAAATAATTATTCCTTTTTTCTGTCCCTCTTCGTAGGTACCTTAAAACTGTGCTATGAATGGTGATTCTGGTGTGGGGGTGGTGACTTCACCACCTCCAACAACAGCCCCTCACAAAGAGAGGTATTTTGATCGAGTTGATGAAAATAATCCAGAATATTTGAGAGAGAGAAATATGGCACCTGACCTTCGCCAGGATTTTAACATGATGGAACAGAAGAAGAGAGTCTCCATGATTCTTCAAAGCCCAGTAAGAAAAGAAAATGCTCCATCTTTAAAGTGATAAATTTAATGTCTCTATTTATATATCAGAACGGTATTGGAGAATTTTGTGGTAAATTAGATCCATTTGTTCTTTTCTCTAGTTGGCTTTTCCTGATTTTTTTCCTCATGCTGTCTGGTTGAATTTTTTCTATCTACTCATAAAGCAGCTCCTCAGTCTTGCTTTCAGAATTCTCTGTATAATTATCAACATTTTTTTGTATTTTCTTTCTAGTCCTCGTAAGACATTTTTTCACTTATTTTCATGTATTCATTTAAATGTTTAAATGTATCAGTTTTTAAGAATAGCTTATACAAGGCAGGTCTGTCCTGTACTTGGTTTTTCATGTGTGATTCAGACATACGCGATATTTTTATATATCCCTTTCTGAAAAGGTGCACAATAATGAACTACGAAAGACTGACATTTAATATTGAAGATGTTCCCTTGGGGAGAAAGTACACCAAACAAAATTTCTCTCATAACATTTGTTCATTTTGTAATAACCGGTGGGTGACTTTAGATACAAAACATTTCATGACATAACTTCATTCAGAATAGGGATGTAGTGGTAAATTTACAGGGTTTTTTGTTTTAAGTCAACTCATTTTACTGATGAAAATAATAATAACTCACTTAAAAATTATAATCATTTAATGGTATGTACTTCTCCTTCTGTGCAAATCCCAGTGTTCTTGTCAAAAGCAGGATTTGTCAGCAGTAGTAAAAAAATCTTGTTTTCTTGCCTTTAGAGATAAACTAAAAAAAAAAAATCGAGAAAAAACAACCAGGACAAATGTAAACAACCCCTTGTTCAAACATGTTTGAAAACTTCAATGGCCATTGCTTTCTGTGTTCCTGAATGCCTTCTTGGCAATCAGTTCCCTGTGAGCCATGCTGACAAATTTCCTTTTCTTTTCCTTTCATGTTTTGTGTTCAAGCTGATTGTACATTCTTCTCCTTCCAGAAATTCGTATTAGTAGGTTGAATGAGTTTTGGTGTTATTTGAAGAGAGAATGCTGGAATTTCCATTAAAGAAAAAACCCCAAGTGACTCATATAATTGGAGCCTCCAGAGAGCAACGTTTTCAAGTTACAGTCTGTACCCAGTAACTCTGCCCTGAGGTGTAGGATGGTTCCATCTCAGTGCTAAAAAAAAAGCTGTGTATGAAAGGTTGAAGTTCATTTCAACATGCATTACAACATACAATGTCTTGTTGCTAGGCCTTCTGTGAAGAACTGGAATCCATGATCCAGGAACAGTTTAAGAAAGGGAAGAACCCAACAGGTTTATTGGCATTACAGCAGATTGCGGATTTCATGACGACGCACGTACCAAATGTTTACCCTGCAGCACCTCAGGGCGGGATGGCTGCGCTGAACATGAGTGAGTGCACCTCCAGCCAGCAGAGCTGAATTGCTTTTTCTTTTTTTTTTTTTTCATTTTAAATAAAAAGTACTGTGAAGTTCAAATGCTATCCTGTTCTGCTCACAGGAACATTGCAAACATGAAATGAATTGATTAGTTTCTAAATGCCACAGTGGTATGCGATGTGATTCATGTATATAATTTATATCAAAAGCTATTTGAAGTATCTTAATTGAAAATTAAGCCTGATAAGTCAGTGCTACTAAAAAATTTAAAGATTTAAATATTGCTAATTACCGCATGGTTTGTCTGCAGGAAAATAAAATGCTCATTAGTAGTCTGGTAACAGTGAAGGTCTTTAGAAACTAATTATTTTTGCCATTGAAATACTGTTTGCAGCTTTCTCCTGTGAAGTGAAGCTTTAGACAAGAAACATCAGCAAGCAAAACAAAGAAGGAAAACAAAACCCAGAATGTGCGAATGCATGTACACACAGGTTTTGTGTTCAGATAACATAAATCCTTGCCTGTGCTCCAAAATAAATCTTTAGTTTAGACTGTAGTGTGGCCTGGTTCTGCTTTATCACAGTTACTTTTAACCACATTTCTAATTGCACTGTGACTAGAACTACAGTATTTGTATTTACCATAATCTTCCTCTCTCTAGCTCGTACTTAATTTTTCCTAATTAAGTGAACCTGTGTGCATCTTTTTAGATGTGTAATTCTCCTTGTTAGGAATACTGAATCATGTATCTCACGAAGTGGAATATTTGGGGTCACATTTTTCTGTTAACAATGAAGATGTATTTTACAAACAATCATTAGTTTGAGAGAGGAAAAAAATATTTTGCTGAGGAATGCATTGTCACCTTAGCACTAATTAATAGAGGGAAGGAGATGAATGCTGTGTCTGCCAAAGCTGAATAACCCTCCCCAAGACTGTCATTATATTTGTGTAATATAAATTATTATGTGATAGTAATGAAAATTTGTTATTGATTTCTTAGCTTAATATGCTGATATAAACTAGTAAGAACAACTACTCTAATAGTGGGGCATGTTGTTAAGTTTGAACTGATGCTGAATGCAACCCCTCTTGTGCTTTTTTACCCCTTCTGCTTTCCAGGTCTTGGCATGGTAACACCAGTGAATGATCTGAGAGGGTCGGATTCCATCGCTTATGAAAAAGGGGAGAAGTTGTTACGATGTAAATTGGCAGCTTTCTACAGATTAGCAGATCTCTTTGGCTGGTCTCAGCTTATTTACAATCATATAACAGTGAGTATTGAATCAACAGATAACTGAACCAATTGTTTTCACATACAAGAGAAGTGCTTCCCTCCCCTGTCATTTTCTCTTTGTGTGTAAGAGGAGCAAAGTGGCATTGAAAGCAGCATAATAGTGAAGAGACTTCTCATTGCATCTCAAGAGTAAGAGCTGGAACAGCTTGGATGTCAGCTACCACAGCCTACATAGAGTCTTGAGAGAGTGTACATGAAACTTCTTATGATGAAGTTAAGATTCCTGAAAGACTCAGGCTTTTAGTATCTTAAATGCTTTAAATAATTGTATGTACTATTCTGCAAGGTGACTTCTTAGTTTTCTTGCTTTTCTTGCAAAGTACTAAGCTATCTTAGTCATTCAGTGGAGTTTTATAATTCAAGGTACCAACCTTTTTGAAAAAGAAGCCGTAGTATTTCTGAACATGAGTGAGATACTTAGCTTAATGCAACGTGCCAGCAATTTTCCTTGTGACTGAATAATCATTGGCATCTGTAAAAATAATGACAAGGAGGTCAAATCAAGGAGGTTTTTTATGCCAGTGGAATGATCAACATGAGACTCATGAGTAAAGTCACAGCTGTGGTGTGCAGCCCAGTCAATTGTTGTCCTAACAGAGCTGAATTGTTTGGTTTTTTCTACATAGTGGAGGTTGTCCTTTATGTATTATCAGTTCTACTTGCAGTCAAAATGAAACATGATAATCTTATTACTGCTTTTTGAGATTTCAAAGCATATTATTTGTGAACAGATGAAGCTGATAAATGATACATGTAGGCACAGGATCAAGGCAGTGTTGGTGAGATCATTTGGTTCCTTTTGTAAGGGAACATATACAACATAATGGTTCTTGTAAACAACTCTGTGCCACCCACGGATTTTTCATACGTGACAGGAGAATAGATTTTGTAGAAGGGACATTAATGCAGTGAAAAGATTACCAGGCAAGCAGGTTTGGAGATGGCTTTCTACTGTAAAGTTCAACCCTGGGAATGTTTGTGTGTTCAGATAAAAAGACAAATGTAGTGAAGAGCACCATGCCTGGGGAAGGGGTTGAGGCCAGGGCATGTGACTCGAGTTTGCTTTCTCTGGGGAGGAGCACAAGGAAGATGCCAGTTGAGGTGGAAGACAGTCAAAGTACTTGCTTGGAATGTGAGATTCTGAAAGTGGTTTAGACAGTTTTGAATGGCAGAGGTCCTGGAAAGCTCTTGGTTTGTCAGCATCCAGTCTCAAGTCATAGTTCTCTTGGCTTTTACAAACTCCTCCAGTCAACAGCATTCTGAAAGGTGACTGATAGATATAATTTATCTTCAGAAGCTGATATGGAACAAGATTATTATATTTACAAAACAGTCTTGTTTGTGTACCCATGCATTAAGCAGTTCTAAGACACTCCTTTGGAATGTGGTGAACGCCTACCACTTTATGCAGAGCTGGAGTTTGACTCCAGGTTTTCATTTTCAGTGAATGCTCTAATTACTGGATGATTGCATTCAAGCTAAAAGCTGCCAGTGCACTTCTGAATTAAAAGATACAACAACCTTCTGTGAGGGTCATAAGCCTGTGTGTTGGAGGAGAAAGGAATTGTGAGGATGTGAGAGTGTATGCCAATATGGGCATATCGGGGAGGTGGGTGGAGTATCACTGCTTTTCTGGATCACTGTCAGTCACTGGCAGTTGCTGTGTGTGGAATTGTTCAGACCGGTGCAGTCCTGATGCAGAAGCAGAATTACAGAGCATCAAGAGCTTTCATGTCGAGTATAATAATGTGGAGTAAACTCGAGTACCTCCAGGGTTTTCATGTCAAGTACAATAATGTAGAGTAAACTTGGGTGCCTCCAGGGTCAGGCAGAATTTGAGATAACAGGTTTACAGAAGATACACATCATTCACCAGGTCTTGGTTTGCTTTGAGGCCGTGAGCTGTTTATTGGATCTAATCCTGAAACAAGGTGGTTTATGAGTCTTGTTGCTTGTTTGTCATGCATTTGAGCTTTCTTATTAGCTCTTAGGGCGCTTCAAATAATTACTGTTCTTTGTCTTGCATAAGTAAGAGATTTTCTAGATCATTTACAATTCGGTAATGAAGAACTATTTTGGTGATTTATAAAGGTGCAGTTTAACTTCACTGGTTCAGTTTAAGGTTCTTATGCTGTAGCATGTTCCCAACTGGTTGTAAAGGAAACTAGGTCTGTACTGGGAGCTTTTGAATGACTGATCAACTACTTATTTTAGAATTGTTTTTCCCTGCAGTATAATTATATCAAAGTATATATGAATTTAATTTTGCAAATAGTAGAAGACGTGGGGTAGTAGCAGCATAAAGTAGCTGTATGTCAGGAAAATGCAAAACTCATAAATAACTTCTAATTTAAAAAACCCAAACAACAAACAAACAAAAAACCCAAAACCATAACACAAACCACCCAAACCCAAAAGCTGGGTTGACTCACAGTGAAGTAGGGAGTTGTCTCACATGTCTAGTAAAACATATGAAGCCTTTTAATTCTCCATTGAGAGACACCTGTCCTGTACTTTTCAGTTTAGAGACTTTTAAGGGATGTATCCCGAGACGTGAATGGTTTGAAGCCAAAATTATTTTGTATTATAAACTCCCGATTGTGTGAATGAGACAGGAGAACAAAAACACAAATGAAGGTTGGGATGCTTGGTAGAAAATCTGCGAGTACTGCTGTACTACTCACAGGTGTCTCACAGGAACCAGCATCAATGATGAAACCCTGCTCAGCATCAAGACGTTTTAGATCTGTGGGCCAAATTCTGGTTTTTTCTCACATGCTTTGATTTCATACCTTATGTCGTACTAGGGTAGAAATACAGTTTAGTGTAAACTCATTCTACTAAACAAAGTAACTTTTTTCACCATTTCTCCCAGTATTGTTTCTTTTATCCATAGTAGGTGAGTTGTCACCTATCACAGACTAAAAGGGTTTACCAAATTCCACCAACCTGAAGGACTCTGGCGTGTACCTGCCATCTGGTTTTGTTCAACATGAGTCATATTGCATATGTTTCAGGCATACTTGTCCGTTCCATACTCAGGAAGTGAGAGTGGTTTGGGGCCTTCTTGTATGCTTTAGTAAAATATTTTTAGTAACTCTTACTCTGGTTTCATCCTTAGGCCAGAGTAAATTCTGAGCAAGAGCACTTCCTCATTGTACCTTTTGGACTCCTCTATAGTGAAGTCACTGCATCTAGTCTGGTAAGCAATTAGTAATTTTCATAGCTGTAAAATATTCATATATGTATAAATATATATGTCTGTCTATATATCACTGTTGAAATTCTATCCTAGAGAATATTTTACTCCTGTGTAACATATTTTAAATAGTTTTATTGAACGTGGTTCTAGTGCAGCTGAGGTATCTCAGAGATTTCTTTGCCCATGTTCACCACCAGGTGTCCTCCCATTGATCTGCCCTGTAAAGAGCCAGGACATTTGGACTGTGAATCATCTCATACCCTTGAAAGCTGCTGGCTGTTGGGTCAGCCTTGTCTGAAATCAGGCATTTCAGACATAGATGTTGACTTATGGTTTTAGAGCTCCAGCAGTAGATGCTGAATTAAATCAGATTTTTGTGAGTATTGATTCATTCCTGTAAATAATTCTTTTCATTCCCAGGTTAAAATCAATATTCAAGGAGATGTAGTTGATCGTGGAAGCACTAACTTGGGAGTAAACCAAGCTGGTTTTACCTTGCACTCTGCAATTTATGCAGCTCGACCCGATGTCAAATGCATCGTCCATATCCATACGCCAGCAGGGGCAGCGGTAAGCACCTCCTGCTTTGTCTTCAGTCCTGTTCCCCCACCTCTCCCAACTGGAAAATAGCTGAGTCCCCTTAATCATAGATTTACTTCCTTTCTGAAGAGCGGAAAGCCTTTAAGTCTGTCTTCAAATATGTGGTTCTGTTTGAATCAGTCAGATCCTCCTTGCTTGCAGGTTATTTGTTTAACCTGAGTGCTTAGACAGTAAATTGAGCTCTATGATTGGAAAATATGTATTTCATATGTGTGTCCTTTACCACAAAAGACCAGATCTTTTGACAGTGAGTCATAAAAACTTTAGCATATTTTGTTGGTTTTGTAAAGCACAGTTTATCAAGGTTTTCTGAAATATTTGAAACTTTTCCAATATCTCTCATTGAAGTAATTAGTTACAAATCAATTCTGCCTCTTTGGAATGTTTTGAGAGA